>NC_137973.1:80952273-82152273 GCF_963924665.1 Micromys minutus | reverse complement strand
TCTTCACAATCAAAGTAGTAACTGCCCTGATAAGAGTCTTTAATCTTTCCTTTGAAATTTCCTAAGCCAGGCCCGTTTGCACGGTTCTCAACTTATCTTCCAAGCTCCTAAAGAACTTCCCACAGAGCTATTAACATCTAAATGGCTCTTCTAGCTCAAAGTTCCAAAGTCCTTCTACAGTTCTTCCCCAAACATGGTCAAGTTGTCACAGGAATACCCCACTATGCTGGTACCAAATTGTCTTAGTCAGGGTTTCTGTTCCTTCACAAAACATCATGACCAAGAAACAAGTTGGGGGTGGGGGAAAGGGTTTACTCAGCTTACACTGCTGTTCATCACCAGAGCAAGTCAGGACTGGAACTCAAGCAGGTCAGAAAGCAGGAGCTGATGAAGAGGCCATGAAGGGATGTTACTGGTTTGCTTCCCCTGGCCTGTTCAGCCTGCTTCTTTTAGAACCCAGGTCTAATAGCCTAGGGATGGCACCACCACAATGGGCTGGGCCCTTCCCCCTTTGATCACTAATTGAGAAAATGCCTTACAGCTGGATCTCATGGAGAAAATCACCAGGGATAGACTGTTTAAAGGATGAATACAACATCTTAAATTTAGAAGTTTGCCAGGAAGAACATAAAAGAACAATGCAAATGCCAAATCCAAAATGTATTAATAAGCCTAGCAGCAGGTACTGAAGGAAGTGGGAGGAGAGAGAGCTGGGAAGGAGGAAGTGGTTACATGTGATGTTCAGGGAAAGTGAGAGTCAGGGGAGGGCAGGGAAGAGGAGATTTCTTTTAATGAAAATCTTGAAAACTATGTTCTTATGACACAGGCATGAGTCCACAGAAAGCAGCCGAGAGGGCATTTCAGCTGAGAAGAGGGAGGAGATTGAGAACAGGAAGCCTGGAATCCTATGTTTGCTCTATTGTGTGGAACAAGTGTTAAACAATTACAACATGGAATATAATGCTACACTCAGCACTTAAGATCCTCAGAAAGCTTGTGTGCTCCACTCTAGGGATATGGCGTCGGCCTTTTGTGTCTACTTTGATGAGTGGAGAACTAACCATCTATGGGGAACTAACTTTGAAATGATCTATGTGACACTTTACTGAGCTCACTGATGGTATTAACTGCCTAAATCTACCTTTTCTATGAATTATTTACAGGCTTTGTGAGATGGGACCATTTGTAGCATTCCAACCCAAAAGCAAATTTGCCTTCATCTGCAATTGCATGCTTCATGAGGATCAGACTGAAGAGCATTTAGAACATTCCTTCAAGGTCTGATGACACGTACATACAATCCTGGAGCCTGAGACAGAGGCATCAGTTTAAAGTCATCCTGGACAACATAATGGCTTATAGTAAAAAAACAAACTAAACCCAAACAACTCACCACCAACACCACCAACAATACCAAGAACTCAGAAAATAAAATGAAACATTTTCATCGCTGTTTGTATCCAACAAATGTAGATTTACATGTGCTTTTAAAACAACATTTTTTTGAGATAAAATAACACAAAAGCTCTGCTATTAATATATTATATACAGAATATTACAGAAATACCAACATTAAAGAGATATTAAATGTATGTTTTTGTAATATAGTGACCTAATGTTTCTATTACAAGCCCTTCTATTATTTAAACAGCTGAACTGGAGGCTGTAAGACCTTTAAAAGTTAATGGTGGAATTCCAGTGAGGATTTTAAGTCCATGTGCATTTTAATGGGTGTTTTAATTATGGTATTTTATACTTGTTCCTGTGTGTGCAGAATTATATGTTAGAGTTGTGCATTTAAAGTTACATTACTATAAATTTTTGTGCCTAACTTTCTGTGATTGAAATAGCATCATATTTCACATTCGCCCTATTTCAGAAGGTCTGTAATGTTTTCGATTGTATAACATACAATATTTTCACAGGTTCAGCTCTCACATAAAACCTACACCCTAATGCTGTGAAGAAAGCCACTTGCCAGTGCTTTTCAAACTAAATGGCCACATCCCTTCTCCTCCTTATGGGGACTTGCACTGTTCTTGCATATTCTGGCTTTAAGAACAAAAGGGAAAATCCCCAATGAAGATGTTCGAGTCACTTTACTAGAGTGTCTCAACAAATGTTTAGATAAATTATACTATATTTAGATTGCATTCTAGTATTTATTGACTTCAATGAGAGCTATTTTAGGTTAGATTTAAATTTTGAACTTTGTATTTTAGAGGTGTTTAAGTTTTATACCTCATTATACCATTGAGGCTATGTAGGAAGTCTGAAAGCAATTTCTTATTTCATTTCTTTCTTCCATGAATTCTAGCCTCTTACTCACTTTCTTTTTTCCTTCCTCTCCTGCTTTAATTCCTTTTATTTGCTTTTCAGTATTAGCCAAAAATAACAGTTAATAAAATCATTCTGGATTCTCTAGAATAGGTTATTTTATCCACATACCTGTAGGTTAAATCTGATTACTCTGCAAATCCTTCTCTGAGTTAGTTTTCAGAAATTATGTTCCTTTTCGTTATAGAGTTGTAGCATATAATGTTGTAAAACAATATATACTTTTTTAAATGTCCGGGTGAGTCTATAATTCCCTACACATGATCTGAAGTGGCCATGTGTGGGCAAAGCACTGATACACAAAAATCTTTCAAATAATTTGTGTGCAAGTAAATATTATAGATAGTCTCTGTTAGCTTATCTACTTTCAGATTAAATGATACATAAGAATGCATGAGATATGAAATCTACCTTTTGAATTTCATCCATTAAGGGCTTAAACAAGTCTCTTAAACAAGGTTAAAATGACCTTGGCACAGGCAGAATCAGAGGAGGGGCACCTTATCAGATACAGAAACATAAAATATCTGATGCATTGTATCCTGATTTCTAGCCCTCCCAAAACAGTGAAGATTTTAAAAATGTGCTTCAACCATTTTAGAAGAACGAAGTTTAGAAAATCAGGTTTATATCTAACTCGGACTAGAACCATGAATGCATCATTCTCACTATGAAAAACAAGGAGAATAGGAAGGTTAAGTGTTCAGAGATATAGGCTCTATTTCCCGAGAAGTTCTGTAACATGTGTGCCACATCCAAAGAGAGTATGTCAGGGAGACCAAGAAGGCACTGAGCCTTATCAGCTGCAGAAGGCTGTGTGTCTTGCTGTTCTGTTCCTTCCTCAGGAAGTTGAGATGTCCTCAGCATAGTCTGGATGAGTCATGAGAATGGCCTCATCCAGTCCTGGGGTCTGGAAAGGAAGCACCTGTCAGAGGATTTTGATGCTAAGTGACACCCAAGATGGTTTTGTCCAGTAACCTCAGCTGATTTGGATTCACAGGTAATGAGGTTGTGGTTGATTTGATTTATGTCTGGGCCATTGTGCTTTAGTGGTAATAAACTGTGTATCTAACCCTGGTGAGATGGGTGTTTTGATTACATAGGCGACTTATGAATAAATGAACATGTGTATGAGCAAAGCAAATTGGAACAATGGAAGGTCTCCTGTTCCTGAAGATGTAACTCAAACATGTTACATTTTTTTTCTTTCTTCACTGCTTCACTCCTTTCTTCTCCCCATCCTTCTGTTTCCAAGTCCTAAAGATAGAGTAGGATTTGGATTATGTTGGCCATGGGTAAGCACTCATTTACAGAATTACATCTTCAGACCTTAGGTCTTGATCTGTCTGTCTATCTGTCTGTCTGTCTATCTGTGTGTCTGTCTGTCTACCTATCCATCCATGTATCCATCCATCCATCCATCCATCTATCCATCCATCCATCCATCCATTCATCCATCCATCCATCCATCCAAACATCCATTCATCATCTATCTATTTATTTGTAAATTCTCTATCAATCTATCAATCAATCTATCTATCTATCTATCTATCTATTCATCCATTATCTGTCTGTCTTTCTATTTATCTATCCATCTATCTATCTATCTATCTATCTATCTATCTATCTATCTATCTATCCATCTATCTATCTATCTATCTATCTTGACAGGTTTTGTCTGCTCTCATATTTTCATATTTCATATATATGCCACCATAACAAGTTTCTTTCTTTGGACAATACTTTCCTAACATAAGACTTTCTACTACCTCTGCCAGCTTCTTGTATATTTTTTTTTCTTAAAATATTTTGCCTTTGTTTTTGTCTTGTCTTCAAAACAGAAATATGACAGTCCTGCCCCTGTGAAAATAGGAAAAAAATTATTCTCCACATTTTTGCTTCTTGGAGTTTTATTGCTATTTGTATGAATGTGGTTGTTTCATAATTTCTGAACATATATTCCATTTTCATATGTTACTATAATGTACATCACAAAAGAAGCAAATACTGCAAAGTAATGTATAATAAATGCAGTAACAAAAGAACACCCATGGTCTGCAATCACAGATAAGCGGATGCCAGCCCCAAAAGCTCAGAATACCCAAGAAACAATTCACAGAACTTATGAATCTCTAATGAAGGTAGACCAGAATGTGGATGCCTTAGTCCTTCTTAGAATGGAGAACAAAATACTCACAGGAAGAAATGAAGGGACAAATAGAGGATCAGGGATTGAAGTAAAGATCATCCAGAGACCACCTCACCTGGGGATCCCTCTCATGTGCAGCCATTAAACCCAAACAATATTACTAATGATACCAATAAGTGCTTCCTGGTAGGAGCCTGATATGGATGCCTCCTCAGAGGCTCTACCCAAGCCATACTAATAGAGGAGGATGCTTGCAGCTAACCATCATTCTGAACACGGGGTCATCAATGAAGGAGCTAGAGAAAGGACTGAAGGAGCTGAAAGGATTTAACCCACCAAACCTCCCAGAACTCTCAGGAACTATAAAAACCAACCAAGAAGTACACATGGAGAGATCCATGGCTCCAGTTGCATAAGTAGCAGAGGATAGCATTGTCTGGCATCAATGAGAGGAGAGGCCTTTGGTCTAGTGAAGGCTCCTTTTCCCAGTGTAGGGGAATGCTAAGACTCAAGGAGGCAAGTAGAGCAGGAGGGGAGATGAAAGTGGGAGGAAAAGGGGATAACATTTGAAATGTAAATGTAGAGAATATCCAATAAAAAGGTGGGGGGAAGCTGGATTTTATTTTAAAGTCCTTCCCCTTCCTTATTTCCCAATTTTCTCTTTTGGTCTACAATGTGAGCTGGGTTTCATGAGCAGAACAGCTCAATACAGTAAATGGCATGAATGCCACGCCCAGGGCATACTGACATCACCTATCATAACTCTTCTTCAGAGTTTATTGATTTTTCAATGTGTTGCATGAATAGACAAGTTAGCTCACCCAGCAGAGGTCAAACTACTGAAACTGAAGATCGTATTTAACAAATAAATCATATAACGCCCTCTGCCTATTGCTGTGATCCAGTAGGTAACAGCAACCTTAGCTTTAAATAACGGGTGGTTAATATTGTTGAAGACGTCAGAATACATCAAAGTCAATCTAGACTTGTGTAGGTGATGGTAAAGTCCATGCATGGAGAAACACTTCTTAAGAAGTTTTCAATTCTAATTAGTCCCTGTGGATTTCTATGTTTCACCAGATTTGAAATGGAAACTTTTAAGATTTAAAGAGCACAGCAAAGGGCCAGAGGCTGGAATGAAAGTCAGAGTGAGGCAGCTGTGACTTGTTGCTATTTATGTTCTTATCCTAGTTCAGTCTCTCCACCCATGAGTCAGAACTCTCAACAGACAATGAAGTTCTGGGATGCCTTTTGTCCTTTCTTATCTTTTGCACAGCAGAGGTTTTATCATGTTCCTCTTCAGATTTTCTCTGTCAACTTGAATAGTTCCTAGTGCAGATGGCCCTTTTAAGTGGCTACTGGGGGTGGAGACCAGTCATAATTCAAGATGGAGTTGTTCCTGCTGGGTCAGCGTGCATTCTTTCCTATCTAACAAGTAAGTGACAGCAGCAGCTTGGAAGGATCAAGATCAAGTCCAGACACCTTAAAGGTTTGGTTTCCTTTTCTCTTATAAAATAGGAAGTTCCACCTCCCCACCTCTTCCTTTGAAAAAGTGCAGAACTCCTTTCTAATGTGCTGGGAATTGGAGAGAGGGTGGGGTGTAGAATGCTCATTCTCCTGACCCAGGTCAGTAGTTCACCAAAGGTACAATGTGTCCACACTAGTTTAAATGTTTTAATTAATTTACACTGGTTACAAATGAGACTGATTTGATTGTTTTGTTTTGAATGAATCTCAAATACTACAAGTATAATATATAATAAAAACTAAATAAAATGTTAAGAAACAGAATGAAGTTACATTCTGTTAAGACAACCCTGTCCATGGGTTTGGTCTCATCCTGCTATTTGCATGTCGATCTTGTTCCTGCTTCAGTCAGCTATTTAGGGTCAAATAAGTGTTTATGTGTGTGTGTGTGTGTGTGTGTGTGTGTGTGTGTGTGTAAGTATGCTTAAAGTTAAAAGCTTATGCATTTATGTGAACTGAATTTAAAAATTCCTCTGAATTAACTTCTAAGAATCAGTTTCCACACTTTAGAATTGTTGGCACTGATTGTTCAGTAACCGTTAAGTTTCTAGGTTTTACTAAAGTTCTGTTTTTGAATCTCTTGTCTGGTCTGGTTTAAATCACCTGAACAGTATGTGGAGAATCTTGCCATTTCTCTTACTTTTGTTTGCTACATAATTTATGGACATAAAATCTCTCTGGAGTTTTTCTGTGCTGTTATTGTAAATGACCACCACTTATCAGAGAATGTGTGAAATATTGGCAGATTGATTGATTGAGGAGAGTTCAAAGATATTTGTGTGTAAGAGCTGATGAATTGCTTAAGCCTATCAATCCTAAGCCTTCTTCTTTCCCTCTCAAAATAAACTCACACACTATTACTTGCTGACAGCCTGTTTCTTGAAGCCACTGATTACAGAATTTAAGGGCTCATTCAGGGGATACATTGGAAGATCACTGATGTCGTTGCCTGGGGATAAACTTTAGAACCTTCCTCTTTATTCTTTTTAAAAACTAACATAGGGTGGCTAAGAAGTACCACTTAGAAATAAGTACCACTCTCACACAGCAAGAACCCCAATATATTTATTCCTCATGGCTAGACAAAGTCATTCCCTGAAGACACAGGTTATGAAATGAAAATCACAGTATAAGGTGTAGGGGTCACTGTCAGCAAGGCCCCAGAGGTCTTCAAGACATCATGGATGGTTGCCATTGTCCTAGGTCACATCCTACAACTGCATAACAAGCCCCTGTTGCTGAAGACAGCACACTTGGGCTGACTACGGAACCTCCTCCCTACTGGGTAGTGTCCAAAGTGCTACACGGTCCCATACTGTCTGCCACCTGCTCTTATGTAGCACTAACCCCTACATGTTGCAATGCCCTCCTGACAGGCAAGGCTTGTCCTGTCGTACCCCAGTGGACCAACTGCTTTCTGACTGGATTGGAGGTCTGACCTACAGGAGAGAATTTTATGCCTAATGCTATTATACTTTGCAAGATTCATGGGTGTGGAGGTTTCAGAGGGCTTAGGGTAGAACCTACTATTGTTATTTTAAAAAATGGCCATGCTTGCTAATTGCCTCCAAATATTTATGTTTATAGCCATTGATCTGGGTAATCTCTCATTCTCACTCAGAAAGGTTTCTTCTTGACACGGGCTTTTGTCAATGGAAAGATACATAAACAGGACTCTATATTAATATCCCCACCACCAAAGGTTATGGGACATTTCAAAGAATGTGTTTTTTTTCTGGGGTTTGTACATAGGGAGGTAAGTATTTCTGTGTGTCTACATTAAAGATATTTTAAAAGGATATTTATGATATGGTCTAGTCACCTGGCTTCTTGGTTTATAGTAGTGTTCTATCCTGGATTATAATCACATGATTCCTTCTGCCTATGGCTACTATAAAAGTACTCAATTTACCAATTTCTTTCCCAATATGATTTATACCCTTGCATTGTTTATATGTAATAAAATTTACCAGGGCAGGGTGATTATTGAGATGAAGATGTTTTTCTCATAGACTCAGAAATAGGATTAATTTTAATTGATCAGTTAAATGCAGGATTAATTTTAATGCCTTGTGATATTCTCTCTAGATGGTTTGGTTAAGAGTGCCAGGTTTCATAGATGTTGCCCAGGATGGTTTAAATTTAATAGTTTGTATTTTCTACTAAGATTATGAAAAGTCTACGGCTTTAAAAACTAATCACATCCTTTAAGAATTTTTTTAAATTCTCAAAAACATAATAACAGGAGAGCAAGAAATTATACTTAGTGTGTCATTCAGCATCTCAGGATGGAGTGGTGGGAATGTTTGTATAGATGTTAGAGACCTTTGACAGTGTCAGATTTGCTTTAGTTTTGGAAATGTTCTCCACAGTGCACAAGAGATGGCTGTGTTGGTAGAGAAAGTAGCTTCCAATTCTCCCAATCTTAAACATTAGCTTTTGTGTTTGTTTGTTTGTGTGTGTGTGTGTGTGTGTGTGTGTGTGTGTAAATAAAGATGTTGACAACTTTCTAATTCAGCTTTCCAAGAAGCAACGTAGAACCAGGATGACTGCAATTGGCACTTGATAGACACAAATCTGACTATAGGAACTTCTTGTACAGCTAAGTCAGGATCTTTGCTAAAGCTATACCGTCACTAATCTGAAACATGGTACAGAGTGGCACTGACTCAGACAACACACTGAGAAGTGCACCTGGTATGAAGCACATCTCAGGAAACAGAAAGAACACTACCTTAATGGATCGCTGTCGAAAAACAGGCTTGTAAAAAACCAATGCAAAACAGAACAACCAGTCAGCCAGTTTAGTTGTGAAGGGTGGGACGAAGAAGCTGAGGAGCATTTGGAAGCCCGCCAGTTGGAGAAATTTCTTCCTACTCAAATTAGGATAGGCATTGCTTTGTGATCTGCAGTCTCTCTTTTTGTAAGCTTAGAAATTGTAGTAATTTTATAGTAATTATATTATAGTAATGCTTATTGGTTGCAATCTTCAGATATGCACGTAACATATAACATACTGATCATTCTTTAAGTGTCCTTAATCAAAAGACATCTGTTTTCATCCTAATACATGCAAATGTGAAACTAGACTATAAGAGATATTTTTATTAGATTTAAAACAAGATATATATACACACACACTATATATATATATATATATATATATATATATATAAACACAAAATATAAATTTGTGTTTAGGAGAGGGAAGGGGGGCTTAAAATTCCCATCAAAATGTTACATGGAAGAAAAAGTCTTTTCCTGTTTAATTTTCTTCAAGATTGGAGTTATGAGTGCAGTGTACATCTTGTTTCTTTTTGTCAGCCACAGTAAGCACATGCTTAAAACTACCTTGCTATCAGGAATTTCTCTTAGACTCATGCAAGCATGAGTCTTTTGTTTTCAAAAGTGCATTTATAAGGAAAGAGCGGAGAGATATGAAGTCCCTCCAGTTACTGAGTCACATCCAGAGTTCCCTGGATTCTATTTTCAAGTAATGAGAAGTCCCGATGGCAGCAGAGAGCGCACCCAGGTTAAATATAGCTGTCACTGCACGGAGTTCACCTGAAGAATGGACACTGGCTGCTTAATGGTGACCTCCTGCCCTTAGCTACTGATGTGTGTTTCAGAGAAACTTCATATCCAGGACGACTTCTCCCGGGAAATCAGCTCCGGACATTGCAACTCCACCCTCGGCTAGACCAGACCTCTTTATGGAATCATTGCCGCAGGGATCTCCCCATGGTGACCTCCATTTCATAAAGTTGAGCTATGTCCCCATATTGTCCATTCTAGAGTGACAAAAGAGAAAATAGTAGGGAATATCTATTCTTCTAGGGAAACATGCATGAATGCTTTCTGCATGTAGTCTTGGCAATCAATATTTTAAATGAGATACACCCGCCCCCTCCCGTGTGTTTGTGTGTGTGTGTGTGTGTGTGTGTGTGTGTGTGTGTGTACATGCCTATGCACATGTCTGATTTCTGACTTCTGTATACATAGATTTTACATTACATATACATTGAATAACAGACAAAAATATTTGGAAAATATATATGTATTGGATACAGGCGGACATTCTAAGCAACACAATGTAAGTATTGGTATTGAAAATAAATTGAATAGCTATTCATAAATAAACTATAGATATTTCACACTACCATACAAAAGCATAGAAGATGTGTTCAAGAAACAAGTAAATAAGTCATCATTGGTGTAAAGAAGAGGAGCATTCTTGGTCTTGATATCCTGAGGGTCTAGAAATATATCTTCCACAGAGCTTAAGGGACAACTCTATTTATGTTCTTATTTGCTGTATATAACAATTTCTAAAACCATATCATGTGTTTGTGGCTATAGAAGTCCTATAATTCTATATCTGAGATGGACAGTCATGTAAGTGCTTATGTGACAGATATTAAGACAGCAAATATACATAGTACCCTATATATGTTGATTGGTACATCCCTATGCAACACCGTAAAATATATTGTGTCGCAATGATCAACAAAAATAGCTCTCATGAGGCAAAGCTGTGCTTAGTATCTGTCCTGGTGCTGATGCGCATGTGTGGATCTTGATACATCATTATGAACATTTTGTTGTCCATTTCACATTTTCAAAGAGTTCTTTGATTTTTCTCTTTGAAAATACATATGTGGCAAGCATTTTTCTGATTTCTTAGAAAGAATATAACCAGAAATTCTTAGAATGTTCTCAACAATACTACTTATCTGTAACTTTGGGAAATATTTTTGTTTGTTTCTTTGTATTTTTTATGTGAATGTGCTTTCCTCATTTTGGTAAATATAGATTTGGCAGAGAGTTTTAGTGTAATGGTGGAATATTTGTGGATATCATTTCATTTAGCACATATTGTCTTGACTCATTATTGTCTTGGCTCATTATTCAAATATCCAAGAAAAAATATACATTAAATGAGTGGGATTTGGTTGACCTGGAGGATTATTTAGAAAATATACTGAAGGGACAGCCTACTTATAGTTCTAGGGATACAGGAGGCAGGACAGTCCAAGGGATGCAGGAAAGAAAGCCAGAAACCTCTCGTGGATACAGCATCGCCCCTTTACTGTAGTGAGAATTACGAACAGACTTTGTTTGACTTTAGGGTGTTCCTTTGAAGGAAAGTGGAGAAAACAGATTGGAAAGGAGAACAGATACACATGCCTTAGGAGAACTCTAATGAGGGAATTGGTTTGTATAAACAGGACTTCTCCAGTCAGCCAAAGCCCATGACTAATATCACCTCCAAATCTCCCTGCTGAGGTGCAGCCTGAATAAATGTCTGATGTTATATTTCCTTATCTTATAAAAAGGTAAAAGCTATAACTAGCCTATAGCCCCCCAAAAAAGATATTTCTTTCTCTTTCTTTCAAAATATTTTTGGAAATAACCAAATGACATAAATATTACTGAAAAGTTTTTATTGCAAATTCCTTTTTTCTTTGTTGTGTCATGTTATGGTTTGTCTGATTTTGTTTTTATCTTATTTTATTTTTATTATTTTTAGATGCCTATTCATTTTCTAAAAAGAGAGAGAGAGAAAGGGTGAGAATTTGGCTGAGAAGGGAGGAGGGTAGATCTCTTAGGAGTTGGGGTATGGGAAGCCATAAACAACATATAATATAGAAAAATCTATTTTAAATAAAAGCAAAAAGCATTTTAGGTATCCAAGTTTCTCGTTCTATATTCAATGCTAAGATACCCTTTTGTCTTGATATGGACTTTTTTTCACTTCTACTTTAATTTGTATTTCTACCATTAACCATTTTCAGAAATGCATTTAAAGTCTGTTTCTATCTGAAGCTTTCTGTTAATGCCCGTGGTTGATTTTAGGTGTCTCTTTTACTTGCAGAGAAGACTAGTTTCAAACCACAAATGATCAGGGTTTGAAACTGTGAAGGGACTTTTGGGATCTCATAAATATTGAAGCCAATTTATGGCAACTATTATGCACTTTGACCTGGAGGGACAGATCAGAGTCTGGATTATTGCTGCTTTTCAGAAAATCTTTGTTTTCAGAACTCATATAGGGCAGCTCAGAGTTGACCGCATGTCCGGTTCCAGGAGACCCAAGACTATCTTCTGCCCTCTAAGGACACACGCACGCACACACACACACACACACACACACACACACACACACACACACACACACATACACACACACATACACACACACACACAAATAGAAAAAATAAAACATACTTTGAAAAGTTTCTTGCTTCTAAGCTTTCTTAATAACACTTCAAGAAAAAAAATTAATAATGAATTAGCCTAGTCTTTCGCTTTTGTTTTACATGCATATTTTATAGTAGAATCGGGTTGCTCTTGCAAGTCTTCCCTATTTCTAAGCAAATGCATGGCAAGGAAGTAGGATGAGCAGCAGCTGCATCCCACCTCACTGCACACTGATATATCACCCTAACAAAGGTAAACCTTTACAAATGCATGCCGATTTAATGAGTCAATGAATATTGCATGAGCTCTTGTGTGCTTCTAGTTTGGGTTGTCATATGATACCTATGAAGGAGATGATTTGGGAACTTTTAGTGCTAGGATTCGAATATGCTTCCAAAGCATCTACTGAAATATGTTAGAAATGCAAAGCTCAGGGTGACAGTGCTGATTGAGACCTGTGAAATGTGACGGGATCATGTAGGCTTTGTTCTCATGAAGGGACTAATGGCATTGTATTGGGGGCAGGATTTATTAACAAATAAGTACTCTATTTTTGTTAGCTGTGTGCTTCCTTTCCAACTACAGACTCAACCCTAGACTTCTCAGAGTCCAGAATAACTATCTATGTAAATTTCTGTTTGGGTTATAGTATTCTTGTTACCATGGTGTCCAGACCAAGACAGTTAAATTCATTGTAATTCTTCTCACAAAAGTAGCCTACACCTCTTTCTTATTCTTTCCTCTTTTTAAAATTTTGTTTAATCTTACCTCTATACTCCAGATTTTATTCCCCTCTTGGTCTACCCTCTGAGTGTTCCATACCTCCCCGCACCCAGGTTTTCATGATAATGTCCCTACCCAACCCAACCCCAACCTCAACAAACCTCCCCACTCTCTGGGGCCTTCAGGCTCTTGAGGTTAAGTGCATCTTGTCTGACTGAAACCCAATCAGCAGTTCTCTGCTGTATATGCGTTGGGTTCCTCATATCAGCTGCTCTATGCTGCCTGGTTGATTGTCCTTTGTCTGAGAAATCTCTGGGTCCAGGTTAATTGAGACAGTGGGTCCTCTTACAGGGTTCCCCCCTCTTCAGCTTTTTCCAGCTTTACCCTAATTCAACCATAGGGGTCACCAGCTTTTGTTCATAGGTTGGGTGTAGGTATCTGCATCTGACTCTTTCAGCTGCTTGTTGGGTCTTTCAGAAGGCATTCATGATAGGCCCCTCTTTAGACTTCATAGCTTCTGTAATAGTGTCAGGCCCTTTGAACTGGATGCCAATTTGGGCCTGTCATTAGATCTCCTTTTTGTCAGTCTCTTTCCCACTTTTGTCCTTGCAGTTCTTTCAGACAGGAACAAATCTGGGTCAGATTTTTTGACAGTGGGATAGCAACCCCATCCCTCCACTTGATGCCCTGTCTTTCTACTGGGGTTGGACTATACAAGTTTCTTCTTCACACTGTAGGCATTTATTTCTTCTGAGGTTCCTCCTTTGAGTTCTGAGGGTCTCTTTCCTTCCAGGTCTCTGGTATATTCTAGTATCCCTTCCTCCTACCTCTTGACATTGTCTGTTTCCATTCCTTCTGCTGGTACTCAGGGCTTCAGTTATTCCCCTCTTCCTCTCCCTGCCATCCTTCCCACCTGGGTTCCTCACTCTTCTTGTGATAGCATTTCTCTCCCTCTTAAATTGGATTGAGGCATCCTCACTTGGCCTCTTCAGCTTGTTGACCTTTTTGAGTTCTGTGGACAATACATTGGGTATTCTGTACTTTTTTGGGTAATATCTACTTATTAGTGAGTATAGACCATGCATGTTCTTTTGGGTCTCAGTTACCTCACTCAGGATGATATTTTATAGTTCCATCTATTTTCCTGCAAAACTCAGGATGTCCTTGTTCTTAATAGAGGAGTAGTATCCCATTGTGTAAATGAACCACATTTTCTGTATCCATTCATTCATTGTGAGACATCTGAGTTGTTTCTAGCTTCTGACTATCACAAATAAGGCCATTATGAGCATAGTAGAACATGTACCCCTGAGCCATCTTTTAGGTATATACACAAGACACTGAATCTAATGGAAAAGAAAGTGGGAAAGAGCCTTGAACTAATGGGCACAGGGGCAAATTTCCTAAAAATAACTCTGATGGATCAGGTTCTAAGATCAAGAATTGATAAATGGGACCTTATAAAACTGGAAAGCTTCTGTAAGGCAAAGGACACTGTCAATAGGACAAATCAGCAACCAACAGACTGGAAAAAACAATCTTACTAACCCCTCATACAATAGAGGGCTAATAGCCAAAACATATAAAGAACTCAAGAATCTAACCACCAAAAATCTAAATAACCAAAAAAAAAAAAAAATGAGGTATAGAATTCAAAAGAGAATTCAAATTCACAGCAGAGAAATCTCGAATGGATGAATAGCACTTAAATGTTCAAAGCCCTTAGTGATCAGAGAAATACAAATCAAAGTGACCTTGAGATGTTATTTTATACCAATTAGAACAAATCCTCAGGTAACAGCACATGTTGTTGAGTGGGTAGAGAAAGAGAAACACTCCTCCATTACTGGTAGAATTGCAAACTGGAAAAACATTCAGGAAATCAACTTGAAGATTCCTCAGAAAGTTGGATATAGATCGACCTGAAGATCCAGTTATACCACTATTGGGAATATATCCAAAAGATGCTTCACAAAGCCACAGGGCCACATGCTCTACTTTCCTACTTTACTAACTTGGAAAATACCTTTTTCTTTGATATAGAATTCTGTAGATGTAGAGAAGCTGTTTTTAAAATGCTAGAGTATTACTAAATAATTTGATTTCCATTATGAATGTGTAGAAAATAGTAACTCAGTCTAATAAAAAAGGCTTTGGAATTACAAAGGAATGACTTTCACATAAATCTTAGTTGTGTTTAGTTCTAGTTGCTACAGGGCATCATTAGATGTAGTGTGTCTGCGAATCACAAACAGTTGAGTGCATTGGAAACACAGTGATTGAAGTTGTTTGCCACAGAACTTGGGGCGGTAGAGGATATATAGATAGATGTTTCAGAGCAATCATGTTAGAATGAGAATATTAAAACAAAAGCATTTTATTAAATATATAATACACACAAAACATTTGTGATTTACTTACTTAGCAATAATAGCAATTTGCCTGACTTTTAGCTCACACACAGAGGCAAAGCGCTAAGACTTTGTTGTTGTTGTTGGTCTTTACAGAGCGTGTAACCTACCATATTTTATGAGCCATAGTATTTTACTACTTACTCTGGACATTGTTTCAAGACAAATTCATATGTGTCAGCACAAGAAGAAAGCTGGTAGAGAAGGAAGCTAAGTTAGTATTTATAAAGAGAATGGTAATAAAATTCTGAAGCTGCAGACTCATGATCAAACAACACTACTCTTTCTCTATGTTCTCATCTTTATTAGAAAGGGTTGAACACCGTTAAGTAACACCCAGACTCTAACACTGGGTTACCAGATATGTATGCTTCTTAATTTTTAATGACTGTGTGACATTAGTTTGTGCCTCAGTTTCTTCACATTTTCAGTAGCAATTCTAAGAAATTTTTCTTAAAATAGTCATGGCATTTCATGCTGGGGTGGTTAATCAAACCCCAATTTGAGTGGGTATAGTTTCCTCATAAATAGTTAGTTACACATCTGTGTGTCTCTGAGATAGATTTCCAGGAGAGGAGGGATTAAGGAAGGGTGAATACTCACCACACACACACACACACACACACACACACACACACACACACACACCCCTATGCTCTTCCTATAAACCCAGGATCCTATGTTGAAATGATGATGTTCACAGATTCTTCTTGCCATAGTTACTGGTAGCATCTTTGAAGCCATTAAAACACACACACACACACACACACATTTTTGCAGTAGTTGTATGTCAGGTAATTTTTTTACAGTGACAAAATAGGTAATACATGCACTAATACCCACAACACCACATGGAACAGATATTAGTCCAGGCAGCTTCGTGTTTACCCTTCTTATTAGTTTCACAGTTGAAGGACAAGAATGACTCCAGGATTCCTATTTATGTTTATACACACATCCATAGGTCTGGTGTCCTCTGAACATTTTTTAAAATATGAGACATGCTTTGTATGTGGAGTTAGAGACAATGAAATGCTCACACAGAATCTTCTCTCAACTCATGACTCATAACCTACCATCAGAGGGGAGATGGAAAGTTTCTGGGATCTTCTTCTACATCATTTTTATTTAATTTTCACAGGTAGTCACAGCAAAAATTTGGCTAGAATAGATGTTTCATTTATTAGAAATTAAATACTCAAATATTTTATTAGTGGTATATGTAGTTAAGGTCCTTGAAAGAAAACTAAGACTAGACAAGACTGCAAAGGCAGAGTCCTATAATTGCATTAGCGGATTTATTAAGCAGACGAAGAGGGCTCCGAGGGTGCTTTCTCTGCCTTGCTATGCAACACCTTGCACTACTACAGAACTTGGAGAAATCTTTGTAATCAATGAGGAGCTTACTGTGTACAGCACTTTTGCCCAAATCTCCACATTCTTCATATTACACATACACTTGTTTATTTTCTTAAAATTATCCAGGCTGTGATATTTAAGACAACAAGAAACAGCAGTACAGTTTATTTAGAGCAAATGGTTCTCAATTAAATATGCCATATTTGGGGAATGAGTTGATTCATTGATTCCCAAGGTGAGTAGGGGCTCTGCAGTTGTGTGCTAAGAAATGTCACAGTTTCTGCATGCTCTGTGAGTGTAGGGACATCTTAACAGTGATAGACAGCTATTCTGCATGACTTGCTAGCATTCTATTGGGCATCCATGTAAGTGACAAATATTTTTATAAATAATTGACCTTAATAAAATGCAATGCTCTGTGCCTGGCTTTAGTAAACAAAGAATTTTATAGAGATGCAAATACCATAAAAACTAAGCCAAGATTGAATTTTGTTAAGAACTTTACCAAAGATTGATTTTCCCCAAATCTTAATATCAATGGTTTTATGTTTTTCTGGATTGAGGTAGCATTATTAAAATACAGAACAATTCACACTTATCTGGTAGAATGTGTAGCCATTTCACAATGGCTTACAAAAGGGAGCCCTGGTTTCATCCTGGCATTTGCTGCAGTCAAGTCTCAACACTTAATGTTTAGACCCGGCCATTACGTCATCATGTTTTCTTTTTACATTATCTAAACTATGACCCATTTATCTTTCTTTATACATTTAAGGTAAGATTGGGAAATGTCAATAACCATAGACTTAGAATCAGGATATTAATGGACATAATAAGAATTAATTATATAGAGGAAGGATTGAATCTAGCAGAATTAAGAGCCAAGCGTCTACTTCTGCAACCTAAGTGCTCCTAAGAAGAGTTCAGACTAGTATACATTCTTTTCTGCATGACAATATTTTCCAGACATTTCATATTACAAATTTCAACATGTGTGGTTTTTACTGTGTAGAATGATGGACCATTAATGAAGAAGTCACTTAAGAGCTTTCATTTTTTTACTATAATGCCTACATTATTGGTTTCATATTCAATTGTCTCTTAATGAAATATCATCTAACAAAATTCCAGATATTGGAGCAATTCATTGATTTATTTTGTCTTGGTTCTAAAAAATGATTTAAGAATATCATTAGACACAGGAGTCTATTGACTAGTTGTGGTGAAATGCAATGATGTTTGTAGATTTTAATAACCTGATTATTAACCAGAAACACGATCACCACAGCCTTTCAGTAAACCACTTATAAGTTTGTTTTATAAAGATGATATTCCATCAGAAAAAAATGACTACTCTTTCTCTCCATTGGCAGGCTCCTGCAAACTGCTGCACCAAACTTTGGAATTTAAATCTTTGCAGTAATATGGAAGACTGTACACTTGCATTTGTATTTCCAATTCTGATAATAGTTTTATAAATGAAAACAAAGGCAATAAAAGCCAGCCATAGAATGTTATGAAGCAATCATTACAGAGCTGTGGAAAATTGATTATATAGAACATCAAAACACTTTAGAATTGACTTTATAAAAAAATCTTATTAAGAAAAAACACTATTGGCAAAAGGAGGAATATGGAAACAATAGAAATATACATGACAGCTAGTGAAATAGAAAATAGAATATAAATGTCATATTAAAATGTGAACTAATAAAACCTATATTCCTTGCTTATATTGTGATGTGAGTGTTTTAATGAAGAGCAAGCCTCGCTGCAGCATGGAGAGGCACTGGATGCCTGCGATTCGTTTTCTATAGCCATTAGTGAATAATTGTGTTCTATTTCAGAGCCATCCTTCCAAACAGTTGCACCTGATGTACCCTTTCTCTGATATGGTGTTTTATAGCTATACTGTGCCTGTGTGTATCCTGGGAGTGGGAATCGAACTCAATGTTATAAAATGGGAGAATACAGAAAACAAATTCTGACAAAGCACATCAGAAAAAAAATAGTCGAACATAAATATTTTCTGTGGAGTTGATTCAGATAGGAATTTTGTTTTATAATGAAGCTGGAAACCTAATCACATTTTTTTGAGGATTTCTACAATTTTTGGCAAGGCAATTTGGGAATTTAAAATAATTCATGAGACAGTAAGGAGGGACCTTGTCTACTATTGTCAGTGAAGCAATTCAGAAAGAATATTCTTTATTGTGGATCATTTGGGTCTAGTTTATACTTCTGTAATTTTTTTTATAGGCTAAGGCATGATAAGGTCATGAATGTGGACTTTCTCCAATTTATCTGACTTTCTAACATGGGTGTTCTCAATTTATCATGTTTTTCATAGTATACTATTGACCCAAAGCATGATAAATAAACTATACAGATGATAAATGTTTTATGATGTTGTTAAACCAGACACCCATGTGAACAGCCCAAGGCTAAGGGTCTACAGACATCTATCACAAACTTTCTTCTGTTCTTTTTCTAGCCAATTCCTTTAAAAAGAGATGTATTTATCTTTTACTTCCTGTGTTTGGGTGTTTTACCTCCACATATGTACATGCACATATGTATGTGTAGAAAGTGGCAGGGGAGGGCAGGAGGAAGTGCCTAGTCACCTGGAAATGGTGGCGTTACTGTGGCTGTGAGCAGACATATGGGTGCCGGGAAACCATCCAGTTCTTACCTGCTCTTGCTGACCACCCACTCTCTGCTGCTCTCATGTAAACCATCACAAACTGCATTACCTGCTCTTGAACAAGGCAGTGGAACCTTTGTTCCTTGCTTCAGTTTTTCAATCTATACTTTTGAGATTGGTTCCTCAGTAATTGGTGGTTTAAAAATCCTTGGTGAAAATGTGTATGAATAGAAGAATCAGTAAAAATAAAGTAAAATAAAAGCCACAAAACTCTATTGCAGTCAGGAGTTCTCAGACATAATAATGCTAGCAATTGCATGGGTCCAAAGGAAAAAATGGACAGACTAAAGGGTTACATTGTGAATCTGCTCCAAGTTTAAATTTGTTGTGGACTCTTGAGTTACAGTGGCAACTATGAAGAGTGTTGATCAGAGCTGATGGGCGCTTGTGCAAAGGGAATACTGATTCTGGAATGAGATTCTCAGTTAAGAGTCTCATTTTAGTAATTTACATCATAACTTGTGGAAAGCCTCAGAAAACAACAGTTGTCAAGGCCATGGGGCCTTGGGCATAGCTCATACATAACACCAGCCCAGTTTCAAACCTCTAATGCTAAAGGGCTTCACATTCATCTGAAAGGTACAGCATTTGCTCCCAGAACATTTTCCTGCTGTGAATATTGATCTTTGTTTACTCTTCCCAGCACTTCAGAATCAACATGGTTCTTTCTCTCTCTTTGGTCATTTTAGTCTGGTGAGGAGTCTGTATTTTTACAGGAAGACTATTTTAGAACATAAGACAGCATGGGTGGACTTTTGGAAAAAGTCATGATAAATAAGGTGGAAGTGGCCAATCACCACCACACATTGTCTATAAAGAAGAATATATCTTAGAGGTGGTCTCTATTTGCCTGGAAATATTAATAATGCATAATAACTTCTAATATCCAAGAAGGGAAACCTGATGTTATATAGTTTTGCCAGATGTTTATATTTTATTCACTTTTAAGTTGGTCTATAAAGGAATGAGTCTCATCATCTTCCATATTTTGATTGACCCCTTTTCCCATTTTTGCTATGTGCTTTTAAGCACAGTTATAAACAACTCCAAGAAGAACTAAACTTTAAAAGTATAAGGCTTAATTTTCTAGATAAAAGAGGAAAGGAAAGGAGAGAAAAACAGCATTAAGTAACAACTTTTGTAATGTAAAGGGGATAAAAATAATTAATCATTTGTGTTATAGTAAGAAAGTATGATTTAGGCCCTAGAATATTTATACTTCCTTCATTGTGATTTTTCCATAATAAAAAGAAAAATGACACAAGCAAAAAATCAAACATTATGTTATAAGCATCTAATTTTCTATTAAATATGTTTCTTTGTAATTGCATAGCATAGACATAATTCAATCCATATGTGCTTAAAGTATTAAATTAGAGGACAGTTCAGATGCTCTAGGGAAGCCTGGGTGTGTGGCTCAGTGAATGAGAAACACCTGCATGTGCAAACCTCAGTTGGAATCCTCGGGACACATGAGAGGCCAGGCGTGAGAGACAATCTAGTGCCCCCAGAACTGTTACCACAGGTCACAGAAAAAGCAGGAGCTCCTGGCAGCTCTCAGCTCAGCTACCCTGACTCAAACAGGAGCCCTGGTCTCCAATAACATGGGTGATAAGAGAAGAACCATGAGGTTGTCCCCTAAAGTCCACAATGCACCCTGGCATATGAACACCTCTGCTCCCACAAATGCTGTAGTGAACAAAAGTACAGTTTGGGGAGCTAAATTACAGCTTTACTTTTGTATTAGTAGTCACAATATTGGGCCTATGGGAAAATAGTCCAAGGATATTTACTTTCCATCTCCCTCTGACATTTTTCATCTGTTCTGATGCACAAACTCTCTACCCTTTCCCAACTTCTGTCAGTCCAGCCATGTCTTCCCAGCTCTACCACACTTGGCCACATGTCTGAACTGAGTATTGATGTGAGGATTGGCAAAATGTAGGGGAGAGAATTTGAGGTGCTTGTGTAAGCAAATACAAAGGACCTAGGATATGTTCTACCATTTAAATTTTGGGCACTGTCCGGGTGAAATAAACATACTCACATGCTCCTGATTCTGTTTGAGCAATCTACGAAGCCCAATTTATATGTTTGCCCACAATGTCTCTTGCACAGGGGCACAATTTCAGTATCCATGGTTGGAGGGAAAATTCTGATTTTTCTTTCTACAAAGTGTACCAGAGGCAGAACATTGGTCTTATATCCATGTATCAAACTCTCTGTCTCTCTCTCTCTGTCTCTCTCTGTATCTCTCTCTCTCTTTGTGTCTCTCTGTCTGTCTCTGTCTCTCTGTCTCTCTCTCTCTCAATCCCCCCCCACACACGATAGCAAATACTCAGTGTTCTGCATATTGAAGGAGAAGCCAAAATACAATGGTCTCATACATTTGTGAAAATTGGTTTACTTTTATTTGTTGAGGTATTGTAAAGAACTGATTCTGTCTTGTCCTATACCAGAGAAAATGTACCAATAAAATGAAAAGCTGTGGAAATTAAAGAGTTACTCAAAGATGGATAAAATATATTTTCTTGTAGCTGGAGAGGTGGTTTATCAATTAAGAGCATTTGGACCTGAGTATGTGTTCTGATCCCAAAACCCATAGCCATCTGTGACTCCAGTCACAGGGGATCTGACTTCCTCTTCCAGCCTCTGTGAGAACTGCACACACTTGATGTGCAGACATATATCCTAAGAAAACACCCATACACATGAAAAATAATAAAAACATTTTAAAGTATAAAAAACATATTTTCCATGCTTGTGTGTATGTGTTTGTGTGTGTGTGTGTGTGTGTGTGTGTGTGTGTGTGTGTATGTGTACACATGTCTGATACCCAGGCCATTGTTAGAATTCCTTTCTCTTATACTTGCATTGTGGATGCAAAAAATACTTTCCAGATACTTTTGTCCTACAACTGTCCTGCATCTAATTCTGCTTTGTTGGTTTAGTTGACTCTATGTAGAAGATGTCTGGTCAGTAGCCCCATGTTTCCCACACTGCTTCTCTCTTAGGGGTAACTAATAAAAAAGCTGGGAACATCAACACCTTCGATGTGAGTTGGATTTGGTTGGCTCTAGCTAATGCATCTTAGCTATTAATAGGTATAGAGATGTCTGCTCCCAAACTAGCATTAGCAAAGCACAGAAATAGGTTATCTATTTAAAAAAACAAAATTATAAGCATGAAGTTATTTACCATAAATATACATCATTTTTATATGAATGTTATATCTTATCTATCTATCTATCATATATGTCTATCATATATATCTATCCATCTATCCATTCATCTATTTTATATTTAAAATTTATCTATCATCTATGTAATGTATCTATCTATCTATCATCTATCTATCTATCTATTGTTTATCTATCATATCTATCATCTATGCATTCATCTATTATCTATCTATAATTTATCTATTATCTATGTAATCTATCTTATCTATTCATCTATCTATATTGATGGTATCTATATTTATCTTATCTTATCTTATCTTATCTTATCTTATCTATCTATCTATCTATCTATCTATACATGAATTCTGCAACTAAGCCACATATCTTCCTTCATAAATATAGGAATTCAATTGAATAATACACATTCTAAAATCTGAAAAAAAAAACAGATTTTAATCATGATTTTCTATTTTATTTTTTCTCCTTTCTCTCATTTCCCTTTCTGATTTGGACCATTGCTGTGACTCATTCCTCTCTGTGCATCACCACAACCATATTTCTCTGTGTGCATCACCCCAACCATATTTCTCTGTGTGCATCACCCCAACCATATTTCTCTGTGTGCATCACCCCAACCATATTCCTCTGTGTGCATCACTCTAACCATATTCCTCTGTGTGCATCACCCCCAACCACACCCCTCCTCTATCAGATGTTCTTAGTCATCATCTTTTGGCAATCACACAAAATCTTGTCTCTTCATTATTTTACAGTGGATCCTTCTTATATAAACTTCCCACGAACTGGTCCTTTCCTTGATGGCAGTGTGAAGCTCCTCATGTCCATTGCCATTCAGCAAGGGTGTATTTAATAGCCTAGTCACCTTGCAGAAAAAGCACTTAGCTGCTCTCTTCACTGGTGATCTTGGCAGAAGGCAAAGGAGTTATCGGAGAGGATCCTAACAAGCAAATTTGGCTACATGGCATGCCCCTCTCTGAGTGCCACAATGAGGACTCAGCAAGCTGTCTCATCTCAAAGTACAGAAATGTTTTAACTTGCTTTGAGACTATTTTTCCAATAAGTAATTAATTAATAAATGTATGTTGGCTCAGGTGTGTTATCCACCCCCCCATCTTTGGCAGAGTTCTGTGTTCTCTTTGTCAGCATGCATACTTGGCTGGTCACTGGCAGACCTCTTTTGGAATAACCCTGCTGTAGGAAGAGGTTCAATTAACATAATTCAGCCTGGCAGTACTGTGAGGCATCTGGAAGCTGAAATCCCCTCAAAGGCCAGACTGCTCAGTATCCTCAGTCTCACTTCTGGTTCCTGCAGGGCAGGGAAGGAGCCCTTCTGTCCTAAGCTGTGGGGGGCCTGTCTCTTGCTTGCTGTCTGTGTATGAGATCCATACTTCTGGCAATCTGGCCTCTCCCTAGGTCCTTTGCTCCAGTCCAGTAATGGATTTTTTCCCCCTTTGGTGCTCTCTCAGCAGAATGAGCCAACCCCTCAATTACCTCCATGTTGGAAGCAGACATCCCTGTTTGTGTCTATTTTCTGCTTCTTTGTCTTTCTCAAGTGGAAAAACTGCAGTAACAACAAAAGCCCATCATTCCCATTGGAAGGCACCAGGAAGCCGGCTATTCTCCCTGACTGAACTTGCTTACTTCCTCAGCGAGAGACCGATACATTCTCCATAATTTATGTTTACATGAAAATAATGTCCCTTCCTTTCTATTGAACAAATGATTTGATCTCCTAGAAAGAAAAGGCAACAATTATCAGCGGTGAGCAATGTTGTTCTTCCATGTTTTGAAGTTCCCAGGAAAGAAAGAAAGCAACAATTTTGAGGGAAGTACAGAAAACTATGCAAGAATATATACCTGCAGAGAAATCTGTGTCATGTCCTTTATAAATAAAATGGCATTTGAAAACAAGCAAACATGCTTGCCGCCAAGCTCACAGCCAAGCTAGTAACCAACCATTGGACTGAGCATGGCGACACAAATGGCAGATTTAGAGAAGGAAATAAAGGAGCTGAAGGGGTTTGGAACACCATAGGAAGAACAATATCAACCAACCAGACCCCCAGACTTCCCAGGGACTAAACCACCAACCAGAGAGCACACATGGGAGACCCATGGCTCCAACTGCATATGTAGCAGAGGATGGCCTTGTCAGAAATCAATGAGAGGAGAGGCCTTAGTCCTGTAACAGCTGCATGCCCCAGTGTAGTTGTAGTGGAATGTCGGGGCAGGAAGGCAGGAATGGATGGGTAAGTGGGAGAGCACCCTCTTAGAAACAGGGGAATGGGGGATGGCATAGAGCATTTCCAGAGGGGAAAATGGGAAAGGGGATAACATTAGAAATGTAAATAAATAAAATATCAAATAAAAAAATAAGTAAGTGAAATAAATGACATGGTACATGAATGAGACTAAAAATATTCAAATTTCAATGGAAACGCATTAGGAAACCACTTGATATTAAAAGCAGGGTTGGGAGATGTCTCGGTGGGCAAGCCCATTTGCTGTGGGAGCCTGAGATCTACAGCACACACTGGAACAGGCAGGAGTGATGCTGGCTGCCTGTGCCTTCTCTGAGAACATCCCTGGAACTTGGTCTACACTAAGTGAGAAACCCTGACTCAAGGAAATGATAAGATAGTAACACACAATTATGCTTGAAGGCTTCTGCTGGCTTCAGTGTACACACACACGTGGACACACACACACACACACACACACCACTTGTATTCATTTGTTAATAGTAAATAGCATTGTTGTTTTTTTAACAACTTTATTTTACAAAACAAAGATAAATGTACGGATTTTAAACATTTTTGCATAAAATTATACAATACATTTTTGTCAGTACTTTTTTCAGATTTTAAAATAATTTTTACATAAAACTGTATGAATATATTTGTTAGTCAGTACTTGATCTTTTTAAAGGTTTGATAGTATGCATTGAAAACTTAATAGTTACAATGAGCATAAAGTACATGTAAAACAAAATGTAACATGGAAATAGTCAAAGTTTTCTTGTTGTATAAAGATTTTTTTGTTTTGTTTTGTTTTGTTTTGTTTATTTCTTGGACTTCATACAGTCTGTGAGTTGTTTCTGGGGCAATGCGAGCCTCTGGGGTTAGCATCCCATTATCAGTGACTGCATATTATGTCTATTCTTTTGTGACTGGGTTATCTCACTCAGAATGATATTCTCTAGATGCATCCATTTTCTTAGGAATTTCATAAAGTCATTGTTTCTGGTGGCTGAGTAGTACTCCATTTTCTAAATATACCACAATTTTTGTATCCATTCATCTACTGAACGACATCTGACCTCAAGCTATATTACAAGGCAATTGTGTTAAAAACTTCATGGTACTGGTACAGAGATAGGCACATTGATCAATGGATCAGAATAGATGATCCAGAAATGAACCCTCACACATACAGTCACTTGATTTTTGACAAAAGAGCTGTAAACATTCAATGGAAAAAGGACAGCCTCTTCAACAAATGGTGTTGGTTCAACTGGCACTCAGCATGCAGATAAATGAAAATAGACCTTTTTTTTTTTTTAATCTCCTTGTACAAAGCTCAAGTGCAAGTGGATCAAAAAATCTCCACATTAAATCAGGTACACTGAAACTATTAGAAGAGAAAGTAGGGAAAACCTTAGAACACATAGGCACAGAGGAAATTTTCCTGAACAGAACAGTAATTGCTTGTGCTCTAAGATCAAAGATTGAGGAATGGGACTTGATGAGATTGCAAAGTTTCTGTAAGGCTAAAGACACTGTCAAGAAAACAAAATGGCAGCCAACAAAAATGAAAAAGATCTTTACCAACCCCACATCTGATAGAGGTCTAATATTCAATGTATACAAAAAACTCAAGAAGTTAGACGCCAGAGAATCAAACAATCTTATTAAAAATGGGGTACAGAGCTGAACAAAAAAAAATCCTCAATTGAGGAATATGGAATGGCTGAGAAGCATCAAAGGAAGTACTTGACATCCATAGTCATCAGGGAAATGCAAATCAAAACAACCCTGAGATTCCACCTCACACCAGTCAGAATGGCTAAGATAAAAAACTCGGATGACAGCAGATGCTGGTGAGGATATGGAGAAAGAGCAACACTTCTCTACTGTTGGTGGGGTTGTAAACTGGTACAGCCACTCTGGAAATCAGTTTGGCAGTTCCTCAGAAAATTGGACATAGTCCTACCTGAAGACCCAGTTATTCCACTTCTGGGCATATACCCCAGAGATGCTCCAACATACAATAAGGGCACATGCACCACAATGTTCATAGCAGCTCTATTTATAATAGCCAGAAGCTGAAAAGAACCTTTGAGATGTCCTTTAGTTTGTGTATTTTCAATCTTCCTCTTACAGTTTATTGAGATTTGCAAATTAACTAAACAATGTTAGAATCAGCATAGTGCATTTGATTTCACTAAAGAATATGATTATGGTTTAAATGATTGAAAATCTCTGTTAAACTTAATTTTATACTTATCCAGGAATATTTTGTAAAGAAAATTAAGTTAATAAGTCTCTCACGATAAGATGCTGCAACATGGTTGGTTCCAGATATTAGAATGCTTGAGTATCTACAGTCAGGAGTCCTGGAGATCAGCCACAGGGTCAACACACCAAGTTGTCCCTGTGTTCACTGTTCATATTTGTGGAGTGTAGTGGGCAATTTAGTGCATGTATATAACACATGACAATGAGAATCTGTCGCCCTGCATATCAAGCAAGTATCTCCTGTGCCCACCACTATGTTCTGTCAGAATGGTCACACTCCTCGGGCCACCTCTCATTGTCATTTATTGAGGACATATTTTCCCCCATCAGTACTTACTGCCTCTGAGTTTTATTTGGTTTTGTTGAACTGTATGTTTTTATGTCAGCACTATATCATTGTTCATTAGTGTAGCCTTTGTGGGTATGCTTTAAAGTAATTTCTGCCATGATCTAGGTTTGTTCTTTGTGGTCAGTATCATTCTTAATATTCAGGAAGTTTGGGGATTCCACACGAATGCTAGAAATGTCATTTGGGAGTGTCATTCCTACTTTTGTGAAGATGTTATTGATGTTTTTATAGAAACTGAACAAATATGAGGATTCTTTAGGTAGTATGGAAGATTTAACAATATTAATTCTTCTAAGCCAAGGATAGTAGAGGATTTTCCTTCCTCACTCCCCATTTCCCCCTTCTCTCCTTCCCTCCCTCCCTCCCTCCATATCTTCCACTTGCCCTGTTCTCTAATCTCCTCCAGTTTCTTTGCCCTGTTTTTGGAATCTCCATTGTAGGCATCTATCAATTTGATGTTTAAAACCATTGCCAATTGTTTTACTGTATCTGTGCCACTGAGTGTAGGTCTACATTTTTTTCAACCTACTTTTAATGCAGGTTCAACCTCAGCAGAGTTAGTAGAAGAGAAACTTCAGCAATAGTTCTTTGGGCGTGAGCTCAATCTTCTTGGGTAGCAGTTTGAACACATGATTCAACAGCTGCAGACCAGGGCTCTAGTCATGCAGATAGCAGGCATGAACTGACAGCTACAGTCCAGTCCTTTCAGTGGCAGACACTAGGCATAAACCAGTAGCTGCAGTTCAGTTCTGAAAAAAGCATCAAGCAGGCCAATGGGCCTGAGGAGAGGCTGTGGAAGCCTCATTATAGCAACGTGTCCTTAGAGAAGAGGAAGGCAGAGGAAACCAAACCAAGGCTCAGTGCTCATCCCCGTTGTCTCTGGGGTCAGATTTATCCTCCATCATCAAGTGTCCATTCACAGGTTTACTATATCAAAACAACCTTTCATCTGAGCTTGCTTCTGGAAAACACTCTTCCACATGTGTGCTTGAGCAAGACATCCTTTCACCTGTGTGCCCCAGCAAAGCATCATTTGATATAACTAACTCTCTAAAGAACTATAAGGTTCCACTTCAGCTGTGTGGGGGACTGTATACTGATTTCATCCTCTGCAGTGTGTTATTGCCCTATAAAATATCAAGTTATTTTTTGTGAGATGTTATGCATATGACATGTTTACTGAATTAATTTTGCTGCTTCACATTTATTTTTGTATAGCCCCTAGGGTTTTTCCATAATATTATATCAGCTTCAAGCAAATGTCATTTTACTCCCATTTTTTTATTTATATGACCTTTTATCTGCTCCTCTACTTAAGACCACCTACTGTGTTTAACATAAGTGGTAGAATGGGCTTATTTTTAAATCTTGTGTTGGATCTTTGAAGAAATTTTAGATTATCTGCAATCTGATGTAGACTATAGGTTTGGTATATGCATTCTTTTTATAGTGGAGATATATTCCTCCCTTATTTAGTTTTCCAGAGTTTTAATCCTGAAGAAATACTGAATATTACTGAATTCTGGTTGAAACCACATGAGGCAATCACACTGTTTCAACGATCCACTTTATTGATAAGATGTATTATGCTTACCGATCAATATAGTTTGAAACATTCTTGCCCACCTGGTATTAACTTTAGTGTTTCATGGACTATATAGTCAATCATTTTAATATATTGTTGGGTTGTGTTATTATTAGTCTAAAGTACAAATTAAATATAAGAGCCTATAGATCTTTGTTGTGCCAATTTTCATTATTTTCAAGTAATTTTTAACATTACCTTCTGAATAATTTACTGACCCATTTATTATTCAAGGGAGTTTTGATTAATTTATATATATATATATATGTGTGTGTGTGTGTGTGTGTGTGTGTGTGTGTGTGTATTTGTTAAATTTTAAAGGTTCCTCATTTTATTGCTTTTTAGTTTTATCTCATTAAATATAGGAGACATATATGTTATTATTCCAGGATTCAGTGCATTTAGAAATTGTTTTATGGCCTGAGATGTGTCTAGACTTGAGGATCTTTTATGTGTGTAAAATAAGAATGTGGTGCATTTCTCAAGTGTTGGAAGAAATGGCTAGCAGGTGCCTGTGAGGTCCATGGCTGACTCTCTGCATTTATGCATCTTAGTCTATGACAGTTTGGTTCCTTTGTGTGCATTCATGTAGTAGTTCTCATAACTTTACTGTATCTTAGGAGTTTCTTAATCATTATCACTGATAATACCTACCCTTACTAATAAACTGTCTTGGTTTTATGATTTTGGGCAGGCTTTGTCTTTCATTTTTAATGGACACATCTTTCCAGGTATAATAGGATGGGGTGGGGGATGGTATTTACTTTTTTTGGGGGCATTTAATACATGATCTGGTTCTCTACCACAATATTTTTGCTGCAAAGTCTGCTGTTGATGTAACAAGGATCCTTAAATGTCTAGATAATTCTCTTTGCTGTTTCTAGATTCACTCATTTGGATACTTTAAAAGCAGATCATTATGCATCCATCCTTAATACATGTTGTGTAGTAGACTAAATTACGTGATTACAAAGCCTTTCCAATCTGAAGATTTTTGAGTCTGCCTTGACTCATTTCTACTGCCTGGGATTAGAAGGGGCACCATCTATGATGCTGAGTGCCAAGACGATGCACTTTTACTTCTTATCTTTTTGTACTACTGGCTTCCTGAATCTCCCATCTAACAGACCAAACAGGGACTTACAGATACAGGGAGCTGTGCTGAACTTGGTGGAATACTCTGCTGTCATGACCCCTGTAAGCTCTTAATATTGGAACAAGGAACAAGCACCTTGTTTTCACTGGACATCTTAAATGATGTTGTGTTAGCCATTTTGGAATACTGAGAGCAGCAACAATGAAAATCAATGTCCAACAGTCTTGGGGAACTCAGCTCCAAAGTACTGTAGCTGCATGAGTGAGGACAATAAGACCCACTGATGCCACTGAGGCCACCTCCATAATTGTGACAAATAAGAAAGGCTGAATTAAATTGCAATGGAATAGAGTTGTATGTAGCAGAACAACACACCATTTAAAAAGCCTTCAACACCCACATGAACATCAATAACTTAAGAAGATTGAACTTGGATTAAAATATGATACAGTATCTCACCACTAAACCCTCAGATTTTGTTTCATTAATAAAGGTTACTGTGTTGATTATGAATGCAAACCAACAAAATTGCCTTCTTTAGCCTTAAATTTTTTACATAAACAGTTATACTATCCCTTGAGAATTGGCCCAAGTTAACATCCAGTTATGTATAGTGTTGATTCAGAGAATTGTTATATTGAAATATGCAGATGAGCTGGACTCATAATTTCATATACATTTTAATTGTTTTAATATAAGTTTTAGTGAATTCAGAACTTAAGCAAGCATAATCTAAACATAAAAATATTTTAAAATATTTAATAGAGGTGAACAAAGGAACAGTCTCTAAATTTTGACCATGTAAAATAACCTAAATAAATCTCAATATGTGATCATGTCCAGTTCTATTTTAGAGTTGAGATAGATTGCATCAAATTAATATAACTGGTCATTATTAGTGATATAATGTATAAATGTTTGTGAACAACTTTCAGCATTGTAATGTACATGACTTAGCAAGTAAATCTGCTTGCTGTTGAGTTTGATGACCTGTAGAGATCCAGCTCTCTCCTGTTGTGGCATGTACATCCAAATACACACAGCAATAAAAATTAGATGAAATAAAATTTAAAAATACTTTGTAATAATTTGTCACTTAAGAATCAGAACATGCTTTAATTGACTGTTGGGCATTTTTATGGAACACATCTTGGATCATATTCACCTGTGAGTCCTTTTCCTGAGTCCTCCATATCTTCCATTCCTGATATACACTTTCTATTGCCCCCACTTGGTTTCCTCCTTTTTTGGAAACTATCTCATAGCAGGAGTTCTGATCCCTTGGCCCTTACTCTGTTTTTATGCCTTCCTCACCATGTTTTCCAAGCCATAAGTGTAGAGAATGTGCTGTAAGCACAATAATTAGGGAAGCACCTTTGGTTCGTTGATCTCTGTTTTCAACAGTTGTAGCTTTTTCTAATGACTTCCTTATGCTGCAGAAAGCTTCCTGGATGAGGAATGATAGTTACATTCATCTGTGAGGGGTGTGGAGATAAGGATTTATAATGCAGTTAAAGATTTTTATGGTTTTAGAAAAAAAAAAAAAAAACAGTAGTAGATTCTCCTGTACAGTTAATGGCCTCACCAACTACTGATAGTTGGCTAAATTTAAATTGCCAGGCAGGAAATCTCCCTATTGACCAGAATCTAAGTCCAGTTATATAGCAGCTAGTTATGCCCAGGATAGATGTGTCCCTCTTAACACCATTAATAACCTCTTACCATGATGGCCATTGTGTTTTGTAGGCATTACAGCTCAATAAGATTATTGACACTTTTCTTTGTTAATAGTTTACATTTTCTTTTATGCAAGGAGGCTTCTAGGTCAGATTCAGATCAATTTCTTCACATTCTATGACCACAGCGTGTGGTGTTGTCAGTAACAGGGTTTTTCCTTTTGCTCTGAAAGGTGCCAAGGACAATGGGAATAGACTATATTGTTTTGGAGATTTCTTGGGATGATCATCAACTTGAAATGAGGTTTACAGTGTCTGGCAAGAGGGATTTTTTGAGACAGTCTATAGGTTTTGGATGAGGCACTGTCATCTCAACTGGAATAGTGTCCAAGGAAAAACTTAATGGTTATTTAGTGTAAGTTAAGTAATTTACTTTCCTTGGTTCTTATGTACCTTTAGGACCTAGACATAATGACCTAGGCACACTGACCTAGACATAATGACCTGACAATGGATGCAGTGTGACAACTGAAAATAAGGGCAGTTAAATAAGGTCAGCAATTGGTTTATGGAAAATTATTCCCAGTCTCAGTCTTTTCAAAATATATTGCCTTGAGACAAGAAAATTAATCTATATGATTCTGTGACACATGAGGAAGTTAACCTCTTCTTAAAAGTCAGTGAATGAATTGCTAGTAGTTTCAACAAACATTATTAGTTATGAAGACCCAATTAGCATTTTGGGCTTACATGTATCACTGTTATCTGAACACATTGCCTTTCACTGGGCTTATGGAAATAACTTCCTTTTTTATTTTTTTATTTTTATTTTTTGCTTAAACTTCTTTACAGTTTTCACAGATAATCACAAAGATATATTCTGAATAGTAAAATAATCATGTAAATTAAATCCAGTTACCATTCTTCAGGATTAGCCATTTAGGAATTTGTTGAGCTCTCAAGAACCTAGTAGAGTTGTTCCTTAGTGCAATGTGCTAACAAATTCCATATAAATAACATCTCTTTGTTCTGACTTTTGGATTAATGATTCCAGGCCAAAGGTAAGAAGTAAATGGGTACAGCATCTATTTTGATCCTTCTAAACTGTGAGCAATTAATGCAGGCTATTTTCAGAAGTGATTGTCTGTTTATTTAAAGCAGTGAGATGTACATCATTTCTAATGTTGCTAGTGTTCCTGGTGGCGGAGGCCCATTTATGTCTGTGTGAACCTTGCTGGTTCCACATGACGTATGGAGTATGTCAGCATGAATTGCATTGCATCTGGTGTTTGTTAGCCGAATCCATGAGACAAATCCTGAAGCGTGAATAAAATACATGCTGTTGTGAGGACCTTTCACTGCTTCGGTGCCTCCGAACAGCAGGACATAAAATTTGAAAAGAAATCTTACATATAGTCAATATATAAAAAAGGTATGTAGTGGCTTAAAATGATAACCTAGTGTCCATGTAGAGAAAAATGCCTTAATAAATTGTGTCACACCTGCAGTAAGTAATGTATTATCATTGCAAAAGATATTGCATTGAAGCATGTGTTCCACAACAGTAAAATTTAGGAATACTTAATATTGAGTATAAAGAGTCATTACAACTTAAGAAGAATGTTATCATCATGGAAATATTTTTAAATGGAAAGGAATTCTAAATTGTGTTCACAAACAAATATATGCAACAGTAGAATATGCTCAGGCAGAAGGAGGGTTCAATAAAGGTAAATTTGTGTTGCCTGTCAGAAACAGAAAACAACTGGGTTTTATGTCACACAGCAGGGGCCTTAAGGATATTACAATGTATATTTCTTAGTCAGAAAACCAACATTCTTACTCTTTGGGTTGCTTTACCCAAATTCATGTTTATCAAAAATAATCCTTCATGGTTCTAAAAAATATGAACCTACATGAAGTCTCATCCAGGAAGTTATTTCTTCGAACTCCCATAGGAAATTTCTAGATTTGGGATGGATTCTTCTGAGTTTGGGAAGGAGCTTTATTTTTAGCTAACATGGGGTACACACAGGTTTGAGATAGGAGGGATTCAATTCTCTTTCAGGCATCTCCCGTGTCACTGTGAAATATTTCAGAGTGGCAACAAAAGGACCAGGGAAGAAAAGACCAAATCATCAAATTCTTGATCTGGATTCACAATTCTGTTGGTCCAAACCAGTAAGTAACCCAGGGTGAGAGAAAGAGAGGCTGGCACAGATGTATAGGATTTGTGGGTGATAAAAGAACTATTATTTTCAATATATTTGTTATATATAATAAACTAACTCCTAATCTTATTGCATAGGAATTCTAATTCCAGAGTCTTGCAATCTGTATCAAACTGAATGTACCTACTCTTGAGCTGAACACCCAGGAACCCAAAATGATACCCAATCAACAGAGCCAAACCTAATAGGATTGTGATTGTTTCTTGAAGCAGATCCTGGATGTGGTAGCTCAGAAACCTAAACAATGTGGTAGCTGGGAACTCAAGCCTATCTGTGAATCTTCATATTTGTATCAGATCACTGCCTCGGCCATCAGAATGATCCTTTGGCCCATGTGGCTACATTTTGATATGTCTTCTATAGCCTATATAATATGGTATGGCGTATAGTGGATGAACTGTTAATATGAATAGTGAGTTGAAATCAGAGTATCCATGAATGCTATTGTGATTGTTATAATTGAATTATTACAATTATTAATAGTAACTACTATGATGTTTAAGGATACCATAAATTTGTAAGGAGAGGGCCCAGAGAAAATTAGGGGGAAACTTGAGCATGAAAATATAGCTCTCATGTATAGAAGTTAAAAAGATGCTGGTTTTTTGTTTGTTTGTTGGTTTGTTTTTGAGTTAGCCTACTTGGAGAAGACATGTTTAACTACTTTAACTATGCTAAATGGCTTGAAATACAAATTAATGCATATAGAAAAGATTTATAAATTAAAGTTATGATTACTGAAGCGGCCTCAGGTATAACTAGCAGCCAGCTCTGTATAGGAACATTTCCCATCAGCTCTGCTGTTCATTGGAGAGTTAGTATAAGCCCTTAACTACAGCATTCTGGGGAAGCTAAGTGAGTAATTCCTCCACATCAAATACAGCACCCATCAATACTGTGCTTAGAGAGACTGATGTGAACCCTGGGGAAATACCTGCCCTTTAGTGCAGTCTGCTTGTAAAATCAGTGCTGCTTGTCCTCAAAATCCTCTGTCTGGACATCCTTGCTGCCACTTGATGTTCTGAAATTTTGAGTAGCAACACGTTCTTTCTAATTTAGTTTATTCAGATCTAAAAGGAATTACACTGCCGTGAAATTAGCTTTTATATATATATATATATATATATATATATGTATATATATATATATATATATATATATATAGACTAAATATATCTCATTTCATTGTGATATGCTGTTTTCATTATGAAAATATTAAATTTGACAGAAAACAAATTATCCACTTGCATTTGTTGTTTAATATGAAAACATATCCTGTTGACAGAATTATTTGAGGGAAGTTCACATAGTGACAGGTTTTGGTATTGGGAAGTTGTAATTATTAGTAAAACATGTTTCTTCTGTGGCTAAACTATCACTCTAGGACCCTCATTACTGTTCATAATTTTAGAACATTCTCTAAGGTAACAGAATATGACTCTTGTATACATGAGTATGAATTTGCAGAGTTGTAGTGAAGAAGTATCTCTTAATGTAAAGTGTACAAGGCAGTTCTTTGCTTGGTGTCCTGTGTGCCCTATTGCTTGTAGAGCGGATGACATAATCAACATGAGAGCTACATGTTGATTACAAACACTAATAATTATACAAATTAAGGAATTGAGTAAATTATAGACCTTGGCCATAAGCCTTAGAAGCTCCTCCTGTGAATTCAGTTAATAATGAGTCCATCATGAAGTGACCATATTTCCTTTTTTATGTGACATCATGAGAACTCTTCTTATGTGTAAGCAAAACTGGCTCAAACTATGGGAAACTTCAGAGAAGGATAATTACCTTCAATTCAAATAAAAACAAAACATAGCATATAATTTGCTTAAACAAATTTATTTTGCGTACACATGCGGAAAATACTATTGTGTAAAAGAAGACAAAAGCGAATTTGTTAATTGCAGAGTCTTGTCTGAATCTTTGTAATAGTTCTAACAGTTTAACACATGTCCACAGCAAGCTAAGGAGCAAATAAAATGCCCAGAATCCGTTTCCTTCAGGAGAGCTCAGCTTCTGTGTTAGACTAAGAGGACCCCAAAATATAGGGTGTGAGAAAACCTAGACATGGGTGGGCATATTTCCATCATATTTCTTTTTCAGATAAATTGCTGAGACCTAAAAGTGTAAAACTATCTACTAAAGAATCCCATGAAAAGGATGGTTGTATGAGAAATCCTGGAAAAGAGTTTGAGTTTTAAATTTCTAATACAGTATTATCTAGAAATATCCCAAGGGGGGGCACTGGGTTGCTTGTTTCTACCTTGTCACAGGAACAGAGAGGAAAGCCATTTCATCCACTGACAGAAAAGGAGCTCTGCGGCTCTGTGGTCTTCTGGGTCTCCTGGAACACTTCTTGTCTGGGTGTGTTCCGCACCATCACACACCCATTCCTCAGTGCAGTCACAGCTGTTTTCCAGGAAGGTAAAGAATTGGTCCCACAGTTACACAGAGCAGAGCCTAGTACTGCAGGAATGCTGACTGTGCCCAAGGCATCTGTACTTACTTCCTGTGTTCAAGTAGTTGATACGTCATGAGCATGTGACATTATGAGCAGAACTCTTCATGGTTATCCCAAGGGTATTGATACCAAGAGTATTGAATTTGATAATTTTTAGCAAGTTTTTATGGAAACAAGGGAGAAGAGAAGGATATAGGCAGTAGTGTAGGATCCTCACCATTAACCAATCATATGTCATTAGATTTCAACTCCATCTGGGATTCTGGGCAAACTTTTGCTTAGCTTCTTAAATGAGATTGCCATATCTCTAATGGTACTGCATTAGAAGGCTACTCCACATTGCTACTTAGAGAAGACTTGGTAGTCTCTTTATGCTGAAGCATTATTACTAAAAATAATATAAAAATAATAAGCCACCATCAGGCCACAGACTTCAAAGTAAACTTGTTTTATCATTAGGTTTTCCTTACTGAGAAATTAAGCATTTAGAGCTGCATTTAGAGCTGCATGTAGATATATACTCAGGCTTTAAACCTGTGTGCTCTAACAATATTTTTGAGAAAAGGAACCAACTTTAAATCAAAATATGAGATCAATTACACATGAGTTCATTCCTCAATCCAATTCTCTTAAACAGTGTGATAGAATAATTGTCGACTGAAACACTGTTTCTCTGCGCTGTAGCTATTCCACTGGGCACCATGAGAGAATGTCTGTGCTCTTCTGGAACTCATGTTCCGTCACCATGACTGAGAGAAAAGGGTGAGAGGTGCAGTGACAGCCCTGGCAGACTAGGGCTGCTCCGAATCACAAGTCACTGAAATCCTTATGTGTCTAGTCGAGGATTGAGGGCTTCCACTCTTCATGATCCTTATACAGCAGAAGTAGAAAAAAAAAAATCTCCAAAAGGCACTGTAGGAACTTCCCGCAAAAGGAGCAATAGCTACACGTCTGTCTAAGAGGATGATTGGATACAGAACAGTGTGTGTACATGGCTTTACAGTGGAGGAATTTGTTAGGTTTGGGAAGTCAACTTCTTCTTGGATAGGCATTTGTAGGGCATGAAGATTTGCCACAGCTCCAGAACAAGTACTATACAGTGAGTAGGATCACACTATAACCTGCATCGTTCTCGAAAGTGCTCTCGTTATCTTCATCGTCCTAGCGAACAACAGCCTCATCCACTCACCGAGAGGCTGCTGGAGTTTCAGAGATTTTCGTTTTTCTTCTTTTTTTAAAAAATTGGATATTTCATGTATTTACATTTCAAATGTTATCCGCTTTCCCAGTTCCCCCTTCTCCCATTACCCTTTCCCCTGCTTCTATGAGGATGCTCTCCCTCCCACCTACCCACTCCCACCTCAACACCCTGACACTCCCCTACACTGGGACATTGAGCCTTCACTGGACCAAGGGCCTCTGCTCTCATTGATGCCAGATAATGCCATCCTCTGCTACATATGCAGCTGGAGCCATGGGTCTGTCCATGTGTACTTTCCCATCAACAGAACAGGTACCTAAAAAGTTATAGCGAACAAACAACCAAAAAAAAAAAAAAAAAGACTTGCAACGCAAATTCAAAAAGTACATTTAGGATCCAAGCTAAAGTAAATTATCAATCTATTCATCAAATATTAACTAAGGATCTATTATATACCAGATATTCAGGAATAAGTAGTTTCAGCAGAGTCCAGATTGGGGCTGGAATTACAGATGACCGTGTGATCCCGACACGGGCGCTTAGCACTGAATTTAAGATTTTTGCAAAAACAGTGCCTGCTCCTAGCCTTTGTATTGTCTCCCCAGTCCAATTACACTTCTTTTAAGATGGTGAAGGAAACAGTGTTTAAGAATTTGTTTCTTTCTTTTAAGAGCTGCAATCCAGAAAAGAATGTAATTTCTCTTAGAATGTATCTCACATCCAGTTTTCTTTAAAGACCAAGATTTACAAAGTATAATTCTTGAAATTTTTAATTTCCAACTCTTCCCAAGTTTAAATAGATTTGTCTGTGAGAAACTGTAAAAGGTATGAGTCAGTAGAAATTGTACTAAACTCTCTAGATGTTTTCATCTTTACTGTTCAAACAATGGAATCTGGAGTCAGAAAAATGGGCATTACTCATGTCCTTTCAGTATAAACACAAGCATAACAGAGTTGGATTGAATTCTAGATTCCTATCCTCTCAGAGATAAAAGTTTAAGAGCCAGTGGAACATTCCTCTGATTAATGACTTGATTCAGAGGATGCCAACTATTCAAAGACAAACATTTGACCATTTGACCATGAGGGTCAAGTTGTCTTTGAGACTATTTGATTGAAAAAAGAACACACACACACACACACACACACACACAGAGGGAGAGAGAGAGAGAGAGAGAGAGAGAGAGAGAGAGAGAGAGAGAGAGAGAGAGAGAGAGAGAGAGAGAGAGAATCTAGTTTCTTTGCCAGCAAAGCTCTAGCCCGAGCCTATAGGACTCACTGTTTACTGTTTTTTTCTTTTTGAATAATTCTTTCTTCCTCACCAATCAATTTGCTGCTTGGTGAACACACTAACTGTTAGTGTTTATCATGTATAAAGCCAGATAAACACGAACAGAATTCAAGATACATCATGAGCTTATTAGGAAGGGACCACAGTTTGACCAAGGTACATGGCGGTGCATACCTGTTTTCAGGGTCTGATCCATGACTCCACATCGTGATAACATGCGTGTATGGACAAAGAGCACCAAAAGGAAAGAGCAGCAAGCCAAACTTCCTCTCTTGTTTCTGTTTGAGTTTTTGTTTTCAGTCTTAACAAGAATGGAAACTGGCTTGCTTTGATCAGTATATAGGCAAACATTATTTTGTTAACAGAAGTGTTGATATTTATTAGCATAGTTCAGTATAAAATTTCTAAGAACAACTGAAGTAATTAGTTATGCCACAAAGAAACTCAATAGAGTACTTTACATAATCTTTAAATTTGTTCTAAGGTAGCTTTTGTTGTGTGGCTTATTTCTGTAGAAGTAAATTCAACTTAGGCTGGCTTTGTTCTAAAATATGGTTTCTTTTCCTTTTTAATCTTCCTAGCATGGAATACTAGGTTATGAAAACACTAGGGAGATTTCTGTCAGAAAGCATATCAGGAAGGGAATTCCCATAGTCCTAGGTCCTCAACAGTCCCCTCCAGTAACTTGGTCAATGAGGATTTCACAGCAGATGCCTCCCTGTAATTCCATATAATGGATATTAGAGCTGACACCAAAAAAAAAAAAAAAAAAAAAAAAACCCTTAAAAAATTAGAGATAACTTTAGGTACTCTGTAACGGTACATATGAGATTGTTAACCTTGCTTAAACATACTGAATGCTCTCATTATTTTGGAACATCGTCTTTCTCCATTGTACTATATGGCCTATCTATCTATATATTGTTATCTCTCTATGCACATACATATATTTCTCCTGTCTGGAGTTTTTAAATAATTCATGGTATTTCTCATTACAAAACCAAAAAGTCAATTTAAAAAGTTAGTAAAATATTTATGGAAGCGGGGAACTATAAAACCCTGAACTTTTTAAGGAGAAAAGGTAGCAGCATCCTTTATGTGCCTTTTTTTTTCAATAGAAAAAAATACAATTTAAAAATTTAAATTTTTCAAGGAGGGATGATTCCCACAAACAAAACTTGAGTATGCAATGCTGTACACCTGGGTGGGTGCCTGCCACTCAAATCACTGTCATGCCGCAAGCTATCCTGATACAATCAGATGGGAAAATAGAGTTAGGCTGATGGGTTTACAGAACGCTGTCTGCATGACTGGCAGATGTTTGTGCTATAATCATGTCATGAGCACTCAATTTTTATTATAGAACAATTGCTTCTAATAACGTTCGTGCTCATGATCAATGTGTCACAAATTCACCTGAATTTCAAAACGATCCGAGAAATCTAAAGGACAGTTCTGCAATTTTTCTCTTGGTGCTTTCAATACCAATAAAACAACTGATTTGAACATGTATGGAATTGTGGATTCTGACAATCTGTGGGATCTCAAGTATGTGTCTGGGGTCTGCCTGGTTCTTGACAGACCTGACACCATTGCCTGGGTGATTATCCATCATTGGCTGCTGTTAGTGGGTAGTATGATTAATAACTGTGATCCAAGCATGATGGGAATGCTGTGATCTTTATTGACTCGATGCACTGGGGGCACTTTCTTCTTGTATGGTTGGCACTCAATTGTGCTGCTTTCGGTTATTGATAAAGCTCATTACTATGTCGATTGTGAGAGCATTTCATTTCTGTAAACTCAATAGCAAAGATCTGCTGAAGCAAGAACAATTTTTGTTAATTTTTCAGAAATACAGTCTGCAACCGTGGTCTTCTGTTTCATTTGTCCACAACTCTAGAAACCGTTGATCTTGACTTGGAGGTCATTTCATTTACATAGAATGGTTTTACCTTCTTTTTTGGACTGTACCACTTATGATAAGGATTTTAGTCTTTCCTTCTCATCTCTAATATTTCTTTTTATTGTATCAATTTTTTTTCACAGTATATATTTATGGACTATTTTCAAATGTTTGGTATATATGTATGTAACATAGACATATTGAATTGATTACTGCTAAACATAGTTTCATATGAATTAAATGTCTTTCTATATTTAATCTGCACTGTTATTTATGAGAAGAAACATACATGTATTTCCTACTCTTAGTGAATAAAATATTTCAAAAGAAACACTGGTGAGCTGTATTTAAGGCTGTGTTGAAAAGATCATAGGATGACTAATTAGGCATTCATTTCATTCATTTCTTGGCTGTGACATTTCCCTGCTAAAAGCAGTTTCATGGTGTTACCTGGTTGAATGTTGTGAGCAAATATAAATGACAAATCTTCAAAGGTGTCTCTACAGAAGAACAGAGTGTGGCAGTAGAGAAAGAGAATTGGGGTGTGTAAAGCTTATAGGTGGAGGTGAGTGTGGCTAGGAAGTAGCCTGATGGTAGAACGATTGTCTGCCATGTGTGAAACCTTGGGTTGACTCCCTGGTACTGGAATCCTGTGTTTGGATAGAAATAAAGATGGCTTATTTGATAAACACACATAGTGAGGATGATATTGAAAGAGAAGAGTATTCATTGTAAAAACAAAATCAGAAAAGTGAAAACAAGTTAGGATCATGATTTTATAAATAACTCACAGTGAGTGTTATCTGTTTGTTTGTTTGTTTTGCTCTGTGTTGGTTCTTTAGCCTGTCTGGTAAGCCCAGGAAATCAGGTATACTTTAATCTTTTAAACAACACACACAACAAATATGTGTGATGTGAATGCACAAATAAGTGGAAAATGCAGAAATAAATTGAATATGAATACTTGTCTTAGATGAGAATGAGGACTGTCACTATTTGTGACTTGGGAAAAGTGAGGTGCATGGGCAAAAGTTCTAGGAAAATGCAATGTGCTCTTTTCAGATGACTTCCATCACATCAGTGAAACAAAATACACAATATAACCACAAGGGAAAAATACAAGACAAAACTAGGGAGAATTTTGCAGTGCATAATATAAAAATACTAAGATATGGAATAAAAGATAAAACCCCATTTTTAAATGATTAGAGATTTGATTTGGCCTAACAAAATATCTGATTCATGGATTGTAAGGAGATGAAAATAAAGAAAAATTATCAAGTATAAATTGCAATAAATGTGCTAAATTGATGACGATTAGGTGAACAATCATCATTAACTTTTCATAATCTCAGGGGTAAAAGGTAAGCCTTCAATTCTGCAGGAGATTCATCCATTCCTCAGCAGAATTCTCCTAATTCTATGGACATAGTTTCAAATATCCCTTGAAGAACTTGTCTGTAACTCCATACCTAGTATAGCCCTCAACCATGATTAGAGAATATTCTTTCCATGGTAGATGGCATCTAATACAAAGAATCTCACCTAGTAATAGTGCAGAGTGTAAAAGACTAGCATGTGGGAACATATATCAAACATTCCCTCCTTATGGCTCAGAGATCATTCTAGAAACAAATGGAGGCTATGAGATGATGATGATGATGATGATGATGATGATGATGACGATGATGATGATAAGTAGTATTTTGGAGTTCATTTTTATTAGTTATTTTGTTATTTACATTTTAAGTGTTATCACCCCTCCCGGTTTCACCACAGAAAACTTCCCACTCCACTCCTCTCCCCCTGCCTTCACACGGTTACTCCCACCCACCTACCCACCACCCCCTTCTACCTCATCACCCCATCATTTCCCTATGCTGGGGCATCAATCCTTTACAGGATGAAAGGCTTCTGCTCCCATTGATGCCCGACAAGGACGTCCTCCATCACATATACAGCTTGAGCCATGGATCCCTCCATGTGTACTCTTTTGTGATTTAGTTCCTAGGAGCTCTTGGGGGGGGGGTTGGTTGATATTCATTGTTCCTCCCATGGGGTTGCAAACCCCCTTCAGCTCTTTCAGTCCTCCTCCAATTTCTCCATTGGGGTTTTGGAGGAAAAGAGGAGAATAAGAGCAACAAAAAAATACAATGATAAATATATTTTATCACAATAGATGGTTTGTAGGGTTTGTGGCTTCCAAGTGTCAGAGATGTACACCAATCCCACAGTACACTTTTGTTATGGTTTGCAGGTTTGGGGGTGAGTGCTGTATATCAAGAGAACTCAGGGCTCTGTCTTAAACTTCAATAGGATAACCCCCTTTTCCTTGGACAGAGCTTCGACTCTGGGGATTTCTAAATATGATGTGCAGATGTGGACCATGGTTGACACTGTCTGCACCTCATTCACAGAGAAGGCTTTCGAGAGAGCTGGGCAAACATTTAAACCAAAGGTAACTTTGGAGAAGCAGAGGGTGGCCACCTACCGGCGGTGTGTTCAGTCTTGAAAAGCTGTTCCGGAGTTCTGGAGTTATCTTCCTAGGATCTGACATATGCAGCTTTCTTTTTCTTGTTTAAGTGTGTAATGTCTGATGACGGGCCTCTTTCCAAGAGTCCTCAGAGCCAGAGGCAGCTTTCTGAGGTCTTTTGAGACAAATCTAATGGTTATAGCTTTACTCACTTCCATGTCTGAGTAGCTTGGAACAAGTGAAGCAATGGGCATCGAGAAGTTCTTCTTGAGCTCAAGAACCAGATGAATGAAGGACAGACCAGCATAATGCCAACTTTACCAGTAGCTCTGAGAAGCCCAAGAACTATGATGTTTAAATTAGGGTTTTACTGCTGTGAACTGACACTACGATCAAAGAAACTCTTATAAAGGACAACATTTAATTGGGGCTGGCTTACAAATTCAGAGATTCAGTCCATTGTTATCAAGATGGGAGCATGGCAGCATCCAGGCAGCTGTGGCTCAAGAGGAGCTGAGAGTTCCACTTCTTGTTCTGAAGACCAACAGAAGACTGGCTTCCAAGCAGCTGAGACATGGGTCTCAAAGCCCAAGCCCACAGTGACACACTTCCTCCAACAAGGTCCTACGTACTTTAATATGCCAGTCCTCCTAATAGTGCCACTCCCTGGGCCTAGCATATTCAAACCACCACATATTTTTTTTTCCTGGTCCATTATTTCCTCTATCATATGATTTCTGGAAGCAGGCCACCTGCCCTGCCCACAGAAACTGCCACTGGATTTTATCAATGTGGAATTTGATTCCAAGGCTGACAGATTGTATCAATGCAGCACCATGAAGATGTTACTCAACACAAAAGATCCCAGAAAAGCAGAAACGACACACTCCTTTATGTAATTTATGCTGAGATCAGAAAACACAAGGCCTTCCCTAAATACCCACCTAAAGAAACTGGTGACTCCAGGAAAAACTTTCTCAAACTTTTCTTTCTCCCTCTTATAACACCAACACCCAAATTGGGGTAACCTCTTATGAAGGTGTGTGTCTGTATCTTCAATTGTTAATTCTGTACTAGTATTCTCATTTCTTTGGCCTTTCACCAGCCTTAATTTATAAAGATTTGCTCTTTCACATCTGCTTAGATACTTGGAAGGTCAGACAGTCCTCTTACCTAGAGGCAAACTAAAATTGTATGAGAGATTGTCTTGCTCAATCAAGATTGGTTGTAATAAAGATCTAATGGCCAACAGCTGGAGCAGGAAACAGAGGGCAGAACTTCTGGTCTAAGAGGGATGCTGGGAGAAGAAGCAGAAGAGGGAGGATCAGGTAGTTGACACTGAGAGAGCAGACACAGACCTCAGTGGAGCTGAGAAAGGCATAGATCTAGCCACATGCCAGGTCATATAGGCTGGATTGTTGGTTTAAGGTCGGATTAGTGGGAGAGAAAACAAAAGGCCTTAGTGTTAAACTTTATTAGCTATCTCTCATTTATGCCACTGGCCTCTCCAGGCTACATTCTTTACCCCTTATAAAAACAGTCCCGATTAAAGCCCGAGTAGCATTCACCCATTACTGAATGACCAATGTATGTGTGTTTGTGTGGGTGTGTTTCTCATTCAATCCCCCAGTACTCTGTCCGAAGCTCAGTGACAGTGAAAGCACAGGCATCATCATCTTGAGGTCCTACTGGAGATCAGAAACTGAGGAAGACCTGATAGTATCTTCCCTGAGAGCCGGCAATTGTAAGTAGAAGGGGGGATGCATTGGGGAAAAATGTTAAAAGGTTATTATTTGCTAATCTTCTTACAGTGGAACTAAAATGGGAACAATGAGTTCCTTTGTACTGTTAGGAATACACTAATTTCTCACTTTGGAGGTTGTTGAAAGATGCTCTCCTAAGAGATAATGCTGAATTAAGAGAAATTAGGGCCGAAATGGAAAGAAATTTTGAGATTGTTCAAGATGAACAGACAAAGAAATCTGTCACTTCAGCAGATACTTCTTATGAGTTGGGAGACAGTGAAAGTGAACTCGAGAAAGAGTCTAAATTCAAAGTAGAAATTAGGAGCCTAGAAAAGAAATTAGACAAATGTAAATTAAGTTAAAAAATAAAAAGGGCTTTTTCTCCAGAGAGGGTCATTGATACTTAGGCCCCTCCAGCCTATGAGGATACAAGGTGGGATGATGATTATCCAGAATTTTCTGATTTGCCTCATAGGGGTTCCATTTTAAACCAACACCACCAGGACCTCTCCTAAAGTCACAGGCTTTCTTGTAATTGAGACCATTGATCCGACTAACCCTAATCAACATATTTGGCAACACATTCCATTAACCATTAAGGAACTCGAGGCACTGAAAGAGGCAGTCGCAGCTTGTGGACCTTTGGCTCCATTTACCTTTGCTATATTTGAGTCTTATACCCAGTCTAACTTAATGCCTAGTGATTGGCAACAGCTCTGTCAAGCAGTGTTGAGTCTGGTTCTGGGTCCCTTAAGAAAGATATCAGGGTCCCTTCGGCAAATCTAGTTCTCTTTTCTTGTGTGTTTGTCTCTTGGTGTGCCAAACTGTCTGTTCATCCATGTGTGCCAATTTGTGCCCGTGGTTTCTTTGTGTAAGTGTTACTTGTATTTCATGTTCAAAAGAAAACGGTATGTGTTTGTCTCTTGATTTAGTTTAAACTCAAGAAGGGTAAAATTAAAAATAGAAAGCAGGCATTTGGAGCCCTACACTTGAAGTTAATAGTTTAGCTCAGCTGGAGGGAGACCTGCTGGCAGCCTGGGTTGGCCATGGCCCTGAGGAATTCACAGACCAGTCTATGACCTGAGCACTTAGTAATAAGAAAGAAGGGCCTCAGCAATTCTGCAAGAGAGCTTGAACAGAAACCTTCAATTGGCTTCTGAAGTTGATGAACATAAAGTGTACGTATTCCTCAAATTCTTAAAGATTAACAGTACTAATGTAAGGAAAATACTTAAAGACCTGAAACCCATAATTATCCAAGTGGGCCGAAATTGATGTAATAATTTATTTATAACTGTTATGATTTCACTTTTAATTGTGGGTATGATCAGCATTTACCATATTCTTATGTTTGGACAAGTTCTTTTAAATAAGTTTCTAGGTATTTTGGGAAGTCGACTTGCAGCTTTTCAATTGATGCTGGTGAGACAACAGTACCATGTCCTTCATGAAGGAACAGATTTTGTCAACACTGCATGCTAGTACTTTTTCCTTCTTGACCTTTACTCTCTATTCACCCATTACTGAATGACCCGTGTGTGTGTGTGTGTGTGTGTGTGTGTGTTTCTTTTTCAATCACCCAGGCCTCTGTCTGAAGCTTGGTGACAGTGGTGGCTCAGGCGTTGTCATAAGGCCTACTTACCTTGTCTCATGTCTGGTTAGAAACTCTTAGTGAAAATTCAACAAAAGGAACAACGTTAAAGCTCTGCTATCAGAGTTTGCTAAGTGCAGCTAGACATCGAAGCTTCAGTGGGAGATGTACAGTGATTTCTTGTTTTTTTTTTTTTTGTTTTATTTTTTTAAAGTGGAAAAATAAACTAGAAGACCTCAGATGATAGAGAAGACTTAGCTTTAAAAACACCATAATTGAGATTTGTGACATTTTAACTTGTCATGAGACTCTTTTGATGCATCTAGCTCCTGTTCTTAATTGGATAGATTTATTTTCTAAACAGGAGGTAATGAAGTTGAAAGGTCCTGCAATTATGTATCACATAAATTTAGCAAATGCTCAAATGAACCATAACAATTTGTTTGATTAATTTTTCCTTGTAAAATTATTTTTTCAAAAATATGCACCCTGCATGGATTTACAAAGACAGAACCTGTGAAAATATTTAGTCTGAAATATTTATACATTTCATTATTTAAAAAATACTAAAATGTATTCCAGAAAATTACTATGAAGTTGGCTTGAAGAAAGAATACTCCATCAGTTAAGAATATTTAAAACTACAAAGACCAGTGTTAAGTGTCTTTGATTCTGGAGGCATTTATATTTTTAAAAATTTACAAGACACTAAAAGAGGACAAATTCTTTAATATAGTAACATTCATGTTAAAGACAGCCAAGACACTAATGAATAAATGAATGACATCAATATTACCAAAAATAAATTTTGAAGACTGAAAGCCTGGCTCATCAGTTAAGAGCACTGGCTGCTCCTGCAGGAGCCCTGAGCTTGGTCTCAGCAATCACATGGCGACCCACAACCATCTCTAATTCCAGTTCCGGGGGATTCTAACTCCTCTTCCGGCCTCCATGGGCACTCTGGCATATGGTGCACACACACACATATACAGGCAAAAGACTCGTACATATAGAATAAACTAAGTAAATAGCTGGAAATGTATTTTTTAATTTAGTTTAGTTAAATGCAGATACTCTCTGTATTTACATTTGAAATGTTATTCCCTTTTCCCACCTCACTCTCACCCCACCTCCCCCTCTACCTGTCTTCACAAAGGTGCACTAGCTTCCAATCACCCTCTCCACCTCAGTGCCTTGGAATTCCCCTACATTGGGAAAATGTGCCCTCTCTGAACCAAAGGCCTCTTCTTACATTGATGCCAGACACTGCTATTCTCCTCTGCATATGCAACTGGAACCATGGGCCTCTCAATGTGTGCTCAATGGTTGGTGTCCTAGTCCATGGGAGCTGTGGAGGATTTGGTTGGTCTTCAACGTTCTTCTCATGAGGCCATAGCACGCTTCAGCTCCTTCATCTCACCCTCCTAGTACCCTCACTCAGGTCCCTGTGCTCAGTCTGTGATTATCTGCAAGCATGCTCAGCTGCATGACTCTGGCAGAGGCCCTGAGAAGGCATTCCTATCTGGTTCCTGACAGGAAGCACTTCTCAGCATTAGCTATGGTACTTGGGCTCAGTGGCTGCACATGGAATGGATCCCCAGGTGAGGCAGCCCCTGAAAGATCCCCTCTTCTATCCCTGCTCTTCCACTTGATCCTGTACCTCCTCCCATGAGTGTATTGTTCTCCCTTCTAAGAAGAACTGAGGCTTCCACATTTTGGCCTTCCTTCTTTTTGAGCTTCATAAAGTCTGAGAATTGTTTCTTGGGTATTCAGAGCTGGAAATGTATTTTCATGGTAGAATGTTTACCTAGCATACACAAAGCCCTGGGTACAATTCCCACCACCACAAAAAATTTAAATAAATAAATATTTAAAGTGATTATATATACTCATACTCTATAAATTAACAAGCTTATTGTGTGTGTTAAGGAAAACTGAAAGGATAAAAAATATAGCCTAACCCCTCCAAGAACCCCAAGCTAAAGGAGCCTTAACCCCTGCACCTAAGAACCCCTAAATAACTCAAATTCCAGACCCTGCTCTCTGCCAGTAAATAGATATATGGTCACATTCCTTCCTGTTCCGGAGCCAACTTTCTGTTTAAAACTGGGTGAAAACCCGTTGGACAGGCCCTTGGATATGTGAGGAGCCAGGCTTAGTAAGTTAACAGGAGATAAGCTAACTTATCCGCTTATCTGCCTTCTGAAAAATGCACCATAGAAAACCCCCCTGCCCTAGTGACTTATCCCGAGTGCCATTGTCACCCCCACCCAGGAGACTGCACAAATACAGACCTCCGAGACTAGGGAACTGATTAAATGAAGATAATCCCCACAGACATGCCAACAGGTTACCCAATGTAGATGTCTTTCATATGATTTTACATTGAATCAAATTGACTGAGCTGCCCATCACCGATTCACAGGTATCTCAAGGCTATGATTTAGAGTCATGGAGCGTGGGCTTAGATAGTTTAACATGATTGGTCCATGAGGCATGGGCTTAGATAATTTAATTAATAGCGGGCCTTGCCATAATTGGTTTGTGATTCACGGGCCTTGTAAACCGTATAAAAGCTGTCCTGATCCGATCCTGCACTCAGGGTCCACAGTCCTCTACCCCTGAGTGGTGTACAACTGTAGGCCCCAGCGCGCTTGGAATAAAAGTCCTCTTGCAGTTTGCATCAAGACCGCTTCTTGTGAGTGATTTCAGGTGTTGCCTTTCCTAGGATGGGGTGGGGGGGTCCTCACTTGAGGATATAAAAAATCATGACATGCTATTTGTATTTTCAGGATTTTTTTTCTAGAAAGTGACTTTCAATAAAATCATTTTGCAAGCACCACAAGACAATAAAATCAATTCTAGGTCGATAAATAAACATTTTGAAGATTACATCATTAAACTATCTGTAGTACACCCACACAAAACTACCCAATGAAGAATCTTAATTATATGCTCACTAAAGTTAGAAACAATATTTTTTTAAAAAGAAATCTTAAAATTTACATGAAAAATGTGGAAAAAATCCATATACCTGAAACATAATTGCCAAGGATTAATGGAGAAATGAGAACAATTGATAGTGTGGTAGCTACTAAGTATCTTCAGACCAAGAGAAGCCACCACTGAATATCTGCAAATATCCAGGAAGGAGCTGAGCTGAGCCTATAAAAAAAATCCATTATCATTGTTAATTGAGAGCTGGTTGAGCAGTTCACAGCATTGGCTGGTCTTCAAGAGGAGCTAGGTTTGATTTCCAGCACAATCATGGCTACTCACCACTATCTGTAACTTCAGATATAGTGAATATGAGATTTCCTTCTTGCTTCATAGGTACCATGTTCACAGGAGATGCATAGGCATGTTCAGGCAAAACACACACACACACACACACACACACACACACACACACACACACACACTCACACACAAACTAAATGATGATTAAAATTACATGGATTCTTAATGATTGTCTAATCTACAGAATATTTTATGATGAGTACTGCTTACATAGAAAAATTAGAGGACAATTACCACACTTTTTGAGGCACACTTTTCTTTAAGACACACATCAGATGCCTGGTGGGATGCAGCTAGAGATGATCTTTAATATAAATACTAAGCAAGTAGCAAGAATATTTTCCATAATGAGCAATTTTACTTTGATTTATTTATTGGGATGTCTTTGTATGTAGGAGTTACCAGAATTATGTATTGATGAAGGCCTTACAATAGCTGTTCATGTTTCCCCATAGGCATGATACATTTAAAGAGTGTATTACATTAGTCATAGCTTACATTTACATATCAAGAAAATGTGTAATTTACTATAAATTACTATAAAGACATGGGCAAAAATGGAATTTCTCCAAAAAGCATACAATTATAAACTTAATGCTAAAACATACTTCCACACACAGATATGTGCATGACCATGCAGATGTCATGATCAGTTACACCCTACATATAGTATTTAAATGCCTGTGTTTGAAGCCGGTTGCCCTGCTGGTTAACTATCATTTGGCAACTATGATTGAGTAGAGAATTATCAACACAGTTTTACAGATGTTTTCATTGCAGGTGCCTGTATCTTATGAATTTATAGAAAGAACAGAAGCAGTTATTAAATGCATTAATTATAAAATTGATATAAAAAACCCAGCCTCAAGAGAAGTTCAGGTAGCGGTTTGAGCTACCATGTATACAATTTAGAGATTTTGATCCATCTTGAGGCCATTACCAAAACCTAGATCTGGAATATTTTTACCACTCTAGAAACTTTTTTCAATGTTTTGTACCAATAAGGTCCTTCTCTAAAGGCCTTGTGTGTGTGTGTGTGTGTGTGTGTGTGTGTGTGTGAGAGAGAGAGAGAGAGAGAGAGAGAGAGAGAGAGAGAGAGAGAGAGAATATGCATTGTGTTAGTGTGTGTGCCTATGTGTGTGCATATGTCTGTATGCATGTATTAGTGAGTGTATGATATGTGTATATATATATATATATGAAAGCACTCATGTTTGGCTTCATCCAAGTTTCTATTTGCAGTAGCCCCAAATGTTTCAGTTGATTTTCTTTCAAGAGATAACTCATTACTCAGCTGAAATTTTGGGGTTAGCTCACAGCCTCAGTATGTTAGTGTCTTTATTTTCTACCTCAGCCTATCTCTCTGCTTCACTGTAACTTAGCAAAGCCCATCCAGTGGAAAATAAATTTCAAGTCAGGTGGGTTCATGCAGTTTGTCAGAAGGCCTGAGTCAATTATTGGGCAAAGCCTTAATAGGGAAAAAAAGCCAGGACTTTCTCGGTGGTTGATAGCTAGCTGTCCATTGTGCTAGCAAAGACTCTTCAGAGAGAACAGCCCAAGTGTCCTGATGTGTGTACTTTCTGCTCTTTTGGGCACATTTGTGGTGCATTTTGTGTCACTGTATTACACACTTGCATGTGTATAAAGAACAAGTCATATAGAATCACAGCAGGGTTTGAAAAGGCTCAGTACCAGGCAGTGGCTCCAAGTGTGTGCCTTTCCCCATGTCCTCAGGTGGAAGGATATGAATGTGTGCTTGAGTGCACCTCTCCAGCCCTCTGCATCAGCACCAGCTCCCTGGACAATGGAGGCCTTTTGTAGATGAGATTATACTTGCACAAACCTCCACCACAGCAAGTACTTCCTAGTAGTCCCACACCAGGCTATTGGGTGGGTTAATGTTTCCTCAGACCATTCTGAAAGAAAAAAAAATCATAACACATATACCTTCTTTTGCAATGCAGAGTAGTTGATGTCATTTCATTCTTCTGTGGAGGATCTTCTGAATCTTTAGTCTGTCTTTGTGATAGACTTGTATTTTCTCATTACTTTTTTAGAAATTTTTTGTACTGTGCATTCAAGTCCTACTCATATATCTAGGTTATGGATGTTATGTCTGAGAGAGAGACTTTCTCATTATTATCAGTATGGGTTTTTATGAATTTGTAATTAATGAAAATATTTCATCATTGCTTCTTTCTGTGAGGATTACTCTTGATGTTCTGCTTGGATAACTTTTTGCAAGGTCAGTTTGGGAAGTTGATCTTGTATTTTTTTCTCGATTCACGTTGATATTTAATTACCAAATGATATGGTATGAGTAACTTCATAATTTTCTTATACATTCATGTATTCATTTCAGCCACATTTGTTGGAATATTTTGTTATCCTTGAGAGTATCTGTGGCTTGGTTCTGCACGTGAGTATGATCTTCACATGCTCCTGAACCACAAAACACTGGGAGCTGAAGTCACCTTGCAGAAGTCAGGGTACTAGACACTGTTGTTTGAAGGTCATATATTTCTTCTGAAATACTAGTCTAGGTCATCTGAGAGTCTATATGGAGCTCAAAAAATTTGTTTGTCCTTTTCATCAAAGATATGAATTTCCATTAGAATTACATTTAAAGTGTGAGTTAAATTGGGAATTAGGAACAACTTATATTGTATCTTACAATTCATGAGCTGACATATCTCTTCATTTATTCAGGATTTTAATTTCTCTACACGATATTTTTTAAATTTGAAATATGGACATCTGCCTTCTATTTCACTGGCTGTATTCCTTACCACAGTATACTTATGGTACTTTAAAAAATGCTGTTTCTTACATTTTATTTCTGAATTTATATCTTAAGCGTATGGGGACTGCTGGAATATTGCCTGACTGAGTTTCCTCCTGCTTTCTGTTATCCCATTGTTGGTTTCTGATAACTTTATATGCTGGTATGGTATTATTTGTGAGTTATAATAGTTAACTACTATGGACTGCTACAAAAAATTAAGTAGGTATTCTTTCTTTACTGCTATAGTTCAATAACAGTTGTATCATTCAGGAATACATTGAAACTTCTCAAAATCTTCTAAACAGATAGAAGAATTGCTAATTCTTAGAGGACTTAAAAATTAAGATATGAGATCTTAAAGTTTTTTGAATTATATCTTTTAAAATTGAACTCCTGCATAATGAAATTAACCACTTTAAGACACTCAATCCTATGCTTCTGACTTTACACATAGAACTGTGCTATTTTTTTTCTGTGTTCTAGTTCTAGGCTATTTTCATCAGAGATAGAAATCCCATGGCACTAAAAGTCAGAACAAGTCTGGTAGACACAGTAAAATGGAAACAGAAGCGGCTAAATATTTTCTTGCTCTGAAATATATGAGGAAGAAGCCAACCTCTCCCGTTGTATGAGATGTCTGCGAAATTTTCTTATTTATTTATGTAATGGATTAAAGAGAATGTTTATTAAACCCAGGTGTAAGGTCTCAGAAAGGGAAAGCCCTGTATCTTCCCAGAAATTTACTGAAAATTATCCTTAACCATATATCACTACAGCCTTTATACAGCATCCACAAAGAAATGTGAGCCAATACTGTATCTCAGTGGTAGAGTTCAAAGTCAGTCTTCCCCTAACATTTGTAAATAGATTCATCAACTGGCCAACTCTACTTTTGATTCTACCACTAAGGATGAGAACAGCAGTTCTAGTGGTGGTACATTCTCCTCAGAATCACTGATACATTTTCAGATATAAGTCTCTGTAATTCCCTAGCCTCTTGTAGCCTTTGTACACTCATACAGTCTTCCTTAGAAACCCAGTAGAAGCCAATATGACAAAACTAATTAGATTATTGAAAAGAAATATACTTTGGATTCCTTCCTCAGATTAGAAGCTGCTGATTATACCAATTTGGGTATTTAAGTTCCTACTAGTGCATCCCAGGACAAAGGTTGTAGTAAGAATGGAGAATCCCTCTCCACTTCTTTCCAAGATTCTGTTTGTTGGCAGAGATCACATACTCATCAATGAAAAAATTCACTGAGATGACATGTCCATTCTTAATTAGCATCATGCCAAAATGCATCTACACTCACATTTGTAAAAGAAACATTCCTAAAGCTTAAATCACACATGACTACATACATTGATAGTAGGAGACCCCACTTTGACCAATGGACAGGTCTTCCAGGCACAAACTACAGTGAGAAATACTTCAGCTATCAAAATTTATAAACTGAATGGACCTAATAGGTATCTATAGAACCTTTCACCCAAACACACACACACACACACACACACACACACACACACACACACACACATACACACACCTCCTTCTTAGCATATCATGGACCTTTCTACAAAAGTGACCACATTCTCTGTCATAAGGCAATTCCCAACAGATGCAAAAAAACTGCATCATATCAGACAACCATAGATTAAAGCTGGATTTTAATAACAACAAAACAAACAACAGAAAGCCTAAAGACTCTGAAAAATGAACAAGTCTCTTCTAAATAAAAAAGTGGTCAAGACAGGGAAAAAAATGAAATTTAAAACTTTCTGAAATTCTATAAAACTGAATGTGTAATATACCCAGTCTTATAGAACACAATAAATGCAGTGCCAAGAGTAAAGTTCATAGCACTAAATGTTTACATAAATTATTAATTTTACTGGCTGGTTTTATGTATCAACTTGACACAGGCTGAAGTTAATCACAGAGAAAGGAGCCTCAGTTGAAGAAGTTGAGGAAGTGATATTCAGCTGTAAGGCATTTTCTCAACTAGTGATCAAGGAGGGATGGCCCAGCCCATTGTGGGTGGTGCCATCCCTGGGCTGGTAGACCTGGGTTCAATAAGAAAGCAGGCTGAGCAAGCCAGGGAAGCAAGTCAGTAAGTGACATCCCTCCATGGCCTCTGCATCAGCTCCTGCTTCCGGACCTGCTTGAGTTCCAGTCCTGACTTCCTTTGGTGATGAACAGCAATGTGGAAGTGTAAGCTGAATAAACCCTTTCCTGCCCAACTTGCTTCTTGGCCCTGTTTTGTTCAGGAATAGGAACCCTGACTGAGACATTAATATAATGTGTATAGGTGTGTCTGGACAAACTTGTGTGCCTTGTGCTCCTGGAGGCAAGAAGGTATCGGATCCTCTGAAACTGGAATTACTGATGAATGTGATCCACAATATGGTTGCTTAGAATTGAATATATGTCTTCTGGAGTAGCTATCAGTACTCTTATTTACTAAGCCATCTCTCCAGTCCTAGTTTATATAATATCAAGATCAAGCTCTCTCTCTCTCTCTCTCTCTCTCTCTCTCTCTCTCTCTCTCTCCTCTCTGCTTCCCTTTCTTTTTTTCTTTCTTTCTTTCCTTCCTTCCTTTTGTCCATCCTTTTTCATTTTCAAATTACTCCTAAGCATGAGGCCTACCATACAGTATGGTTAATATACCCAATGTCGCTCCACCAGAGAATACAGATTTTCCCTTTCCAAGCAGAGATCATTTGCAAATAGCTTTTTGTCAGGAATGGAAACTTGTGTTCACCCTTCTTCTTCAGAAATAATGAGAGTAATGAGATAGTTATTTTCCAAGGGAAACTCGCATCTACCAGTAAGGGTCAGAAGTGTACTCCAGTATGGCAGGAGATCAGTCCCAGGAAGACTCGAGCTTTTTGGGTAGCACCCTCTGTCCAGTGTGTAGCTTTTGATAGATGAATGTTGTAAGACTTGTCAAGCACTCTTGAAACTGATGTACTTAGTTTTACATTTTGTTAAAAATATTTCATTACAGTAACTACTTTTCAGATGTGTAACCAATATTGCATTTCTCGTACAAAGTGTATGTGTTCATGACAGGTATTCCTTTGCTATATATTACTGGGTTTTGTTATAATATTTTATTGAAAGCATTTGTACTGATATTTCTAGGAAGTAAAGTTGATTTTTACCCTCTTATCATTTCTGTTTGCTGTTGGTATCAAAGTACTACTGACCATAGAGTTAGTTCATAAATGTTATTTTCTCCTCTATTTCTCAGAACTTATTTAAAAATCAGATGTCTAAGATGTTTGGTAAATTTAACACTGAAAGTATCTGTACCAAGTGGAAAAATATAGATTTCTGTTTCTTTATCTAATATATATATATATATATATATATATATATATATATATATGTATGTATGTTTTTTCAAAACTATCCTAAAGATGAAGCTAGAAGTCTAGTAAAATAATTTTATTTGGAGAAAACCCTAAAAATGTGATTAACAGCTCAATGCTCTGACTACTCTGATCAGTTCAGGATGGTTTAGGAAGAGAGGATGAAAAAGTGATAAAAGCCCAATCCCATTGAAAACAGAGGACATTGCTGTGCTCTTGTGACTCATTGTCTAAGGACTAGTCTTTTGTAGTATCTACATTTGGAATTCCCAGTCTATTCTAAAGAAGAAGCATGGGAAGCCATGGCCAGGGAACTGAGTTAGACACAGGAGTGTGACGGAAAACTGGGCAATGATGGAATAAGAAGAACATATTTTCATAACTCTGCATTTAGGGAAGTCAGAAAGGATAGGGAATGCAAGGGAACAGAATATGATGCCAAAAGCTCTCAAGTAAACATGAGTCTTCTGTTCACGTTTAATCTCTGTGTTTCCTTCTCATGTGATTCAGAGCAAGGCATATTAACTTCTAGTTTATGTTTCCCTTTTTAACTAAAAAGCTTTTGAGAAGTGCAATTGTGAGAATCTAGAAGGAGGAAGAACCTTTTCGGAATTTGTTTGACTTGTGGATCACCATATCCCTCCTCTCTGTCTGTTGCTCTTTCTATCCCATTTCAGAAGTTTGAGTGGAAGCCAGATGCCAGAAAGTTTTAGTAGAGGCAGGCAACTCTGCAGGCTGCTCTGAGTCTTCATTAATATGATCTCACAGTCCAGTGACAGTCAGGGCATTCATGATAGATGAGAGATGTAGCCAGATCCCGTGGTCGAGTAGCAGTGTAGATCCTTGGGACATACAAACCTTTGTAGTGGATTTCTACTTTTCTTTGAGGTGTGGCTTGCTACTGAGCATTGTTAGTAATGGCTAATGTATGTTCACTACTGACAATACAATCTAAGTTTCCCACAGTGAAATGAATGTTGTATGACACACATGTGATAAAGGTGAGCTCACATGACAGAACTCCATAGACAAAGGGTAGTGTGTCATGAATAGAACTGGATTCATCCAGAAATGCAGGGAACTCGGTATAGAAATGAGTCCTCACATACCCAGGGTTTCCACTTAAGTTACAGTAACTTATCTTTCCTTCCAATTAAGTAAGACCATCTATAATATAAAATATATTAATATACCACATTGGCACATGTACATACAATGCTTTGTGGTAAAGGAGTAGATATTAGTAGAAATAGTAGTTATAGGTTTGGAAAGCAAATGCAGCTGATATACGTCACAGTTGATACCCTGAAATATAATTTTCTCATTAAAACCTACTAATTTGAAATGGATTTTGTAAACTGAAGAGTCTTGATATAATCTTCATGGTAAGATTAAATGATATTTGAATTGAACATTTTTGTGCTCTATACTTTTGAATTTGTATCATGAAGAAATGGAGGTAAGGAAATGATAGAATGGATGTGCAACTCAAATTGATTGTCAAGAATTTTGTGAATCATAACAATGATTTAAATAAAACTAACGTATGTGAAAAACATTATATATTGCAGAATTGGGGATGGAATTGCAATGATGAATAATTTTCATCAGGGAATACATTCCCGTGACTCTGAAATGGTTGATTCACTATGAAATGAGAATAAATCCCAAAACCATCTGGAAAAGCTTGAAAAATACCTTACCTATCCTCAGAGATATGAAGAACAGGGTAATGATTCATTATCTTAGAAAACTTCTTTCCTTCTGTCTTTAGGTAATATTACATTTCATCGAGATTTCCTTTCCATTTCCTATATTTTAAACAGGAAGACATTTTCTAAAGTGGAAATACAAAATTAGGTAATTTTGGAGCATTTTCTTCATGAGCTGGTAACATTGTTTGTAAGTGAAGTATGATCTTGATGAACTTAGTGAACTGTTTCAAGGGTTGCCAACTGTTTCTAGGTACCCTGAAATGGTTTTTACACAGAAACGAAATATTTTACTGAGAAAGAATTCCTTGGTGGTACAATTACTGTTTATACTCATTCCTTCTTTCTCTTTAAAAGGTTAGGAATAAATGAAGCAGATTCGAGGCTCTTCTCTTGCTATGGTTGATTATTGATAACTTTTAGCTCTCTGCTCTTCAGTAACACTATTAAGTTCTCTCTAATTCACTGTACTTTGGACACTTTTCTTCAGGAGGAGGAAAAGAAAGTATGATGATTTGAACGTAAGCAATTCCCCAGATTCTCTTGTGCATGACCACATTCTTGAGAGGGTCTGTTTTGGGAAGGGGTAGAACCTTTAGGGGCTGGGGCATAATGGGTGTTTAGTGATTGAACTTCTAGGTGAGAATCCTTGTCTGGTTCAGTTCTGAGGACTTTATGATTCCTGATCCACCGAGAAATGAATAGCCTGAAATCTTGAACTGTTTCAGGCTTTTCTGTATTTTATATTGCCATGGAACAAAATTTTTCCAGGGCAGAGGCTTATAGCAACAGAGAGTCAAGAAACAGTCAGATGTTACCCCTTTGTAAGTTCACAAAACACAACTATTTCATTTAAAATGTGGAAAAAATGCTTCTGGGCTAAGAATACATGCCAAGCTTGCTGGAGGCTCACATATTTTATGGCTGATTTATGAACCTCTTAGAGAGGACATGGTGACATATTAATAACTCTAGCCAAATGAGTTCTGCACACTTCAAGCAAAATACAGAAAAGAAATAGTAGACAAAGGAGGTAAAGGGAAGGCAGATCCTTCTGAGATGGGGAAGAATATTCAATATGCATGGTGAATCATAGCTTCTGTCTTCCATGGGAAAATGAGGGCTAGAGAGGGATGGCTCAGCAGTGAATAGAGCTTGCTGCCCCTGTGGGGTACCTGGTTTTGGTACCAGTGTCTGTCTGATGGGGCAGCTCACAAACCCAACTCCATTCCCATGAGATCCATTGCCTTCTACTGGTCTCCACAACTGTGTTTATTCACATAGTGAATCTACAGGTATGTAGGCACACACATTTACATAATAAAAACAAGTAAGTTTTAGAAATAATAGACCAGAGGATTACTTTAATAACCACTATTTGCTATTATTTTGCCTCACCTGATTTATGTCAAAATAGTGTATTAGAATGATTAAATATTTAATTCATAAAATGATAATGCAAAGTTTTTTTTCCTTGCAAGTCTTCACTGGTTAAGTTTAAAATATAAAAATCTTGTATTGTAAAATGGAAAAAAAGCCACTCAAATACAAACATGACAATTAATAAGTATTTAAATCATAATACTCAAATTGTCCCTATGTGTACATAAAATGATGGTGAGGATGATGATAAACATAGCAAAAGGTAATATGTAAAATCTATGTTTGAAGTTCTCCCATTTATAAATGTGGTCCTAATAATTATAAGGATTTTGCGTTGTGAGCACAATGATAACTTGTACATATAAATTATATTTTGCAAACAACCTGCATGAGAAGTAGAGGAAATACTAAGTTTAACATGGTACACAGATAAAGAGAATATTGGAAAAATTTAAAGAATAATTTTTCAAAGTGTATAATGAACTAAAGGTCTGGCACAAAATGAGATAGGAAGCCCAGAGACAGATAGTATAATAGAGCTACTTCATGGCATTGTATAAAATCTTGAGTCTGCTACCCAATGCTAAATTGTCTCCGTAATCACCCACTGCGTATTTCAAATGTGAAAACTGTAGAATCCTGTAAAAGGTGAATTTCCCCTGCTGCATTGAGACTTCATTCCGGGAGATCCAGGGCAACTCCCATTACAATATGGTACGTGCATCTGTGTGCAGAACCACTGTAGTTTGCTTTCCTGAGGACGCAGAATCCCTTACCTCCTCCTTTTGCTGAAGATCTAGTAGGAGTCCCTCAGAAAACATCTCTGTAACCGTCTACCATTGGAAAGCAGGGAAACTTCTGGTGTAACTCCGATCTGCAGACATCTCTGATGATGGGGAACTGATCTCTGTGGGGAAGCACTACTCTGTGGGGAAGGACTTGCTGCCTTCAACTTTGGAGAAGCAGGGATGAGTGAATGCTTTGCTGAACACATGAGGATCACCATCAGGAGAGGTGGATGTGGCCACCTTAGGTCCGCGTTCACTGGCCTCTGCAGGGAGTGACTCCAGTAAGCAAAAACTAAGACCCAAAGTGCGAGGAGATGAAAAATGAGCACCAAGTGACCCACTGGCTGATGAATTACCCAGGCCAAAGGAACCGCTGGAGGGAAAGGTCCTCAGTTCTTCCTCTCAGGACCTGGGAAGTAAGGGTGCATGAATGCAAACCGTTTAAGGTTCATTTTGGAAACTGTTAGGTAAAGGATAGGTATAAGACACGGGGCTAGACGACAGGGATTTAGAAGATAGTGTAAGCCTAGTTCTTATTTGTCTAGCTGAAGAAGATTTGTAAAACTCTGGCTTTGAATTTTCTCACCAACCCTCAATTTAAAAAAATAAGAGAATGTCTTAACCTTCAGCTGATAAGATGTTTTAAGTGATAGACAGGTCAGGTGTGGGTAAGAGGTGGAGACAGATGAATCCCTAGAACTTCTTGGCTAGCTCATCAACTCCAGGTTCAGTTGAGACTATGTCTCCACCCCTACCCCCACCTAGTATTGGCTTTGCAGATGCCTGCCTTGCCTGGCTGTGCATGTGGGTGAGAACAGAAATGTAGCTCTTCAAGCGTACAAGGCAGGCTCTTTAAGCAATCTAGCTGTACACCCTCGATGCCTCATGGCTGATCCCAGGACTTGTCTATGACATAGTAAAGCTAGCAATCCCTGTTCTTCTCCGGTGTGGTGAGAAGTCCTTGAGTCTGCAGGGAGCTTGTTTCCCACCTTCCCACATACATGTAATAACAAAGGTCTTCAACCTCAAAGAGTAAGCTTTGTTACAACAGCATGCTTTTCCTGGATTTGACTGTACATGTAGGCTTTTATAGAGAATCATGGGAAGATATATTCTGAAAAGGCCATATGATCCACAAAGGGGGGGTCACATTGCTTCATAAATATTCTACTCACTTGAGAAACTTTTATTAAAACATCTTTAGCATCCGAAGTGAGCCGCAAACAACCCATAACCCTGCTATTCTCACTTTAAAACAACCAACTGTGCTGTCTCTTTGGGTTATCTTCTCTGCCCTGCTAAATAAAGGTCTGATCTGTCTATGTCCACTGAACCCCTCCTTTGATGAACAGAAGGAAGCTTCTGACTTCTGACTTGTTCTCCGCATTACCAATTAGTAAAATAAATAAATAAATAAATAAATAAATAAAAATGAAAATAGAAGGCTCATCTTCGAGAGTAATCAGCACACCCTCCAAGGCAAGCTCTTCACAGGGCTGGCTTTGTTGTCAGCAGGTCTAAACCAGAGACTGGCTCTGGCAATGATTAGAATGAGTATTCTTTGACAATTTAATTAGACTCTTCCAGGTGCAGCTTCCTTACCCATTTTGTGAAGGGGGATGATGATGCTACCTAACCCCCGGAGTTAAGAGTGAGGATTACGTGAGATAATAAATGTAAAACATTTAATCCAGTGTCATGTAAGTAGTAAATGCTCAGTAAATCTTAATTACATTATGATCATTAGATTCCTTGTCATGCAGAGAAAGAGCTGAGGGAGAATCAGAATGGCTGTGGGCTTCGAGAAAGCTGGGCTAATATCACCATGGATCCTTCCTGCCTTTGCCTCTAGGAAATATAGATGATGTTGGAGCTGCAGAGGTGTGCAAGGCTTTGTGGAGCTGTGATGTGTTTGTGCGGTATAAAGGTGCTTGTTAAGGACAACACTATCTCCAGTCTCTACAAATCTCTCCCTAAAAAATAACAACAACAACAACCCAACCAACCAAACAACAACCTAGCACTGTAAACTAAGACCATTTGCAAACCACTTTTACAGAGTTTGGGGGAATGCTAAAATGATACTTTTACTTAGTATTCTCAAGTTTTCTGTAAATTATCAAGTGGGGGAAAAGTCAAACAATACCAGCAATGAGATCTCACAAAAACACCCTCCTCTCCATTGGGAATATGCACCCAAAACAACATCCGGTACTTATTCTCAGGACAGTGTGTACCTTGCTTCCAAATAATACTATTCTATTCTGTTTCATTTCACAAGGCAGAGAGAGAGAGAGAGAGAGAGAGAGAGAGAGAGAGAGAGAGAGAGAGAGAGAGTGTTCATCTTCTCTCCATTTGGACTCAGTTCCTGCCAATGTCACAAATGGTGTTACCAGCAGGAAGCTCACAAATGTTGTTTGTAATTAAAAAGCAACTTCATGCCCGGAAACACGTGCAATATTGTATACAGAAAGAAATGTTCTTCACCATGGGGGTGCAGAGACAAATGCCCAAGATTTTAAAAATTAAATTAAAAATATGTGCATTGTTCTTGGAAAGGACAGTTAGTAGCCTGCAGTGAGTCTGCGTGATGGAAAGCCATGCATGTGTGGCTTTGAATCCCCAATCTGTAATTTACTGAGCATGCACACGCCTTTCATGTATAAATACTCGGCTCGACAAATCTGATTTCCTTTACCACCAATCCCTGTGATTCATTTTCTGCAACTATATGGTGTGGGTCCCCTGCGGGAAGCCTGATATCTCCCCCCTGCTGCTCTGTCCACCTGTTTAGAATTTACATTCAAAATTCATCTAAAACATACCATTTTCCCCCTGGAGAATATTGAGTTAATATATTAACAAATTCCAGATGAAGTAGATATGTTCTGAGGGTTTTGCCGTTTTGTATTTCACAAACTCCCCTTTGATGGAACTGGCAACCCACATTTTTCAGAGCAAAATCAGAACAGAAACACCCACCAAAGTTAAGTCCACGCAAAACAATACACAAAAGAGAATTCCTTCTACGCACGTTTCATGAATATTTTTCTTCCCTCAAACCATGGCGCTCAACCTGCCAGAACCAGACACAAATGATTTTATGCATTTTAAGTTAGATTTTTTCTAATAAAAACAGACAGAATTTATTTTTCATGGGGATTATGTGATTTTTCTGAAGTGCTGGGCTACCTGGTTCCTCCGGCAACGCCCCATCCATCACAGCGCGGCGCGGCTCCCTTCTCCCTTCCTAGTAAATTGCATTAGCATAGATTACTTTGCAGCGAACATTGTATGGACTTATTTAATCAATGTCAGCAGAGTGTTCACGCTTGTGAGCATATTCTTATTTTCCTCTTTTTCTGTTTCTTCAAAATATCTTGAATCGGGCACCATGAATGCAGGCAAGGTGGCCAAGAGTGTCTTTAATTTAATGTGCTCCTGCCAGACAACTCCAGCTTCTGGAGCAAATCCTGAAGAACAGATGTCTACCTTCCGAAGTATAAATAAATAAATAAATAAATAAATAAATAAAAACCATGCGTCTGTTTCCTAAATGTCAAAACAATAGGAGGCAAGTTAGAGCACACATGTGGTAAGGTCTGAGCGGCTTTGCTTCTGTGATAGACCTTGTTTGTAGCTGGCCAAGGGATCAACCACAGGAGGAGCTTCTTGTCCCTAAGAAGGCATGCATTTTAAGGACAATGGGCGTGGGAAGGCAGGCATAGGCAGCCATTACACTGTTTTGGGGATTGCGAGCAAACACGTCTGTCTCTCTGAATATCCCACCAGGTCTCTTTCTATGGCTCTATTTAAAGCCCACCTGGATCCCTTTAGTTACAGTTTCTTATCTCTCTGTCAGGGCACATTCTGGTTTCTGTTACCTGAAGATCTGTTTGCTTTCTTCCAAATGCCTGCATTTGTAGAACGTGGCCAGGAACAGATAGCATCCAGAAGAAACTAGGGTGATTATATCTTCCTGTTCAGTCAGTGTGCAAGCTAGCAGGAAGAAAAATCCCACGTTTCCTCCCTCTTCATAAACAGTGTTTTCACCCTTGTATGAGAGAGAACAAATAAAAACTGTGTTAGTTACAGTGAACACAGCAAACATTTATATCCACTTAAATGACAGAATTAATTTGTTATTCCTTATATTTTCCCTTTGTCCATTCAAAAACATGTGTCTCTTAATTTCCCATTGACCATTTTAATGAAAAGAATGCCACCTAGACCTCTAGCCCTCATCAGCACGTGTGAACAGTGGCTGTGAGCTGTGTCACCGCAGAATTAAGGATTGGTTTTATTGAGGCCAAAAGCTATGCGCTCTACAGGACGTCACTGAGTTGTTTAAAATCGCATTTCTAGGCTCTTTGTTTCACAGGACTTGCATGCACTGCTTCCCTGAATAATTCACCTCCCAGTCTTCTGTGTTCCTCTGAGTTTTGCAAAGAAACTAACAGCTGTACTCCAGGAACTCTGCTGTTCCCATGTCACTTTTTTACCAGTTTTACAAAATCCTCATTAGTGAGAAACACAACTTAAACCCCAAAAGTAGTTCTATGATAAAGAAGGTATACTCCCTTTTTTGCCTACTTGGCCTCTGAAAATATAATACAGAGTTTGGCGTAGCCTCCGATGCTTATGTTTTGCAAGAAAGTGAAATAATCTTACTGTGCTATATGGAGCTTTTAGTCCACTCTGCTCAAGTATATATGATGTATGTGTATGTGATGTATGTGTGTAGTTGTATGTGTTTGTGTATGTGTATATGCATATATTCTTGGTAGTGAAGGTTATCATATATTCTCCTCATACTGAAAATCAGTTAAAAACAAACACAAGCCTGGTTTCATTGCTGCCTTATATTGGGCATTTTAGCAATTTGTCATCATTTCATCTTTTGCTGTGTGAACACAAGGACAGAACACTCTCATAGCATAACTCTTGGGCACTCCAGTTCCCAGCCTCTGCTCCTGGTGACAGATTATTACTGTATTCTCCTGAACATCACCTACAACCTTCATATTGTGGTCACTCCAAAAACACAAATCAGCGACAACAGCAGCAGCAATCATGACAACTACAACCCCTCCACCACAAAGCCTAAAACGCACATTAGTTTAGAAATGAACCTCAAAGACGCTGAAAGCCTTCAAAATGTGCTTTAATTTAATTTTATTTTTTTAAAGAAAAGAACTCAGAAGTTCTCAGTTTTGAAGAAGAGACTCTGCTTATTGAATGATGGAAGAGTGAAGTATGTCTTTCAGACTTACACACTTACCAGATGGAACAGACCACGCCAGTATCTCACCAGGCTCTGGACACTGCCAATTTCTCCTCTTGCTTTAACCCGGGTCAGAGTGCTTGAGGACACCCCAGTCTTTGCAGATTTCACTTTTGTTAATATTTGTGAAGTCCTAGAACCAGGACTGCCTGGAGGATGCTAAGTATATTATTATTCTTATTTTGGGCAGCTTAATCATTTAATATTCCTTTGCCTCTTCCATATATTAATATTTATTAGCATTATCTAGTTAGAGCTTTATTTCTTACTTTCGGGATGTATTTCCTAGCATCATTTGCATAGTTAGTGTTCCTGACTTCCAACGCACTTAGCAAAAGCAAAGATTAATCTCTGTAAGTAAAAGGCAAAGAAAGGACAGTTAAAAACGAGGCACTGCAGTTCAAGGGCAACTCAGATACACATAGTCCTTTAAAACCGAGTATGAGCAAAGTACTTTCTTTGTATTTCATTCTGATTTTAGATTTACTTTAAATACTCTGTCCAAATCCCTAATTTAAGAAAGATACAGAAGTGTTTATGATCTATTCTTATTGTTTTCTGGTAGAGGGAAACGGTCTTCTGAGATTATTTGCTACACATTTCCATAAATAACATAGTTTATATTATGGTGTGTATCCATTAAGTATTATTGCCTTCAATCTGTCAGCTCTTCAATAGTCCTTTCCTTGGATTTATCTGTGAAGCTTGTAAAAAAAGTCTTATTGACTCTTTTATTATTCAGTATGTTAATTTAATACTTTTTTGAAAAATGAATGAAATCTAATTGCTGAAGGAAAACAGAACTGCTTCTGACTCAGTGAGACTGGAATATATCAAACTTCAGTTTTTAGAAAACGTATAGGAAGATCATTTATTAATATAAAAGTTTAAGGATGATCCATGTTGTAGGAAGATAAAGAACATTTTATAATCATAACTTTCTTTGTAACAGCGGGAAATGGCTTTGAAAAATATTGAAATATTAAGGGGAGGATTAAAAACCAAATGGAGACTATAGCATGGTAGTTTTCTAGGAATATGAAATCCAGATTGGTATGTCATCTCAAGGTGAGAGAAGAAACCTGCCTCTGTGGATCCTTGGATCTATGAGCTAGGTTCAGGCAGCCATGTTTGTGATGTTGGTAAGGAAGCATAGCACAGGTACCACGGTGGCCATGTCACAGAGTGCCTGCCATTTCTAGGGTTTCCTGAATTCTTGAGAGGTACCATGGTGGCCATGTCACAGAGTGCCTGCCATTTCTAGGGTTTCCTGAATTCTTGAGAGGTACCACGGTGGTCATGTCACAGAGTGCCTGCCATTTCTAGGGTTTCCTGAATTCTTGAGCAAGTCATGACTGGCCATAGAGTTTCAGCGTGCAAACAGCCATTGCATTTCATTTTGAAAGTTCCTGTAGTTGTCACTGGAACACTGGTCCACACCTATTCCAGAGTAACTTTCTGTTTCTCTCAGTGAGTCCACAATATAGCCAACTGCTAAGTATAGACACAGTCTTCTAATTAGCAACAGATGCTTTATTCTAGTCAAGTTGGTACCTTAAGTTACCCGTGACTATTTCCATTCTCATTTGCTGGCTTGGTGTGAGGGAAAACTATTTCACAAGTCATAAGGTTTTATCAGTTGTCCCAGTCATAGATGGAGTAGTATTCTTTGTTACTCCTTTGAAGGAAAATACAATTTAGTCATCCAGAGGAATCTGTGGTCCAATAGGAAGTTACTCTGCATCAGTACTGCTACAAAGAAAGAAATGGCTAAACTGAGACATCATTTCTGGAAATTCTTTCAGAACAGTAAGTCAAAAATACATAGAAAAGAACAAAAACTTATATTTTAGAAAGACTCTAGGTAAAGAGATTTGAAAAAAAAATGTTTAATCTTCTCATTAAAATATTGTTAGAATAGAAAAGAATTTGTGGAGTTTTGATCACTATGCCTGAGGGGGTCCTGGAGATGAGAGAAAATGGATCAGAGGGTAGGAAGCAACTTAGTTCCAAATTAAAAAGACCACCACCAACATCAACCCCCTGCCTTCCACAAAAAAAAAAAAAAAAACCCAAATTCTTGTTTTACATGAAAGATAGAGCCCCAATTGGTACATTTAAAGCAGAAGTCAGGCTTAGGGAACACTTCAGAAAAAAAGGAGAAAGATTGTAAGAACCAGAGGACCTGCATGTCTGCTGGGAGATTGTGTTTTCTGTATAGTTCAAGGGGCTATAGCCCCTGAAATCCCAACAATACAGGCACCACACATCATCTGAATGACAATACCAGGTGACATGACATTGTTTACCTGTAAGTCTTACCCCGACCCTAGGAGACAAGCTGCAGGCAATCATTGACTCCTGAGACTGGGGGTATTAGTTATCAAATACCAGGTTATAAGCCTAAAGAGCATATACAGGTGAGCAATCCTAAATAAATGCAGTAGGATGTATTGGTATATCTATATAATAGTAACTCGATGATAAGAATCCATGGACTCGAACAGGGGACATGGTAAGGGACTGGGGGGGGGGTAATGTAATTACATGTATACAAAGTCTGTTTACTTTGATTGAGAAAGTTATTGAGACAATGCACTTTAATGCCACTCTAACAAAATATAGTAGGCTTATTTAGTTATATTGTTAGATAACATGTAAGAAAGGAGAATTGCAAACTTTTAATGAGATTGTTATATATGTCTACAGTCTACACAGTTGAAGAAAAAATTGGGACTTAGAGTGGATCAGAACACATACCTCCTGTTTAAGATGATTTTTAGTTTTTTTTTTTGTTTTTTTTTTTTGTTTTTTTTTTTTTTTAGTATCTCTTAGTTTCTTTAGGTATCCATTATAGTTTCGGTACCCTTTTATGTTAAAATTTCTATGACACCTTTAGATTTTAATATGATTTATGAATTATAGATATCATAAATGATAGGCTTGTATATGTTTGTCTGCATCGGGCTCTGCTGAAAGTGAAAGGGGGCGGGGCAGTGTTCTGTGTATAGACATAAAATCTCAGAACTCTTAAGTGTCACAGAGCAGGCTCGATCCAAAGAAGAAGGAGAAAATGTGACCTCAGCCACTTTGATTCTTATTGTTTATTGATGTTCTCCTTTTGTGTCTGATTGCTTTACTAATGGCATTTCTTTTGAAAAAGAAAAATTGGAATCCAAATCTAGAGCTTTCATATCAGAAGAAACAGGAGCATAGTGAAATTTGTTAAAAGTATAAAAAGGTGTTTTGTTTTCTCTTTACTGTTCCAGTGACTTGGCATTTTAGGGATAAAGTGGGGATGGCAGTAGATTTGGAGGATGTGACAGACATTTAAAAAGAAATCCTGACCAACAAAGGCTGCCAATATCTACCTTGAGTCCTTCTAATAGGGTGTAACAAATAGAAAACTTAAAGTACAGGAAAATCACAGTGGAGGCCTTGTTATAAACTGCTGCAGAAGTCACATTTCTTACAGAAGTCAGCAAAGAGTATGCAAAACCAGATTTTTTTTTTTTTTGCCTTAGTATCAATGGCAAAGTTTATCTCAATGAAGTCACTGGGAATTTTATTTTCCATTGATAACGCTTGTGCTGACCTAGCAGTTTTGGACATCTGCAGCATCTCAAAGAACTAAAGATAACTGAGTGAAAAACCAGCGTTTCTAAGCTGGCTTGACGCTCAGCAAAGAGGAATGTGTGTGTGTGTGTGTGTGTGTGTGTGTGTGTGTGTGCATGTTTGTGTGTGTGTGCATGTTTGTGTGTGTGTGTATACTCATGAGTGTGTGTGTGCATGTATGCATACCCATTTGTATCTGTGTGCCTATAACTGTAAGACTTTAAATTTCATGTTTTTATGTCTTAATGTGTACAACTGTATATCAGAGTGTGACTAGACATGTGAGACTGTGTGTGTATGTAACAGCATGTATGTGATAGTGTACAACTATGTATGTGCTACTTTGTGTGTGATTGTGTGTATATGTGTGTACCTTCATTTGTGTGACTATATGTCAGAGTGTGGTATATGTGAATCTTCATGTGTGTAACTATGTATCAGACTGTGATTATGTATGTGCCACTATTTGTATATTTGCATGAATGTAACTGTGTTTCAGCATATGACTTGCTATGTGTTAGTATTGTGTGGCTGAGTGTATGATTGTGTGTGTGTATCTCCATGTGTTTGACTTTGTCAGAATTTGACTATATTTCTTACTTTGAGTGTGTGTCTGCATGTGTAAACTCCATAAGAATGTGACTTTTTATGTGTTCTGTTACTTTCTACATGAGTCTAAGGGTATGTGTCTGCATGTGTAACTGTGTGCCAATATGTGGCTATGTATTCCTTTTCATTGTTTATCTCTATTTTATCCTAGTCAAATATTCTGGAACTTCTGAGTATTGGGTAGTTGGAAGTCTTACACACACACACACACACACACACACACACAGAGGATCCTAGCAATGTGTTGTACATGTGAACTGTGATAGCTGCCCTGTGTCTTTGGGACTGGGATGGAGAGCTGTCATCCCCTTGTGTTAAGTGGGGAACAGAATGCCTGCATTTTCAGTCTTCCATTTTTGTGGTTTGATTTTCAGGGCTGTTTGGCTGAAAATGTCACAGTCAGTTCCCACCTTCCATTTCCAGCTGTGCCCAAGAGCTGTGCAGCTGATGGGGTGGCTTGAATATTTTTTATTTTGTTTGCTTTTCCACAGGGGCAGCCATATTTCTAGTGGCATCCATCCATCAACATGACCAGTGTTTTCTTAGAAAATACATGCTGTGTTTTAGAATTTTTTTACCTTCTTATTAAGCAATACTTCCAACTTAGTTGAATATATATCAAGTTTACAAGCTAGGATTGAAATGACCATGTCTAACATTATAGGAGCTTCCATAAAATCTGTTAAAAATTTAAGAAATTTATAAATAAATTAAAAATATAAAAATAAGTTACATTTAAATTAGGTATCCATGACTAGGTGTACCTTCTTTGAATAGCTTTTTTTTTTCATTTTTAACATTTAAAAATGTCAACAACACAGTTATTTAATTACATTCTTCATGCTAAAACCCACAGCTTCAGAACACTTACGCTGTATTTAGTAATACAAGCAAAGATACATACTCTTGACACTAACAGGCACTGCACTTCTGCTAAGAAGGATTTCATCTTAGGCAGTATATCCCAAGGATCTAATGAAAGGTCAGGCATATGAGACTCTGTACACTCATATTTAAACCCTACTGAATCACGTAGGAAATTAGGGCAGAGTTGATTTCCTGTAGCCACTAAACAATAAAAACCCAGAGCCAGCAGACTTATGTTGGCTTGCTATTTTCAGAGTGTGCTACTCAGCTGAGTAATCAGCTCAGGGACCACACCCAGGCTGCAGCACCCACACTAGGGTACTGGGGGCCTGTCTATTGTTTGACAAGGCATTGAACAGAGCCTCAAAGTAGGACATCCTGATTAGCAAGGGCAGTGGAACATGTTTCAGAATTATATCTCAGTCCCTAAAGAATTAAAGTTTATAATTCTCAGTCTGAAAATAAATAGTCTTGCTGTCCTTATATGGAAATAAGAATTTAAGATAATTTTTAACCTATAGGTAATCTCCCATTCTAAACATCATTGTTCTCTGAAGAAAAAAAAAAAAAAAAAAACAGCTGCCAGTGGTAGGGTTTCTTTTTTTTTTTTTTTTAATGTCTGAAATATGGGATTTTAAGATATCAACAAACTTCTGAGTAAAGTCTTAGAAATATAAAACATGACAGACTTTATTAAAGAAGGGCTTCACAGATGATATATTGTTGGGGTATTTATTCTGATGTTGATTTACTTTGCCTTACAGCCTTAGAAAGAATGTTTTGCGGGAACCTGAAGAGAAATCAGGCCAAGGGAGTCGTGAGTTCCGAGGCTAAAACTGAGAGTCAGTAATATGAGAACATTAGAAATTAAAGCCAGAGAATCTGGAAGGCCTGGGGTAGCACTGGCTTCTTGTCAGCACTGGGCAGTTACAGAGGCATTTCAGTAGGGGAGAGATGGCTTTGACTCAGGAATAGACTAGCTTTAACAGCAAGAAAGATTTCGAAAATGAATTTAGAGAAAGAGGTTACAGGGACAAGAATGAATGGAAACAGGTTTGTTTTCCATAGCACACGTGAAAACTAGCAATTAAAGCATAACTAACCACAACCATAACTAACCACAACCATAACTAGTCACATCCATAACTAACCACAACCATAACTAACCACAACCATAACTAACCACAACCATAACTAGTCACATCCATAACTAACCACAACCATAACTAACCACAACTATAACCACATCCATAACTAACCACATCCATAACTAACCACAACCATAACTAACCACAACCATAACTAATCACATCCATAACTAACCACAACCATAACTAACCACAACTATAACTAACCACAACTATAACCACATCCATAACTAACCACATTCATAACTAACCACAACCATAACTAACCACATCCATAACTAACCACAACCATAACTAACCACAACTATAACCACATCCATAATTAACCACATCCATAACTAACCACAACCATAACTAACCACATCCATAACTAACCACAACCATAACTAACCACAACCATAACTAACCACAACCATAACTAACCACAACCATAACTAACCACATCCATAACTAACCACATCCATAACTAACCACAACCATAACTAACCACAACCATAACTAACCACAACTGGGAAAGTTCCTTAAAGTCATTTAACCCAGTGCCCAAAGACAAAAGAGGAGTTCCTGGCAATTACTGGCTACTTGACAAGGGTAGCCATTTGTGTTGGTGGTGTAACCACTGCCCCTGTAGAGGATTATCTTGCCAACTCAGTGAGCTACAAACTCAGTTGAAATGAAATTGGAGGGAACTTGGTGAGAAGAAAGTTTCAGGTGAGGGGAAGGAGAATGGAGGGAAGCAGTGAAAATGAATGAAGTTTGTAATATAAATGTATAAAACTGTCAAAAAAATTTAAAAAGTAAAGACCAAATTGCTATTAAATGGTCACATTGATAAAGGTGTGTCTCCTGAGACTGAGCCATCCCAGTGTATTCCTCTCGGTTTTCAACAGTCTTGCCAACGCCATTACGGCTTTCCTTTGTGCAACTTGATTGCTCATTTCTAAAAGTAATTCTTGTGGATGGTGTTTCCAGGCCTAGTGCATGGAGTTTCTTACTGGTTTCTTAAACTGTGCCTCATTTTCTATGCCTTTATTTCTTGTTTTATCAAGCAGTGTCTATGCTGGTTTTATGGAGAATGAGGCACTCTCCAAAAGCCCAAGAGAGTTTGGCAGGCATTTTTTCTGAAAATAGAATTACATGGAGCCCTGTGTTTGTAACCTTGAGTTTGCTAGTGAATGCTTTATTCTTCTCCTCTCCCAAACTACAAAGCTAGAGATCCTTTTGTATAGTAAGTGATGGAAATTTCCTGATGCCCAAGGCAAGAAAGAAGCAAGGGATATGTTGTTAATCCTGCGCCCCGATGGTGGTTTTCAGGACAGTGAGCATAGAAGCTTGAATCTTGTGGCCATGAAGTCTTAAAACTTGGACAAACTAGGTGCCTTCTATGGGATTAAACTGGCCTCCAGGGTCTTAAGTGTAATTGATCACTCAGTTGATAAGTACTAGCAAGTATTAAGTATTTACATGTGAATCTCAATGTTCCTCACTGTGTGCATTTGACAAAAAGATCCATCTCTTAAATGCTTACAAGCTAGTAGATTATGTTTCTTTATCGAGCTTCACAAATAATTAGTTTTCTTTACAATTTTTGACATATATGAACAGTTTAGATTTTTCCAAATTACCCTTAAGACTGTGTGGCATGCCAACATGCCAATAAGTCACTATGCCAGAAACTACAAGTAGGAGAGAAAAAAGATATTTTAACTTGTTAATTTATAACATTTTTAATTTCAAAATACATCGATTTTAGCACAAAAATTTTAAATAATTTATACACTGCAAAAAAACTATTTTTGGGCTTATTTTTGTACTCTACAAGACACAAAGTAGACCAAATGATCAAATGCTGAAGTCACACAACATACAAGGACTTATATGTACTGTTAATGTGTGTACATAATTGTACAGGTGAAAAAGAGCAAATGAAGAGATATTTAGGTTTCAAACTAAACTCCTTTGGTCTTATGTTTTAACATAATGCCTAATTATAGCATTGAAAGATGATATCTACATCCTTTTGAGTCATTAGCGGAATTCAGTGATCGAATCATTAAGGAGTATTTAGGGTTGTTCTTGTGACAGACAAAGATTTTGCTGGCGCTCATTTATCTTCATTAAAAATTATATTTCATTAGCTCCTTTAAAATTTCTTACCACTTCAAGGCCTAGATAAGCAGCGGAAACAAAGCTCTAATGTTATACCAAGTGTCTGGCTATTTACTGAATAAAAATGTAAAATTAAACGACTTTAATTTCTACTGAGAGTTGTGTCTACCCTAACCACTGTCTAGAATGAATGAAACACAGTCAGTAGTTCTAGTAGCATTTACACCACTGAGAAGAACATGGGATCACAAGAGCGTTGAAATTGTCCCTGTCTGCCTTAAAAGATTTGAGAACAAAAGGTGGCAATTTCAAAAATCAAGAAACACAGGATCAGCCTTTTATTTGGGTCCATTCTTCCTATACTTCCTGAGAAATTAAAACTAATTATAATGATAACAAAAGTGCAGTGGAGTATCTATCCCACGCCAATATTAACAAATATTCAGATAATTTTAGTATAGAGAAGTAAGTGGTTATTTTACTTCACTTTTGCAATAATGATTTTTTTATATATATAAATAGCCACTGAAAGAGATTCAATATAGTGAAGGTTAGGAAAGGGGACATTGTTTAATCTTTAGTTTATGAATTGCTAATCCATTCTATAGAGGAATCAGCATAATTTTATCAGAAGTTTTAAAGGAATTAAACCATAAAGGGCAAGGTTTTCATTATCTTCTTTTCAATATTCAAACTGAAGAAATGATTTATAAATTTTATGGCAGAAACTTTGACCACATTTAAAAAAAAATCTTTCTGAAAGGTGAGTCAAATGGCTGATAAAATTGAGCCTTTTCTATATGGAATATGTTTTAAATTAGGGCTTAGATTTATCTACTGCATGGCTTTTATATAGAAATGCAAATTTTTAGATTTTTTAAATTGTGTTTAATATGTCTGAAGATATTTTTTCTCTCTGGGTATATTTAAATATGTCAATCCATGTAAATGTCCATCTTGTTTTCATTTGAATAGTAGAATGCAGAAACATAGTATTTAGTCAGTCAACAAATCTTTAAAATAATCAATTCTTGGGACAATCTCATATATTATTAATAAGGTAACTGTCTATAGATCAGACAAAATGACATTGGCTGTAGTTAAATGTCATCTTTATTTTTGGAGGAAGACAGTCTAACATAGGAGACAGATATGTTCATGATTCTCCACCCAAATACATAAAAGTCATTAAGACAAACAAATTCAAGCTGATTTCATAAAAATCTACACAGAGAAACTGGAATTTTTGCTACAAAGTTCTTAAAGAAGAATCATGATTTGATTTGAAAACAGGCAATTATAAATTTGTAATCAATAGTCATTTGTTCATATCCTAAAGATTCATAACCAGGAAGACTTTTCTGCATTTGCTTGGAATTTCAGGGCTAACTTGTATTAAATACACTGTGCCCTTGTTCTCTCCTCTAAAGTCCAATCACTTGTTTTTTTCCAGGCATCCCTCAATTCAGTGAACTACATCATTTCATTGGAAAGACTTACTTGGCTCACAGTAACTTAACTGCTGCTGACGTTATCCAGAGCTATTTCTGTTTGTCACCATATAGCCATAATCAGTGTAACGATTTGAATCTGACAGATCTTTCAAATGCCCTGAAAGATTTGGGTATCACCCAGCAGTCAGTGTGATGGAAAGATCATAGATCTCGAGGAGCTAGCATCAGTGTGTTGGCTCTCTAGTGAGTTCACACTGATGGGCTGTTCCTGGTGTAGCCTGGGAGGAGGGACTCAGACCCTGGGAAGAGTTATGCCTTTTAAAGATTTACTTTGTAGTTGGTTCCTTCTTACCTAGCTTTGATTTCTGCATACCAGAATTATCATTCCTCTGGTGTCCTTCCTCCTCTCACCAACAAGTCTTAGCTTGCTGCTGAGAAACTTGGAGAGTGAATGATTGATAAGAAACTAGGAAAGTTTCATCATTCAAGGGGTATGAATACATGGAGTCCACGAAAACACATTCAAATATGTATTTAAATACTCTTTCCTTGATTTCTGTTGCCACCCACTGCACAGCCCACTGGTGTGCTCGCTGGTGAGAAATGGAACTGGCTTTCATGTGGATCATAGTTCATTGAAGAAAGCCAAGGCAAAGACTCAAAGTAGGGACCTGGAAGAAGGTACAGAAGCAAAGGCCATGGAAGAACATAGCTTACTGACTGGCTCTCCGTGGTTTGCTCAAACTGTTTTCTGAAACCACCCATGGTAGTGTTAGCACCACTCCACAACATCAAACATTATACAAGAAAATGCCCCATAGACTTGACTACAGGCCAATCTAATATAGGCATTTACTAAGCTAAAGTTTCATTTTCCCAGATGATCCTTGCTTAACTAGAGTGCAAAGACTTTTTAGGCTATATGGTCAAGGGTGAAAAGAAAAAAAAAATGACACACGTATTTAAGCAACTCTAGTTTCACAGAAGACTTTATAAGAGTATGCCAACTTCACTTGGAAGTATCTACACAGAGTATATACTTTACCAGAAATATATTTAATTAAAAAAATTTAACTAAATACATTTTACTGACACAAAACATAGGCATGCATAATAATAGATAGCATGATGTTTTATTAACTGTAGATATTATTTAATTCTTAAGTTAGGCTAAACATATCTTCCCAACATAAATAAATAATTATTTATAGTTATAATCTTCAAAATCTTTTCATCTAGCTTTTTGGGTGTTTTGCACTACAGTTATATATAGTTTTTCTGTTCTTCAGTAATACATCATAACTTCTTTTTCTTATCTGACTTAGAACTCAATAGTCAACATATAATCATAGGGAAAAATGAGATTCTTGTGCTAAGAAGAAGTTGCATGTGCTCATCTGTTTCTGTTTTGCCTGAAAATCGAGATGCCCACACTTTGATTAGTTATAAAGTGTTGGAAGGAGAAGAATAAAGAAATTATCGACAGAGATTTCAGGAGTGGAAATTGGATCTCTTACCAGAGGTCTTGCCTTGATCATTTGTTTGTGTTACAGTGATTCCCAATTAGTTCTGTAGATCCGAGCTCTTGCTAAAGGTTAAAATGTTCACAATCAAGGAAACAGACAAGGCTATTGTGAGCAAATGTGGTCTTTATTCAAATGCATAAAATTTGTAAAATGAGAACGTGGTAATAAAAACTCACAAGAGGTAATGCATAGACTGGGAAAAAACAGTTTTTTTCCCTTTGACTCAAGATTCATCAAGCAATTCTTTTTCTTTTCCTCTTCTCTAAGACAAGAAACCAACTCAGTCCCCTTCATCCCACTTTCATTTTTGTTGTTGTGATAAAATATTATAACAATAAACAATTTTCAAAACAGAGACTTTTATTATAGCTTATAATTCCAGGTTACAGTCTGTCATTGCAGGGGAGTCAAGCCAGGAACTGGAAGAAGCCAGTCCCATGAGTGGAGACTCACAAATAATGCATTTATGATAAATAAACAGTCAACTTCCTCTGGTCTCTTACAGCTCAGAGCTGAAACCCACTCAATGATGCTACATGCTTTCAGATTGATTCCATGCTTCAAAAAGACAATCAAGGCATTGCTCTGCAGACAAGACTAGAGACCCGATTAATCTAGACAATCCTTCCTGTTCTAGGTGATGTTAACTAGATCAGCTTGAGAAAACTAGCTATTACTCAGCTGGATAGATTGCTCAGTGCTTAAGAGGACTGGCTGCTTTTCCAGAATACCAGGGATAGAATAGCGGTGATCACATGACCACTCACAACACTCCATAACTTCATCTCTAGGGGTTAAACACTCTCTTCTGTTCCTCTTGTGCTCTGCACCATGTACGTGGTTCACAAACATACATGAAGACAAAGTATCCGTAAATATAAAATAAAGCAAGTAAAAATTTAAACCAATCACTACAGCATTCTAGAGCAAATCTTTTAATGTCTGATGTTAGCTGGGTTGGTTGGTGGCAAGAGAACCATGTTCTTACCAACAAAGTCTCAGTATTTTCCATTACTCTATATTTGGATTTATTTCTCTTGCCAGTTGAACAGTTGTGCTCTTCCAATTAATGCCCACTTGGGACCCTCAAACATATCCTTATTCAGAAATCAGAGGAACCATTAGTTGTAATGAGGTTATTTTGGACTATAACCAATTTGATGTGTAACTATATGAAAATTTTAAGATAGAAACAGACACAAAAAAGAAATAGCATAAATGAGGATGGTGCATTTGTAATCAATGAATTACAAATGACCCCAGCAAAATGACTAGGAGATAAGAAAAAGCCCATGCATGTGCGTGTATGCATGCCTGTGTGTGTGTGTGTGTGTGTGTGTGTGTGTGTGTGTGTGTGTGTGTGTGTGTGTGTGTTGGTTTCCCTAGCAATATCAGAGACAACATGGTTTCTAAATCTGTGATTTCTGATATCAACTTGGTATAATAGCAGAAAAAGCCATTTCTGCTTTTTTCAAATACCCATTTTAAAGTCTCTTGTTATTGCTACATAAAGAGCAATACTGAGCAACAGTAACAGCAGCAACAACAACACCAAAGACAAACACAGTTCTGTTAAACTTCAACCTCTGTTCTTGCTCTACCTTCTTGGTCTTTGCTGCATCACAGAAACACACATCTCTTTCACAAGGAACAAAGGGATACTTCGGTGGAGGGAAGGCTCTTTGTCCTGTCCCTGTGTTTCTTTCCTCAGAATTAGCTTTGCTCAGAGCTGTGAGCTAGCTGAAAGCAGGACAGATTAGAATGTTCTTCCTGCTGAATATCAGACATGTGTGTGAAATTAGGTGCGGTTAATATAGATAATATTATGATATGTGTAAAATGACAAAAATGGTTAACATGACTTCCAATGATAATTTGACATGTTGAGATATATATCATATGCATATACTTTTCTCAAGAGTCTAAACTTGAGTTTTATTGTAATTGCACAGCCTGAGAACAGAATCAGGACCATCAGGGCAAATCAATGATAAAGCAGAAGCCAAATAAATGGGATCAGAAGAGTTTAAGCCTTAGAATAACAAGGCCAAATGGCAAGGAAGTTTCTGGGACAAACAGTGCTCAAAAATGTAATCGCGGCTGCCTTTGCACTGCGTAGTATAGTTCTTAATAAATATGAATGTTTCATTATTACTTTTCTCCTGCTATCATTAATGTTATTAATTTATGAATCGCTGCAAACTCTGGAAATGGATGGTAATTGTAATGCTTAATTAAACCAAGAAAAGTGCTACTAGAGTAAATAAGTCACATTTCCAAGTTCCATTTTGTGAAAACCTAAGCACTTTTATGTTATTAAAACCCATAATAGTGGGTTGGTTTTTAATGGAAAATTTCAGTATTTACTTACATTTAACATCATCATAACTCCATCATTCAGGCAACTATGAGTCAATAAACAAAAATATGCATTTGGCTCATCATTATATATTTAAGTGTTAAAGAAATTGAAACACAGCAAAGATTGGTTAACTATTATAGATGGAAAACAGAATTGAGATTTAAGATGTATTCAAGGTTTCCTACATTTTATATTAGCAGTGCTTTTTAGAAGTCACATCACAAGAACAACTATGTTACAAGTTTATTTATAATTTAAGAACCCATCCCCCAAAGATACAATTACATTGTAGCAAATTACTTAATATAAGAATATTTCATATCTAATGAGCACTTCCAACATGCAGGGCACTGCTGTAAGCTTTGCCTGTATACAGGAATTCATTGTGAACACAGTTCAGCGAAAGAAGTATTGATGTCATTTTCATATAATCAGAGGGATCCATAAAAGGGAAGGTAAAATAACCTCCAAGGCTACAGAAAACTGAAACTATGTTATTTAACAACTTTAATATCAACTAGTGGAAAATAAGATTTCCCAGGGAGGTTACACTGTGATATGACATTAAAACTAGATTCTAATTTCTTATAGAATATAATTGTGTGTGCTGTGCATGAAAATACACAGTATCACACAAATGTTTATACATTTATAGCAATCTACACTGGAGTGAGCAACTGGGCATGATAGATATAGAAAATGTTGGCCTCTGGAGGACTTATAGAAGAAGGTTATAGCACACACCCTATAGGCTAAGAACTGAACAAATAAAGGTGACTTTCAGGAACCCTTATAAGGAGACTCAGGGCATGGGAAAGAAACATGTGGAGAAATGCCTTACTCTGCTGAAAAGAAAACAGGAACTCCTCCTACATGAATGCCATGAAATTGAACCTTGGCATTCTGTATAAAGCTGATATAAATGCGTATAGGTGGGTTCAGCTAGACTTTTCTCAGTCAAAACAGAAAGAACTCATTTTTCATGGGAATTATGCAACTTTTCTGAAGTGGTGGAGTACCTGGCTCCTCAGGCAACTCTCTCTCACAGCTTAGAGCTCAGTTCCTCTCTCCTCGTCAATTGCATTAGAAAAGATGCTGAGGCAGTACAAAGGTAGACCAGGCATTTGTGAGAGTCAGATGCAGGTATATGAGGGAGTCGGAAAATACTTTTCTATAAGAAAAAAACTTACACTTCCCCAGTCTAGTGTAATAATTCTCCCCTATATCTCTGATAACAAATGCAGAGAGAATTCTAACTAACATCAAGAACTCAAAAGTGAGCTATGAATTAGCTTAATTTCAATATTATTTATAAATATCATGTCACTTATTTTTAAAAGATTGATACCACTTTAAGTTAATTAACTATTTATTTGTAGTGTAATATAGAATGTTTCTATAGGATGTCCTAGATTTGCTATGTATATCAGACTGACTCTGACTTCTAGCAATTCTGTGGTCTCTGTCCCATGAATGTGGTATTCTACAGCAAAAGTAAGAGGGAGACTGGATAGGAAGAGATTAAAAAACCAAGGGAGATTATAGAAAAATGCAGACATTCTGAACATCTATGGTATGTTTGGAGCACGAAATGTATCCCAGGTTCCTATAACAGAAAGGATTGAAAGATATTGCTCAACAGACGTAGTGTTCAACTTGACAGTTTTGTATCTAAACATCAAAACTGAAATCTTTAACACTAGCATCTAAGCTGCTAGCAATTTCAGTCTTTCAGTGAACTTCTAAAACCACCAGTCAGGTGAACTCCAAGTATGTGCAGGTTTTATTTCCAAAGTCAATAGGATGGCGCGCAATTGGAGAAGAACATACATTTTGAAATGGGAGTCATTTCAAGTTTGTAGCCTCAAGAGCTACCTTGAACTCAACAGATCTGCTTTGGTTTAATAACTTTATGTGTGCTTTAGTTTTGTTCACAGATGTAAGATGTTAGCTATGGACACCAGAGTCTTCAGCGAATCATCATAATTTTCTCTATAGCTCTCTATAATCTATTTTAGAACCCACCTAATCAAGTATTAGTATGAGGCTATCCATGATCTTCCTTTACTTTTACTTAAAATTAACTGTATCTACTCACCTGTGTAGAATTCCATCCAAGCAGAATCATAACTCTAACACTCTTTCATTCAATCTTAGGGACAGATGTTCTTGTGATCTCTTATCAAATCATCATGCTGTTTCTGTTTCTAGTTTGATCTCTTACATAAACTATTATTTTAATATGTTATTGCCTCTTTCTATAGACTCATTGAATAAAACTAACACATTAGAAGAAAATCTATTATTTTCTTAAAATTGGTGCCTATTCTATAATTTAAACTTTTTAGTCTTTGAGGGTGTTTCTTGAAGAAGAGTCAGGGTTTTTATCTCTGCCTTGTCACTTCCTGTTATAGCTTAGACAACTTCAAATGCTTTTTGTTCTCCAATACTCCATTAAATGACTTTTATAAAGGCACTCAATGACCCAATTACCATAGCTAATGACCAAGAACTTCTGGATTTCAACTTATTTTACTGTAGTTTTATATAGTACTATTGACATTCCTGTGTGTCTCTCCTAGCCCCATTCTGTCTTACTTTCCCTTAATATTATACTGCTGCCCCTTTTAATGACTTTGAAACATCTGGTTCCTTCTTTTTCATTTCATTTAATTATTGCCTTCTTATACTTGCTATTTCATACATCATTTCTGGGCATTATAACGTGGGTTAGCTCATATTTTCAAGCCTCTGACTTTAAAATCTAGAGCTGTAAATATCCTCCTATACCTCAATGTGTGTGTATGTGTGTGTGTGTGTGTGTGTGTATTCTTTTATAAATAAAATTACCCATTGATTGTTTACTTCACCAGAACCTCAAGGTCATATTTCCTAAATAAAATCAATCATTCTTTCCCAACCCTAATCTGGTAAATGTCTCCCATTCTTTCTCTAACTTCTTATAAACACCAAAGACCTACTTTTAAGAGGAAAGGCTTATCTGGATTCTTTCCAGAGTTCTAGCAGTCATACAGATAATTGGCATTTCTACCCTCAATTTATCATGATTCTCCTTTTTTTCCCATCTGATACTGCTCTGGGTGCTCCTCCCTCCTTCTTGGCTCCCCTGGATATTATTTTGCTCTACCAGAACATCTTTCCCCCTTGTGATGCTATCTTTTACATGGTTAGCAAGATGATGACATAATGTAATAATAACCTTTCCTAAAAATTCTTAAACTTCTTAAGTTCACAGTTATTGCATAATATTTAGTGTTCTCTACATATTTCTCCATTTTTATTTTTTATTTTACATCCTCAAGCAAATTAAAACATGTGAGAAACTGCTAGAATTTCCTAAAATCTTTTCTTGTTTCTTGTTTCCATGACATTGAGTACTTCCTAATTGTTATTTTTCTAATACCTTAAATTTTGTTTTTTGGAATATTCCAATTTTAAATATGTATAGCTCATTCCAGAATTCGTAATCTGTTTCCTTTTCCTTTTGATAATGATTTAATATGCTTTTCTGCTGAGTTGTTATGCCCCTTGGTTATTATTATGCACACACACTGTCTTTATTTAATTTCTTTGCATATATGACTGCCAAATTCAATGCTCTAGGAGCAGGTATCCTAACTGTTCAACATAAAGTCTGAAAATGGAATGGAAATGTGGGCTGTCTTTTATGCCTGACTACGGAATCCACACTTCCTTCCTCTGTTACACATTCCCTTCTCATCTCCTTGATTGTGGTTAAGAGTGTAGACAGAGTACATTGGCTTTCCCAATGGTGGAAAAAATTGTGTTTAATATAAAAGACAAATTTTCTGCTTTGGGATCACGTGGCCATGTATATTTCCTGACATTGAAGAAGATGCCTCTGTGAATCTTACAGCCTCACAGATCTAGTTCTCCCCATGGTTATGTGAGTCTATAGGAGAATACAGAGTCTGCAAAGAGACCCCAGCCCAGGATAACTCTGGTCTTACTGCCCCATGAGACCCTGTGAGATCATACTGAGTACAATGCTGCTGCTGATAACCAGTGAAACCTTTGAGGTCAAGTAGTCATGTGCTTGTTTTAGTCATTTGACTTGTAAGAAATTGTGTCATTTTTGTAAAGGTTCATGCTTTATCATACTAAAGTCACAAGCTGAAGATACAGACCACCCATGCTGGAAAGGTTTAAGAGCACTACACTCCCATGAGTTGTAGACATCGGCAGTTGTCTGTTTTCTTTTGGTCTTTTCAGCTACCCACTCTCATATGTACAAGGACAAACAGATGCAAATATGTGTAAAAAATTGTTTAAAATGGTTAAATATGATAGTTCACTAAGAGAACGTTAATAATAAAGGAACACTCTCAACTCATGGACTCATTATGTGACCCTGGTAATAATGACATTTTTGTTAATGACCAACAACGACATCACAGATAGAGTTATGAGTGACTTCTGCTTACAACCATTGCCAGTAACTAAGGGAATGCAAACCAGAAAAAGAGGCCTTTGAGGAACTACATCTCTCACATTTACAAATCACTGAACCAAGGCAAATAGCTTTACTACAGTTAACTTTCTGATTAACCAAGAATGGCACAAACCTGGAAAAAGTCTATCTTAACTAGTGAAGCTTTTATTCTAAATATTAATGAGTATGGCTTCAAGGAGATCAGACATGGACTAGCAGGTTGTGGCATAAAGTGTGAAATCAGAAAAGGGCTGCAGTTTGGAGTGCTGCCTAGCAACTAGGATGTGAAAGAATGATTAGAAGTTGGTAAGGGAATGTTAAATTTAACTCATATTTATGGAATGTTGTTCAAAGATGCAAAAGGAGGTTGACTCAAAAATAGAATAATTTATAAACCTTTCAAAAGACTTCAGAGAGATGATAGATTTTCAAGATCAAATGATTCTGTTTACTCTTGTCCTGACTCAGTGTTTGTTTTCTATTTTGGTTTTATGGTTATTTTTTTTTTTTTGCTTTTGCTGTTTGTTGGAGTTTATATGGTCCCAAATGAGTGCTCTGAACTGGGTAAATCATGGTGAATCTATCGTCCCTGTGGTTGCTTGGACAATGATGGATCTATGACTTAACACTGACCAATGCGTCAGGAAGAGGGTAAGGCATCTGCAGAAATTCTGGAAGGTTTCCTGTTCCAGCTCCAGGAAAAGTAAAAAAGAAACTATTTAATCTTGGCAGAGATGCTGGATTTTGTTAAATAGAGGACCCCTTGGCTTCTACTTGAGGCCAAAACCACTGTAAGAATTGTATTCACAGGGAAGTGCAGCTGGAGCTTTGAATGTGGTTCCAGTAAGAAGTTGGAACTTCCTCCTTACTGCCTACAGACCTGGACAGTGTTCTGTGGCATTCTGCCATCTGTCATGAAGAGGGTCCATCGCCAGATCATTCCAAATGTCTTTTGACTCACTCTGCTTTGAAAACCTGAAGCGTGGATAGATTCTTCTGTAGAGAAATGGACATTATGTTGAGCTCACTGACATAATGTGGCCTGTCTCCCAATGCACTTCAGAGAAGAGCCCAGCCATGCCAAACGTTGCTTATTCCATCCATTTTTACTGAAACTGACCCCGAATAAGAAATCATAAAATAAGGCAAGGGAAATTCTCCAAGTCTTGTACCCATTGCCATTGTCATTAATGAAAAGGGGGATCATTTCGGTGAAGATTTTTCTTTTGGTTTAATTGTAGTGGTGGATCAGCTTATACATTAAACATCTGTCACAACAAAAAAAATTAAAGGTAGACAGACTATGGTGTTTCCTTGTTGATTTAAATGAAATGCTTTCATTGGTAGCTAATATAAAGTCAACTGATAAACCTCTACTAGTGTTTCTTAGAGTTTTAAAGAAGAAACCTAAGATGCTGAAGAACTGTCAAGAATTAAGAATTTTTGCAGCTATGCAGCCATTAAATCAAAAGATAATCAAGTGTTTCTCTTTCATGTTTCAGATCACGAACTTGATGAACATAGAGTTTCAAAATCCAAGTGTATGATGCAATGTCTGTATAACATGGTGAGGGAAAAACTGGGAGGTTCATCTGATTATCCATGAGTCACAGTGAGGAGTTTCTCTCTCCCTACTTCCTTTCTCTTTCAGTTTGTTTGTTTGTTTGTTCTGTTACATGATTATATACAGAAAGATAGTACCTCTATAAGCACAAATAAAAATTCTGTATTTCTGGAATAAAAATAAAATCACTTCCAATTTGATCTCACACATGGTTATTGGGAATGTCCTAGATAGTTCATATACAATAATATAATTCTGGTAAATAAGCACGTGTTAATAAGATGTTATTTATTTATATTTTTACTAGGTATTTTCTCTTTTACTATTCATTCTTCTTTGGTGGGACAAGTGACCATCTGAATACTAACTCATATCAATTTGTTCTGATATTTTCTGACAGATGTATTTGAAAGCAACATATTGTATAAATGGATGAATGTTGCAGGAGATGAGAACAATGATGCTTGGGGCATCTGATCGGTTCCTCTAATATGTGATGCTGTTTGTGCCTCTCCTTTGCTTATTTCTATGTTCCAATTATTAGCAGCCATCAGTGCCTCAGGATAATGCAAAGCAAAGCAAAACAAAGACCCGTCAGTCTGCAACTGACAGATAAGTCTCCGAGGTTGCAGATGGATTTATTGGTTCTCTGTTTCTAAATCTGTCAAAAAGACCTGAACAATTTCCTGCCTGAAAGAGGCTGAGAGCTGATCACCTGAGGCCTTTCATAATGACAGCGGCTGAGCGGCGGAGTACTGCGGCGGTGAGTTTTCAGTGTGAGTTGCGTTGCTTTCTCAGGCTCAGACAGGTGATCTTCTGGGGCAACAAAGGGAAATAGACATTTCCTGAAGATGCTGTGAGTTACTCTGCAGATTCTCCTTTTACAGAGTATACTTGAGCTCCAACGAACAATGTGAAATCTTCCTCAATATCCATTTTTATTTTTAGTTTAATACTTGGTCATTTTAAATGAGCAAATGAACAAATGTTCTTCTTTTTATATAAAGGAATCTGGTTTCATGATTTTATCAAAAGCACATATAAGGTAACATTGAACATTCATAAATTCTAATTAAAATAGTTTGTTATCTTTTATCAGTACCAAGCACAATCCCGGGGAGCACGAGAAGATATGAAATATTTTTAATATGAGGTGTGTGTGTGTGTGTGTGTGTGTGTGTGTGTGTGTGTGTGCGTGTGTGCGTGTGCATGCAGGCTGACACCAGGAAGGCTTGTGAGTAACAACTAAACAAGCAATCATTTCAGTGTTTCAAACAGTATAACAGGAGAAGTACCTGTTTTCACTTAGATTTTCCATGCGATGTTCTTTAACACTTAAACCCTTTACAGCAAACTAATTCACCTGTACAGCGAGGAGATATTCTATCACATCGGTGAGAGCAATCTGGGGAGGCAGATCTCTTCTTTCTACATTTATGCCTATAGTTCAAGCCATATTATATTCTTTGAAATCACTGGAAATATTGTGTTCCATTTTGAGCTCACAGCAAAACCCTGAGACCAGTCCAAAACACAGATGCTGTCTCTGGGGCTGTACTCCCGACTCATGTCTCCAAGATTTCATGGTTTAACCTCCACATTTGTTGCTACATGAAGGTCCTTTCTGCTTTCCTGGGTAGAATATCGATGTAAAATGGTTATATATGTTCTCGTAAGTGCTGGGCATAGTGCTACATAACTTGAATTCCAGCACTCAAACCAGCCTACTTCACATAGTGAATTCCAGGACAGCCAAAACTACTTACTGAGATCCTGTCTTTGAAAAAGAGAATTCCTGCTTCAAACTACCTGTACTCTTAAAATATTCCACAAAGACATGCAATAAATTACTGGGGAAAATTAATAGGTACCACTTGTTTATGAAGCCTTCTGGAGCTTCCAAAACTGTATCCAGAAGGAACACTGATCTGAAAAGTGAATAGACTTCCAAGGAGAGTAGTAGTGACTGACGTTGGTACAGTTGACATTTTAGCACATGTCAAGCTTTGTATCAGAGTTTGCAGAATATGGTGCGAGATCTGTGCCTTTCCCATGTCTTCAAATAGAAGATAACACATGGGTGACAACTGCCAATGTTACTGCATCTTCATATTTAAAGTTTTCTAATTTACATTTTTCTTTTCATATTTAATTTAAACAATATTCTGAGAATATAGTTCTCCAATCCACCCCCAAATAGGGTAGATTATTATGTATCTCAGTGATTGACACAGGTTACGATATCACTGAGACAGAGAAACACTGGCTGGTCAAAGTCAATTTTAAAGTTAATTTAAAAACTATATTAATTTTCCTACAAAGAGATAAGATCATTCAAATCAGCACTGCAATGTCATTACCACCATCACCATGCTAGGAATAAAGAAATGGAAAGATGATGGCTTGGGCCATTTCTAGTTATGATAGCTTCGGGAGTTATAACTTTATCATATTACCATAAATTAAATGAAATCATGTATGTAAAGTTGATTTGAAAATTATAGTGTTTGGCATCAAAAGTGCATTTTGGGCCATATGTTGGCCAAATCTTTTGTAGCTGACCATTTAATTCAGACACAGTTCAGAAGAGCAGATTGTTGAATTGGATGATTTAATTAGAAGGCATTGTTGGCTGCTTCTTTTCCCTGCTTCTGAGTCACGGTTGAGGTTTATAAGGAAGAGTGTGGAAAAGTTAAACTCTTCTGTCAGTCTCTTGACAGAGCAGCCTGACCAATAGCAGACTGTTTGAAATGTCTGTCATTCATGAGACAAATAGGAAAGGCTGTCCCATAGAATTGGGACAAGAGAGGAAGTGTGGGCAGGTTGGCATCTCAAGGTAGAGAGAATGCTGATTGCATCATGGTTGACTTTGGAGACAATTCTGAAAATCTTATCACACCACTGAAAGTGTAGATTGACTAAATAAATTTTTCATAACTCTTTTCTTGGTAGAACATAAAGTACAAGCATGCATGGCTATCATATATTAAGAACATAATTTGATATATATTTATATATATATCAGCCTATCTAACATGCTAGCGACCCTGTTATCCCAGACTGTCCTTAAGGTACAGGAGTTTCAGCACCAACTCATCCTTAATGTGTTACTCTTAAAAGAATAACAATCAGTGGATAGGAATTAAAAGTATGTATAATTAAGATAGTTTTATTTTTCATCCATTTGCTTTTTCTGTTTTGTTTTCTTGTGATTCAGGGACTCATAGTTTAGCCTAGACTAAACTACTACTTGTAGTTTTCCTTCCCCAGACTCCCTAAGTGTAGAGATGTGTGTGTGCATGTGTGTGTGTGTGTGTGTGTGTGTGTGTATGTGTTTGAAAGGGAAAGTCATGGGGCAACAATGTGTACCACTGAAAGGAAAAGTCAAGGGGCACCAATGTTGTGAATAGGTGTCCTCCAGGTTTCGGCACCAATATTAAGGAAAGAATGAAGAGAGTAGGGGCATATGACTCATGGAGGTGTGGCAAGGCCTGGGGGCAAGGGAGATGCCTTTGAGAGGCCCATGTTGGGAATCCCTTCCCCTTGATGGACCAGTCACACAATGGTATAATACAGAATAGCATTTATTCATGTCATGGGAGAGTTAAGAGGGTAGCAGAGACAGAGAGAGAAAGAGAGAGAGAGGAATAGAGGAGTAGAGGCTGGCCATGAGCACATGGACGGAGGGGTGGAAAGGGAAGGGGAAGAAAAGGGATAGGGGTGGGAGAGCAAGGCTGCAAGAGAGCCAGGGGGCAAGAAAGAGAGAGAGGAGAGGGCAAGCAGCCCCTTTTATATTGTCAAGTCATTGGGGCAGAGCATACCTGGCTACTGCCAGGTAATTGAGGGGTGGTGTTTCCAGAATCTCAACTGTTTCTCTCTCTCTTTCTGCGTGTGTGTGTGTGTGTGTGTGTGTGTGTGTGTGTGTGTGTGTGTGTGTGTGTGTGTGTTTGTGTGTGTGCCTGTATGTGCTGGGTGATGGAGGAGAAAGGCAAATGAAGAAATTAATTTCATAATAATCACTAGTCTTGATGTTTGAACACAGTTATATTTCAGGAAGCCCGGTAAGTTTTATATTGAAAGCTACATATAATTTTGTTCTGACTCCTTTGGACAGATACTAACATTCTTAAGAAATGGTTTTCATTTTTTGAAAAAAACATACAATGAAATTTTCTACAAGACTTTTGAGAAATTAAGGCATGTGTTATAGGTTGTTTGGAATGTTCCTCATAGACTCAGCTGTTTGAACACTTGGTTCCTCTCTGAGGGTACTGTTTGGGAAGGTTGTGAAGCCTTGTTGACTGACGTAGGTCACCACCATGGGCTAGTCTTGACATGTTATGATCTGGCCCTATTTTCTGACTGCCCTCCCCTTCCCCAAATTGTAGATATAATGTAGACATCTTCTTCAAGTACATCATCACACCTTTCAAACACTTGTATAATATTCTTAACTGTGAGCCAAAACAAACCTTCCCTTTTATAGGTTGCTGCTTGGTGTATATTTGATGTAATATTAATTAATATTACATTTGTCATGTAACTACTACATTTTTTGCGCAATATTTTCTGGTCAGTTTCTTGTTACATGCAGGTAAGGAGGTAGCATTGGAGCTTCTTTGATATATCTGTTTGCAGTGTCTGGGTGCTGAAGTGTGTTATTGCTCCTGAGTGTTTCCTCTTGTTCTAGTTAGTTCATGTTTTTATTGTTGAGAATGAGTTGATGCAGAAGTCACAGCTACCTATTCTATTAGCTTAACCAACTTTATGTTCTTTTGATTAGGACCAGTAAGCAAAAGGGTTAGTAGGGGAACAAGACATAGGAGAGAAGTCTGCCCTCCTCTTCCCCCAGCCCTCCTTCCCAAGCCCTCCTCCCCCAGCCCTGGTCCCTGTTTCTCTCTGTTTCTCAGTCAGTCTTCCTTCTTTGAGAATCCTTCTCCTTTTTTTTTTTTGTGAAAATGACTAATGAACCCTCCTGGTCACTGTCCCCTCCCTCAATCTTTTAAGATCTGGGAATGGAAACCGTCCAACTTAATGATGTGTCTACTCTTGTCTGCATGTTACTAAGGCATCTCCAGTTCTTTGTTGAGAACTATCTGTCCTCATTCCTCTGTCCCTCCAATCACTCCACATTCCCTAATTCTTGTCTGGAACTTTTACTGAGAGCAGTCCTTATGGCATCTAGTTCCATGCTCTCCCCCAACATTGTTTTCTTGTTTGTTTGTTTGTTTGTTTTCTACATCAGTTTCTAGCCTTCTGACAAAGGATTTCCTGAATACCCATCCTGTTTAGTGCATTTTATCAGTTTAAATGATGGCTCCTTTAAAAGGAGAAAAAGGAATTGAAGCTATATGAAACTGCTAATAATAATTTTTTTAAGGTATAGAAGATGAAACATAAAAACCTAGGCTACAGAGCTAACAAAATGGCTGTGAGGAGAGAAACATTTGGTAGGCAAACATTTGGCATGCAGTGAGAGAAGACTGGGCTAAAGTAGAGAAGGAACCCACCGAGTGTTATACTGACCTTCACAAATGCTTAATGGTTCACATGCTCCACCCCGGTTATCCCCACACAGTAAAGATAAGCAAAGCAACATTGTAGAAACCAGGCCTGGAATAAGGGTGTAAAAGCTCCATTGTAGTCAGTTGTACTGATTATGTCCTATGCTTTACACTTTGACAGAAAGTTTAAACTTCTAAAGGGGTTACTACGGATCTCTCACTGTTTTTAAGGGTATATATAAACCATGATATAAGTTGAGTTTTCTTTTTTTAAAAAAGATTTTTAATTTATTTATTATTAGTTGGTATGAGTAAAATAGAGACTATTTTGTAATTCTAGAGAGATCAGTTGTCTTTCAACATTACCTGCCACCTGTCTTCCAATAAGTTATTTATAGTTTATTTTCATGTGACATCACCTAATTCTGTGTGACAATGCTCTTTTTAATGTCTAACTTTTCCAGCCCTGTATTAGCATCCGTATCCACAAAGCTTTAACCATAGATCATGAAAAACTTTTGAACAAGTCTACCTTCCCTTATTTCTCCCCTTGAAAATGTTAGTTACCCATGACATTTTTGCATTTCCAACCAAATTTTAAAGTAGACTGTCAACTGCTATATAAACATGTTGGCATTTAAATTTGAATCACATTAAATTTATAGATTATTTTTGGAGAATTGACATCATTATGAATGTTGAAACATTTGATGCATCAGTATGGTACCTCCCATATATTTAAAGATTCTTCAGCAGCTTTGGATAATGTCACATAACTGTGTGAGTCATACATATTTATGTAGCTAGGTACCTCACTTTGGAGCTTGAAACCTGTGGGATTTTAAACTAAAAAAAAAAAAAAAAAAAAAAAAAAAAAAAAAAAAAAAAAAAAAAACCTATTACTCTGTAAACACATTTGGAAATAATTTTTATACGGTTTCTAAATCCCATTGTCAAATTTAATTATTCATTTACTATTCTTACATTTTCTATGGCATTTGGTTTTAGTTTTTATAGCTAATGAAAAAACAAATGATGAGATGATCATTTTCTCTTTATTTTTTATTTTAATTTAATTTATTTGGGTATTTTCTTATGTTTGTTCTAATGGTGCAAAGACTAGGATGTTGATGTTGAAATAAACACTTTTTTTCCTTTCTTTCAGGTCACACACCTGATGCTAAAAGAGACTTTTTCAAAATTTGCACTTACCTGTGATGAAGGCCATAGCTTATCTGTGTGCCTTCCTCATATGAAGGGAATTCCTATGATTTGAGTCTATTGGACTTTGACAAATTTTGCTAATGTCTTAAGATTTTAGGCCAAATGAAGTAATTTAGTAACAAAATAATAGCATGTAATTTTAGCAATAAGGATAATGTATTATTTCTGAAGTGATTTGCTAATATGTGTCTATGTTTACATCTGTATATATGAAGAAGATGGGTTAGTGTGTAACTCCTTTTTTCCCATCCTAATGTGCTCTTAGCCTCATGATCTGAACTGGGAAATGCCTTTACTTCTTTGTTACCCATGAAGCTCAATACACATATAACATTTAAAATCTTCTTTCTGTTATGTTTGTTACAACGCATTAGTAATGCATTAAAAGCTGCTTTATTTTTCTGTTTACAAATCTTCTTAATTGGTAATTTGATGTTTATATTAGTTAAAAGGTTGGTTGAATATTCCAAATGTCTCTAATTTGGGAATTCTAATTGGTCTTGGGAATTATTCTTACTTCTAATTTCAAGTGAAGAGAATATTTCATAGAGTTCCTAACATTTTCAAATATACTCTGCTAAAATTTGTTCAAGCATGTTTTGAACTTGTGAAGCTGATTTTAAACCTCACTCTCTTTTTGTTGGCATTTTTGGTCTGGCTATTAAATTATACACTTCTAGAAATGTATCCTTTGCCTGTAAGTTGTCAGGCTTTTGGAAATAAAGTTGTACACAGTTGTTTCAAAACACCATTTTCTCTAATTATAGCCTCGCTCCTATGCCTAATTTTGGATGAATGATGTGTCTGTTCACTCGAATAGAAATATGTATTTTTGTAATCTAGTCCATCTTACAAACTTTTGATGTTGTTATTTAACATATGTTATATGTAATAATAATCTCAACTCATCCTTATATTTTTCTCTTTATATAATGCTATTTTATTAAGTTATGGTATGAGTCTTACAGCTCAATACTGAATGTGTTTCCACTTACTCGGAGTGTTTTTCATGATACTTAAAATACTTCTTTTGATTTCCTCTTGCGCTAATGATTTGAAAAATTCACTGTCCTTAAACAATTATAAAGTTATTTTCTTGCCTTTTATAATTTTATTTATGTGTTTATAATTTCTTTGCTTTTATTTTAATTTATGTCATTTCTGTGACTTTAAATTATACCCATCTAGACAGCGAACATCAACAATTTCCAACAGAGACACTGAAATAACTTAGTATTCAAAGAAAGTTTGTTGTGAAGCATTTACTGAGAAGTTGTGGCAGCAGGAACAGAGGTCTTGGAGGCGTTTCAAAAACAATGAAACATTACTATTTCTTCAGGAACCTTCCTTACTGAAAGTCACCATCAGGTCTAGTGTAGGAACCAGAAGGAACAGCAAAGAAACTTCCCTTCTTTAAACCACCCTTCCTCATCAAGTTACAAATAATGAAGATTCTACTTCTATTAGCCAGTTTCTCTCTGCATCTGATCAGTGCTCGGTCATATCCCTTGTGGCACCAAGCATCTCATCCTCCTGTTCTGGCAGAGAGGGATCTGTCACCACATACATGTCTGTGACTCATCCCTGCTCATCAAACACTTTCTGCACGTCTCCTGACTCACCCGTTGCCCACAGAGGAGCTGTGGTCACCTCAGGTGTGTGTCTCCTTCATTTTTTATACAAGATTGAACAAACATATTGGTGCTATGTATTAGGTAACCACGAAACACAGTTAAACATATTGGTGGTGATATTAATGCACAGTTTCACTATTTTTATATATTTTTATAATAACTTTATAATAACTTTATGTCATCTGTCACAAAAAGTATTTGTCTCCTTCATCTAAGATGGAGATGAGATGTTCTGTGTTAATAATATCATATCTAAATTATAGAACGTATCATATAACACTCTCTTAGCATCTCTAATTTAGATGTGAGTAATGGAGCCAAGATTCAGAGTTCAGCTGTGCATTCAAGTGAGTGCAACAACTTACAGATTAGATTGCACATCTTAGCCTATAATTTTTCAATATATGATTTAAGCAATGTAAATAATGCAAATCATGTCTGCATGAGGATGAGGTAATAGTAATGGAAGGTTGTCCTTTGGAAACTAAAATACTTTAAAATAAGCACAGTGTGTTTTTTTGTTCTAAAACTGCAATAGTATGAGCTCAGTCCGTGACACTCAGCCCTCTCCCAGTTTCCTGAGTAGAGCAATTTGAAAAACACTTTTTATTTGTTTTTCTCAGAGTATCAGAAACAATACAAGCCCTCATGCCCAACAAATCATCTTTGAGATAATGTTAAAGGGGTAGGCAGCTTAAGAAAAACAGGAAGCAATCCCCAGGGTGCTTTAAATATTAATCAAAACAGGTTTTCCTCAAGATGATTAAGGACAAACCAAAGACCAGCCTCATGACTCATTTCCAGTCCAGACCAGTCAGGAATAGGAGGCAGGAAGATGTCCTGTAGGGTTTACGCCACCACTGGGGTGGAATGTTACACAACAGTAATAAAACCCGACATAAACATAACTGAAAATATACGAAAGGTTCTCTTTAGACTCACTTGCCCACGTCTCCAGGGCTATTGCTTCACCATGTTTACATTAGTCTCTCATCAATGTACACTCACTGCCGGCAAACCAGATCATAATTCAACTATAAGAAGCCTTTTGAGTTCTGTTATTTTCCATGATTTAGAGGAATCATGTGTAAGATGGAATGTGTAAGATTTATCGTTAAATATGTATCTTAAATAACAGAACTGACCTGGGTCAGTTTGTCTCTATGAAAGAGACTAGTATCTGCATCACTTGGCTTTGGTGAAGATGACTAAATATAAATAATATCATCTGCAAAGACTATTGAGGTTAATTGTGACTGTCAACTTTACCACTTAGAGAACTATCTGGCAGAGGAATGGAGCACTTTTTCCTACATCTATGAGGGCATTCCTGGAAAACTTACACAAGGAAGAGAAGATGGGACTAAAGTGTTTGATGCTACAGTGTAAGTTGAGGTCTTCAGTGGAATAGAGGTAGAAGGTAAGAAAGCTATTTGTCATGTATACTTGGCCATCTACTGGAATGAATATGTTTATTAGTGTATAACTCCACAATTTGTCTCTAGCTCCTTTAACCCTGGAATATGAACTCTCCAGCATGTCTCCAGAGAGGTTCCTGGCCCTGAATCTCATATTAGGACTGTATCATTGGTCTTCATTTCCTGGCAAAGAAACTACAGAGGTCTTTGTCTCTACTACTCACATGTAGTTGTTGACCTATGAAGAAAAAACTGAGAAGACCTACCCTGAAGAAGGATGACTCTCTCTCTCTGCTCTCTCCTCTCTCCTCTCATTCTCTCTCTCTCTCTCTCTCTCTCTCTCTCTCTCTCTCTCTCAACCCTATTTCTCAAAAGAAATTTAACAGGCATAGAAATTAGAAAGGAAGGAACAACAATTTTGAGCTGGTTTATGAACAAAGCTGTTATTGATTTGTTCTTTTAGCATCAAACATTTATTTCTTTCAAGTGACCCTCAATATGGATGTGAAATAATACTGGTAGGCTCTGGACAAGCTCTGTGTCTACCAGATTATGTTTCCATTTCCTCCTATCCACTGCCATCATGGTTTTTCTCCTGTGTGTGAATATGGATCATAACGCCCTCTTGGATTATCAGACTAGTTCTTTTCACTGTCAGAAATCCTGAAAAAGGTAGATCTTGGTTCCCATGCCTGCCACCAAATTCATGAAATTATATTGACAGATGGATTTAGTTTGAATGCTGACTATAGAACCACTCCCTGTGGTTAATGGAATAAAGTCATTTTGTACCCGAATCAGTCCTTTAGACTGAAAAGATTACCACTCTTCTAGACATCATGCCCTGACCGACGAGAATACACCTGTAAATGGCAATGAGGATTAATTCCAGAACACAAGTTAAGGGACACATGAGAAACTTAGTGAGCACATCCATTTCCCATGTCTCCCACAGAGAGGCGACCCATAAACATCACAGTGTCTTTTCCTGCAACAGCATGAACAAACAATCTACTCACCTTGGCTAGGGCACTGGCAACAACCAAAACAAAAGAACTGTTTCTTCATCCTCTAGGGTTTTTGATTGATTGGATGGTGGGCTTATTTTTTAAAGTGGATGCAGGGTTACACTTGAATGACCTTAAAACAGCTGTTGCCACTGTAGAGACCTAGTTGGCACATATGACATCACCCCACAAGCTGTGGTACACATAGGGTCCCTTCTCAGTTCATCTCTTACCTCCTTTATACTCTATTACCTCCTGAGACTGGAAGGAGCCGGGAGAAAATTACACATGTCAGGGAGTGAGCATAGGAGAGGGAGTGGTTGGAATCTCTTACCTTTCCTGTGAAGGAGAGTCAACAGGCGCCATCTTGTGGGAGTCTTCCGTGTGCATTCACACATGCTTTGAGTAAGTAGCAAGAGCCAGGTCAGGCTCAGAAGGCAGTGTTACAGAACAATGGTAGTATTAAATAACAGTCCAATAAACAAGACTGGAATTTCTGGACCTCACTAACTGAATCATTTCATAAGTTACTTTGGTGAAGAGAGAATAATAGAGTGGCCTTAGGTAGGGGTCCTTTATATGGGGGAAGCATCTTGTCTATATGTCTTTCTCTTAAGCCAGTGGGAGTTAGATAAGTCACTATACAGGCTCTGGTTCTGCATTTGAGTCTAAAGGGTCAGTGTTCAGCAGCTATAATAGTGTTTGCTTCTTGCTAACTTCATGTGGGTTACTTTGTTGCAACATTAGAGACAGTGTTCCTTTTCTGCTGGGATTGCATCCCTCTGGTGTTGAAAATGGAACCCTCACTCCACAAAACACAGAACATCTCCGTCTTTCCTTCAACCTCTTCCATCCCCTCATTCCCATGACAGTTCCTCACTTGGGAAGGCCAGCAAGGAGTCAGAAGTGATCCACACACTGGTCTCTGTTCAAAAGTATTTCAAAATCGTGTTTGCAGAGAAACAGAGGTAGAATGTTTTAGGTCCAGTTACCTGGTGTTCTGGGCATACCGAGACCTACGCAAATACACTGATATCCATTTGCACGAGCTATGTAATTAATCCAGATATTTAGAGGCATAGTCTCTGTGAGTTGACGAGGCTTAAGTACTCTAAGGCTATCAGCTACGCCATTCATCAAGGCTTTCCATGTCAGGCCATGTGCGGGGAAATATGTGAGAACAGAGTTCAGCTCATGGGCTTATGTGGATAATGACTTTCCTAAGATTATTAAAGTGTCATACTTTGTAAAAGAATAAAACCGTGGGAACATTTTGTGAACCTAGAAAGAGTTGGAGGAGACAGTAGTTTATGTTTCAGGATGATGAAAAGAAATATCATTTTTCTACTTTTAGCTGAAGTTTGACATCTGTGAGAGAAAATATGTCAGGATTCAGGTAGAGAGACAAACAGCAGGAAAAGACCCCACTTGTTATTCCCACAAAGCAGCCTTTTCAAAGGGAAGCCATTTCCTTAGATTTTTAAGAGGTGTCTTGAGCCACCATAGGTTGAAGCATTTCATTATCTTCCCGAGGGACATTTTATCATCTGAACCTTCAGCTTCAGACCTCATTTCCTGCTCCTCTCAAGTTGAGCTAGAAGGTCACTGGGCTCAGATGTCCCTCTGTGGTTTAAAGGGCAAGTGGCCATTAATACCTCTTCATGTTCAAAGCATTACCTAGTCCTGTTCCAGGTGGGAAACGCCACTGAACCTTTCAGTCCCTTTTACAAATGTGGAGAGTTCTCAGGGGTTACTTTGGTCTGACAGTCACTGCAATGGCAACTTTTAACTTTGGCAGTTTAAATCGGTTGGAATTGACAGGAGGCCTGCAGACAGACACCCTACCCCATGCCTATAAAGACTACGTTTCTAGGCCAGTGTGGACCAATTCTGAGGAATTACCCTGCTTGGTACTGTGAAGGCTGCTCCAGAGGATGAGAAATAGGAAATTATCTCACATGGTTAAACATGTACACCGAGGGAGAAATTTGTTCATTTGCTGTCCCCTTTAGAATTCACCTGCATTTAAAGGGCTACCTCAGAGCTTCACTGGTTTGTGTTAGAAGAAGGCTAGAGAAAACTGGCTAATGTCATACTTTAAGTCTTCAATTCAGCCTGACCAGGATACTACCTTGCATTATTTTACAAAACTGTGTTTTTAAATTTTCAAACTACCCTCAGTGTATTAACTAAAGAACACTTGGGTTTGCTCTGGCACACTTTAAAAGGAACAGTAAGACAGCCAATTATCTTCTTAAAACCACAACAACAAAACCAACCAAATGAGTAACAATGGAGACAGCTGGCCTGGGGTGGTCTCTGGTGAGTCAGGCCCTCAGAAGAGGCACCTCCCCTGTGTCCTGTTCTCTTTCTGTTTGTGATCGAGTGGCCTGCTCTCACATCAAGATCTTGCTTCCTGGCATTGAAAAAGCAATCTGAAAATTTGTGTTTGACTCATAAAGTCTGAGCCTTAAATATAATCAGTCTCTTTTGAAGTACTAAATATCTTCTTGCTTTAACTTATTTCTTTGGAGCAATAGCCTCTGAGCCAGATTTAGGGCATGCTAGGAGCAGAAGTTTGTGTTGAAGTCAGACTGTCAAGAGGGGCTTCAGAACAAAAGGCTTTTGCCCTCCGCTCACCCCTGCTTCCTCCTGGAACTGACGCAGTGCATGATGGGACAGGGCTCTTTCCTCTGTGGACTCTCACTCAGCAGCTGAGGGTAAGGGAAACTCCTCAGAAAGGGGAAGGTGATTCTGACATTTCACCCAGATGTTGATTAACAGCTAAAACACTCCAAATAACAATGTTTAATCACAGCTTTCAAGTAGCAATATAAATAGAACAAGGCCTGACCTTTGGAGAAAGAAGGAAGAAATACTTTGACCTTTGCAGTGTGTAATTCTTACATTTTATCCAAGAATGAAACCTTGAATATATGTTGTGAGTGGTGGATACTGGTGCACAATGATTGTCTCTCAGTTTATCTGCATAGAAATACCATCGGGCCAGAAAGGCGACTTAACAGGTGAGGTGATTGCTTTACAAGACTGGAGATGTGAGTCTGAGCCCAGAAACCCACATAAAGATGGAAAGAGAGGAAGGATTCCAGTGGCTTCTAAATAAGGGATGGTTCGTGTTCCTGCAGGCATCATATGACTAGATACACAGGAATATATACATACAAATAATAAACATTAATAAAACTACCAAGAAATAATCCTTGTAGCAACAAAAATATAAACACAGCAATGTGTCAGGTAGCATGGTTTAAACAAGTTGGTATCTAAGAACCACATCAAATGTGCTGATAAGAGTTGTTTTGGTTCAGAAAATGCCAAACATATAATTTATAAAATTAATACAACGATTTGGTGTGAATTGTATTTGGAAGGTAGATTGCTGCGATCCAGCTTCAGGACATCTTGCTCTGACAATAATTTTAGAGATGTTAAACAAATAAAAAAACAGAAATGAGTAAATCTATTGTGGCTTCTTAATTTTTCTTTTGTACAGCTCTTGGTCAATGACCACCCAGACCCGCTGATGCCATGATCTCTATCTAAAAACTAATTCATTAAAATGTCATGAAAAGGAAGCAGAATTTTTGTTTCAGAATGATAAATCTATAAGAAATGCATATGAAAATAATTACTCATATCTACAGAATGGCAACAAATGTGCTATAGTTATTCGATATTCTACTTCATAATATAGTTCAAAAAGTAAACGGATACCTTTATTAATTGACTTTAATATGATTCATGAATATAGATGTTATATAAGTTTTATTTCAAAATGTAAATCAAAGTTTGAGATAAAAATATGGTACATACACAGTATACAGAAACATTCCTTATCATGAATCTTTCAAAAGCAGTGTTTGAAGTAGCATCATCTAACTCATCTGTGCAGTGTTGGCTTCCTTCAGTCAGTTATAGATGACGATAATCCAAAACCCTTCAAACTACTTTTTGCTCAATTACTTTTTGTTAGAAAAGAGATTGATTTGTATATCACTTTGCAAATGTCAGTCAGCTATATACCTAGCAGAAGGTGACTGTGGAGAACTGTTAAGAGAATGTTAGGGGCTAGGGTATACTGTAGTACTAGAATATACATTCGATGAGGTTAAACTTTAAGTTTTGTACCCAGTGCCTGAGCAAACACACACACACACACACACACACACACACACACACACATGCACACACACACACACATGCACACACTCTCACACACACACAGAGGAGAGAGAGAAAGAGAGAGAGAGAGAGAGAGAGAGAGAGAGAGAGAGAGAAGGAAAAAATCATCACCTTATAGTTCACCATATTGTTCAAATTATTATCTAGCAAAAGAAAAAAGCTTGCTAGTTCAAATTCAAAGTATTTTTTAAAATTCTGAACCCTGACTACAAATTGAACTTGGAGTTCTCTATGGAAATGAATCGATAAGCCAGGCTAGCATTATCTTTGACATAGGAAGGATATTTGTCCACAGGTCTCTGCCATTTGCATTTCCTCAGACTTCTGGTCCTTTCCCCTCACTCTTTAACCCTGTTGCAGATGTTGGAAAGGAATGAGCTCTCCCAGTACATACTGCCGGGCAGTTAGTCATGACTAGCTGAGAGTTATTTCCTCTTACAGCTTGTGCCATCTTCCTCACCAGGACGCCATCATTATTGTTTGAACATAGCTGTTTACTTTGCATTTTTACCAATGGCCCATCTGTGCTATTAGATTGAGTGGCTGGGTCTTGTTGCAAAAGCATCTTTTGAAACCACAGATGCAAAGTTAAAAAAGAAGAAGTGTGAATAAGCCTGGTGGGCATTTTCAGAATCAATTTTTGAGGAAATAGGTATTACTGGGAGAAGGAAATTGAAGATGGCTATTACAATCACTCTCTAAAGGGAAGTCTTCCACTCTATAAGAAGCCCGCAGTGAATATTGATTCAAAACAGTCTATTTTTTATTAGTCATGTTAATCCAGATTTTTGCTCACTGTACAGCAATGGCCTTTCTCTCGTGTGGATTCCCACCCCATGCTCTCATTACTCCACAGGGAACACTATTTCAGGAGTGCAGAGGGTCAACAACTGGGCTGACTACCGAACAAGAAATGCACTATTGTTTAGCCTTGTGAGCAAAGAAGCAGGTTACTTCTTAGAACCTGAAATGGTGTGACTGGAGAATGTGACTGTCCCTCACCCCCTTGGCTCTGATTGACCCAGGACAGAAGGTGTATGCTTCTCAATGATAGGCTGTTCATTCTTCATGCTCACACATTGTAAAACAGCAGAAATCCCACAAGACACTGTGGTCTCCGAAGGTTTCACATCACATCTTGCAGATTCAAGCATGAAGTCACACGGCCGTGAGTGCGTTTTTGCTTTGTCTCTGAATGTTTGGAAAAGAGCCATCTGTGCCAGGGTGTCAGCTATAGGGGAAGGGCTATGTCTGCTTTGACCTGTTTCAGGCCCTGCAGTTGTCAACAGCCATCAGCTAACACTGTCACTTCTCATGTCCCCTTTCTCACAGACTTTCACTGCACTGCACACTTTAAGTCAGTCCTTAATTAAGCAACTTTTTTCCTACCACCTCATCTGCCATCATAAGATGCTGGACAGGTCATCAGTGTTATCTTAAGAAAGGGTTCCATGTTCTTTCTAGCTGCAGTTGGGCTTTCCCAACACCATATCATGGGTACTGAGGCTGACTTGGTTATGACTGGAATAGATTTTCAGGCCAGTGGTAGCATCAAGAAGGGTGAAAAGATGGTGGCTCTCCTCTATAAAAACAAGACTAAAAATTCCTTTTGCCTTTACTTTAGCCCCGTTAGGATCTCCTTTTTCTCGTTTTAAAGGAAATGTCTGATTAAATATTTAAATTTTGTACTTATTCTGAAAATTACTTATTCATGTTGTATCAGCCAAAATGTTAGGTGTTTGTTTGTTGTTGTTGGAGCTAGACACTGCTAAAGCATCTGTGTTCTCTCTTTCTACCCCAAATAATTGTGATAGAGCCCTTGTGTCTGAAGGATCTGTGTGCAGCATGCTATGTGATATTGCCAAGGTATCGCCTTTAGTTATCATTTTTGTCCTTCCTTCTCCATTGTACATTGAGTTTAATTATATGTTTTTCAATAAAGTAATATAAACCATACGGCCGCCAATGCTGTGGGTCCTTCAGACAGTGATCTAAGTGACCAAGTGTTAAGCAAGGGTTCTTGTTCAAACCTAACACATTAAAAACACATGCACCACTTCCCACAGACGAACTTCATGCACTGGGGCTCATTTGTTTTCCCAGATCCTTTTAGACAAGAATCAAAACCGGAGAGACAAGAGATATGCTGATAGAATGAAAAGCGGTTTGCATCAAAAAGAAGTCAGCATGTACTATATAATCTTCATTCAAAATATGAGGCTTTTACTGTGATGGGATGTGGGGGAAGAAAACCTTTCAGATACAAAGGTTGAAATTAATGTTGAGTTCTGATAGACTTGACTGTCCTTACCATATTATTTAGGAAAGACAATAAATTACTGGTGGATGTGCTATGATTTCAACGTAAGCATTTGCTTTATCTCTTCGTTTAATCTCCTCCTATTTGTTCTGGAATTCTTTTGAGTGTGGGATGTTTTGGTGCATGGTTGAGATACCAGAAAAGAAACCTGAAGCTACCTTGTCCAGAATCTATCCAATGAGGATATTAGAAATTTATTTCTTTGTATGTTATTTTGTTTAAGTTCTTTTGCTGGTATGAATTCACATGCACCATCGACATGAAATGTTTTTAGAAGTCCAAGAAGGGTTTTGAGTGGCTCAGATTTAGAGTTACAGGTTATTATGAGCACCCTTTGAATACTGGGGATTGAACTCGGTTCCTTGGATATCAAAGTCTTACCTGTGGCACTATCTCTCCCGCCCCCATTTCTGAAATCTTACAGATTGTCTCTGCACTCTCTTCACAGTTGACTCTCTCATGAACCAGTTCTTCATGTGAGCACAGTTCTTTATCCTGGCCTACCTTGAAACCTATGACATACTCTCTGATATTAGCACCCGCTGCTGTCTGCTTCAGACATGCCTGCTTCCTAATTGCTAAAACCTTTGAAGGAAATTAAAAGTTTCAACTTAGGCCAGGGTTAAATGGACATTAGCTGGAGGTAAAAGTATTTAAAGTGTTGGATAAATGAAAATGATTACCAAATTATAAATAAAGAACCTTACCGTCTCAAAAAAGGTTCTGCTGGAAACACTTTTCTTTACACTTGCTTGTAACTGTCAAATCTCCCAAATGTAAAATTATTTTCACTGTGGTTTCTAACAGTTTTACAAGTCAGATAACAAATTGTGTGTGTGTGAGTGAGTGAGTGTGTGTGTGTGTGTGTGTGTGTGTGTGTGTGTGTGGTTTTGCACATGGAAATCTCCTCAGCATATGAGTTTCAGGGCTTCATTTTTCTGTCATTCTAGACATGGACTGTGATTTCCTTAGCCACAAATTGTTGTTGTCTTCATCCTCTTCTGCTTCTTCTTTTCTTCCTATTCTTCTTCTCCTCCCTCCTCCTTCTTTTTCTCCTCCTCCTCCTCTTTTTTCTAATGATTCTGTAACACAAATCCATTTTTAATATGATTAGGGGAGAAGGTCCCATTCCCCTTTACGTGTATCAGGAAATGATACTGAACATGTAACACAAAGATGTGTTGCCCTTACAGTGAGAAAGAAGTAACGTTACCCAACCGCCTTCCCACGCAGATACACACATAGCTCTAAGTTCTGTCAGCCACTCCTCTGCTCCCCAGCAGTGAATCCAGACAGATGCCGAGCAGTCCTGTGTTCAGTACATCACTCCATTTGTCCTCTTCCCTCAATGTTTATTTATTCTTCTCCCATACAATGGGAAACAAGGAATTTTAGAAACCAATGGTAGAAACATCAAAATTTCCAAGATCTACATTGGTAAAACAACTTAACAAATTCGTAAGCCACCTTGTTAGCTTGTAACTTAATAATTATCTGATGAATGATTTGGGGAGAACTGTAGATTTACTTCAGGGGTTTGAGCACTTATTCCATATGGCACTTTGAGTCCAATATGTAGCATACAGGCTAAAAATATTAAAGAATAAAAAGTATTATCTAAAATATATAAACGGGGTGGGAGACCTGGGCTGCCGGGGAGCAGAGAGATCTCTGCGGAGTCCACACGGAAAGTGCACTCCCTGCCTTGCCCTGCCCTGCCTTGCCTGATCCAGTGACCAGGAACAGAAATTTAGAACTTCTGTTTCCAACCAGCGGCGACTTCAGGACGCAGAGCAGAGCCTGGCCCATCTGCCACCCGGAACGGCGGCTCGTAGAGTCTGAGAAAGTAGTGGGTGGGAGACCTGGGCTGCCAGGGAGCAGAGAGATCTCTGCGGAGTGCATACGGAAAGTGCACCCCCTGCCTTGCCCTGCCCTGCCTTGCCTGATCCAGCGACCAGGAACAGAAATTTAGAACTTCTGTTCACACCCGACGACTTTGAGGCATAGAACAGGGCTCAGCCCATCTGACACCTGGACCAGTGGAGATCCAGGGACACAGACCAGATACAAGGGAAAGGCTAGAACATATCACTAATAACAAAATGGCAAGAGGAAAGCGAAAAAGTATGTCCCAAGGAAACCAAGACAATCTAGCAACACAAGAACCCAGCTCTCCCATAACAGCAAACATCAGAATTTCAAAAACTCCAAAAAAAGAAGACACAGACCTGAAATCATACCTCAAGACGCTGATAGAGATACTTAAACAAGAAAGGGAGGAAAAGCAATAAGACTCAGAAGCTTTTAAAGAAGAAACAAGAAAAACACTCAAAGAACTCAAAGAACTAGAGGAAAACAGAACCAAAGAAATAAAGGAATGGAAGAGGGAAATTAAAACGAAAATTGACACAATAAAGAAAATGCTAAAAGAGATAACCCTAGAGGCAGAACACCAAAAAAAAAAAAAAAAAAAAAAAAAAAAAAAAAGAAATCAGGAGTCACAGAAGCAAGCATTTCCAATAGATTACAAGAGATTGAAGAAAGAATCTCAGGGGCAGAAGACAACATTGCAAACATAGACAAAACAGCCAGAGAAGATGCAAAAAAAAAAAAAAGCTCCTAACCCAAAATGTCCAGGAAATCCAAGACAAAATGAGAAGACCAAACCTAAGGATAATAGGAATAGAAGACGAAGAAGAGTATCAACTAAGAGGCACAGTAAATATCTTCAACAAAATCTTAGAAGAAAGCTTCCCTACCCTCAAGAATGAGATGACCACGAGCATAAAAGAAGCCTTCAGAACTCCAAATAGGTTGGACCAGAAAAGAAATACCTCCCGACACATAATAATAAAAACATCAAGTACCCAAAGCTAAGAAAGAATACTAAAAGCAGTAAGGGAAAAAGGTCAGGTAACATATAAAGGCAGGCCAATCAGACTCACACCCGATTTCTCAACAGAGTCTATGGAAACTAGAAGAGCGTGGACAGAAATCATGCACACCCTAAGAGAGCACAAGTGCCAGCCCAAGCTGCTATACCCAGCAAAACTATCAATCACCATCGATGGAGAGATGAAGATATTTCAAGACAAATCAAAATTTACACAATATCTGACCACAAACCCAGCACTACAACGAATTATAGTTGGAAAACCCAATACAATGAGGGAAAATACAGCCTAGTAAAAACAAGAAAACTCCTAAACAAAAAAACTAAAAGAAGAAAAAAACACAGACACAACTCAACCCAAAAAAGAAATAATGGCAGGAAACACAAACAACTATTCCTTGATATCTATTAACATAAATGAACTCAAATCCCCAATAAAGAGACATAGACTATCAGACTGAATACGTAAACAAAATCCAGCCGTTTGCTGCATATAGGAAACTCATCTCAGAGACAAAGACAGACAATATCTCAGAGTAAAAGGGTGGGAAAAAACTTCCAAGCAAACAGCTCCAAGAAGCAAGCTGGAGTGGCTATTCTAATATCAAATAAAGTAATTTCCAACCAAAAGTTATCAAAAAAGATAAGGAAGGACATTTTTTACTCATTACTGGGGATATCTGTCAGGAGGAACTCTCAATCCTTAACATATATGCTCCAAATAAAAAAGCACCCACATTCATAAAAGAAACCCTACTAAAGCTCAAAAAATACATTTCACCCCACACAATAATAATGGGAGACTTTAATACTCCACTCTCACCAATGGACAGATCATGGAAACAGATTCTGAACAAGGACACTGGAAAACTAGCAGAGACTTTGAACCAACTAGAATTAATAGGTATATACAGAACATATTATCCTAAAGTAAAAGAATACACCTTCTTCTCAGCACCCCATGGCACCTTCTTGAAAATTGACCAAATAATTGGACACAGAACGAGCCTCCATCGATATAAGAAGATTGAAATACTCCCATGCATCCTCTCAGATCACCATGGTCTACAGCTGGTCTTTAACAACAACAAAGACAACAAAAAGCCCACATACACATGGAAACTAAACAACGCTCTGTTAAAGGATAGCAGGGTCAAAGAAGAAATAAAGAAAGAAATTAACGATTTTCTAAATTCAACGCCAACAAAAACACAACATACCCAAATCTATGGGATGCAATGAATGCAGTATTAAGAGGAAAACTCAGAGCCTTAAGTGCTTCCAAAAAGAAACTGGAGAGAGCTTACATCAGAAACCTGACAGCAGAGCTAAAAGCCCTAGAACAAAATAAAGCAGATATACCCAAAAAGAGTAGACGGCAAGAAATAATCAAAATTAGGGCAGAAATAGACCAAATAGAAACAAATAGAACCATTGAAAAAATCAACAAAACAAAGAGTTGGTTCTTTGAGAAAATCAACAAGATTGAAAAACCCCTAGCCAGACTAACTAGAGGGCAAAGGGAGAGTATTCAAATTAACAAAATCAGAAAGAAAGTGGCGACATAACAACTGAAATTGAGAAAATTCAAGAAATCATCAGATCCTACTACAAAAACTTATACTCCACAAAATTGGAAAATCTGGAGGAAATGGATGAATTCCTAGACAGATACAAGATCCCAAAGTTAAACCAGGACCAAATAAACCATCTAAATAACCCTATAACACCTAAAGAAATAGAAGAAGTCATCAAAAGCCTCCCAAACAAAAAAAGCCCGGGTCCAGACGGGTTCAGTGCAGAATTTTATCAGATATTTATTGGGGATATAACACCAATACTTTCCAAACTATTCCAAAAGATAGAATCAGATGGAATATTACCCAACTCACTTTTTGAGGCTACAAAAACCCTCTTACCTAAACCACACAAAGACCCTACGAGGAAAGAGAACTTCAGACCAATCTCACTTATGAACACTGATACAAAAATACTCAACAAAATCCTTGCAAACCGAATCCAAGAACACATCAAAACTATCATTCATCATGACCAATAGTCTTCATCCCTGGGATGCAGGGATGGTTTAACATAATGAAATCCATCAATATAATCTACCATATAAACAAACTCAAAGATCAAAATCACATGGTCATCTCACTAGATGCTGAGAAAGCATTCAACAAAATCCAACACCCCTTCATGTTAAAAGTCCTGGAAAGAACAGAAATCCAAGGTCCATACTTAAACATGATAAAAGCAATATACAGCAAACCAACAGCCAACATCAAACTTAATGGCGGGAAACTTGAAGCAATCCCACTAAAATCAGGGACTTGACAAGGCTGCCCACTCTCCCCCTACCTATTCAACATAGTACTGGAAGTCCTGGCTGGAGCAATTAGACAGCAAAAGGAGATCAAGGGGATACAAATCGGAAAGGAAGAGATAAAAACATCACTCTTTGCAGATGACATGATAGTGTACTTGAGTGACCCCAAAAATTCCACCAGAGTACTCCTACAGCTGATAAACAAGTTCAGCAAAGTGGCTGGATACAAAATTAACTCAAACAAATCAGTAGCCTTCCTATACTCAAAGGACAAACATGTGGAGAAAGAAATTAGAAAAAAGGTACCCTTCACACTTGTCACAAAATCTATGAAATACCTTGGTGTGACTCTAACTAAGCAAGTGAAGGACCTGTATGACAAGAACTTCAAACCTCTAAAGAAAGAAATTGAGGAGGATCTCAGAAAGTGGAAAGATCTCCCATGCTCATGGATTGGAAAAATCTACATCTTAAAAATGGCCATCCTACCAAAAGCAATCTACAGATTCAATACAATCCCCATCAAAATTCCAACCCAGTTCTTCATGGAATTGGAAAGATCAATGTGCAATTTCATATGGAATAACAAAAGATCTAGAATAGCGAAATCCATCCTCAACAACAAAAAAACATCTGCGGGAATCACTATCCCTGATCTCAAGCTATATTACAAGGCAATTGTGCTGAAAACTGCATGGTACTGGTACAGAAATAGGCATGTGAATCAATGAAATAGAATAGAAGATCCAGAAATGAGCCCTCATGTATATGGTCACCTGATTTTTGACAAAGGAGCAGTAAACATTCAATGGAAAAAGGACAGCCTATTCAACAAATGGTGCTGGTCCAAATGCAAAAGAATGAAAGTAGACCCTTTCTTATCTTCTTGTATAAAGCTCAAGTGTAAGTGGATCAAAGATCTCCACATTAAACCAGATACACTGAAACTATTAGTTGAGAAAGTTGAGAAAACCTTAGAACACATAGGCACAGGAGAAAATTTCCTGAACAAAACACCAATGTCTCAAGCTCTAAGGTCAAAGATTAACTAATGGGACTTAATGAGATTGCAAAGTTCTGTAAGGCTAAGGACATCGATCGTCAAGAAAACAAAACGACAACCAACAGAATGGGAAAAGATCTTTACCAACACCACATCAGATAGAGGCCTAATATCCAAGGTGTACAAGGAACTCAAAAAGATAGACACCAGAGAATCAAATAACCCTATTAAAAATGGGGTACAGAGCTAAAGAAAACGTTTTCAGTTGAGGAACACCGAATGGCCGAGAAACATCTGAGGAAGTGCTCGACATCCTTAGCCATCAGGAAAATGCAAATCCAAACAACCCTGAGATTCCACCTCACACCAGTCAGATTGGCCAAGATCCAAAAATCAGATGACAGCAGATGCTGGCGAGGCTGCGGAGAAATAGGAACACTTCTCCACTGTTGGTGGGGTTGCAAGCTAATACAACCACTCTGGAAATCTGTCTGGCGATACCTCAGAAAATTGGATATAGTACTACCTGAAGACCCAGCTATTCCACTTCTGGGCATATACCCCTGAGACACTTTAATACACAACAAAGATATATGCACCACAATGTTCATAGCAGCTCTATTTGTAATAGCCAGAAGCTGGAAGGAACCCAGATGTCCTTCAGAAGATGAATGGATACAAAAATTGTGGTACATATACACAATGGAATACTACTCAGCTACCAGAAACAATGACTTAACCAAATTCTTAAGAAAATGGCTGCATCTAGAGAATATCATCCTGAGTGAGATAACCCAGTCACAAAAGAACAGACATAATATGAAGTCACTGATAGTGGGATGCTAACCCCAGAGGCTTGCACTCCCCCAGAAACAACTCACAGACTGTATGAAATCCAAGAAATAAAGAAAACAAAACAAAACAAAAAAATATTTACAAAACAAGAAAACTTTAACTATTTCCATGTTACATTGTACTTTATGCTCATTGTAACTATTAAATTTTCAAGGCATATTATCAAACCTTGAAAAAAATCAAGTACTGACTAAAAATATATTCATATAGTTTTATATAAAAATTATGTTAAAATCTGAAAAAAAAGTACTGACAAAAATGTATAATTTTAAGCAAAAAATGTTTAAAATCTGTACATTTATCTTTGTTTTGTAAAATAAAGTTGTTTAAAAAAAGAAACTAGAATAGAAAAAAATATATATAAACAGATATCACAGTATAAAATGTAATTAGACTACTGAGGGTCTCCTGTAAAGATGTCCTGTGATTGTTTACTGAGTAATAGAGCACAAGGTGGTGTGAATGGGTAATCAGAGTTTGTTTACCAGTTTTTCTGCTTATCTTTCATAATTAAGTTGCTTCAGTCTCTGTACATGAAAAATCAGAATCAACAACACTTATTAGAGTCTGTCAGAATTATAAGACATGATGAATAAAACCTTGGCGATTGTATTATCACGTTCTAACTTTTAAATATTAACTATTATCTGTCATCTGGAAAAGAAAATATATTAATGTTTAAATTAAGGGAAATATACTTTCTCATTGGTTGGCTCTGATTGTTCTTCAACTCTTATTCACTTAGATTCCTTTGACCACTTTGCCCTTTAAAAATCCACAAAAAAAAAAAAAATTATTACTTTCTGAGCTATGGATGGTGCTGAAAAGATAATTTAAAATTAGATTATCTCTTTCCTTGCACAAAACTCAACTCCAAGTAGATAAAGTAGATCAACATAGGGCTCAACACTCGAAAATGGATACCAGAAGTAAAATGAATATTTCAACTTATAGATCCATATGAGAGCTTTCTAAATAGGACATCAACATGTGTATGAAATAAGAGAAATAAATAATCAGTGAAATCTCATGAATTTTCAAAGCTTTCATAAAGTGAATTATCAGTTTACTTAGGAGTCAGACTATGGCATGGGAGAAAATCATCTCCAGCTATACACCTACCAAGTATTAGTGTTAAATATATTTAAATAAAAACAAAAAAAAAAAACCCCAGAAATTAAGCAAGTACAATTGTAAAAAAAAAAAAAAAAGTAATAGTTAAAATTTGTTTATCTAGGAATGGAAAATCCATAAAAGAAGAAACACAACTGTTAGTAGGCATAGCATATAGGCGCACCGTCCTATGCCATCACTAAAATTCAGCTGAACTGAGTGTAGACTGCATTTTAACCATGTTATAATGGTCATACGGCTTGGTGTTTCCACAAACCTTGTGACACCGTTGTACTAGCAAATCCTTAAGACACGGGCATAAGTATCAAAGGGTTTGTATTTGGGTTGGTGTTTACATTTCTTCTTTGGTAGCAGGCACAGTGCCTTCCTGTACCAAAGTCACTAGAACATATTGTTAAGGTTCTATGTAGGTACCAGCTTGACTTTCTCATGCCCAATGAGCTGTGTAGGTGATGTAAGATGGAGTCTAGCTGTCAGTTTCTGGAGAGCATCCTTTATTAGTGTCCAATAGCTTGAATTTTTGGGGGGTTCCCATGGCCAAAAACTCAATTAGATGTTGCCCAATTCTCCGATTTGAAGTTTTATTTGGTGACAAAAGATGTCCAGGTGGGGTTCTTACCCATTATTCTGCAACTTCATTTAGATTAGCTTCATACATTTTAGGAGCTTCTACTATTTTAGCTTTACATACTATCAGTCCCTCAAATGGTTCTTAATTTTAGTTAGTTCTCTCCGTATTCCCTTTCTTATTCCCATTTCCCCCATCCTCCCAACTGATCTTTGTAATCCAGTTCCTCCCACACCATCATAACTGTCTTGTTTCTTTTCAAAGAGATAACTATCCTTACCCTTTCATTTTTACTCTATACCTAACCTCCATAGTTCTATGATTGTAGCTTGTTTATCACTGATATAAAAGTTGACATCCATACATAAACAAATATATGTCATTCTTGTCCTTCTGGGTTCTGAGTTTGGGTTATCTAATTCAGGATGATTTTTGTTTTTGTCTAGTTCTATCTACTTACCTGCGAATTTAATTTTTTAATGGATGAGTAATATTACATTCTGTAATGTACCATATTTTATTTATTTGTTTGTTTGTTTGTTTGTTTGTTTTGCTAAGGCACATTTAGGATGTTTCCAATTTTGGTGTACCAGCAATAGAATGGCAATGAACAGGAATCATCCTTTCCATACATGCCCAAGAGCTGTGTTGCTGTATATTGAGGTACATTGACTCTCATCTTCTCGAGGAACCATCACAATGATTTCCTGGTGTCTGCACAGTTTTCCGTCCTAACAGCAATGGACAACTGTACCTATTTCTCTAAACTTTGCCATCATGGGTTCTTATTAAATCTCAAAGTAGTTTGATTTGCATTTTTCTGATTACTGTACATGTTGAAAATCTCTTTAAGTGCCTCTCAGCCATTTTTGTTTCTATCTCTAATTGATAATCACTCCCAAATGAAAATTTAGATTTCTGCTTAGGATTTTCACCAGGGAACCAAACTACTCTTAAGGGTAGCCTGCATGCCCAGCAATAGATAACCAAAAATTTCTAACTCAACAGCATGCTTTGGGAGTTCCTGTTGCATAATGTCCTGTCAGGGCTTATAATATTTTTTCTCATTTAAAAATTATTTTACATAAACTGTTTGCTCTACAGGTCCTTGGAGTACATAATATAGCTTGCAGGGTAGTGTTCCTATGGTGTCCTGAGTGCATCTCTGCATCTACATCTGTTTCTGTGTCATTTCTCCTACTCTTTCCTTCTGTTTGACTGCTTTGTTATATTTCAATACATTCATTCTTATACTATCTTATTATATTTTAATTCTATTCATTTAAATCCTGTTAGTTTTCTAATTAAAGACAGAAAGTGAATGGTTTGGGTGGGAAAAATGATGGAAGTCACTTGGAGAAGGAGAGGGAAGGGAAGCCATAATCAAGATATATAACAAATAATTCTATTTTCAATAATTAGAAAAAATAAAAAGAGCTACCTTACATGGATGCACAAAGCTGTTCATTATGCAGTACCTCACCAACAAATTTAAATTCATTATTAAATAAAAATCTCTGTGTCAAGCATGGGAAACCTTCACATTAGCCTTGTTCGGGAAGGTCCTGAACAATACAGGCTGCCATCGCTACCCAATATTTTTCTTAAGACATACTTTGCTTGAAGGAAACAAGTCAATCTTGAGCTTGCTGGAAACTTTCTCTTCTTGCTTACAAGAAATCATGTGCTTGGAGATGCATGCAAACTTCTGGGTAAAAATATCAAACACTTTTCCATCACTAGAGTTTTTTGCTCGAGGGTATCCCCCTGTCCAAATATGACCACTGGTACAAGATTGATTATGTAGAAAGAAAGTGATTCCTGGTACTAAAAGTTTAGTCATACAAAACAAAACAAGATGGCTAGGAAGATCATTGGTTTAAAGGGAAAACTTAGTGATATCATATAGATTTATGTTTAGTTGATACATGATTGGATGGTGGAGAGGTAGGTGGAGAAAAGGTAGGAAAATGGAAGAGGAACAGGGATTGAAGGAAATCAATGTGGAGCCAGAGAAATCAGACCTGGATCCTGGTGCCTGTAATTGGCAGTAGGTAGATAGGAATATTTTAAGGAATTCTATAGGTCTTTTATCTCATATAGAAGGGCAGTTTGTATCTTTGTTCATTGGATATAATCTTATTGTGTAGAGAATTTGTGGATTGAGATTTTAATATATAAACCTGTATGAAAAGCTATCAGGCCTTGGAGAAATATTTGTGTTGAGTGGTGGAGGAAAGAAAACGTCGGGTCGGTAACCACCACCTAAGACAGAAACAGCAGGGCAGTCAGAGTGAACCACCACCAGGGAAGGGAATCTCATGGAAAGTGTAATTTGTGGACCATGTGACAGAGTCCATGCATTTGGCTCTATATTAAAGCAGCATCAATGGAGTGAGACTTCGGGGGCTGATAAAGAGATAAGACATCCATTTCTTATACTTACTGCAACAATATTAATTCACTAAATGATTATTTTGTCAAACTGCTTTCTAAATATTTATGTTTATATCTATACATTTGTGCTGTTCCCAACCTTGGTCAGTCAAGTTTCTTATGTCTTATTACAATAGATATATTATTGTTAAAAGAGCTGAAAATATGCAACTGTGTGTGCTTAGTAGAGCAGACTAGATATCTACATTAACCACCAGCTTCCCTAGACACAGGGACCATTGTAGAAAAGAAGCAGAAAGAAGCAGGTGAGGAGTTACATGAAATTATCCCATGAGTATAACAGGGCTTTTGTACACATGAGCTCCTAGCATATGTCTTGACTTACACACGATCTGCACAAGATCAAGCTAGTTAAAAATACCAGCATGAACTGTAGAGAGGTTCCTAAGGAACCACCTCTGGCTAAGGAGCAATTTTGGACAGCTTTGGCTTCCAAGCAAAAAAGAGCTACTTTTCTATAGGAATGTGGACACTGGTGGTTTCCTTAAGGACCAGTGATGACTTCAGACAGATGCAAATGCACATGTAGAGAAAACTAATTTAACACCAATGGGGTTAAAAACACTAATTTTAACCCCATTTGGTTAAAAATAAACAGGAGGTAAAGGAGGTGCAGATAATGCGTGATGGGGGTCATTTTTGGGTTGGCAAAGGAGTAAATGGTGGATATGCTCAAGATATGTTGTATACATATATGAAATGTTTAAAGAATAAGTAAAAGTAAATTTAAAAAGGAGAGGAATACAGGGTAGAAAATTATTAAATGTTTTAAATTGTTGTTACTCCTGTTTTCTAAACGATTTTGTAGTCGTCACAGAATATACTTTGCATAAATTGAGTGTCTTAAAGGTTGGCAAGAGTTCTTATTTGTAGATGGAATTGTTCCATGGTGGTAAATGTTGTAAACATAGTGGAAAATGATATAAATTTGCTCCTGTTGGGCATGGTATCTTACAGAAGTGAAAACTTCATGGACTTGGTTTTGTCAGCTGTGCTATGTGTCTAATCCTGTAAGACATTCTCTAGTTTTATATATGTGACCATGAAATTGTCAGGTAGGAAAAGCAAAGAATATGGTTATTGCTGGAACAAAGAGTAAATGGGAAGACTTGAGACTGATTCATTGATGTGGTTAAGTTCACATTTTGTTTCTAGACAGCTTCCCCACTGCTAGGTTAGTGAAGACACACCATAGACTATAATGACTTTTAGCCACAAGGTTCATAGAAATAACAGAATAAAAGCAGACATCACATCATACTCAAGGAAGAAGTTACAAAATGAGAAGTATTAAAAATTAATTTTCTGCATTTCATTGCATTTGTCATATTAACTTTATGCATTATTTCATTTTCTTTCTGCTATAAAATTCATTAATTTTAATCCAGGATTAACACAATAAGAAGAGGAGAATTGGTTTTCTCTAGCACTGTCCATACGCAAAGTATCCTAATGTGTGCTATAAATAATGAATGAGCCACTGTTAGAGTAGGACTCAGTAGGCAAACAGAGTAGCCATTGTACAAACGGGCAATAACTATTTTTAAAAAGATAAATACGAAAATGAAAGTCCTTTCGTGTCCTGTCTTTTGTTCATCTAAGTTCTTGAGAAACTTTTAAGGAAGTTGTTATCTGGGTGTAAATGTCACATCTAGAGAGAGAGATGAGAAAATGGCTACTTGGAAATTCATTAATCAGGGTTGTATTTGGAGGTCAGGATAATCACTTATTAGTCCAATTAAAACTCCTGGGCCTCTTCACTTGTAAAATGTACCCTTCAGAAAATTTTGCCTGAGCTTTGAAAATGTACTTCATAGTGCAAGATAGTTCCTGGCCTCCAGATTCTTCTGACACTGTCTTCATATTAATAACAGGGCAAAGGGCCAACCAAGGTGACTTTACCTTAAGTATTCTTTTGACAGAGTCTAATTGTGTATTCAGGTAACTCAGTCTCACAACCCTCTTGCCTCTGCCTCTCAAACTAAGATGTAGCCACCACAACTGGCTTCAGATATTCCTGCATGAGCAGACTTCAGTCAGTTCATCTTTAGCATCAGTGGAACCATGCAACAATTTACAGAGATTTGCCAGCAGCTTAACCATCATGATGAGTGAGGAGCTATGGACCAACTTATAAACAAAGAGCTGTTATTGGGTGCATTTAACACTAAGCCTCCAAGCCCACTTTACCCTCCTGACAGAACTCTACTAAACAAACTCAATGTTGACCTTATTTTTCTTTGAAAAATGACTCAGTTGAGTGGATAGTGACTGGTATCTTAACTCAAACAACATGGGACCTATTAGAATAAAGTTAGGCAGGTAAATGTTTTTCTAAACTCTCTTGAGTTAAGAAGATTGTTAATATTATTATAGTCCATAGCGGCAGCAGATGAACTCCCCAAAATTATCAGCTTTGAAGATAGAAGTTGGTGAGTGGAGGAGAGATTGGGGTGTGGCCTTTCTTGGGAAAAATGTGACAAAATGTCTCTTCAGTCTAGACTGAAAAACACGGACAGATAAACTAGCAACATCCACTCAAGTCTTGTTTAGCTAACAGGTGAGATTGTTAGGGATCTTACTTAGTTCATTACTGAAAACTTAGTGATGGAGAACTTAGAGGACCACGGTTGACTCAAAGGCACCTACATCACCCCAAAGCTCACCCCCACTTAAAACCTACATCCAGGAAGCTCTCAGCAGGATGAACAGGCAACTTTTGAAGTTGAAGCCTTCTATACCTAGAAACTATCACTGCTCTTGGAGCAGCCCTGTGAATCTATGGCTTTCCTTAGCTTCCAGAAAACTACTGCCTTCTGTATCTCGAGGTGTTTTCCTCTAAGAGTCAACATGCTAGTGCATAGACTATATCTAAGTATCAGTTAATATTCAGCTTGTATTTGTAATCTAACGGTTGCTCCAAAAGAAAGTAGTCAAAGTGTCTTTTAGAGCAGAACACTCTCACAAAAAAAGAAAGAAAGAAAGAAAGAAAGAAAGAAAGAAAGAAAGAAAAGATAGGAGGTAGGTATTGTGGGGATTCAGTGCCATCAAATTTTGTCTTGAATCGTCCAAAATTCATATATTTTACAAATATTGGGCCACTTGTCCAACCTTCTTAAGTATTCCTTGTAGTATGAAGTAAGCTAGCGAAGAAGGAATGGCTACTGACAGCCACTTTTCTACCACCATTGACGGACACTGGTTGTTAATGGTCTGAATTTGGCTCATGAGAGTCAAACTAACAACTTTGAATATGAAGCAAAGAAATTGGTTTAAGAAATCCATTGTTGTACACAAAAGGGTGTCATAAGAGCATAGGACACAGGACACATTGCAGAATTTACAAATCATGGAAGGTGAGACCAGATCAGCAGTATCATGAAAAACTTGTTTTGGGGAAGCTTCTTGTTACAGGTTTTGGACACAGGAGACAGGAATGATGAAGGCTGTGAAATGTTAAGAATTGTAATGGAATGTCTCACCTTCTCTATTTACGTTATAAAACCCAGACAGGCACTGAGAGTTCTTGTTTGAGCTTTAAGAAACTGTAAATCTACACACATACACACACACACACACACACACACACACACACACACACACACACGTTAACTTCACAGGACCCTTTGACATTTTAAAAGCTGAAACTTTTTCTTTTCCTTTTTTTTTAATTTTAAGGTTTTTTTAGCTGCAAAAATTTCCCTTTAGGGTAGACAGATGCATAGACAGGGCTTCTGAGATATTCCCCAATAGATGCATTTCATTGTTATTACAAGAAAGGCCTCTAATGAAATTGTGATATATACTAGTGGCTATTTAAAGTAATGTATTGCCTGACTGCAAGCATAATCACTGTGTTTGCGCATGGGTGTCTGCAGAATGTAAAACTGCAGAGTACAACTCCATCAGTCAAGGAAAAATGAACGCTCTGAGAACAAGGAAGAAACAAGGCCCATTAGTAAACGCATCTGTCTGTATTTGTTGTTAGAACACATTCCAGATGAAACAATAGCTGAATAGACTTTCTAAAGCCTGGAGGCAAAACAATTTTATGTCTAAAGTCTTTCTGAAGCACAAACTTCGACTATTTTTTAAAATATTTTTGTCTCAGAAACTTGTGCTTTGTGCACACTCAATATGGTATATATAACATTTTTTATTGTTGTTCTAATTTTTGGCTGAATAAAGTTCTGTGATATCTGGTGTTAAATGACACATTTTTTCCAATTGTAATGAAATTAAAAGTGTAAAAATACAGGTTTATCCTTGAAAGAGCTTTTAAACAGATTGTTCTCTAAAGGGAATTTTCTTTAAAAGGTGATGCCTACTTTGCTCCACTTAGATGAGTTAATTTAAAGGAATCTACATTGCCCTTCCAATCAACACCCACACTATTCATCATGCCACACAGGAATAAAATGCCCTCATACATTATGTCTCCTAATAATTACAGTACTCCAGGGAGACAAATGCAGACACGGGGTTCAACAAGGGAGACTCCTCCCTGCGATCACTGGCTAGGATGCAGCAGAAGTAAGAGGTGAAGTGAAATCAGGCTGGACTCCTTAGGTAACTGCACATGCATATGTAGTCATACATGTACATGCTAATGTATATGTACAAAATAGCTAATGGAAAAACCATACAATGTTAATACAAATTGCTAATATTTATTTTGCAATTTTAAGTCTACAAGATAAAACCTCAAGACTATTGATGTAGTTGCACCCACAGAAGTCAAGGGGCAACTTGAAAGAGTTGTTTCTCTCTTAGCATCTTGTGGATCCCAAAGATGGAAGTCAGGTTTTCATGCCCAGTGCAAAGGTCATTTGATCCCTATCTTCTCAGACCCTTCCAACATTTTACATACTTGTATGCTTGTGTCTGTGAATGAATGTCACATGTCCTTGGGCCTATGAAGAACAAAAAAGCACATTATATTTCTTGGATCCAAAATCATAGATGGTAGGAAACTACCCAACACAGGTGTTGGGGGCCAAATTTCTGTTGATTGTGACATCGGTCCTCTCCCTGTCCCCTTCCCTGCTTCACTCCCTGTTTCTGTCCCTGTCCCTCTCCGTCTTCCCTCTCCCCTCTCTTATTTTCCCTCTAATCTGATCTATGTTAGAGAGGAGAGTATATGTGTACTTTCTTCAAAGCTGCCTTTAGGAGTATTAGTAGCTACTGTATTGTTAGGAAAAGCAATGTGCCTCAGTCCTAATGGCTGAACTTTTCTTGCCTACTTTATTTTGCTTTCTAGAGGGAAAAAAACACCTTATATTTGCTTTTAGTGCATGTAGAATCCTGTTTCAGGGAAGATATATTCATTTACTGATGGTGCCCTGTAAAGAAAGCCAATTTCTATGATGTGCTTTTCCTGACGTTATTACAGCAAATCTTCTGCATCACTTTGACTGTGACTCTTTCCCCTTCAGTGTTCGTACCTTTGCTCATTGTTTTAATATTTCTGAGCACAGATTAAGTCACAGTCACTCTTGTAGGCTAAGTTCAACAGTAAACAATAGAGAGAGAGAAAAAAAAACCACCATACATTCTCAAGGCTTACATTTTAGTTAAAATAAAGGATGATCGTTGATATCTCAGTAATAAAAAGTTCTATGAAGAAACAAAATAAACAAGAAATTGGCAAAGTGGGGTAAAGAAAACACTTTGTCTTCTTCACTGAAGCTTCATCTTTGTCTCTGTGGAAATGGCATCCATGCAACTATGGTTTTAGTTGTGGTTCACTGGGAGTCCCATCATTCAACAAAACACTGTATCTGTAATGCTGTGTTGAAGATGAATCAACCCTGTATAGCTTAACCTACAACAATCTATGGGAGAGTGACAGTAATAAGGTCTCATTGATCATCAAATAAGTGGACAGAATGTCAAGGTTTCCTGTCTTCAAGTTAGAGTGCAGAAATGTCATGTTTCCATGCAGAATCTATGGTTAGAATGGTGTGTGTGTGTGTGTGTGTGTGTGTGTGTGTGTGTGTGTGTGTGTGTGTGCACCTGCGCATGCATGCATACATGTGCACACTTTGTGTATTTGACCACAGCTGCCATACCGATGTAGTCCTAAGTTCAGAAAGAACCACGAAGGTTGTTTTAATGTTACTGACTCTAAATGTTGTTAATTTCAAACCTGTTCCTTCCTAAAAGCACACTGAAAGGATCTGTGCAGTTCTAGAGACTAAGAGAAAAGTGCCTGGAATGCAGTGACCAGTGGAGCCAAGGAGTCCTTCGTGCCAAACAGAACAGTGTTCCTGTGGTGCTGCTTGTGTGTGATAATATACAAGGGTTCAGAAGTAACAGTGTGCATAATGACTCATAGGGTGTGCAAATGCTTAGACCCAGGCACATAATCAGCATCTTTTCTGTGTCTGTTGGGTGATTCCAGATGTTTTTATTGGGGGATGTTCATAACTGATGTAAGATTCCACTTTTTAATAGACTCACTCTTCAGAAGGGTCCATCTAGTTCAAGGTGACCAGGTATCTGTCATCTGTCCTTAGAAAAAGTTTTCTCTGCTAATTTAAATTACGCACAACTCAGAAAATTCATTTGTAAATATAATATTTATATGAATTTGGGTGTGATTAGTTTAAGCTAATATCATGAAGTAAAAGTTAGTTTGTATTCAGAAAAAATATTTCATCATATCTCATAAAAAAACAGAGGGGTATTTATAAAGGAGCCAGATCTCTAAAGATTTTTAAATTGCTAAATATAAAAAATTAATAGAAGTAACTAAAGAACATTATTTTAAAATACTCAGGATATTAATATTTTAAAACTAGCTTTTTTTCTGAAATATTTGGAGAAAATGTTTAATGCATAAAGTAAATGGGGATACATTTGTTCTTACTTTGAATGTTATCCCATGGAGAGATGGCTTATCATTATACATACAAATATAAGCTACCAGAAATCTGCAGGTAATAAAGAAGATATAAAAGAACAACAATAAACAATAAACTTCAGAAGCAAAAGATATTGAAAGTCCCAAGAATACATCATTTCTGTTCAATGTGAAAAGAAAATTCTAAAAATACAATGTGAGAATTTTTTCATGAAGATTTCACGATAAACATAAAGGAAATGGTTTATAAGAAGCAAGAGACTTAATATGTTTTTACAACTTTCAAAGTAATGCTGATAATATTTTACCCCTCCTCCATACACATGCATTCACATGTATAAGTGTGCATATATGCACACACATACAGATATAAAATTCTTACATGCTCACGTGTAGACACACATGGATATATACATGTATGCATACTAAATACACACATACACAACATGGTCACCTGAACACACAAACAGCAAGGATTCATGTGCATATACTTGCATACACACCATCATAAATGTACATGCAATCATGTTCTTCAAAATGTGCACATGAGAAATCAAAAGATAATCACTGTATAAAATAGGTGTCATTTTTATGTTATGGAACATGATATTAAAATTAAATAACAAAGAATTTTCTGCGGGTCAAAGTTAAATTTGAAAGAACTGAATCAAAAGTTGTAACAGAAGACTATTGGAAAAGCGATTTTTCCCTATTTTGTAGGGGGTTTATTTTTATATTGATCATTTTGATGATTTCATATGAAAGTACAATACTAAATTCTTTCAACTTCTCCATCTCTCTCACCCAATTCTTCTCATCTTCTCTCCAAACTTTCTTGCAAGTCACGACCTCTTCCTTCTTTGAATATTAAACATAATTACATAATTTTCTGTTACTTTTCCTTCCTCCAAGCCTTCCCATACACACACCTTTGCTTTCTCTCTAATCTGTACTTGATTTTCTTTAATCATTGATATAGGTATATATTCCTAAATATGTATAGATACAATTTGCTTTATCCACTTAGTGCTAATATATATTGGGTTTCATGGCTGATCATTTGGTATTGAATAAACAATTGTGGGCTCTTCTTTGGAGAAGATTATTTATCCTGCACCCAGAATTCCTTAGTTGCCTGTAGTTCCTGGTCTTTGTCTAGGTGTGGAATGCCATGAGATTGCCCCACGCCCTTGCTTCTATGTCAGTGTGTCTACTGTCCTTGCGTTTGTTTTAGCATTGTTATTGGGACTTCATGAACGTTGCTTAGATGTGAGACTTCTTTTTCTTAATTATTGTTATTTGTATATACTCAAAAACACATACACTGTGTGTGTGTGTGTGTGTGTGTGTGTGTGTGTGTGTGTAGGGGGCAAACACCTGAGACTAAATAACCTATCAAGGACTTATTTCCTGGAGAAACCTAACTCCCCCTTGTCAGAGGCCTTTATTTCCTGCAGCTCTTCATCTAGAGGTAGAACTTTGCCAAACGTTTCCATAGATGTTTTCGTGCACACTAGTGTTATTGTCATATGTGGGCTGAGACTTCATGGCATTAGCTGCCTTGCCAAATCTACAAGACATTATCCCTTAGCAGGCATCCTGGTCTTTGACCCCTATATTCTTTCTTTCCCTTCTTCTGCCATGATTGCAGAAACTTAGATGTAAGGGTTGTATTATAGGTGCACTAACAAGAACTTTTCCTCTCCAGTGTGACCAGTAGTGCGACTCTATAAAAGTTGCCATCTGCCCACAAACTATTTAAGGTCCACTTCCTGGGAGAGAATTGATGCCTATTACTGTAAATTGAGCTAACTACCCATGGTTGGAGAGGTTGTAGTCCCTGCAGGAGGACCTAATATTACCACTTTCCTAAACCAATCTGATTTTTAACTCTATCTTAAATACTTCTTTTTAAACCCAGACATAAGTGGAAAATTCTTTCTGCAGTTTACTTTAGGTTGGCAGGCATATAAGCTTTTGTTCATGACTGTTGACTACATCCCTGTATTAGATAATACATTTGACTTTAACTGATAGTTTGTTCATTAATCAACTGTGAGTATTAAATGTATAAAAACATCAGTCTTACAGTGATAAAGTTACAGTGCTTGAAATTTTTAAATTAAAATAAAATAACAGGAAAATACTGTCTGCAACTAAACACAAATGGCAATTTGTTCTTATCCTTGATTGATTTGCTAGGTTCCATTAAAATCATTTTTACATTAGAATAATTTAAAGTCCAATTTCAAGATAATCAAAATTCAATACTAAGAACAAATAGATCTAGAATTTTGAATTCCAAAATGCATTTTGTTGGTTAAAAGAGGGATGAAAAGTGTTTAGAAACATTTTTCTATATTGTCTTTGCTCTGTAGGTATGAGATACACTTTCTGTGGAGGAGGTGACACTGAGGTGAAACTTGAGTTACCCTTTGAAATTTGGACAAAGATAAACATGTAGATAGGAAATGGAATAGGGAATCCTATAGGCCAACAGCTCTTCCAGACCATTAAAGAATGTAAACGGCAAGGAAAGAACACTGTAGTCATGGAAGAAGTTGTTATTAGACCCCAATATTAAGTGGAAAATTGTAAAGGCAAAGAGAGGAGTACACTGAGCCATGTACACAAAATAGTTGAAAAACGTTTTAGAGATGTGGAAAGCCAAAAGATACTGCAGCGTTCACAAGCCCAACAACCACAGAAGGAAGCTGTCCTGTCATCCTGAGTTCTCAAACATGGGGACTGTTCTAGCATCCAACCACAGGGATGGTGGTGGTGGCTTCGCTGAGGCAGGCCAGGGGAGGGAATTTCTTGCTGACTCTTATTAGAATCAGTGTTTCAAAAAATAACCAAAAAAACAAAACAAACAAACAAAAAACATAAAACCAAAATAAAAAAACCTAGACGTGAACAAACACCCAACAATAATTTAAACGCTGAATCATTACTTGACTAGCAGACCGGCCTGCCAGGTCCTTTCAAAGTCCTCTGGAGCAGTCATCTTGCTAGTTTATTTTAGGAAATTCCTTTTCATTCTGCCCTTCACCTGTGACTTTCCTTCCCTAGTCTGTTTCTGCCATTCTGATTTTGTAAGTATATATGCTTGTCTTCTGAATGATTGAAAGAAACTTCTACACACTTTCTTCCAAAATAAAAGCAACAAGCTGACTGGGATTCTGAAGCTGAAACCAGAACAGAAGACAGAGGTCTTACTTTGAATTTTTCATTTTTTTCTTTGACTATTTTCTTTTATATTTTTTGCACAGGGCATGGCTTGAATTAGTTTTATTTTTCTTAACTTCATATATATATAATATATAATAATAATATATATGTATGGAAGTATATATTAAAATGTTCTCTAAGAAAAAATGACTATCATATGTCACCTTTATTAGTTGTCTGAATCTATCTTCCATTTCTTTCTCACTTAACAGGTCTATCTTACCACTGTACCTGTTTCTAATGGTGTATAGGCAATGGGGAAGAACAATCTAAAATTAATTTCATATATTGTATACCTGATTTATAGGCATTAAAGAAAATATTAACCAATGTTTCCAATCAACTACCAATGCAAGTTGGTAAAAGTTAAATTGCAAACACAAAAGGCATACATTATTATTGTAGTACTAGGAGAGTTCAGTGAGCTTAGCCAGTGGATGCCAATGATCTCACTGGGAACTGTTAGAAGATGAGCAAATATGGAAGATTTACACCTGAACCTGGATGAGATAACAGAAGTCAGGTGAATCCCTTGTGCAAAAGATTAGATAGGTTAGCGCTAATAGCATAGAAAACTCCATTTTCCAGGTTATTCCGACTTAACTCTGGGGACATAAAACTTCAATTTGCTGGTTGAGCAGAGGTCACGAGGTGGTATGCGAGCAGAGTTAGAGCCAGGTTTTAAGATGTCTGAAGTGGCTGTCATTTGTAATCCAAAAGCAAAGGGTAACAGTGTTATAAATGGAAGAATCAACACTAATTGGTACCTGAGGAAAAATGGCTTCTTTTTTATTTTATTTAGTTTTATTTTTTTATTTACATAACATTCCACTTACTATCCCTCTTTTGGTCACCTCTCCTATAATCCTTCCAACCCCCACCCCCATCCTCTATCCTATTCTCCTCTGAGTGGGTAGGGGCCCCCTGGGTATTTCCCCACCCTGGCACATCAAGTCTCTGTGAGGCTAGGCATATGCTCTCTCACTGAGGCCAGACAAGGCAGCCCAGCTAAAGCATATCCCATGGACAGGCAACAGCATTTGGAGTAGCTCTTGCCCCAGTTGTTCAGGGCCACATCTACTACATAAGAGCAGGGAGAGCTATGTCCAGCTCATGTACGTTCCTTGGTTGGTGATTCAGACCCCGAGAGCTCCAAAGGTCCAATTTAGTTGACTCTATTGATCTTCCTGTGCAGTCCCTGTCCCCTTTGAGATAGCAATCTTTCCTCCTGATTCTTCATAATAGTCCCCAAACTCCATCAATTTGTCTGGCTGTGGGTGTCTGCATCTGTCATAGTCAGAGTCTGGGTGGAGCCTCCAGAGGACAGCTATGTTATAGAAAAAATAAGTTTTTTTTTTTTTTTTTTTTTTTTTTTGTAAAACATCTGCCTATAAGATATATACATTGGGATCTATAAACCAACTTAACAGATAACCAAATGTAAGGTCTTCCAGTATATCATGGATTTAAAAAAAGCAATAACACCAATTTTATATAGATTTATCACAAGTGCCTCAACTGTGCATTATTTACAATTTCATCATTCCATTGTCGATATTTTAATCAGTGTTTTTTTTTTTTGTAAATCAGAGCTGGAGATATAGGAATGAAAAACACGGATTCAGTTCTAGACCTCTTGAAACCAATAATAGACACATACTCAACTGATTGCACAGTTGTTAAAGAAGAATATTGGTTATTGGAGCAATTAAGGCTACTGTGAAAGGAACCTGGGGATCTGACAGAAGCTGGGGATTAACAAAGCTTTACTTGAGACACCGAATTCAACCAATACCATAATAAAAAAGACTAGAACCAAGTAGAAATAGGGATAAACCCCAAAAGTCTATTACATCATCTATAATCACCTCGAGGCCTAGAAAACAACCAGGCTCAGGCGTAGGATTCACGGGGTAAATGGAGTGTGCTGGCTGGTGGTGGCTCCCTGATTCCCTTTGGTACATCTTCTTCCACTCACACGCTATGGTTAAGAAACGATTCAGTGACTGGCAAAAGGGCATATCAATAGTGGTTTACTTAGACAGATTGTTTTGGTTGCAGAATTAGGAACCTGCAGCAGAAGCTAGACCCTGGGCATGGTCAGTGAGAATGGAGTAAAATAAACAGAGATGAGAAATACTTAGGTAACATATTTTATTATCAATACATTAAAAAAAAATCAGAGCTCAGTAAAATAAGCCCTAAATTTAATGTTTTAGAACATTCTGTGTAGCAAAGCATTAGAAGAATCCTAATGAACAGTAATATAACTGTTGTCAAAACATATTCTACTCATGTATTAGTTGCTAATCATATATATGTACATATATATATGTATATGTATATGTATATGTATATGTGTATGTGTATGTGTATGTGTATGTGTATGTGTATGTGTATGTGTATGTGTATGTGTGTGTGTGTGTATGTGAATGTGTATGTGTATGTGTATGTGTATGTGTATGTGTATGTGTATATGTATATGTATATGTATATGTATATATATAGATATATATATTCCAAGTATTTATATAGTAGAAGAATAAGCATGTGGGTGTAAATTGTTCTGTGATTTTTTTTAGTGTAAAATGGGCAAGATTTCTTGACTAATGGAGATAGTCTGAAAAATTAGCCCAGTGTTTTATATCAATGCATTTAGGCAATGTGTATAATTTATTGGTAAAGACATTAGTAAGGAAAATTTTGGAGAGAAGTCATAGTCAAGTCTGAACAAGTTAGCAACTCATAAAAGACACATACATGTTACATAGCAGCTTAGATCAAATGTCCATATTGTGACAAAAATTGTCATGATGATGGCCAATATGCTTATGTTTGCCTATCTACGAATGTAATGACAGAATATTTCTTTTAGAAAAAGGTGGTCATATCTCTGCTTGTTTTCTTCAGCATTTGCTCCTTTCTCATTAATATCAGTACTCCTGCCTTGTTCTACATGCAGGAAATAGGGCAGAGCTCATGATAGGTTCTCGCCATGAATCTGTTGAGCTGCCACACATTGTAGGATGAAGAAAATGATAATGTATTAAGAGCAAGAGTAGTACAACACATACTTACACAATTAATAAAGCATCATACATACTCCATAACGCTGATATTCTTACAGGATATTTTATATTAAACGTACATTTTCTTGATATTTTATTTTATGTGCATTGCTGTGTGGGTGTCAGATCCCCTGGACCTGGAGTTACAGACAATTATGAGCTGTAATGTGGGTGATGTAGAGATTTTAATCCTGGTCCTCTGGAAGAACAGCTAAGCTAGTGCCTTAACTAATGAGTCTTTTCTTCAGACCATACATATATATATCTATATATCTATATATAAAATGTGTGTACGATTGTATATGTATATGTATTTATAATTTTACTTATATATATGAGCTAAGTAATTTCATAACTTTGGTAAAGTCTCTGTAAATTATATTACTGATAATATTCAAGAACATTTTAATGACAAATTATAATATATCGCATAATTAGTACTTATATATTTTAACCTTTTAGAGAATCTTAGTCTTATTATTTTAATTAAAATATAATCATTTCTCTTTTTTGCCCTCCCATGTAAACTCTGTTTCCCCTATTTCTGCTCTTTCTTTTAAAAATAAGATTTATTTGTGCTCATTTCTGGAACACCTATACTAAAAATGAATTATTTTTTACAGATGTTTATACGTGATTTCTCTGTATGGCTATTTACACCTGAGTGTGGTTGCTTACAGGGGGTCACAAGAAGGCATGAAATCAGTTGGAGTTGGAGATAAAGATGTCTGTGAGCCACCTCTTGTAGGTGCTCAAGTTTCCAGAGGAGAATCAAGTGCTCTTGAGTGCTATTGAGGCATCTCCAGCCTCCACAGTCATCATCTTCCAGATAATCTATACACTTGTTATTCTTTATACATTTTAGTGTAAAACAATGTGCACATAACTTGTGTTTATAAACAACAGGATAAATATTCATTTATAGATGTAGGCATGATGTTTTCCTGCACTGTGTAAATGTTACTTTTATATTATTCAAATGCTGAATTCTCTGGCTTTATATCTTGTTTCAATCCAGACATAGCATTGTAATGCTTATGTCCAGAATCTCCTGTCTCAAGTTTGTGTAAACAACTGTTATCATTTATTCTCTGCCTTTCAATAAATGCTGAGAAGATGAGATAATCAGGTGGAATATCCACCAGCTAGGAGAGAGAGAGAGAGAGAGAGAGAGAGAGAGAGAGAGAGAGAGAGAGAGAGAGAGAGAGAGAGAGAGAGAGAGGAGGGGGAGGAGAAGGAGCAAGAGGAAGAGTTAGAGCCAAGAAAGGAAGAGGTCTGGAGGGAAGATTGGGCATAAACAGAGAGGAAGAAAGAGTTCATTGAAATCAGTTGGACAATGGAAGCGCTAAATGCAAGTATGATTAGAATTTTTGGCTGAGAGGTAGCTCAATTAGATTAGGGGATTTAATATAAATCAACAGAGTGCCCAAGTGTGTTGTGGTAAAGTTTTGAAAATAAATACTTTTTCTTTCTTTTTTTCCATGTGTGTATGTGTGTGTTTGTGTGTGTGTGTGTGTGTGTGTGTGTGTGTGTGTGTTATCGAGGATAAAGAAATACAGCCAGCCACCATCTTATTTTACTACTTACCTTCATGTTAAAAATAATATATTTTATGTATGTATGGCTAGAACTAGAAATGCACAATGTAATATAATCTGAAGTGGTGCTATCTTGATTTTCTGTCACACTGTTGCTTTTCCTTTAAATTATTCACAATGTCTATTCATTCCTGTGTAACCAAGAGAAAGGTTCAAATCAATGTAAACATTAAGCTCTTTTATTATTATTTAAATACTTTAGCATTATAGTGACTGGAAAAGAGAGAGTGGAGATAGAGGCAAGTTTGAGAACAATTGAGCAAGAACACAAGAGGGAGAGAATAGCTTCCATGAGCATCCTCACCTGTCTCTATGGCCATGGCTTTGGGCCATCTCTACCATCCTAAACAAAGGCTGCTGGTCCCTGAAGTATGACGATGAGGTTCCAGACCCATCCTACCTTCCTTCATTTGTGTTTCTTCAGAGGTTCCTCTGGAGACTATGAGCTGGCTAGAGTTGGGCTGAATATGGAGATCAGATCATCTCTTTCTATATTAGGTTCTTTGGTTAGGAGCACAGATAATGTACCCCCAGATATCCCACCAAAATGGGTTCTTCTTTTTTCCCAGTATACTTAACCTGGAGTGGGTCTCATCTTGACCAGTTGCTTTGGGAAACCTCTACTTCAGACAAATGTAAGATGTATTAAACCAGGAGGACACACGTGATTATTATAGTTTTTATGTCCCTATAAAAATAGAACCACTGTATCTGTGAGAGCATTCTCTACCCAAAGACCACCACTATATAGTCATGAGAGACCCAGAGGTCCCAAAAAAGGAAGCATTATAATGAGGAGAAATGCATGTCAGACCAGTGATGAATTCTTTTCATCTTACCTCCCCAAGCTTGTGGCAATGAAGTCACTTAGTTATAATTCTTAACATTACTACTGCTGTGACCCTTTGATGGAGTTCCTCATGTGTGACGACCCTCAACCATAAAATTATTTTTGTGACTACTTCATAACTGTTGTTAATTGTAACATAAATAGCTGACATGCAGGATATCTGATGTGCAATCCCTCGTGACAGGGCCGTTAACCCCAAAAGGGTCATGTCCCACAGGCTGAGAACCTTTGATGTGAGTGATTACACACTTAGTTGAGCTAGAGGAATTTGTGTTTATTAACTCCTGGTCGTTTACCTCTTATATACTCTTGGAAGAAGCAAGTCCCACTGTGCCATATTGAAAGGAAGAAGAGAAACATGAACCAGTCATAAGTAAATATTTTGTTTTCATAGTGACTATCAGGAATTGTCTATGTAACTCCATGTCTCCCCATGTCTAAACTAGAAGCTTGTTAAATAAGCAGCATCTATCTAGAAGTACAACCTGGTCTCACCTTTTGTTGTGGGCTGCAGACTTGTGAGTAGGCAATACTAAGGAATCCATGTTTGTTCATGCCCAGATGCTCATAGGTTGCTTGAAGCCATCATCACATCCTTGCTGCAGGATTCATCCTCTGCTATGAGACTTGAATGATGCAGATGCACTGGCCTTGGGTTTCTCTACCAACTGACCATCCACCTCATTGTCCACTCAAGTGAAACGCAGTAGTGCAGCACAGCACGATATGTGTGCTTACCAAGTATCAAAAGAACAAAATACAAGTTGACACTGAAATTACTGCTGGGAGGCACCGTGGATCTGATTTCAGTGAAGAGTCTTTTACAGGTTGCACTGGGTGGCATTTTGATCAGGAGATCTCATAGTTGTTTTCCAAAGCAATGCATGACACTTAAAACCTAACACATGTGTATGTGAATGAGTATGTGTGTATCTGTATTTGTGCACATGTGTATGAGAATGTATGTAATCATATATGTTTGTCTTATGCTCATGCTTATGTATGTGTGTGTGCTTGTATTTGTCTCGGTGTATAGGTATATTTATAGTGCATGTATGTAAATGTGTGGGTGTCTCCACATGCCTGTCCATAACTGCAGAGGCCAGAGGACAAGGTGCCTATAGCTCCTCCTTTATTATCCATTTTTCTCCCTCGAGACAGTGTGTATGACTGAACCCGAAGCTTTATTTGAGCTAAGCTGGTGAACTCTCAGGGTCTGCCTCTCCCCATTATTCAACACTGCAGTTATAGAGATTCTTACCAGATCCAGCTTCATCATGAAGGTGCTGGTATCTGAGCGTAAGTCCTCATGCTGGTATAGCAAGTACCCATGAGCAATAAGCCGCCTTCACTCCCCTATATGGCTCTTCTGGATTCATTCCTAAATGTGCAGTCTTTCTTTGTAAGATTTTATTTTCTGTGTAATGTTTGTAGACATACTTTTCTTTCTGAAATCTCTGAAAATCAAAGTCAGAATATATGAATGTAATTTTTCTGTCAATATTTTAAAGTAAGGATAAGAGCATGTCATTAGCACACTGTCTCCATGTCTCCAACCTTCACAGCTATGTTTTCTAGCGTGAAATAAATAGAAGGGACAAAATTCAGCAAGCAACTGACTGCACCTCTCAGCTTCTTTTGCTATCTTTAGTCACTTTCAATTTCCTTGAACGTTTAATGACTTTCAATTGGTAGAATAAAGTATTCAGGTAAATTTCAAGTACAGAACAGTTAAAATAGTCTTTTGGCAGCAAATAAATCAGTCTCTGCGCCTGTGGATGGAGTTTCTTAACAAGAGAACTATAGTGTCCCTGGGAAAGATTTTGTAAAATTTCCTGATAACTGTATTTTCTATAGATATCCAAGTACTAAGGCAGTGGTACAGATTTTCATGAATATCACATGCCACTGAGATTGATCAAGCATTTGGGGAGGTTGCTTGTCAAAGTTATCTTTAGTTAAATAAATTTTGTCATCTGAAAAACTGAGTGTAGCAGGTAAAAGTTACAGAGGTTTGGCAGGAGTAAAATATCCATTTTTAAAGAAAAACAAAATTAAATCAACCCCAGGAGGAGTCGCGTAATGTTCAGGGCTGGTGTGGGTTTCTGTTACTGAGGAAGCACATAGTGATTTAGTCAACTCACAGAGTGTGACAGCATCAGGCTTAACGTGACCCTTGGAAGTGCTTTATTCTTCCTTCATTAAGTCCACACAACATATTCTACGCTGTCTGTACAGGCTACCTTATGTCTGCTCTCGGTCTGTGTGACTTCTATGTGCATCCTTATTTGAAGCCTAGCACTCACTCACACTGACCACACACAGGCCACTGAGCTAGTCACCCTCTTTATTCATCAATATTTATGTGAGAAGTCACAGGCTGCACTGTGAAAGATCCAAGACAAGAAGTGTAAGATATGATAGATTTTTTTTTTTTTTTTTTTTTGAATAGAGCTATGAGCTCTGGTAGGGAAGTGAAGTAAGTAGAGGTCAAATTGTAACAGCCACCAGTATTTGATAAATTCCATCTGCATTTAGGCAGCGAAGGCTGTGCAAGGAACAATATCAAGCTGAGACAAAAATGGAATAGTGGGCTAGAACAAAGGGCTTTTACACCAGGGCATCTTAAAATGTTTAAACATACAACCCTCTGTCACCTGAAAAATATTTATGCAATACTAGACATCTAGGTATATGCAATAGGTATAAAGTTAAATATTTACTGATAACAAATCATTCAGAAATTCACCTTGACATAATTATTTGGTATACATTCATTATTATAAGGCATTTGTTAAAGAAGCAAGTGTGTGCATGTGTGGGTGTGTGCGTGTGTGTACCTGTGTGAGTTCATGAGCATCATGCATATTAGAACCTGAGGAGTTAAAAAAGGGTGTTGTGTACCATGGAGCTATAGATTCAGACACTTGTGAGGTACATGATGTAAATTGGAGGAACAGAATTTGCATCTTCCGCAAAAGCAGTCAGCATTATTAACCACTGGTCCCTTTCTCCAGACTTACATCTAGTATAGAGGGAACCACATTTTCATTTAGATGGTGCAAATGCACTTTTTTTGTACATCCAACTTGAATCTTAGCTGATTTTTTGCACAAAACAGGATGTATAGTATCTTCAAGATTTGTCAGAGTTGATGGAGGGGTTAGTTCATGACTGTCAAGGCTTAGAACATAACTTCACATAAACGCATAACAGAAAATGGCAGAAGTGAATGCATGGCTATTTCAGAAAATGTTAGAAATTATGTCCCAAGCCAAAACTCATTTAATGATTTCCCTTTCAGTGAAACTCGAGCCAGCAACTCAAACAGCCATATTTTCAAATCAAAAATTCAAGCACAACACGCCCCAAAGTTAATGCTATTTAGGTACATGGAAAGGGGAAAAATTAGAAGACTTTGTTTTGTTTTTCTTAAAAGCATAATGCATTATGCTTCTCTATGAGAACACAAAAACAAACAAACAAAAATTATGAAAGCACAGTGTTTTCTAGCAAACAATTGCTCATTATGATCACAGTAGTATTCAGGAAGGACTGGGTAGTCTGTCCTGGTGTGATCTTTCTCAGTACTCTTGGTACAAAATGCTCTGGGGAAGTCAGGAGGTGAGGAACAGGTTGTGCAGCTAGATTCACCTCCCTTCTATTGCTCATGTGACTTTTGGTCATTGCATGCTCAGAAACCATTTACTGTTTGCTTGATAAATTGCTTGATTTCATTTCTATGTTCATTCATCTGACTTAGGGTCATGACCACAGTGAGAGAAACTGTGCTGAATAGGAAACAAAGAACCTCCAAAGAAATGTAGGAACAAAATCGCTCTTCAAATGTGTGCAACTCATTGTGGCACCCCCAGACAACATTTGCATCTTGTATTGCATGTCAAAAACCAACTCTTAGAGTACAGTGTGTGGTTGTGCTTGCTGTAAATGTATCACAATCAAGACACTCCTGGAATGATTGATTCCATTAGACTAATGTGAATGATCAAGGTTGCATTGTTGTCAATGAGACAGTGGTAAACATTAGAGCATGCTCTGATATTCAGTAATAATAGACTACTTAAACAAACTATCTGATATACTTTAGACCTTAAGCTTTACTATAATCTGGAAGATGATGCCTTCAGACCACACCTAAAATGGGAAGGGAAGCCTTTCAGCTGCTGAAAACAGACAATGGCAGATTTGGTTCATGATTATTTGAGAACAGTCTGGAATTCTCAGTGACTAGGTAAATGAGAATTAAACACAAGCTGTATAAATGGGCAGGGAGGAATTGCCTGTTTTCCAGGCCAGTTGTTATAGAGAAATGTACTATCTTACCAATAAACCCATGATTAATACTGAAATTTCCTTTTTCTCTAATACCATGTTGATGAGTATTGAGTTCGTATTAGCCAAGTGACCTTGAGCTAAAAGAAAAGGACATAAAGAAAAAGGAAAAACTGCAGGAGGAGAAAGAAAACACTTCAGTACTGGATTAGATATTCTAATTATCCAAAGAGCTGAGATGCAAAGGGGTATAAAGAACTGACTAAGAACATCTAGAGAGCCAGCAATCTGATAGCTGAGTGAAGCAGGACCTGGAACTGAAGCAGAATGACCCCTCTTCTGTGTGATGAGTGTAATCTTGCCTCTCTACAGTGACATTCACAAAGTAGAAAAGCTACTCTGCTTCATAAAAACCTAAGCAAAATTATGTGATATTGTAGGTTGGTAATCTCAGATACCAACATATAATTTAGGCAATCTAAGCTAAAGCGTGTTTAGGTATGGTGGGTAGAAAACATAACACTAGGGAAAGTTACAGATTCAGGGTTGGTTTTAGCATCCAGAAGGGAATGTTCATCTACACCAAGGGACGTTTGTAGTAGAAACAGTCATGACATTGCTAAGGCCTAGGAACACGAGAATGGACTGGATGCAATGTTCTGTTTTGCTATTCACTACATCTGATTTTCCCTTGACCAGCTGCAACTACAAGCAGGTGTATTTGATTAGAAGAAACATCATAATCCTGAAGGTTAGCTGGAACCGAGTCAACAGAATGGTGTTTGCAGCCTTGTGGACAATACAGAAAAGAAAACAGGAAACTAGATCCACATGCCAACTATCAGCATCCACTGCTGGTCTTGCTAAAGAAGAGTGAAAGCAAAGAACACTTTTTACTGTGCAAGGCCCTGTTCTCAAGTCCTTAGCTTACATAATTCATCACACCCTTGCAAAATAAGCCATGTAATAACTGCTTATCCTTTAAAATAGATAACAAAGAACAAAATGTTCATTTGCCCTAGACAGAAGACCAGAACCCCATGGACTGTAATCTGGCGCATGCACAATAGGGGAAATCTTTGATAATTTGGGAGGTGGTGTGCAATGAAAATACTCACTGCTAAGTAATCCAACTTTATTGGCTTTGGTAAATGAGTAGATTCTATTCTAGAATTTGGATCCAACATAGAATTCAACCCCCAGGACATAATTTGGACTGTTAAGATTGGATATACTGTTCAGTAGTGAGAAAATCATTGTGGCTCTTTCTATTCCTACCAATTTAGATTTTTTGCTTTACTGACATAAGAAACAAATGGCTCAGCAGAGTAACATTGTTAGAAACAGTCAAGAGAGGTTATGTGTAACTCCTGACTTCAAGAATATCGTTGGATGCATTGAAATTACAAGTGGTTATCATTGGTTAGGAAAAGAGAGAGACTATGGTTTGACTGGGCATGTTATATTAGAGATATATAGACTTATAACATATATTCATGCAGTAACAACTAATAAAAAAGATAGTGAATTTGAAAGAGGGTGAGGAGTGATATATAGGAGCATTTGAATGGAGAAAACCAAAGACAGAAAGAATATAATTATCTATAATCTCAAAAAATGTTGACCTTAAAAATCATCTCTCATTTATAAATTGAGAAAAATGTTGTATAGAAGTCTTTGGAATAAAAAAAAAATGCTGACATTCATAGAACCAATTGTAACTAATATTCCAAACTATATTTCTCCAATTTACTAGGAAAGGGATAGCCACCCTTTCTCCCTCCATTTTATGCAGGAACAAACTCTAAAACAGCAGATTTATTTCCCAGGAAGCCCTATGTGTTCACTCTTTAGACAGGAGTTCTGTTAAAGCTCACTGTGTTACTTCCTCTATAGGAAGTGAGATGATTAAAAAATGGTAGATACAAATGTTCAGATCAGGAAGAGGAGAAAGATATTAAAAATAGTATAGGAAAAATGTAAAAGTTTGTTAAGGTAACAAAATTCTGTTTCCTGTTCAACATATAAACAAGAAGGTATTCCATTACAGTATTCATGTAACATTTTACTAATCTACCATACTTTGGCTTAAATAAATACATCTGAGCTAAATCAAAATGTGTTCCAAGGAAGTATAATTTGAGAATCATTCAGTTAGGAAGCCCATTGAGCATGGGATATTTACAGCAAATATTTTCCTGGTGATAGCAAAGCGACAACCAAAAACACAGATGGAAGGAAGATTATGTTACTTTCCACAAATACCTAAGAGCCTCCAACAGGTAGCTCAGCGGCTTAAAAGGACAGACATTTTCCCTGTGGTGCTCTATTATTTCCTACAGTCCAGCTTCTGTGCATACTTTAAAAAAAAGATACAATACTAAGGTTTAAACTCAAGGTCTTAGGTACCACTGATCTCTATTTCTAGTCTCATCTACTCATTGCAACAGAGTTTTATTGTAACTCAGATTTTTTCTAAACACCCTATAACAGAGTGCATAACACATACTCTGCCCCAGAAATCCCCATTTTCCTGGCTAGGTCTCTCCAGTGCTCCAAGTAACAGGTATGAATTGTCAGTCCCGCTGGTATATACTAACTCACCTAAGCAAACTTTTACTCTTTTTGGGTTAGCTTTATTGTGTCATGCAATGTCAACCTACATGAAAATGACGATTATGGATGTTGCTTTGAGGAAATTTTAGAATCTTTATGTTTTGTGACACACATACATTTCTAGTCTAGGTTCTATGTTTCATAACTGAATAAGTAGCTAACAAAATTCCAGAGTGTCTTACTTTTCCTATATCTGTAGAGTTCTTGATAGCACATGTAAATTGCAAATTTCAATCAGATATGTTACAAGGAGAATTTGAATAATAAAATGAGGAAATTAGAGTAAAATCTGAGATAAGGAAGATGTGCCTGTTTTTCAGTATTTTGTATCAAGAAAGATTTTAAACTCCAGATTAGAAAAACAGAGGACTTATGCTTTTTTCTAGAAACGGAAATATAAAAAAACCAGGACAGAGCTGTTTGGGGTGTGACATCATTTAGCTGACAGTTCTCTGAATGTTCGCCAATACAACAGGTTATCACTGTTCGCCCTCCTCATTATGGACATAGAAAATATTGATTACTTGCTTTTCAAGAAAATTGCATAATAAATCTGATCTTGATTCACCACTTCCTTTCTTCACATATTTTCTGACTTGGTGCTGAATCCATCTTTCACACATTTAAATCAGTCTGTTTTCCCCATAATGGAATGTGGGCTTCATATGAGAATCAGGGCCAAATTTGTATCCTGATTATTAATAGATCACTAATGATGGTTGCTGTCTCATACCTCTCCCCACAGCTGTTTATATTTTATTTAAAATCTGTAAAAACATTTTTATGTAGCACCTTGATCTGAGTAATAATTTCCTCTTGTTCCAAGCTGCTGAAAGTGTCTTTGAACCACCACACAGAGCTGTTCATCTATTCCTTCAAGACAGCTTCGCTTTCATCATAAAAAAAATGAACATCATGAAAAATGAACTCTGAAATCAAAGAGAGAAGACAAAGGTGAGCAAGCGGACCCTGTGAGGCAGCAGAGAAAGAATTGGGGCAGCTGCTGGAAACCACCAGTCACACTGTTGTTCTAAACTGCTCTGGTTAGTACCAGGCAGGCTCCTTGCTCCACACCAAAAGCTTTTAGAACAATCCTTGCATTCCTAGAATTCGGATCACTCTTTGCTTCAGTCAGGAACAAGTGTTCTACCTTTTCCCGGGTTGATAAGTAGGCTGAGTGACTCCTGGATTTCCTGCTGTGCTTGCCTCCTTTAGTCTTGAATTTTCTTTTTGTTCTAGTCACAGTGACCTCAGACCAGCGTTCTTGGTAAAATGTAACATCTACTTTAAAACTCGTCACTGTGCTGGCAAAAATAACATGGGTATGAATCCAAATGGTCATCCTCTGCTCATGCTTCATCGTGATTAAAGTAAAAACTGGGGGAAAGAAGTCTTGAAGATAAAAAATGGGGAGATAATACTATTCTGAAAATTGCTCTATCACCTGTGAATTGCCAGGAATGGAAAATCCTTTTCAACTCTGGAAATAAGAATAAAATAACAATGGAGGCTTCTTAAAGTTGTGTCAATGAAGGATGAAGAGAATTTGGGTTGGGGAGCACCTGGGTCACATATGAGGAAGATGAGACAGGCTAAATGGAGATAAAATAAATGTGGGGCTGCTGGAGGAAAAATAGGATTTGATGCAAAGTCAATATATGCAGCAGTCCCTGCTTTACAGACAATTCTAAAATGAAGATACAAGAAATTTCTCTCATCAGATTTAATGTAACTTTTCTACCTTGTTTTAAATAAAAAGAAAAAGTCCAGATATTTATTGAGATCACCATGTGGTCTTCTCTGAATTGGAACATCTAGTATTTTTTTTTTTTTTTTTTTTTTTTTTTTTTTTTTTTTGTATACAGTGTCCTTCCAACAAACAAGGACAATTGCAGGGTTCTCAGTGGAAAAAAAAGGAAACTACTCTTCAGGCTGTAGAACATTATATCCATGTCTCTACTTCCTAAAACACATCCAGAAAAAAACATAGCAAAATATTTTAGAAGTGGAGTGTTTATTTTCATCACCGAAGAGGCAATTTGTGTGACAAAGAGTTATGGTGATTTTATGTGCCCATTAGTTTGTGATTCCATTAAAGAATGTATATTTACCTTCTAAACACCCTTTTCTCCTGATACACAGGTAATTGTGAAACACATGGTACACCTTCTTAAACCAAAGCATAAAGAAGCCAGCAGGTTTCTCCAGACAAATATTTCTTTAACATATACCATCAAAACAGATGTGCATCAAAAGCTTCTAAGTTTTTAATCTTAGAGATTCATTTTGTGCTTCACAGGTGCTAATGATAATTCTGAGCTGCTGAGGGGTTCCTGAAAATCAAGCTGAAAAATAGCAAGCATCCCAAGACATCTTTAATGAAGAAATAGTCCCATGTATTAAAAGGATCAATTTCCAAAGTTAATTATTCTATTTGTTGTGCATCAATTTCATTGTCTTCAATCTTCTTTAAAATACATTGCTTTCTATTTTTCTGTGTTGTTACCCCCCCCCAGAATAACAAGACAAGATGGTCTGCTTGTTAGTTTTTTGTCAACTTGACACAAGCTAGAGTCATCAGGAAGAGGGTACTTGTATTGAGAAAATGCTTCCACCTTAGTAGCTTTAGGTAGACTGTGGTACATTTTCTTGGTTAATGATTGATGTAGGAGGGCCCAGACTACTGGGGTGGGGAGGCTCTGCCTCTAGGTAGGTAAACCTGGGGTTTTTTTGTTTTTTGTTTTTTTTAAAAAGCATGTTGTAATGATTTTCTTCTTGTCTGTTGCAAGGAGTTTTCTTTATGAGGGGTGAAGGCTAGGTTTATCAGCGATTACAAGCACAGAAGTTAGATTGCTTTTACAAATTATGCTGATTTCAATATTAGTGGTTGTAGGTTTCTTCCATTATCCATGACCTTATTAGAATTAAGAAGTTAGCCAAGTGTCCAGTACCAGGCATAGGTTCTCTTCAGTTCAAAATATCTTAAATTCAATTAGATGTGTTATTTACCACCATGTGTGCCACAGTTATACCCTGAGAGTTACTGGGCATGCTGTTCACTGCTGTGCTTTAAATATGTCATACATAAATACAACTAATCCAAGTGCAGTTTTGGGAAACACCATTCAGGACATCTACAAAATACTTTCTTACCTAACACTCAGAAAATATCACAAAACAAGAGGTCATTTCTGAAGACAGATATGTGAGTGACATTATATAGACTAATCAAGATATATTGCTATATTTAGAATTACTATCTCTCTCTCATACACACACATACACACAAACATACACACATACACACACATACACACACAGACAGACACACACATATACACACACATACACACACACACACACACACACACACATACACACACACACACACACATACTGGTAACACAACAATTGATGAACAGTGAGACCATGGATTTGAAAGAGAGTAAAAGGTTATATCAGAGGTTTTGTAGGGATGAAAGGAAAATTAGAATAAAAATGCAGAATTATGAAAGTTTATTAAAACATTAAGCAAGCTATTCCCCCATAACCTATTCCTACTCCTTTGTCCAGGTTTCTTGTTGAGGCTCTGTTCTGACTTAGTTTCTTTTATGACAAAACTCTATAGAATGATATAAACAGTTGTTTCCTCCAGAGCAGTTTTGCTGATGATATTTTTCACAGTAACTGAGTAGTAAATTAATGTGGAGGTATTTTTTCTCATTTTAACTGACTTTATTTTGAAATTCAATCCCAGTGATGATTCTTGTTATAAAATTATCATTACATTTAAAAGTTATATAAAACTTCTCAAAAGATTTTCAGGTGGCTTAAGACAAGTTAGTTGAATTTTTTATTTTAATTACTCCCATTACATATATGTTTTATATAAAGCATGTGCTGATTGTCTCCTGTGTCTGTAAGGAAAACAGTTAAATTGCTTAGCTGCTGTGTTCAGGAACTCTACATCCTAACTATTTCTTAAACTCTCTAATGGCCAGTTTATACTCTAGGCAAATTATTTTTTTTGTCCTTTATTCAGATTGCTTGGAATATGCAGTCTCCTAGAGCTGTTGTAAATATGCACACATTAGTATATATCTAATGTATAACAAATTATAATATTAAGTTTATTTAGATATTAAGTTTAGGGTCAGAAGGGATGGGAAGAAGAATTAAGGGTTAATGTGTTTGCTGTACAAAGATGAAGTCCTGAGTTAAGACAGCAATCACTTATGTAAACAAGCCAGGTGTGGCAACACACACTGAAACCCAAGCATTGTGGTTGTAGAAATCTTCTGAGTTTAGAAAAATCAACAGCTAGCCTCTTTAACCAACATGATAGTGATCCATAGGATAAGTTAGAAACGCTCCTTTAAACACAATCACACAAAAAGGTATATGGTGCCCAAACCAACCTTAGAGCTACCTCCTGAACTGATGTGGTTTAATATTCCTAAGAGCTGAGGATACTATTAGCAATTGATGGCTTCTGGAGAAACTTTCTTAAGGATTTGACCTACGAAAGTCTACCCTACAGCACTCTTACCCGATGCACATACAGGCAGCATCAAAGGTATGCAGAATTTATTGCAAGAGAAAAAGAGCACACATGGAATTGGGAAAAATGTGGGGGACGAGAGAATTATAGCTTAATGGGTATATTTGAACAAAACACAATCTATGTATATAAAAATTCTTAATAAAGAATAAATGTAATAATAATGTTTTTTATTTTTAGTTTGAGAGTAAGACATGTCAATACTTTAATATGTTTAAATTTTTTTCTAAAAAACAGATACTCATTTCTTTAAAAAATAATTTTAATAAGGTAAAGGTACTTGGATTGAATTTTAATAATGTAGTAGATAAGGTTGTGAGTATTTTTCTCAAAATTTTCAGGTTGTTCTGAATTTAGCCCTGAAGACATAAACTTTTCCTATCACAATTTTATAGCTTGATGATGCATAATAGTTTGTGTAATAATTAAAATAAATAGATAAACAAAACACATTCAAATTGAGAAAGACATTCTTTGTATTAACAGCTTAATATCTTTCTTATTGTTGCAAGTTTAGAATCTAAAATCAGAATGTGAACATGGTAAAGCTCTGGTGAAGGCTCTTTCCTCAGTAATTTTTTATATCATTTTCTATGGTACACAGATATGCCCACAAGCATTTATGCACACACATGCATGTTAACAGGTATGTGCATATGTGTGTGTGTGTGCACGTGCGTGCGTGCACGCGCATACCTGTTAACACACACACACACACACACACACAGAGAGAGAGAGAGAGAGAGAGAGAGAGACAGAGACTAAGACTGAGACAGAGACAAAGAGACAGAGACAGAGAGACAGAGAGAAAGAGAGAACGACACACAAAGAGAATGCTTCTTTTATAAAATATACAAATCTCACTTTAGAAGCCCTGTTCTCATTATGCCCTCTAATCAGATGAAATTTGCCTCTGGCCAGGGTTTCAAATTATGAATTTGGTGTATAAACGTAGAACATCAACATTTCATTCTTTTGTAAGGAATATAAAATTCCAATATACAGAGAGATTAAAAACAAATTCTCAGGAATAATTCTGCCACTGCAATGTCTGAACATACATGGGAGCTCATCTAGGACTGTTTCAAGATTTGTTATTGCCATGAGGTACTCCAATTCAGTTCCCATGTGATGGACATCAGATACAAAATTAGTAACCACAGCTCCCAGGCACTAAAACACCTCCCAATGAGTTTACATGGAGAGACCCAGGGCTCCAGTTGCATATGCAGCAGAGGACAGCATTGTCTGATATCAATGAGAGGAGAGGACTTAGGTCCAGCAAAGGCTCCTCCTTCCCTGCAGTGTAGGAGAATGCCAAGGTGGTGAGGTAGGAGAGAGAGATTGGGAGAGGGAGCACCATCATGAAGGCAATGGGAGGGGAAGAGGGAATGGGATTGAGGGAAAGGGGATAACATCTAAAATGTAAATGCAGAGAATATCCAATTAAAAAAAGAAAAAAGACCCTATCTCTTTTCTCTTCCTTAGAAAAAGGAAAAAAAGATATTCACCATAAATGACATCATTAGCATAAACTATCTGTTCAACCTGTACAGAGACCCATGTCCTTAAGATACAACCATCAGGCAGAAAATTCTAGTGCACTGGGACTTCATCCCAAGAACTTGCTAAGGGAAGACCTGATTTGATTGTTTTCTTGAAGATGTGCAGGTTTTGAATAGCTTGGGTCTATGTAATGAATTCTTTGTTACATGTTAGCAGAATATTAAAACTTGAAATACTGAAAAGGGGGGCTAATGGTAATAGCATTTTTGATAAGCATGTGTGCACAAGCTCAAGTAAAATTTTCGCAAACTTAGTCCAATATATAAATGAATATGTGCTTTGACTTAGTAAGTAAATTTTATTATAGGAATACAAGGAATTTTTTAACACTAAGAGGTTAGTTTAGTTCACCATATTAACACCCTGAAAAAACAAACAGTAAAAGAGGCAAATAGGTTCATGTTCAGTTCTATAAACAGAAACAATGCTCAAAAAAATCTAATATTTAATCCTGATATTCTTTAAAAAATACCCAGCAATTTGAATTTAAGGACATAGTCTCACTTAAGTAGTGTAAAGAATAAAGCCCATGAATCCCCAGAAAGTCTCAATTAAGCATGTATGGCAATGTGTCTAGAACCTGAGCCCTCCCATTCCTTAGCCTCCCACAGCTAGTACTCCCAAGACTGAGAAGCCACAGGGAGCTGGGTTAGCATTTCATCCAGCTTCAGTAGAAAGGAAGGAGAGATGAGCAGAGAGGGCAAATGAGGATCTGATTACCGCCTGAGCCCTTTCTTTCCTTTTCCTTTTTATGGAAAATACAGTATTTACATTTTATCCCCTTCCTGGTTTTCCCTCCATAAAGTCCATATCCCCTTCCTCTCCCCCTGCTTCTATGAGTGTGGCCCCAACCCCACACTGACATTCCCCTGCACTGGGGCATCAAGCATTGGCAGGACCAAAGGCTTCTCTTCCCATTGCTGCCCAACAAGGCCATCCTCTGCTACATGTGTAGCTGGAGTCATGGGTCCATCCTTGTGTACTCTTTGGATAGTGATTTAGTCCCTGGGAGCTCTAGCTGGTTGGTATTGTTGTTCTTATGGGGTAGCAAACCCCTTCATCTCCTTCAATCTTATCTATAACTCCTCCATTAGGGATCCTGCTCTCACTTCACTGGCTGGGTGTGAATATCCGCCTCTGTATTTTTCATGATCTGGCAGAGCCTGTCAGGAGACAGCAACATCAGGCTCCTGTCAGTATGTACTTTTCTTGGTGTCAACAATAATGTCTGGGTTTGGTGGCTGTATATGGGCTGGATCCCCAGGTGGGGTATTTGCTTCAATTTCTGGTTCAAGCTTTGTCTCTGTATTTCCTCCTGTGAATAATTTTGTTACCCCTTCTAAGAAGGATGGAAACATCTGCACTTTGGTCTTCCATTTCTTTTCTTTTCTTTTCTTTCTTTTTTTTTTTTTTTTTTTTTTTTTGATCTTCATGTGGTTTGTGATTTGTATCTTAGGTAATTTGAGCTTTTGGGCTAATATCTACTTATTGGTGAGTGCATACCATGTATGATTTTTTTTTTTGTGATTAGGTTACCTCACTCAGGATATTTTCTAGTTCCATCGATTTGCCTAAAAATTTCATGAAGTCAATGTTTTTAATAGCTGAGTAATACTCTATAGTGTAAATATAGCACAGGTTTTGTATCCATTAATCTGTGGAAGAACATCTGGGTTCTTTACAGAGTTGGGCTACTATAAATAGGGCTTCTATAAACATAGTGGAGCTCTTGGTCTTGTTATATATTGGAGAATCTTAGGTATATGCCCAGGAGTGTTATAGCTACATCCTCAGGTGACACTATGACCAATTTTCTGAGGAGCCTCCCCACTGACTTCCAGAGTGGTTGTACCAGCTTGCAATCTAAACAACAATGGAGGAATGTTCCTCTTTCTTAACATCCTGGCCAGCATCTTCGGTTGCCTGATGTTTTGATCTTAGTCATTCTAACTGGGATGAGGTGGAATCTTAGGGTGGTTTTGATTTGCATTTCCCTGATGACTAAGTATGTTGAACATTTCTTTAGGTGCTTCTCAACCATTCAATATTTCTCAATTGAGAATTCTGTTTAGCTCTATTCACCATTTTTTCCAAAGGGTTATTTGATTCTCTGGAGTCTAACTTCTTGAGTTCTTTGTATATATTGGATATTAACCTCTGTTGGATGTAGGATTGGCAAAGACCTTTTTCCATTCTGTAGGGTACTGTATTGTCCTATTTGCAAATGATATGATAGTGTACTTAAGTGACCCTAATAATTCTTCCAGAGAACTCATACAGCTGATAAACAATTTCAGGAAGGTGGCTGGGTATAAAATTAACTCAAACAAATCAGTAGCCTTCCTCTACTCAAAGAATAAACAGACTGAGAAAAAATTAGAGAAGCGACATTTTTCACAATAGTCCCAAGTAATATAAAATAATATGGTGTGATTCTAACCAAGCAAGTGAAAGATCTGTATGACAAGAATTTCAAGTCTCTGAAGAAAGAAATTAAAGAATATCTCAGAAGATGGAACTATCTCCCATGCTCATGAATTGGCAGGATTAATATAGTAAAAATGGCCATCTTGTTAAAAGCAATCTATAGATTCAATGCAATCCCCATCAAAATTCCAATTCAATTCTTCATAGAGTTGGAAAGAGCAATTTGTAAATTACTTTGGAACAACAACAACAACAACAACAAACCCAGGGTATTGATAACTATTTTCAACAATAAAGAAACTTCTGGGGATACCACCATTCCTGACCTTAAGCTATATTACACAGCAATAGTGATAAAAAAAAACTGTATGGTATTGGTATAAAGACAGAAAGGTAGATCAATGGAATAGAATTGAAGACCCAGAAATGGATCCACATACCTATGGTCACTTGATCTTTGACAAAGATGCTAAAACCATCCACTAGAAAAAAAAAAGATAGTTTTTCAACAACTGGTGGTCAGCATGTAAAGGAATGGAAACAGATCCATTCTTATTACCTTGTACAATGTTCAAGTCCGAGTGGGCCAAGACTATCTATATAAAACCAGATACACTCAAACTAATAGAACAGAAAGTGGGGAAGAACCTTGAACACATGGGCCCTGGGGTAAGTTTTCTGAACAGAACACTAATGTCTTGTGCTCTAAGATCAAGAATCAAAAAATGGGACCTCATAAAATTACAAATCTTCTGTAAGGCTGAGCCTTCTTTCTATGAGATAATGCTAAAGGTTCAGTTGTGAGTGGCACTCCTGAATAGTAACATCTACCAGTAATGGAGATGGAACTTCTAGAATGCCCAGAGAACAGAATGTCCTAACACTCTGTAAAATGAGAAACAAAGCAAATATGCTTGATATCCTTTTTATTGGATGTTCTACTAGCCATTTTAGTTAAATGTATACAGCAGCCAAATATCATAGGAAACATAAAAATTATCATCCTATTTATTCAGACACTATGCATGTAGAAAATAAGGGAAAATTTACAAAATAAAGCTAGTTGTAACCTAAATTGTTAAAGTAAAAGTACAGGTCACAATATTAGAATCAATTGGGTTTTATTATTTATCAATAAACAACCAATCAAAGTGTATACAAATAATGTTTAAAGCAAGATGAAAAAATATACAAGATCTAGATAAATATCACTAAGATAAGTTGAAGATCATTTACATTGGTGAGATACGTACTTTTCTTATTTTATAGGACGAAATATGATAAATTCTATCTAAATTTCTCTGTAGTACTTTTGAACTGAGGTTTTTCACTGATAGGTATAATTTGTTCTAAATACATAAAAATTTGTTTAGAGTTGAATTAAAGGATAAACAAAAATCAAGAAAACCCTGTAAAAAAACACTTCTTCTAAAAGTTAAAAAAAAGTGTTGTTTCTGTTAGAACAACAGTATCTAATGAAACAGAAATAAGGTATTGGCATATGAGTTGACATCATAATATATAACTAGGTAAGTAAAAATGTCAGTCTACAGCCTTATAGACAACTCATTATAAGCAAATTACAATCCATGTATATGGCCAATCACTGCAAGAACATATACATTTTATGTAGCAAAATTAATTTGCTCTTCCAATCATACCATGTTCCAAAATTGATTTGAGTACAGAAGAGATGACTCAGGAAGTACAGATACCTGGAGCAAAGCAAGACTTCAGTCCTTGGAACCCACAGTGGAAGGAATATCAGCAGCCCAGAAAGTGCCCTATGCCCACAACACATTATGCATTAAATCTGTTTGGTCATCTGCTTATTCCAGAAATAAAAAGTAATAATGTAAAACAATTAAAAATTGGTTTGATAGTGAATTTCTATAGAACTAGTATTTAATTAGTTCAATATTATAATTGTCTACACGGCATATTTGATGCCAGTCAAAGCTACATCAAATGCCTTCTCACAAGAGAAGTAAAAAGAAAAAAATGAAAGATCCACCTATTCCACTTCTGGGCATATACCCCAGAGGCACTTTAATACACAACAAAGATATATGCACCACAATGTTCATAGCAGCTCTATTTATAATAGCCAGAAGCTGGAAAGAACCCAGATGTCCTTCAGTAGATGAATGGATACAAAAATTGTGGTACATTTACACAATGGAGTACTACTCAGCCACCAGAAACAATGACTTGACCAAATTCTTAAGAAAATGGCTGCATCTAGAGAATATCATTCTGAGTGAGATAACCCAGTCACAAAAGAACAGACATAATATGCAGTCATTGATAGTGGGATGCTAACCTCAGAGGCTCGGACTGCCCCAGAAACAACTCACAGACAGTGTGAAGTTCAAGAAAAAAAGTAAACAAACAAACAAACAAACAAACAAAAAACCCATTATGCTCAATCCTTACACACCAAGAAAACATTGACTAATTCCAGGTTACATCCTGTTTTACATGTACTTTTTGCTCATTGTAACTAGTAAGACCTTAATGCAGAGTATAAAACTTTAAAAAAAAAAAAGAAAAAAATGCCAAGCACTGACAAAAATTTATTTGTATACATTTATGCAAAACTGTTTAATTTTTTTCTTTTATCTTTGTTTTTTAAAATAAAGTTTTTTAAAAAAAATGGATGGTAAGAAAAAAAAAAAAAAAACTAGTTTAAGACTGACCACACAAGGGAGATTTCTGATTCATGGTTAAGTTGGCATCTCAATGAAAACATAATAAAAACATGTTCTAGAAAATAAAAAAGAAAGAAAAAAATCACTCAGACAGTATCACAGAGCTAAATATAAAAGATAAAATGTAAACTTCTTACATGTGTAACAACTTTACTAATTCTCTTCTTAAACCTAACTCCTCCTGGAAATCATCTAAGTTCACAGTGATTGTAGATTCAATAAATGTGTCAAGTGTAGCCCTGTTAGGATGGGTTGTACCTAGTATCTTGTTAGTCATGTTCAGTATATAATTTTGGGAAACCTGCTTTTTTTCCTGTTCTCTCTTACTCCCTCTTCTTCCCCTCTCTGAAGAAGAAGAAGAAAAAGAAGAAGAAGAAGGAGAAGGAGAAGGAGAAGGAGAAGGAGAAGGAGAAGGAGAAGGAGAAGAAGAAGAGGAAGAGGAAGAGGAAGAGGAAGAGGAAGAGGAAGAGGAAGAGGAAGAGGAAGAGGAAGAGGAAGAAGAAGAAGAAGAAGAAGAAGAAGAAGAAGAAGAAGAAGAAGAAGAAGAAGACAACAACAACAAACCAGAAAATCAAACAAAATAAAGTATGAAAATAAAAACAAAGTAAAAACCAAACAAAGCAATAAGATAAAAATACCAAACAAAATACTGAATACTCTTTTGTGTGGGCTGACTATTCCTATCTAGTTACTCCTATCTAGGGTTCTTGGTCAGGTTAGTATTGCCACATACTGGTTCTTTCTCATGGATAGGACCTTAAAGCAAATCAAAATTGTTCACTCCCGACAACAGTGCTACTACTATTTAATCAGTATATCCTGCCTGTAGGTCTCTGTTGTAAGGTGCAGTTTATAGCAGAGTGAAATTTGTAATAACGTTTTTCTTTGTTAGCAGGCAAAGTACTTTCCACCATCATGAATGCTACCCAGTAGGAGGGAAACTTCTTTCCGGGTACAATTTAGATGAACCCATGTCTGATGTCATACGCAAGCTGTTATCTTCAGGTAGAGGACTTTGTGACCAGATTATGGAGAATAACTAATAGCTTTGCTGCCCGTGATGTTTGTGAGGCTCTATTGGATCAGTTTGGACAATGGCTCAAGAAGATATAACTGATTTCAACCACTGGAGCCTTTACTTTATTTCTTAGGATGTCTACTTGGGGCATTCTCTTACTGCATTATATGAATCCATTTAAATTCCTTTCACATGGATGTATTTTTTGAAGCTTCTACAGTGATGATTCCCCATTCCAGTTCGGATGGCCATAACTGCTGATTACTCTCTCACATAGTCTCCCTGCTGTCTGCCCCGCCACATTAATCCTTCTATTCAGGCTTCTCAGTTGTCTCTCTTTAAGACTATCTCTATTTACTCTGCCTTGGAAGATACCACCCTTCCTTAAACTTTCACTATAGTGTTCTTAAGACAGTTCACAGCTGTAGTTTTGGTTTTCTGTTCTCAGCCTAAAGGTGACATTCAGCAACTTTTCACTTTCCTGATAATTAGCTCAATAGGAATATTGACATAAAACCTTCTCAATCTTTGTCCTTGTACTCAGTGTTATATTTCTCATTTTATTATTATTTATATGACAAAGTAATTTTAACAGTGGATTTTGGATAAAACCTTTTGTTAGGTTTCCATTTCCCACATGTGACTTGAATTTTCAATTTTGTTCTTCCTTCGTTCCTTCATTCCTTCATTCCTTCTTTCTTTTTCCTTCCTTTCTCTTTCTTTCTTTCTTTCCTTCCTTTCTCTTTCTTTCTTCCTTCCTTTCTCTCTTTCTTTCTTTCCTTCCTTTTTCTTTCTTTCTTTTCTTTCTTTTTTTCTTTCTTTCTTTCTTTCTTTCTTTCTTTCTTTCTTTCTTTCTTTCTTTCTTTCTTTCTTTCTTTCTCTGTCTGTCTTTCTGTCTTTTAAAATTCACTTTACATCTCTACTGCTGTGTCCTGGCCCAGTCACCCCTCCCACTATCCCTTCCCTCCTCCCCTTTTGTGAGATCTGAGGCTCTCTTGGATATCCTCCTACCCTGACACAGCAAGTCTCTGCTGTATTCAGGGCATCCTCTCCCATTGAGACCAGACAAAGCAGCCCAGATAGAAGAACATACCCCACATACAGGCAACAGCTTTTGTGATAGCCCTGCTCCAGTTATTCAGGAACAATATGAACATCAACATGAGCATCTTCTACGTCTGTGTGGGGAGGACTAGTTCCAGCCTATGTGTGCTCTTTCGTTGGTGGTTCAGTCTCTGAGAGTCCCAACGGTACATGTAAGTTGACTCTGTTGGTCTTCCTGGGGAGTTTCTATACCCTTCAATGCCCTAAATCCTTCCATCAACTCTTCCATAAGAGTCCCCATGCTCTATCCACTGTTTAGCTGTGGGTGTCTGCATCCATCTAGTCAACTGCTGAATAAATGCATCAGCCTTGGTAGACTCCTGTCTATACACATATCAGAGTATCATTAATAGTGTCAGGAATTGGTGCATGCCCATGGGAGAGGATCCAAGTTGGTGTGGTTATTGCTCAGCCATTCCCTCAGTCTCTGCTCTGTACCCTTCCTTGCATTCTTATACACAGAATAAATTTTGAGTCCACAGTTTTGTGGATGTTTTATTGTCCCTATTGTTCCAATGGGTTTCCAGCCTGACTACAGAGTAGGGTGGTCTCTTCAGGTCCTTTTTTACCAATGCTGAGTTATGGTTAATGTTACCTGTATTGATTCTTGGGCACCTCCCCTGTCTCAGGTCACAGCCATTATTGAGATAACCCCCATCTCTACACACCCCCACAAGATCCAAATTCCTATTCATTCTCATGGCCTTTTGGCTCTCTCTTCTGCTCTTGTCTGCATCTGATCCAGAACCTCATTCCAGTACCTTCCCCATTCCCTTTCCCACCCAGATATCTCTCTTTTTCTGCCTTAAATGACAATTTTAATCCCTTCACATACACATAGTTGATGGATGGAATGACCAGTGTTCCAACCCTCAACACTTAATTTTATAGCTTATATATCTATAAGCTATCTATCTTATTCATTCTGTAGCTTATATATATCCCAGCAAAATCTTTAAGCAGTATAAAATTACAATGTGACTGCGTTTTAATTTTCTTGTAGTAAATGATCAAGAAAACACAATGTGTTTTACAATACCATTACAACAAATAACATTAGGTAATACATGTAAATAAAAAAAAATATTTCCCAAAACTGATATATACTCATAACTAAGCAACTTGTTATAGATCAACAAAGTGTAAGGGAGAAAGGTAGTTTCTCAGCCATTTTCTTTTACTGACTGACAGCAAATTGTAGTTACCAAGGCAGGAGTAATTATTTTACTATTCATCTTTAAAAATAATCTTGTACAGATCATAAAAATAACAAATCCTCAATTGAGAACTTTTGGTTTATCTCTGTAACCCATTTTTTAACAGGGCTGTTTGATTCTCTGGTGTCTAACTTCTTGAGTTCTTTGAATACCTTGGATATTAGGCCTCTATCAGATGTGGGGTTGGTAAAGGTCTTTTCCTAATCTATTGGCTGCTGTTTTGATTTCTTGAGAATGTCCTTAGCGTTACAGAAACTTTGCAATCTCATTAAGTCCCATTTGTTGATATTTGACCTTAGAGCACGAGCCATTGGTGTTCTGTTCAGGAAATTTTCTCCTGTGACTATGTGTTCTAAGGTTTTCCCTACTTTCTTATCTAATAGTTTCAGTGTACCTGGTTTAATGTGGAGATCTTTGATCCACTTGCACTTGAGCTTTATAAAAGGAGATAAGAAAGGGTCTATTTTCATTCTTGCTGAGTGCCAGTTGGACTAGCACCATTTGTTGAAGAGGCTGTCCTTTTTCCATTGAATGTTTACAGCTCCTTTATCTAAAATCAAGTGACCATAGATGTGAGGGCTCATTTCTGGATCTTCTATTCTATTCCATTGATCCACATGCCTATTTCTGTACCAGTACCATGTAGTTTTTAACACAATTGCCTTGTAATATAGCTTGATGTCAGGGAAGATGATTCCCACAGGTGTTTTCTTGTTGTTGAGGATGGTTTTCACTATGCTAGGTATTTTGTTAATCCAGATAAAATTGCACATTGCTCTTTCTAACTCTATGAAGATTTGGGTTGAAATTTTGATGGGGATTTCATTGAATCTCTAGATTGTTTTTGATAAGATGGCCATTTTTACAATGTTGATCATTCCAAACCATGACCCTTGAAGATCTTTCCATTTTCTGAGATCTTAATCTATTTCCTTCTTTAGAGATTTAAAGTTCTTGTCATACAGGTCCTTCATTTGCTTAATTAGAGTCACACCAAGGTATTTCATATTGTTTGTGACTATTGTGAAGGTTATCTTTTACCTAATTTCTTTCTCCGAATGTTTGTCTTTTGAGTAGAGGAAGGCTACTGATTTGTTTGAGTTAATTTTTTTATCCAGCCACTTTGCTGAACTTGTTTATCAGCTGTAGGAGTTCTCTGGTGGAATTTGTGGGGTCACTTAAGTACACTATCATGTCATCTGCAAACAGTAATGTTTTTACTTCTTTCCTTCCAATTTGTATCCATTTGATTTCTTTTTGCTGTCTAATTGCTCTGGCCAGGACTTCCAGTAGTATGTTTAATAGGTAGGGGGAGAGTGGACAGCCTTTTCTAGTCCCTGATTTTAGTGGGATTGCTTCAAGTTTCTCACTGCTAAATTGGATGCTGGCTATTGATTTGCTGTATATTGCTTTTATTATGTTTAGGTATGGGCCTTGTATTCCTGTTCTTTCCAAAACTTTTAACATGGAGGGTTGTTGAATTTTGTCAAATGCTTTCTCAGTTCTAGGGAGATGACCATGTGGTTTTTTTCTTTGAGTTTGTTTATATGGTGGATTACATTGATGGATTTCCATATATTAAATCATCCCTGCATCCCAGGGATGAAGCCTGTGGAAAAGCATCTAAGGAAGTGCTAGACATCTTTAGCTGCCTAAGAAATGCAAATCAAAACAACCCTGAGATTATACCTCACACCAGTCAGAATGGCTAAGATCAAAAATTCAGATTACAGCAGATTCTGGCAAGAATGTGGAGAAAGAGGAAACTTCTCCACTGTTGGTGGGGTTGTAAACAGGCACAACCACTCTAAAAATCAGTCTGGTGTTTCCTCAGAATATTAGACATAGTACTACCTGAACACCCAGTTATTCCACTTCTGGGCATATACCCCAGAGATGCTCCAATATACAACAAAGATACATGCACCACAATGTTTATAGCAGCCCTATTTATAATAGCCAGAAGCTAGAAAGAACCCAGATGTCCTTCAGTAGATGAATGGATACAAAAATTATGGTATGTTTACACAATGGAGTACTACTCAGCTATCAGAAACAATGACTTTATGAAATTCTTAAGAAAATGGATGCATCTAGAGAATATCATCCCGAGTGAGATAACCCAGTCACAAAAGAAGACATAACATGCTGTCACTGACCATTGGATACTAACGCCAGAAATCTCTGATCACCCCAGAAACAACTCACAGACTATATGAAGTTCAAGAAAAACAAAGGCCAAAATATAAAAAAAAAAAATGAAAATCATTATCCTTAATCTTTACACACAAAGAAAACTTTGACTATTTCCAGATTACATCTTGTTTTATATGTACTTTATGCTCATTGTAACTAGTAAGATTTTAAGGCATACTATCAAACCTTTTAAAAAATCAAGTATTGACAAAAATGTATTCATATATTTTTATGCAAAAATGCTTTCAAAATATGTACATTTATCTTTGTGTTTTAAAATAAGTTGTTCAATTAAAAAAATCACAAATCTAAACTTTTAAATAAAAATCATTCATATCTTCTCATCAGTAATTTGAAATAAATCATGTCAGACAGTTCAGGCCAAAATAGGTATAAGAAATCAATTATGACCAGTCCACCCTCAGTAAGATTAATGTCAGTCAGTGGTGCCATTGTTCTTATCTCTTGAACAAAAAAGTTCTTTAGTTTAACAAAGAAGACTATGCCTTTCTGAGCTTTCAATTGTTTCCTAAAATGTGCATGAGAACCAATATTAAAAACATTTCAATCTAGTTTCACTAACAATTTATTTTTCTAAATGTTTTCTAAGGATGGTTGTCATTGCTGATAATCTACATCTCTACATCTTTCCTAGGGTGATGATTGAATCATCAATCTGCTCCTGTAGCAACACCTTAAAGAGATCAAGTATTATTACTATAAATGCTAGATATACTCTCCTGTGATGATCTTGAAGCTTCCTTACATTTTTCATAAAATTTGTAGATAAGGAGAGATGTGAGGGCACCAAGCAGAATAGAATTCCGTAACAGAATGAAGATTCTCAGGTCATCTAGTTCTTAGAGCTATGGCCCACTGAGGCTAACCCATTCAGCTTTGGTAACATGTGGACCACATTCCATGAATGCTAAAGCCATTTGTAAATCCTCTTCATGGCCCTTGGCAGATGTTGGCTATTGGCTTACTATATATTTAACATAAAGGGGTGGTGGATTTGGTCAAAGGTTCTCTTAGCACATAAAAATGATCATGTGATTTTTTTCTTTCAGTTTGTTTATATGTTAGATCACACTGTTAGATCACATATCTAATCACCCTTCTATTCCTTGGGTGAAGCATAATTGATCATGTTGAATGATGTCATTGATATGTTCCTGGATTTGGTCTGTGAATATTTTACTGAGTGTTTTCTGTCAACATTTATCAGAGAAATTCTCTTTTTCTGTTGAGTTTTTGTGTGGTTTAGTGACTTTAAAACGGTCAGTTTTAAAGAAAGATTCTTGAAGTGCTAAGAAGATGGTATATTTTTTTGTGTTTGGGTAAAATATTCTGCAGATGTCTATTAGGTCCTTAGATTCACAATATCTGTTAGTTTTATTATTTGTCTGTTAAGCTTCTGTTGGTATGACCTGTTCATTGGAGAGAGTGGGGTGCTGAAGTATGCAAGTATTAAGGTTTGAGGTCTGGTGTGTGAATTAAGCTTTTGGTAGATTTTTCCTTTGATGAGTATATGTCCCTCATTGTGTTCTTTGGTAAATTTTGGCTAAAAGACTATTTTGTTAAGTATTAGAAGGGCTACTACAGTTTGATCCTTAGGTCTGTTATCTTGGAAAACTTCACCCTTTACCTTGAGGCAATGTCTATCTTTATGGTTGAGGTGTGTTTCTTATGCAGGGCAGAGTGATGGATCTTGTTTTTACATAAATTCTGTTAGCCTGTGCCATTATATTGTGAAATTGAGTCTATTAATGTTGAGAGATACTACTAATGAGTAATTATTATATTCTATTATTTAGATGTTGGTGGTATCAGTGTGTGTATATTTGTATGAGCTTCTCTTGTTTTTTGCTAGTAAGGAATTACTTATTTCCTGTTTTCTTGGATGTAGTTATCTTGTTTAGGTTAGAGTTTCCCTTCTAGTGTTTTCTGTAGTGTTCAATTTGTGAATAAATATTTTTTGAATTTGGATTTTTCTTGAACTACCTTGTATCCACAATCTATGATGATTGAGGGGTTTGATGAATATAGTATATCGACATCTGTGGAGTTTTTTATATATAGTTTGAAAGATATCTATCTGTCTAGTCCCCTCTAGGTTTTAGAGCTCTGTTGAGAAGTTTGCTATAATTCTATAGGTGTGCCTTTGTTTATTATCTGGTCTTTTTCTATGCTGCTTTAAATACTCCTTTTTTTGTAGTTTTTGGGTTTTGGTTACTATATGGAGGGAGAAAAAATTTTTGGTACAGTCTAATTAGTGTTCTATAAACTTTTCTTTTGTGTTTATATGCATCTCTTCATTTAGGTTGAAAATGTTTTCTTCTATGACTGCTGAAAATATTTTCTCATCTTTGGAGCTGGAATTATTCACTTTCTTCTATTCCTACTATTCTTAGTTTAGATTTTTTGATGATATGCCAGATATACTGGATGTTATGTGTCAGAAAATTTTTTAGATTTCACATTTTCTTTAACTAATATATTAGTTTCTTCTATTCTGCTTTCTACCCCTGAGATACTCTCTTCCATTTCTTTTATTCTGTTGGTGATGCTTGCATCTGTTTTTCTTGTTCTCTTCCCTGGGTTTTCTGTCTTTGGAATTATCTCGGTTTGGATTTACTTTGTTGCTCCTATTTCCATTTTCATGTACTGAAAAGGTATATTTATTTTCTTCACCTTTTTAATTTCACTTTCTTATATTTTTAAGGGATTTATCCCCTCTTTAAAGACTAGTATCTGTTTGTATTTTCTTGTATTTCTTTAAGGCATTTATTAATTTTCTCTCTAAAGGCCTCTATCATCTTTATAAGGTTGGATTTAAGGTCATTTTCTTGTTTTACAGTTGCGGTACGATATACAGGGTGCTCTGTATTGGGATAGCTGTGCTATGAAGATGTCATATTGCTCTGGCTTTTGTTGATTGTGTTCTTTCAAGCACCTTTAGTCATTTGGATAGCTTTGGTCCCTGTATGTTTCTGTTGTAGTTGATATTGGGAGGGTCATTAACCTCAGTGTTTCTGAGGTGGCAAGCCTCTCTATTGAAAATCCTTGGGATGTATGCTTTTTTGTCAGCAGTCTGTATGTCTCCAGATCATCATGTCTGAAGAGAGTGGAGAAAGGTAGAGAGAGAAAGGTGGTCCTCCCTGGGTATCAGACTGCTCGGTGCAGCTTGGAGTGCTCCAGAAAGCACATTAGGCAAGAAAGAAATGAAGGGGAAGGAAATCTGAATTTTTACTTAGTTAATGATTTGTTATTGGAAGATGCCAACTAGTGCATTTAGGTTGATAAATTATTTTATCTCATGCTTTAACCCCTTCAGTTTTAAGACATATTAAATCTACAGTTGTTTTGCATCTAATAATTTTTTATAATTTATTCTTTACAATTTTATGTGAAAGGGTATGGTTTATTGTACCAAATGATTAGCCCCTTCTTTTGAGACACTTTTGGTTCTTGAAGATAGATTTTTATTTTCCATTGAATTATCTTAGATCACTTGTCAGTGAAATCAATCAGTTAAGAAAGAATAGCTCTACTTGTAAATTTTGAATGTTTTACTTTGATCTATATGTTAATTTACATAGAAATTGTGTGGGATGAGAACATTCAGATTAGGAATAAGACAAATACATCATTATCAGCATTGCTTCTTAATGTATATTGAGATGGAACAGATTGATGGGTACTCAGGAAATCATTTTGCTCAACCATAAAATATGTGTATACACACATACACACACACACACACAAACACACACACACCAATGTAATCAGTGATCTTTTGCCATATCTTTGTGACGAGAAAGGAAAGTGTATTTAAAAGTAATTGCAATGCTGTGTGTTAAAAGTTTTGGTAAAGGGTTAGAGCAGTAGATAATGTATATGAACAGTAGATAGATTGGTGGACATGTGATAGGTGTATGATCGATAAATAGGTGATGAATAGGTAGCTATAGACAGATAACTAAAGATGGATGACAGAAGATATACAAGCAGACAGATAGATCATAGAGGGATGACAAATTTTAAAAAAAAGAATATATATTTGTTTGAAAAGGAAGAGTTTTAGGAACTGTTTAAGCATGATCTGTAGAACCAACCAAATCTGATTGCAGCAAAGGCATTTCTTTATCTGCAAGCCTGCTTGGAGAAGCCTGTATTCAAACTTAGTATCTTTATTTTCTTTCTCCTAAGTCTTCTTTCTCTGTTAAGGTCTGTGCTTAGCTCCATGTTAAAAAGTCTTAATAAACTCTGATTACTCTGTTATGCATACAGACAGAAGCCTACTATAACTGTCTTATGAGAGACTTCATTCAGTAGGCTATGCAAGCAGATGCAGAGACACAGAGCCAAATATCAGGTGGAACTCACAGAGTCAGGTGGAAGAGTGAAGAACAGTATTGACTGATCCAGGGGATTCAAGGACAACACAAGAAGACATACAGAGTCATTGAATCTGGGTCCATGGGGGCTCACAGAGAATGAACCACCAATCAAAGAAGATGAGGAGATGTTTATACATTTGCAGCATATGTGTAGCTTAGTCTTCATGTGGGTTCCCTAATAATTGGATGGGGGTTGTCTCTGACTCAGTTGCTTGCCACTGGATCCCCTTTCCCTAGCAGGACTGTCTGGCTGGGCCTCGGTGGAGGAGGCTGTGCTTAGTGTTGCTGTGACTTCATGTCCCAGGCCCAGATGGTACCCAAGAGGGACCTCCCCTTTCCTAAGGAGAAGGAGAAGGATTAACAGGGAAGAAGAAAGAATTTGTGGAGGTGGGAATGGATGAAAAATAGGAATGGGGATTGTGACCAGGATTTATAAAGTGAATAAATATTATAATATTTAAAAATATTATATAATTATATACTCATATATAAATATATAATTTAAGTATTATAATAGATAAAATATATTGTTAATGAATAAATTAGTGAGAGACAAACAAGCATCCAACAAACAAAAACAAAACTCTACTTTCTTTTCCTATTGACCCGTCCTGAAATCCCTTTCTGGAGGATGGTTAAGCTTATCAGATTTACCTAAGTGCAGAGTATGCATGTTTGAACTCTCATGTTCTGCTTCTGTTGTTACAGGTCTATGTCTTCTATGAACTGCAAGACAGGGCAGGGTAAACACGGAGACCTGTATGTGTTGTAGCAGGGAAGGGTGGGATGACCTGCAATACTAAAGGCTGAAAAATGACAAGAAGACAAAACAAACAGCCAACAAATTACAGATTATACAGTAAGTCAAATGTCCATGTGCAATATAGGTGAGAACAGCAGCTGATGGGAGGTGAAGACATTTGCAAGACAAAGGGCATCCTAGTGTGTAACTGCTTATAACACTTGAAAACAGACCCTTTACTAAAGTCACATGATGTTGCTGGAAAAAGCCCAGGCATATGCTGTCACGAGATGCTGAGACCAAATAAAATCTTTTCTGCATAGCTGAATGAATAAAGAACAAAAATTGGGCACATTACACTAAAAATAAATCACACTTCAATTAGAAGTGCTAATTTTATGCCTCAGTCAAAGACTCTTTAAAATGATGAAGGCGTCAGCAAAATGGCTGTTTGAACTTCACCCCCTGTCATTACATCCACCTCTCCTTAGAAGCACTAATATACAAAGGGCCTGAAAGTGGCCCACAGACCTCTTGTAGGAAGGATAAAGTGAGGATAATGAGGTTAAATTGGATAAATTGCATCTGGAAAAATCAGAAGTTATTTGAGAACTCAATAGGGCTCTGCAGGTCTCCTGCATTTAAACCGCCACTTATATTTAAACTATTATTTAGTCTAACTTTCCTATGTAAAATGAATGAACCAGAAATTATGACAAGTTAGGATGGAGTATAAAATGGTAAAGCAGATAGATTTAGGCACAATGTGAAATCCATTTTCAGACATAGCTAAATCCCAACACTTAAGCTTCTGCATGGTTATTATTTTATAGTAAGAAAATACAACTCTGATTTGCCATCCATAGACTTTTATAATGCTATGATAGTGTAGGCTGGATTTTATAGGATATTTCATGTTTTACTTTTATTGCATTAGTAAAATTGTTACTGATCAAATGCACTATTTCTCATTTTAAAGATCATGATTGATGGGCTGCATTTGGAAATCCAGTCAGTTATTACAATTTCTTTTTTCTGGAGTAGAGAATTTTTCACATGTCAAACCAAGAATGGTATTTAAATGATGCTTGGTTCCTACTGAACATGGATTTGGATTCCATAGAAGTGATTGGTTGCGACCCACACTGGATTCTGATCTCATTTTTCCACCATAGTCCTCCCTAGAAAATGTTAGTCAATTTCATTTAGCTTCTTTTTTTGAATTTTTTAATTGGAAACTGCATCTACATATTAAATTGTACCAATCACATGTGGCCATTGCAAGTATATGATGATAAAAAGGAAGTAGGTACATGCTTTGCACATAGACTTTTTCCCAATACATACTTATTAGTTTGCATTTATTCAGAGTGAGCAAGCATTAGAAAGATATAGGCACACAGGTTAAATTAAAGTGGGCTCCCTGAGGGTAGCTTTTTAGTCTGTAGAAGACATTGAAAGGACAAAGCTCAGCTGCTGTTATGAACAGGGTCAATATGAGAAATGGGCAATGGGTTTATAAAACACCAACCCAGAGTCCCTCTAGCTGACCCCCAACTTAGGGACCTGCCACCCCAAAGCGGGTTGTTATTTTTACCATCTCCACAGATATTCAATTGTTCTTGACTCTTGTGCTTTTTTTTTCATTACACAGAATATCGTCATAAGAACATTTGAAACCATTGTCTAGGATATGCTACACATGCCATTTTATTAACTGAACATCTACTGCAGGAGTCATGCCTACTTGAGCCCTGTGGGTCTCCTAAGGCCAAGTAATGCCACTTCTAATATGAAGTGAGCTGTGATCTCTTCTGTCTTTACAGGGTCTTTTATTACTCAGTCCTTTTTCTGCATAATCAGTCTCCATTCTGCAGCTGAGCACCTCTTGATTCTCCACAGTACACGCCCTTTACTTGCTATGCAAGGACTGGTGACTAGAAGCAAATCTATTGATTCATTTATATCTGCCACATGCTGATACATCATTGATTATACACAAATATAGTGTTGTTTATTCTTGATTTATACTAACACCGTTGCTATAAGTGGTATTGTTTTTTTGGTTTTTTTTTTGTTTTGTTTTTTTTTTTTTTTGGTGGGGTAAATGTAGAAGTGGAGGCTCAAAGTTACATTTCCAAGTTTTTACAGTTCAGAAAGAGTATGGCTGGACAGACAGTCATATTCATTCAAGCTCCCATGTCCTCAGGCCCATTTGAAAAGATTTTATTTATGCTCTATGGATTGGACCAATATGAGTGAGTACGTGGCAAGCATTTTAGACCACAATTTCTATGTTTGCATATATGTATGTATATGCAAATACGTGTATATATGCAAATACATACAAATACATATTTATACACACATTATATAATATATGTTCCTATAGGATAAGTAACCATTTCTGCTATGTGCAATGCTTAACAAGTCTGCTGACTCTATTTAACGACAGTAAATGAGAACTTCAAGTCAGACATTCATTCTATAACCTGCTCCCTTCCTTCACCATTATATTCACTGCATCTTATTGTCTCTCTGCTGTGACTATTGAAGCAACCTGCTGTGTTATGAGACTGCTTAATATCCTATAGCCAAGACCAACTAAAAACTCAGTGCAGTTCATGCCATTTATGAGCACATGAAGAGAACTAGAAGAATTAGCTAAATTGAACTAAGCAGTCATAGATGACAAATATCTTCAAATCTCACACATACATGAGGTAATTCAGGAGTGGGGGATAGAAATGTGTAAATCAGAGGTTGGGGAGTGTATCAGGAAGGGGCTGTGAAGGTAGGCTGGTTAACAAGCAGTAAACTATAGTGAAACAGGCAAAATAAGCCTTTGTTGGCAACTGGTGGTTCTAGATTCCACTGATATCGATTAAATGCAGCTGCAACAAAGGATGTTGAGTACTTTCTTCAGAATGGAATAATAATGCACACTTTGGAAGATATGCTCATCCTACTATAAACATTGAGCAGTTTGTATGTCAGTTAGAATCATCAATCAGCAAATAATATTTTCTATCAAACACTATTCATATTTTCAAAAATTAATTACTTTAAAAATTAGGCAGATAAAATTGTATGTATGTTTTCTGTATAGTACAAAGCGTTGGAGTATAAATACACACACACATATATGCACACACACGTATGAGTCAGTAAACCTCACTAAGTACCAGACATATCATGTACTTGCATGTTTTGAAGAGTGTGAGGCATTTGCTTGCTTTTCATTTTCCACAATATTATTTATGATTGATTCATATAAGTTTGTGAAATCAGCAGCAAGGGCCCTGTTAATCTGTATAAAATATATTAAGTATATATTTTTAATCTCCCAATCAGGATCTTTCCTGTCAGCATATATTCCAGCATTCCCAAAGCAGTGAGAAGTCATATAAAAGTATAATTTACTACACACTTAAGTAACGGTTAGATGCTAAATAAGCCCGTTATACATCCCAACATTTTGTATCTTTAAATTAAGTTGCTGTAGCCACTTATGAACAATTGTCTATCTGAACAGTGGAATTTTTCAAAAAGAACAATTGCAATCTAGTTCCCAACATGGAATTAGGAAACTAGTAGACAGAAGTTTATTTTCATGAGCTGAAATCTATGTATAATATACAAATTATTTTCATTGGTTGAAATAGAGAAAACACAGGACAAGATTATTAATTATTTTATAAACTTCAAACTCTTTAAGGAGGAATAAGTAACCCTCCACCCTCACCCTGTAAAACAAAGCAAAAAAACAACAATACCTTCCAACATGTGCTGTCACCTGAGGTTTTGATCTTAGCCATTCTGACTGCTGTCGTGTGCAATCTCAGGGTCGTTTGGATCTGCATTTCTCTGATCACTAAGGACTTTGAACACTTCTTAAGTGCTTCTCAGCCATTCAAGATTTCTCTGTTGTAGATTCTTTGTTTATTTCTATACCCCATTTTTGGACTTTTGCTGTTGGTGTTTGGTGGTTAGCTTCTTGAATTCTTTATATGTTTTGGATATTAGCTCTTTATAGGATGAGGGGTTAGTGAAGATTTTTTTTCACAGTCTGTTGGTTGCAGATTTGTCTTGTTGACTATGTTCTTTGCCTTACTGAAACTTTCCAGCTTCATGAGGTCCCATTTATCAATCCTTGATCTGAGAGCATGAGCCATTGGAGTTTTGTTTAGGAAATTTTCCCATGTGCCAATAAGATCAAGGCGCTTTCCCACATTCTTTTCTATTAGATTCAGTGTATCTGGTTTTATATTAATGCCATTGATCCAAATGGACTTGAGGTTTGTGCAAGGTGACAAATATAAATCTATTTTCATTTTCTACATACATACAGCCAGTTCAACCAGCACCATTTATTGCAGATGTTTTCTTTTTTTCCATTGTATATTTTTGGCTTCTTTGTCAAAGATGAAGTATGTGTAAGTGTATGGTTTTATTTCCGGGTCTTCAATTCTATTCCGTTTATCAACCTGCCTGTCTCTGCACCCATACCATGTTGTTTTTATCACTAATTGTTTTGTAGTAGAACTTGAGATCAGGGATGGTGATTCTTCTAGTTCTTTTATTGTTGAGAATTGTTTTTGCTAGTCTGGTATTTTTTGCCGTTCCAGATGAATTTGAGAATTGCTTTTTCCATATCTTTGAAGAAGTGTGTTGGGATTTTGATGGCGATTGCATTGAATCTATAGATTGCCTTTGATAGTATGGCCATTTTTATTATGTTAATTCTGCCAATTCAGAAACATGGGAGACCTTTCCATTTTATGAGATCTATTTTTTTTCTAAAGAGACTTGAAGTTATTGTCATACAGATCTTTCAGTTGTTTGGTTAGATTAACTCAAGATATTTTATATTATTTGTGGCTATTATGAAGGGAGTTGTTTTTAAAAAAATTTTTTTAGCCTGTTTATGATTTGTATAAAGAAAGGCTAGTGTTTTATCTGCATTAATTTTATATCTGGCCACTTTACTCAATTTCTTTTATCAGCTGTAGAAATTCTCTGGTAAAACTTTTGGGGCCGCTTATGTATAGTATCATATCACCTGCAAATAGTGATACTTTTATTTCTTCTTTTCCAATTTGTATCACCTTGATCATTGTTCTAGCTAGCACTCTGAGCACTATATTGAATAAATATGGGAAGAGTACACATCCTTGTTTTGTCCCTGATTTTAGTGGGGTTGTTTCATGTATCTCTTCATTTAATTTGGTATTGACTGTTGGTTTGCTTTCATTATATTTAGATATGAGCCTTAAATTTCTGGTATCTCTAATACTTTTAATATGAAGGTGTGTTGTAGTTTGTCAAATACTTTTTCGGCATCTAAGGAGATGATCATGTGATTTTATTTTTAGTTTGTTTATATGGTTGATTACATTAATGAATTTTTGTATATTGAACCAACCTTGCATCCCTGGGGTGAGGCCTACTTGATCATGGTGAATGATGGTTTTGATGTTTTCTTAGATTCAGTTTGCAACAATTTTATTGAGTATTTTTGTATTGATATTTATAAGTGAAACTAGTCTGAAGTTCTCTTTTTTGGTTAGGTCCTTGTGTGGTTTAGGTATCAGAGTAATTGTGGCTTCATAGAATGAATTATGTAGTGTAATGTCCCCAAAGGTGCCTACCATGCCAGAGGAGCACATGTTCCATTAAGTTTATAGCAGCGTTATTTGTGATAGCCAGAAGCTGGAAACAACCCAGATGTCCCATGACAGAGAATGGATATAGAAAATGAGGTTCATTTACACAATGGAATACTTCTTAGCTATATTAAAAACAAGGACATCCTGAGTTTTACAGGCAAATGGATAGAACTAGAAAATATGATCCTGAGTGAGGTAATTCAGACACAAAGGAACATTCATGGTATGTATTCACTGATAAGTGGATATTAGCCAAAAAGGGGTCAGAATATCCAATATACAGTTCACAGAACTCAGAAAGTTCAACAAGTTTAAAAGCTCAAGTGAGGACACCTCAGGCCCCCTTGGGAAGGAGATAAAAGCAATTACATAGAGGGAGGGAGAGAGGGACCTGGGAAGGAAAGGGGACATGAAGGGGGAGAGAAACATGATCTGGTATTGGAAAAGGGACAAGAACTTAACCCCTGAGGACCAGCAGAAAGAATGGAAACAAGCAACTGCAGAAAGAAGGAGGTTGAGAGGACCCTCGAGAATAGACCAGAGACCTGGGAGGTGAAAGACTCTCAGGACTCAGGGCAGGAACCCTAGATGAAATGTCCTACAGTGTGGAGAGGAAACTTATAGAGCCTATTTCCAGCAGAAAGAGAGGACATCAAGTGAGGGATGGGGTTGCCATATCACAGTCAAAACTCTGACACATGTTCCTGTCTGAAAGAACTGCAGGGATGGAAATAGAGAGGAGCCTGAGAGGAAGGAGATCCAGTAAGAGGCCCAAAAGGGGATCCAGCTCAAGGGGAGGCCCCAAGGCCTGACACTATTACTGAGGGAATGGAGTGCTCACAAAAGGGACTTATGACTGCCCCCGGAAAGACCCAACAAGCAGCTGGAAGAGTCAGAGAGAGAGATATTTACACCCAACCAATGAACAGAAGCTGCTGAAACTGTGGCTGAATTAGGTAAAAGCTGCAAAAAGATGAGAAGGAGAGCAACTCTGCAGAAGGACCAGCAGTCTCAATCAACCTGGACCCCTGTGATCTCTCAGACATTGGATCACCAACCAGGAAGCATACACCAGCTGACCGAGTCCTCCAGCACATATACAGCAGAAGACTTAGGGTCTGAACTCAGTCAGAGAAGATACACCTAACCCTTTAGAGACTGGAGGCTGCAGGGAGATTAGAGGTCTGTTGGGGTGTTTTGGGTCAGAACATCCTTGTGGAGACTGTGGCGGGGGCAGGGAGGAGATATGTGTTATGAAGCAGTTGGAGTGTGGACTGGGAGGGTAATAAAATATGGAGTGTAAAAAAATAAAGAAAAAGAAAAGAAAAACAAACAAACAAACAAACACACAAAAGAAAACCCTAATTTGTATCCATCATCTTAGTTTTCTGGCTGGTACCAAATTGGCTATGCATCTAACACTTAAGAGTGGGAAATCCCCACAAACCATTTACACAGCTTATTCTGAAGTTGAACTGGTGGGTATTGATTCCTTCTATTCCTTAAGCACACCCCGGATAGTATTGTGATGGTGCTATGGAGAGATTTGAGAGAATAAATCTGCACTCACAGTGGACTTCAGAGCGTGATTTCCTTTTCAAAGTTAGATCAGACTGAATCTTGTTTGGCCCAACTGAAATTTTAAAAAATATTTTTTTGGGTTTGGGTTTGATTTATCATCATCTGACACTGTGTTAGGTTCATCAACTTTCTCTACCCTAGAAATTTTCTTCTGTGTGAAGGAAGGGCTTGCTTAGTAAGCGGTATGGCATGAATGTAAAAACAGTGGCTGCTTCTTTCTGTCTGTGCTGGATGTGTTAACAGATAAAACTCTCTTCTCCCAGCCAAAGGAGAGGGCATCCCCCTGTTCCATGGCAGACATGAGCCATCCTCCAAACCTAGGGCAACTTTCCAGAACAAAGTTAAGCACAAAAGCTATAATACTCCACACCTGGGTAAGAATCATTCCATGGCTGCAGTGTTCACAAGCCTGAGAGTCCTGGACACCAGAGAATGTAAAGCAGACTATGTGATTAATCAGTGATGTGTTCAGTTTCAGTAAAAAGAGTATTTTCCTCATCCTCTTTCTCTTCAGGAATAACATCTCATGTACTTGAAAAGGTAAGGCTTTAGTGAAAATTAGAAATGTCCATATCCTTACATTAAATAAACTAAACACACATACACACACACACACACACACACACACACACACACACACACACACACAAAGAGCAGTGAGCAGTCAGCAGACCACATGAAGGTGAGCATATAAATCAAATACTTTTACCATCTGGTATAAAACATCGACAGGTATTATGTGACATGCTCCTAAATAGATGTTTCCCCATAGCATGTAGCAACACATCTGAACAATTAAATTCCTTAAGGAGAAGAAAAATGCGTTGTCAATTGGGAGATGATATCATAAGAGGAAACTAAAATCTGCTCCAGACTTTTTGCTAGGTAGTTAGGAAAAACACAAACATCAAAGGTATTCATACCTGAATCACTAACTGTTGATGTGGTTTAGGGAAAAGGTCATGAGTATTTGAAAGTTTGTGTCTTTGCCTGTAGTGCTGCAAAACATCAGGACAGTCAACAGAGGAGAGTTAGCCCGGGCTAAGAAGCCTCAGGTTCACAGGCTGTAGGCATCGGTAATGGAGCCACTGCAAAAGATATCACATTGCTATTTCTGATAAAACAGGAGACACACAATAGGATTCAGTTTTTAAGGGCATGTTTTTGTCACTCTAAGCCAGCTGTATATCCCAGCTGTGGCTGAATTTCGGCAGACTATTTGCACATTCTTTACCTATTAAAGAAATTTGATTTTTGTACCAAATAGTGTTGAGCATGGCTAGTGGTCTTGAAATTGACATAGGGACTTGTATTTATGTTTGCATGTATTTTTCTCAGGGAGACGGTGCATTAATGACTGTCATTAGATAAACAGGTGCAACGAGCCCACCTGCAAAATTAGTTTATATGCACACCGCTGATGATAATAAAGACAATCTGAATATTGACGGACTGGCTTGTGTGTTTTATCATAGACTCATCTTTGTAATAGCGAAACAAACCATCTTGCATGCATAATTTGCCATTCACTTCTTTATGAGCCCTGTTTTCTCCTCCTGGAAACAATGTGAATGGCCACAATCTTTTTCCAGAGTGAACAGTTTGTTTTTTTTTTTTTTTTAAGATCAAAAACGAGGGTGTGCTTTACATGTTTTACAGACCAGTTTGCATGCCTGCATTCCTAATGTTAATTCAACAGCATCATGAATGCTTACTTTTTTCAATTTCAACCAAGGTAACCAGGCAAGAAATCCAAAGGATTGAAATTCATGATTGATGCAGAATGTGGGTTTTGAAGTATTTAAGATACATTTCTGGGCTTGATTTTTCGGCTGGAAAGTGATTCCAGTCTATCTTGAATGTTTTACTTTCTTTAGCTTAGGTACATAGTATGCAGAAATACTTCTAAAAATGAAAGAACTGAAAAAGAATAATAGTTTGGTTGAACTCTAGAGTGTGTATTTTTTAAAAGACGACATGCTGATCCCGGTAAATGGTATTGATAGAAAATTTTAGCAGGTTGTTATAGAACAATTAAAATAAAGCTAGGAAAACACATCTTCAAGAAAAGCCCTTTGTCAGCCTCTTACATTCAACAAAATTGATGATCAGAGAAGCAAACACGTTGCCTAGAGCCTGAGCGTGGAGAAGGCTGTGGTTGGCTGTCAGGCAGGTCCTGTCACCTCTTTACCCAAGAGCGTTCACAATGCTTCCAAGTATTGCACAGCTACAGGAGGATTGTTTTCATTTCTGTTATTTGATGATCCAAATTCTGGGATTTCCAATTCATGAGAAAAATCAAGGGTGTGTTTGAAAAGGAAAGGCATAAGGGTTATTGCTGGGGTTTTGCAGCGCATGCGTGCACAGGGTGGAGGGCACAGAGGTGCACACCTGTGTTTCTGCAGCTCAGTAACAGACTGGCCGGGACAGGATGTGGTACAAATGCACTTGGAGACATTTGAAGTGGCCTTAGCTGGACGTCCTTACTAACGTGTGCCAGCTCCAATCAATGTCTAACACGGGAGCAGAGGAAGCAGAGTGGGAGAAATGGAAGCTTTCTCACAAGCAAAATGCTCTACAAGTCCAGTGCCATGAAAGTTACTCATGCCTTCTGAAGAATCTACTCCAACTTCCTAGTTCTAACAGAGCACCAATAATGCTTGTTTCTCTTTCCTAGGAATTATTCTGGATTAGAGAATTTGAAGAAAATAAGAATATATATTTGTTTAGGCCGTTTACCAGAATTAATACATTGGTATTTTTTTTTCCTGAAATAGCTTCAGTGTGGCCCCATTATTTTCTCCTGAATCCTGGTCTCCTGTGACAAGACTCAGGCTGAGTATGACATAATTCTTACCAGCCAATGTTATTAAATGGGGTAAAGCAAAATACTGAATGTGTTTTGCAGTCCTGAGGCCTTACATGTTTTTGCAGGTGGCTTCTTCGGGAATTTCCTAAAGTTATATTTCTTTTTATAAATTCTGAACAAATGTTTCCATATTTATTAAAATAGTAACAAGAAGTATTTTACTGGTCAACTTTATCACTTTTATTCTTTAGGAGTATACACATTAGAAATACCATGTAATATTCTCATGTGACTAGGTCTCTCTGCTCCAGATGATGGGTCACTCTTGTAAAGAGGAGTTAAGGTGATAGATTTTTTTAAAAAAAATAGTATCTGGTATTTGTCTATGGTTGCTTTTTGAGGAGCTTAAAAACTTTATAGAAATGGCCTCATTAACCAACATGCAATATTTTAGAAGTAGATACAACAAGAAGCAATTGAACTACTACTTGAAACCAACTTTGAGGATGTTCTTCTGCCTTAATTCTCCCAGGTTGGTTTGTGTAGAGAGTCAATTGTCCACCTCTGGATGTGATGTGTTTACATTAGGTTTTGAATGGGATGCAGAATTGATGCTCTATGAAAGAGATTTATTGGAAACTGTGAAGCAAACAAAGGATTTTGGGAAAAAGTAGAAATCTATTTCTATTTAGAAATGTAAATCTGTGTAGACAGAGTTTAGAACCCAATCTAGACAACTAATTATATGAGAAGGGGAGCTACTCATCTACGTCTAGCCCTGAACCTCTCAATGTTTCCTGAACACATGAACTGATGGATGGGTAGTAGAAGTTAATATTTACAATCATAGTTTCAGCACTATGTTTGGGGCATCCTCTGCATTTCTGTGTACTTAATTTTCAGGGGATAATAACCCATAAGAATAGTTATTTGAGAAGAGCTGACTTATAAATACTTCTTCATGGGATGTGTTTTAATTTAAATGGTCAGAACTATTGTTAAAAGTATTTCCATCACCCTGCGTTCCATCCCTTGGATATCTTTTATCTCCTTGTTCTGACAAAGACTGAGATACCGCCTTAAATATTTCAGGACTCTTAGGAAAAAATTAACATGGGCACTTTGGGAATTTAGTACAAATGCATTTTTTTATGAAAACAGAAAATGTAGACACAAAATAACATTAAAATTATGATATTTTTACATAGAAATACCTTATATATGTTATAAAAGGCATGCCAATTTTATATCCATTCTTTAACATAATTGCCTTTCTGAAAAGATTAGCAGTTTGGGGGCACAGTGGTAGACATAAAGGATAGTTTGGAAAATAAAATTCATATGAAAAATAGAAAATGTGTGTCCTAAAACTCTATGAAAGGCTCAAATAGATAATTAGATAGTAGTGGAGATTCTGATATCCTACACTCAGACAAATATCTGACATCTATTCTTGCTATATAAATTATCTTCAAAATTGCTAAGGATGAAGTGTACAGTTGGTTAAACTCATGTTTAACATGTGACCTATGCATTCCTCTACTTAATGTGCAAGGTACCTAGTGTCTCAGAGATTTTTTAATTGATTATTTTTCTGTAAAATTCATTATCTCAAAACATGCTACTTTTTTGGTCTTTATTTTATTTTATTTTTTGTTAGACTGAGTGATGAATAAATTGTTGGAAACAAAACTTTATTTGAGCTACAGAATAGTCATTCTTCTTTTGAAAATCATTGTCCTTAAGTTTGTGTCTTGGGGCAATAGCATTTTGTGGTAAACTTCCTGCATCTGAATTCATTCCTATCTAAGCCACTTGTCTTTTAGGCCCATGTAAAGGGGACATGCAGTGTCACATTTCTGTATGCCCCCTTCCTGTCAGTCACCTCCCTGTCCCTGGTTCTAGTCTGACATCCTGGAATTTCTACATTTTGTCAACTTAATATTATTTTTCAGAACACGTCATGGACATGTAGGTAATTCCGGTAGCATCTTAAGGTGCTTGAACACCCTTTTGTCAGTAACCAGCTATGAAAAGCTTAAATGATGCAAGCATAGGTCCAATGTTTTTGTGCAATCTGGTTGCCAATACATTTTGGTGCTTCCTTTTTCTAATAAAACCCACAGCACTAACGCCCTGAGGTATATGAGAACAGAGGTGACAGCTACCATAGCTGTTTGTCTGTGATAAGTCTGTTACTTTACAGCAGTGATGTCACCTCTCAGTTCAAGATGAAGGCTGTGCTGGAAGTGTAGACATACATGGAAAAAGGTATCTTGAGATTTAATGTTTATAAGAAGGTTCTAGCAACTTAATAATTTTGATAAAATAATGCTTTAATATTGGAGTCATTTTAGGGCTTATAAGAAACACCTGCCATGAATAACTGCCCCTTGACTCTCTTAACCGTTTGTAAATTGCTGTTATTATATCAGAATGGGTCATGTTTTTTGAGACTCTAAGACATCCATTCTGAAGTCCTGTAAATGTTTGCAGGGCTTTCTGGATCTATTTTAAGAAGATTTTTGTCTACGTTTAAAGTATTAAGCTTACAATGAGCACTTCATGGAGTTCGGAGTTTGTTCCCTGCACTGGAAGCCCCAAAGCTCCACTTCTATTACATTTTCAGATCCGCATCACAGAAAACACAATAATGAAGTTTAACAATATGTCAGATTTCTCTGCTTTTCTTTATCGCTGAAAAAAGCAACATCAGCATCTAGAATCCAGCTGATGAAGCTGTCAGTAATATATTTATGTATTCTAATCTTTAAAGGTTCTGTCTTCCACTGAGATCAAGGTGTTCAATGACCATGTACACTGCGGTTGATTTCCAGAGTGCTATTACTAACTATTTCCAAGAGAGAGCAGTAGTGAATTGCAGTATCTGCCACAGCTACACAGTTTTCCTCAAAAGTACTGATTTCCATTTTCAACTTTGTAACCTTTCAACCTATTGACCAGGAACAGTGCTCTGCCTCAGTGTGACACATATAAATGTTTAAAGTCTAAAGGGTAATTATCTCTATTCATAGTTAAAACTGTGCCTTGATTCACAATAGAAACCATATGTTCACTCAAAACACTTTCAATAGGTTAAATAACACCCAGATTAACCTTGAGTTAGTTTACTGGTTAAAATAACAGCAGCATCTTCTTCCAATTCAGTAGTTCATTTATCATCTCTGATCGAGGTACCAGGCCTGGACTTTCCAGATTTAAAAGCCTAAGCTTAAAAAGAAAAGGAAACCAGAAAAAAAAAAAAAAAAGCTTACAGATGCTTAAATAGCATTTTTGCCGACCATATCAGAGTGTTATCTATTCAGGTATTTAAGAAAGCTCTGAAAACTAGTATTGGAAACAATATTCACTTTTGTATAATAGTTAATACCCGAAAAGTAGTTTCTTTCTCAAGTCATGAAATTATTAACTTGTTGATTTTACTTAGCATTGTGCATTTGAAGGATAACTCAAAGCAATCCTGGATTTTTTTTAAATATGCAAATTGCCTTCCAAAGTGGATCAACCTAGGGAGATAAACCAAAGAAGCAGAGCTCTGTCAAGATGCAGTCAGCACATCTTGACTTACTGTTAGAATGAAGGATGTCTGCAACTGAGTTAAATGAATTGAACACTAATATAGCTTTCCAATAGGTCAGTCCTTTATAGAGCCTGATTATAATAATAGATTATTCTCAAACTTTGAAATCACAATAGGAAAAAATTACAAAAAGAAAAAAAATATGTATGGTGGAGTAATGAGAAGGCTGGTGTAGGCATTAAGAGAAGATTCTGAATTGGGGGGAAAGGAAGAAGAAGCAGGAAAAAAAAAGACACATGGGAAGCTGAATACCAGCTGGTCCTGCCCTGCTTTGTAAGGTCATAGACACTTGCTCATTCATAGAACATGTCATCTGCAGGCATGAACAGGAAGGACCTTAATCAAAAAGAGTCTGTGAGTCTCAAAATATGATGAGTTTTTATGTGCATATTATCTGTTTATCCTATTGAACGTAGAGGATCAATCACTGCAGTGCAGACAGAACCTGGAGATCTGGGTTTGGTGGTAATACATCATTGGTTTATGACCCTTTGGAGTTACCTGGGATTACCATTCCTTTGTATGAACACCAAGTGAGGGTCATGGGACATGGGAGTGAGAAAGCACTCTGCAGGTGTGAAGGAGTTTCTTCCTCCAGAGGAGACAGGATTCACATTCCCTTGCAGTAAGAGAAAGGTATCCTTGCTGTAGAAGTCAGAGGCTCCATTTGTTAGAGAGTGGCCTCTCCTTCACCTTGAAACAAACTGCATTTGGAGATGTTACAATTTCGCATCCATCACTGGCTGAGACTATTTAGAAGTAAGCAGAACCGTTCACCCTTAGCAATTCTGGCGTTCACCCAATTTATGCCTGCTTTGTGATTTTTCATAGATTCGCCATATCCACCTTCGCCATTATTTATGTATCATTTACCATAAAGATGGGACTTACTAATAAATCTCCTCTACAGGGTGCTATAAAGAAATCCGTAAGGTCTATCTTATTTCATATCTCTGCAGCTGCATCGACTCCCCTTTGCCATTGTGCAGATTACTCTAGGAACCATTTGCCTGTGCTTCAGTTTTATTTATCAACGAGGCCCTGCATATGTGAATAGGAAGGAACAATTTTAGCGCCTACATTAGAGAGATGTGAAGTTCTTGTCTCAGTCTCAGATATTGAAAGTTAACACCGAGGCAGCAGGGCTTTAAAGCTCCCAATACCCACAGTAAGTTGCTGGCGGTTCCTGCTAAAGCCCTCGGATGCAGAGGTGGCAAAAATACATTTATGTAGCATTATTGGCTCAGAGTAAAAACTGCCCAGGACCACGCCAGGGCTTCATTAGATTCTCCAGTTGGTGACAGTGCACTGCACTTGGATGGGCAAAAGAACAAACACATGGTTAATGTTAATATGTGAAAGGTAGTTGTTCTGCAGATTGAGAGATTCTCCAAACAAGCACTGTCTCTCTCAGTGGAGGAAGGGGCTGTGCTAGACAGGAGGTATCCATGCGTTTGTAAGAGTGAAAGCAATCAAAATACCTTCATTATGGGCATGAAAAATGTTGTTAAAGTGTGCTGTTGGGCAGTAATGTAAGGGCTGTCAGTGAGAACTATGCCCTTTCAAACAAGACAAAGTAAGTCTGCCCCTCCATTCTCCTCTGGCATGCTGACTGTGGTGCAGATACCAAATGATCTCTCATAGATAGAATCATTTGGCTGCTAATGTTGATAGGTAAAAATTATACCATGGGCAGACTAACTCTAAAGGGTTATCTCACTTTCTTAGACTCAAATCATTATGATACATTGAAATTAGTTCTCTTTCTTATATCCTGTGATCATGTAACTCTGGATTTAATACAAATGCTAAATCACGTCTAATGGAGATGATAATTGTTCATTTGAAACAGATTATTTAAATGTAAATACATGTGGTTTCTTAAAATATGTATGCTGAGAATCTTATATATGAACTTTATTTTCTCCTTTCTGAGGATCCCAGGATAACTCTTCATCGGTGCAATGGGATCTTTGATCTTAGCTTGTTCTGGTGATTGCTTTCTGGAACTTTCCTGAGCTAATTTCTTGGCTATTTGCTTCTGGAGTCTTAGTCTGTTCAATACAAATGCTCAGAGCCAACTTTAAATTCAATCAGTTAAACAATCACGTTCCTTTCCAAGAATCTCAGAAAGACTTTGTCTGCCAGCTATCCCTGTTAAGTGGGGAACTGGTTTTTATCTCAGATGTTGACTGAAGACTTCTCTCTCCAGTCTGCTCTTGTGTGTGTGTTCTGTCTTCCACACAGAGGAAAGAAAGCAGTGATCTGATCTCTGTGGTGGAGGAAACACTTTCTTGATGGACACAAATGAAAACAGATATCCCACGGAGGGGGAGGGGTCCCTGTCAGTTCCGAGGCAGCAACATTGAACATGCTTCTGTGGAAAGAATCTTGGGGTATTAATACTTAACCACTTCTTACTCCAAATCCTGTGGGACACAGAGATGTAACAGGGTGCATAGTGTTAGAGAGAGGTGGTGACAGCCATGAGACTGTGCAGGAGCGTCAAGAACTACTTGCTGTTTTTTGGGATTCATTTCCTCCCTGTTGGTTGAAAGATTACTTTCTGTATGTAATTTGACTCACTTTTGCAGAGAATTAAAGTTGAATTGTTCATAAAACTTATGTTTATAAAGCTAAGAATCAAAAGTGTACTAATAACATTTGTACTGAACAGAAAAACACAGTCAAAGTCATCCTTAAAGATGCAGTTGGTTTCAGCTGTGGTGGAAGGTAATAAGCAAAGGCTCCTTGGAAGATTATTTCTTTGATGACATCTTCAAGGGAAAGAACTTGTGGATACGGTGAAAGGGTTGAGAGACACTAGATGACTTAGTGTTACAGTGTGATGCATACTAAGTAGTTAGTCCATTTGCCTAGAGTTCTACTGAATGGAAAACGATGACAAGAAACAGATATGGACATGTAATTCTGAGTGATTTCATAAGGCTGTGAATACATAGAGGTACCCCCAGCTCTGTTTTATTACAATGCTTTTTTAATGTTGGGATCCATCCATTGAAATCCCCTAGCACATTTTCCTAAGAATTCTATTTATATTCAAAGGCTTCAAACATCCCAATTTCCATTCCAGAAAGTAGGGTTGGTATTCCATAGTCTTAGTTTTCCAATAAAAGTTATTATTTCTTATAAGGATTAATAACTACTCGTCTAAGGAATATGGATAGAACTATTACCACACGCCACAGACAGTGAATTCCTCATATAGACCAACTTTGTCTGGCAATGTAATGTTAAACAAGATGGAGAATTCACATCAAGGCATCAGCCTATAGACTGTTGGGAGTGACAAAAGCAGAGATGAGGCAAAGAAAAGATGGCAGCTCATCGGAATCAGCTGAGGTAATCAGTCAGGTCTTGTGCATTTTTTTTTGTTCTAATTACTGTAGCAATAACATGGAAAATGTATGAACTGAGTTGAGCCCACTGTGAGCTGCTGATGGTAAATAGTACAGAACTGTAAAAGAGAAGGATGTTGGTGATGTTAGAGTGATCCCATGAAGCCCCCATGAGCATCAGGACTTAAGGTCAGCTGAGACATATGGGCAGGTTCTTCCTAAGAGGGAAGTTTTGTTTCCTGTTTTCTCTCAATAATATATATTATTTCTTTTATTAAACTCATAGAAGAAAAATGAAAGTTTCCATAAAAGTACCACTGAAAACATAATAGTGACTATTTTAATCAATGGTTTGTTTCAGAGACAGTGGTGTGTATGTGTTTGTGTGTGTTTGCACACATTTGCTTCTTTGAACATTTACTACTGATTTAGGCACGTTGTGCATGTTCATTGGTACATATATACATATGTGTGCCAACATGTATATGTGTGTCCATTTGTATGTCTATTATTTTGACATTTGATGAACAACTTGGCAAAATCCTAGGTCAAAACATGGTGAAGGGTGGTACAAGTGACTAGCATTCTGCTTCAAGGCTGTCACTCTCTTGTGACCTTTGGCAGGCCCCAAACTGATTTCTATAGTGAGAAATTTCTCTATGCAATGAGAAATACTTTGTGTTATAACTACAGAATGATGCATCTCCTTAAGTCATTAAAATGTCACAGCAGAGCACCAACCCGTTTGCAGCTCACCTAGAAGCCGGCCGTGTTCATCTACATTCAAATATGAAATAATTTATAAACTAAAAATTTCATCAACCAGAACATCAATTTAATAAGGATGGACTACTGGGTGTAGAAAAACATAGGGCCCTCAATTATTTTGAGAGTATAATACCTTTTCGAAAACTCTCAGCACTGTGTTGAATTTTGAGTGGAAAGACAATCCCGATCACCCCCGCCCCCACAATAAACTGACTAACAAACCTCCTAAGTAATAAAATGAATTGGTGTGCTGGAAGGAGTTACTTAGTGCTGTTCACTTTAACACCTGAAAACTTCTGCCAAGGACAGCAATATTAAATTCAGTGAAATTGATTTTAAGCAGTCCTGTCTGATAGGAATTAGCCAGAGTTCATAGCTTTTTGAAGTTTTGTCTAGCACAAGATGTAAAGCTATGTCCACCTTAAGAGGATGACTTCCTTCATTTTGACTGCCAGGGGGCCTTGTTCCCAAAGAATCTAGAAATGGAATCCAGTAATTTTAACAAGATAAAGATAAGAGAGACTGCAGCATAGTTTTATATACATATATACATATGTCTCTGTGTGTGTATTATATATATACATATGGTTTATAATAGGCATATGATCAGTCCAGAGACTCTTTGTTCTCACTGTGCTTCTGGCTCTACCATTGTATAGAAAGTGAAGAAGCATAAATATTCATGATTCTATGCTGAGATCAACATTTCAGCCTAAGGCAATTCCTGCTTGCTTCTAGAGGGCTTCAGAAGCTGGTACTCCCAGGAAGACAACAGCACTGCAAACACTGATGCTTTTCTAACCTTTCATGGCCCTGACACAACAGCCCTTGTCAAGGACACAGATGCATATCTGTGAGATCATCTTGAAGTCACTGAAATCCTCACTATTGTTAACTTAGGGAGATAGGAGTAGAGAATTAGAGATGTACTGTGAAAGTTCTCTAACCATGTAGCAAGAAGGTAAAAAGTCAGAACTTTTACCTTCTCGACTAAGGTAGGGTAGCATCTAGAAGGATTATCTGAGAAAGAAAACCCAATGCTACTTGTACCTGAGGAAAAAGCACAGACTCCTTGTTGTAAGTTAGTCTTGATCTTCTAATGTCTGGGTGTCTGCCTTTCTCCAAACAGCATGTTAAATCCTAGGTTGTTCTGTGCTAGTCTTTTCCTGGTGACATTATGTTAATTCCCTACCCTAGCAAATGGTAGTTTGCTTTATAAAACAAATGTGGTTCTTCTGCCTCTTTCCCAGAGAAGTTTCATTTCTGAAACAGGAAAAAAAAAAAAAAAACACACACACACACTCACAAGATAACATACCCACCCCAAGCAGCTACAGAGACTCACATATTTTGGGATAGCCGTCCAAGTGAACTATAGTTTGAATTTTTAGCTATTTTGGATTTATACAGCTCTAGTTTGAATTTTCCAAGGGAAGTAGACATGAAGAATTAATTAGAGCAAATAGTCTGGGAAAAGCTGGAACCTTCTGCTCAACACGCAGTCTGCAGCATTTGGCAGTTAACATTCTCACAATGCTGTGTTAGCTTAAACTGACTGACCAAATGTTTCAGAGTTTTTATAAGGAGAAGAAAATAAATCTGAGCTCTATGTAATAGGTCAAATGTCACACAGGGAAAAATAATATTTACCTTGGTTATTAATAATAACTGAGATTTAATTTTTTCCCATGTAATCATGTCGTATAGCACCATGCTAAAATATACATGTGTTTATCTTTGGTGGTCTCAAAACTTTCCATTGAAATTTAATAATAATAGTCTTAGAAATTAATCCTTTTAGGCTGTTTTGTTGAAAAACTGTTACTTCCTCTGATTTGTAGCTGAAACATTTTCTTTCCCTTAAAATGCTGCTCAATTTCTGAGCAAATTTTATTGAGATAATCAATCCTCCTCAGCTAAAGAAGTCTTTCTGTCTTAAATAGTAGTGTTTTAAATGGGAAAAGTCCCTGCAGAGCACAGTAGTACTTCCTAAACTCATAATTTTTTTATAGGTCCCAGGAAACCTGATTGCTCATCTTCATATACCAATCTCAATACTGGGAAATTTAAAAGGTTTATCATAGAAATAGTCACTTTTTGAAAGAAGATGGATGGTGATTTCTTCTAATTATGTAAAGCTGGTTTATTAATAAGAGAAAGTTAGGAATGCCCACTCCTTATTCCCTATCCTCTACCTGTTAATTGGTAGCCATTTAATACAATGAGTTTGTAATTATAAATGGATTTGGCCCAATCCTTTTTTTTATTTTTTGATTAACCTTATTAACCTATAGAATAAGACATACTGGAGCAATCTTTCAATTGAAGGTTTTCTATCAATAAGAATTTGATAGAATTTATATCTTTGGTATTTAGGTGGTGCTCTATTTTATTGAAAATAATAAAATATATTAAACTCTAAGGTGACACAGGAACAAATACAAATTTTAATCAGACCTTGAAGGAAATAGAAAATAATATTGGCCATATCAAGAATAAATCAATTGAGATAGCAGAGGGACCTATTATGAATAGTTAAACAAATACAAGTTATTGATTACCTGTGCTGGTTTATCTCATTGCCAACTGAATGAGATCTATATAGTCACATGGGAAATGGGCCTCCGGGCATGTGTAAGGAATTATCTTGTTTAACTGAGATGATGATTCCTTCCAAGAATAGATAGTACCATTGCCTGGGCCTGGATCTTAGGTGATAATGGCAGGACAGAGTAAGTTAAGCTCAGTCTCCCTCTACTTCCCAATTGTAGCTGCACCATGACCAGCTGCCTCCTGCTCTCCCTGCTGTACTTCCCCACCATGAGGACTTTATTCTGCAATTGTGAACAAAATCAATCCCTGTTTCTTTATGTTGCTTTTATCATAGTCATAAGAAAGGCAAATGAGACAATAGCATTTCTCATAACTAGAATCAAGACATGAAAAATTTTCCAGTTCTTAGTGAGGATACAGAGGAGTGTAAACTTAAAAACAGCTTAATGGGCTAAGCATTTTGTCATAAGTGACCTAACCACTAAACAGAGAGTTACCGTTTCTCCCTAGGGGTATACAGTTAGATCCTAAACTGCCTACAGGTTAGAGTAGGAATTTGGACATTTTTTGTACTTTAGAGCTTGTCAGGACTCATTTCTTTGGTGATGTGTTTGTTGCACTTAAACACTGCTAAACTTGGGTATAGCATGAATAGTTTTCTACTAGAAGTCGCTCAGTAAGGTCTATGAAGGCATGGGTATGTCTGTGGTAGTAAAGAATATTGAAGCTTACAGCAGTAGAGAGAAAGCTTTAAAAGAGCTGTGTCATCAAAATTTCTTCCCATGGGAAACTGGATGAATTTTATTGTCTTTCTACTTCCCTATACTTACCAGAAGCTAAACAATAATCTCTAGCATCGGATGGATCTTTCTTCCCTCGGTTTTGTACTACTGAAGTTCTGCAAACCTGAAGTTTTGCTTTACCAGCAGGATGTCTCTTGAACTTTATGAATAAAGGATGCTGGAGGGAGATAGCAAGACTGGAGAGTAGATGAGATCCTGGCACTGTGTTTGCATGTTTCCATTTCCTGGTATAGTTATGTCGTCCAAGATTAGAAATACTTGTCGGTACTAAGAGAAGCAGCCCTGAGGCTTTTCAGAGATACCTCAAGCAGATGAAATGACAGGACTCCTCAAATGTGGGAGTTATGAGCTTTTGTATCTCTGTCTCCAAGCAGAGACAACAGCATCAGCCAGACATCAGACACTGTTGGAGATCTATATCTAAGTGACAGGTTTTTTTTTTTTTTCTAGATAGCATGCCTATTGTCTGTACTAGTTGCTTCTCTGTCTCTGTGATAAAACACTCAAGACCAAAGGCAACTTGTGGGATGAAAGGGTTACTTTGCCTTACAACTTAAGGTAACAATTCATCACTGAATGAATTCATGGCAGAAACTCAAGAAAGGAACTAAGCAGAAACCATAGAACAATGGTGCTTACTGGCTAGCTTTTTGGATCTCTCAAATTAACTTTTATATATAACCCAGAGCCAAATACCAAAGAGATGGTGCCACCCACAGCAGGCTGGACCTTCCCACATAAAGCGTATCATGACATTGTTTTTAATGTGTGACATCAGACCAATCTGATAATTTTAAATGAGATTTTAATAATTCTTTGAAAATCTTATGCATTGCATTTTGAATATATTTGTCATCTATTTTAACTCTTCCTACATGCCATACATATTCATCCATTTTTATTCATCTTCAATATGTTTATATTGCTCTGTAGGCACACAATGACCAAGGCAACTTAAAGAAGACAGAGGTAATTGAAGAACTGTTTCTACAACCATCTTGGTGGGGGCCATAGCTTCAAGCAGGCAGTCTTCAGGATAAAACCAGGTTTAGCATTTACATCGTTAGACATAGCCAGTAGGAAGAGAATGATATTATTTCCAGTGCTGTAAAATGGACTGGTTTTCTTATTGTCAACTTGATACAGCCTAGAGTCACATGAGAAGAGGTAACACCAATGGAGTAACCGTCAAGTTTAAGCATTAAAAAAAAAAAGGAGACAAAAACCTTAGAGTTGGTTGGAATATTGATTTAAACTGTAATGACCTGGATAAATGTTTGAATGCTCAGTCCAGAGCTGGTGAAAATCTCTGTGAGGGATAAGAAAGTGCGGTCTTGATTAAAGAAGTAACTGGAAATGGACTTCAAAATTCAGTGTCATACAATTCTCAATTTGTTAATACCTAGATAATTAAATTTCTACTGCAAGAATAGTTAAGGTTTCACTTTTGCATTTTTATTTTTTATTTGAAGAATATCTAATGTTTTAAATATATTTTCCTTGTCAGTGTAAGTGCTGTAATTTCCATTCTGTGGGTAGAACTTGATGATTTGAGAAACATCATTGATGAATAAAATGGTTTTCCTTTAAATGTGTATCCTTTCTTTTTTGTTAAGAGTAAAAATTAAAGACTATGACAAAAGTTATGGCTTTTTGAGGAAAAACAAATTCAATTATATAATTTCTTTAAAAACATGCTAATGTAAACATTTAAATGTATATATTTTAATATAATTACAAAGCATATTATATTCATTGTTGAATGTCTATGCACATATGTGTTTGTATGTATATTTATATACACATAAAGATTTGGAAAGCATTATGAGTTGGGTTTTTATGTTTCAAGAATTTAGATATTTTGGGTAATGATAACCATCTCAAAGTAATACCATTTATTTTAAGCTGGCTAGCATGGGATCACACTAATACAAAGATATTATTTAAGAATATTAACATCATAAATTTAATAAGGTAAGATACAATAACAGAAAGGAAAGGTGGCTCTCTGGTTCAATAAGGTTGTCAGGTTTATAAATGGGGAAAATTGGGAGAGAGGTGTGAACACAAGAGAACATTATGTCTACTTGAAAGGAAGAGATGAAGCAATTAATCTGTAAGTCTCAGAACATTTGCAATCATTGAGAAATGACCAGACTGAGAAAAAAAAAGTGTGGAACACACAGATTCCTTCTTACTCAACCTCGCCAACACACAGCCCTGTAAGCTGACAGAATATACTTCTACTCTTAAATTTTCCCAATTTATGGTACTGTAGGTGAAAACCTTGGCAAACTCAAATATGTTGTCATACATACACCACACACTCACACATGTATGTTCTACTGGAAACCAATACCATGCTTCAAAGTTTATAGACAAGCTAGCTGTGAAAGATCTGACTTGGAGACACACAAACACACACAGACACTGAACTGAAAACTGATTTTATTCCAATAATGTTATCTGTTTGTGCATGTTTTGTGGCATTGCTAGTCCTTCCGTACTTATGCATGGACAAGGTGAGTCTTCAGTTAAGAGACTGGCCTATGTCTCATAGCTTGGATACTGATGAACAAGGATTAGAATTTCGCTATATCTAGATCAAAAGTTTGTGCTTTAAATAAAACCACCAAGAATCATATTATACTCATTATTTTCTGATTATATAATTGTGAGTGAGTGTTTGTGTGTATGTGTATGCATGTCTCTGTGTTATGCATATCTACATGGATGATACTGGACAATATGAAGTTAGCTTTAAGACATAATGCTGTATACTTTCTTCTACTAGAAAAAAATAAATTTATTCCTATCCATTCTTAAATGCAATTCAGAGACAGTTACATTTTTATGACTTCATAAAGCTGTGAAATACTGTCCTATCCCAGATGGAAGTGACATTTATAACTATGGCCTCATTAACACCTTCCCAATTGGGTTCACAATCCGAAAGGAGTGAGAATTTTTCCTAAAAAGCAAGAAAATAGTTAGACTCAAATCATAAAAAATGAACATATTCAATTAGGAAAAGCACTTATTGATGTTATTAAATCTTCAACCATTGTGTGTGTATTGGGGGGCCTTCCCTGAGGCTCTGAGTACCAGTCAAGAGGTAACATTGATTTCCTGCTTCTTCTCACGTTTACCACTACACACATGGCAAATATTAATATTGTGACTTGAACTTTAAATAAGTGGGTACAGAATTATTTTATATTTTCTATTCTTCTCCATTTTAAATGTTGTTGAAATGCCAAAATTTTTCAAGAGCGATGTGTCTTACAGCACTAAAAGAATGCAAGTGTATAACCCCTTAAATCTTTTCTGATCATACTCTTCTAAGAATTATGAAAAGTCTTTTAGAATTTTCCTCTTAAACATTAGGGAGACACCCAAGATAACCTAACTACCATGAAGGAAAACAACCATAGCAGACTTGCCATCAGTAAACACAGGCATCATATTCGATATTATTATTTACACAATTATAGTTTTCTTCAGAAATTAGCCAATTGGAAGTGGAGTAAGGCCAGAAACTCTCAGAGCTTGCCCCTAATTTTGTCTTTTCTAATAGCTCACATGCTCAAACATTGTTACCATCTGGAACCAAATATTCAAGTATCAGTCTATGGGAGACATTTCACATCTTAGCCACCATGGTAAGTGGAGGAAAAATATTTTAGAACCACAGCATGCTGATTTGAAACAGAAAGATGTGTGTAACCTCATCACTACATCTAGAAGTATAATTTAAGAACAAATGTTACTTCATTGCAATGAATTGGTTACCTTGACTTAAGTAAGACTCAAGTTTACTAGAGGGTGCGAATTTTATTCATTTTGAGTGTAGAAGGAGAACTGTAGGAGCAATGACACAGTCTGCTCTGCATAAACTGAGGGCTGCACAGCCATAAAGGCATCTACTGGAGGAAGACCTAACTGAAGACTGGGAGACCAAGGATTGTTGATACAGATAATGCCCACCAGTCGGGAACTGCTGTCTAGAAGAGATGATTTGTTGGGACCAATGGGACACAGGTGGAGGATTAAAGGAGCTTGTAGCAGTGTTCATAAGAGCTTTCTGCTGCTTTCTCACTGGCTCCCAAAGTCTGTACCTGTTGATTCTAAGCTACCTCACCTCCAACTCCCAAGGGCAAGTAGGGTCAGACAAGGGGTGGTCCAGGGAACAGGCAAGAAGGAATGCGAAGAGTAACCGAAAGAAACAGAGGAGAGCAGAGACAGAGAAGGTGAAGGAATCTTTGAGATATATATTATTTGAATTCAAGACAAAATACTGATTCTGTCCTCTTAGGACAGTCTATGTAGAGAATACTGGACATAGATGAGGTCAAGGGATATATATTTTTTGAAGAAAGAAGATGCTGGAGACAACCATAGTGAAATGTCTGTTCAAATGACTATCTTCTAAGTGGTCTTTGTCTCCAGTGTCTATCAACACAAGAAGACTTAGTAATGGGAGTGCCAGTGCTCTTAGACGATCATTCTGTGATTAACCATGTAAGTTATTTACAGTGTAAATTCCCAAACAAATCTGTAAATTTCCTTGCTTTCTTGATCTCAACTATGTCTTTATTAAAAAGTTCTACATTTCTCTGAAGCTTTCATCAATGTTTACTACCCTTCAAGATATAAAGCATATTCTCATGTTAATAAAAATCACTATCAGTTGTAAAGATAGTGGACACAGCTGACAAAATCAAAATGAATGAAAGCCTCGAAACTACAGGCAAATGTAAATTTACCCTGCTGTTTGCACACATGCACATAAGTGTGCATGTGTGCAAACACATATACATATCAATATATCTATGCATATCTGCAATTAAAATATGCATATCAGATCTCCTCCACAAGTGTAGATGTTTGAACACATAGGTGGATCACTAAAGTTGGGCCTTGAGGGTTATAGCCAAGCCTTTCCAACATAATTCTGACCTAATCCTGCTCTCATGCTTGTTTGGCATGAAAAGTATTTTTTAGTCAAGTTTCATGTCCTTATGATCATTTCAATTGACTAAAAACTTTCCTGTTAGAATTCTAAGCATTTTATTTTGAGATAGTCCTTTAATATGTTTTGAGCTTTCCTAAAAAGTCTAGACTACCATGTGGAATGTCTACACATTAATACAGAAAAATGTATTTATAACATTTCATAGTTTGTTGATAACATGAAGTAATTTTATTAAACATTTAATTAAAACATTGAGTTTTTGATTGGTTCATTGTAAAATATTAGATTCACAATTAATCAATACTTTTGGTTTTCCTCATAAGCAATAATATTTGTTGTCAGCCAAGTAACGTTTTTCTACTATTTTTCCTTTATCAATTTCTGTTTTGTTTTACATTGCTAGATATTGAATTTCTGGACTTATACATATCTTTTTTACTTATTTTAATCAAATTGAACTAAATAGATTCTTCAGTTTAACGATTGAAATTATATGGACAAATTTTGAGGAAATGTTTTGTAGGGTTTTAAGTTATTTTCACAGTAACAATGATGCGGGTTTCTGTTTCTTTACAGCTATGATTTCCCCTTTGAAGGGACCATCTTACCAAGCCTAGTGCAACGTGAATGTAAGTGACTTTCTTCCTACAACTCCTGAACTGTGTAGCTCATCTTCAGTCATCAAAACGATAAACCCCATTAATCCATTGTGATGAAAATACTTTGATTCTGAAATACAACAGTTTGTTAATGAATGTCTGCATGCAGTATTTTATTAAGTTTAGCTTTTTTTTTAAACGACTTTATTTTGCAATACAAAGATAAATGTACAGATTTTAAACATTTTTTGCTTAAAATTATACATTTTTGTCTGTACTGTTTTTTCAGACATTAAAATAAATTTTACATAAAACCATGTGAATATGTTTTTTTAGTCAGTACTTGATTTTTTTCAAGGGCTTGACAGTATGCATTGAAAACCTACTAGTTGCAATAAGCGTAAAGTACATGCAAAACAAAACGCAACATGGAAATAGTCAAAGTCTTCTTGTTTTGTGAATATATGTATATTTTTTGTTTTCTTTATTTCTTGGACTTCATACAGTCTGTGAGTTGTTTCTGGGGGAGTGCAAGCCTCTGGGGTTAGCATCCCACTATCAGTGACTGCATATTATGTCTGTTCTTTTGTGACTGGGTTATCTCACTCAGGATGATCTTCTCTAGATGCAGCCATTTTCTTAAGAATTTGGTTAAGTCATTGTTTCTGGTGGCTGAGTAGTATTCCATTGTGTATATGTACCACAATTTTTGTATCCATTCATCTTCTGAAGGACATCTGGGTTCCTTCCAGCTTCTGGCTATTATAAATAGAGCCGCTATGAACATTGTGGTGCATATATCTTTGGTGTGTATTAAAGTGTCTCTGGGATATATGCCCAGAAGTGGAATAGCTGGGTCTTCAGGTAGTACTATATCCAATTTTCTGAGGTATCGCCAGACAGATTTCCAGAGTGGTTGTATTAGCTTGCAACCCCACCAACAGTGGAGAAGTGTTCCTATTTCTCCGCAGCCTCGCCAGCATCTGCTGTCATCTGAGTTTTGGATCTTGGCCAATCTGACTGGTGTGAGGTGGAATCTTAGGGTTGTTTTGATTTGCATTTCCCTGATGGCTAAGGATGTGGAGCACTTCCTCAGATGTTTTTCGGCCATTCGGTGTTCCTCAACTGAAAATGATTTGTTTAGCTCTGTACCCCATGTTTTAATAGGGTTATTTGATTCTCTGGTATCTAGCTTTTTGAGTTCCTTGTACACCTTGGATATTAGGCCTCTATCTGATGTGGTGTTGGTAAAGATCTTTTCCCATTCTGTTGGTTGCCGTTTTGTTTTCTTGACGATGTCCTTAGCCTTACAGAAACTTTGCAATCTCATTAAGTCCCATTTGTTGATATTTGACCTTAGAGCTCGAGCCATTGGTGTTTTGTTCAGGAAATTTTCTCCTGTGCCTATGTGTTCTAAGGTTTTCCCTACTTTCTCATCTAATAGTTTCAGTGTATCTGGTTTAATGTGGAGATCTTTAATCCACTTACACTTGAGCTTTGTACAAGGAGATAAGAACGGGTCTATTTTCATTCTTTTGCATGTTGAGTGCCAGTTGGACCAGCACCATTTGTTGAATAGGCTGTCCTTTTTCCATTGAATGTTTACTGCTCCTTTGTCAAAAATCAGGTGACCATATTCATGAGGGCTCATTTCTGGATCTTCTATTCTATTTCATTGATCCACCTGCCTATTTCTGTACCAGTACCATGCAGTTTTCAGCACAATTGCCTTGTAATATAGCTTGAGGTCAGGGATAGTGATTCCCACAGATGTTTTTTTGTTGTTGAGGATGGATTTCGCTAAATCCATGAGCATGGGAGATCATTCCATTTTCTTAGATCCTCCTCAATTTTTTTCTTTAGAGGTTTGAAGTTCTTGTCATACAGGTCCTTCACTTGCTTAGTTAGAGTCACACCAAGTTATTTCATAGTTTTTGTAATGATTGTGAAGGGTACCTTTTCCCTAATTTCTTTCTCCACATGTTTGTCCTTTGAGTATAGGAAGGCTACTGATTTGTTTGAGTTAATTTTGTATCCGGCCACTTTGCTGAACTTGTTTATCAGCTGTAGGAGTTCTCTGGTGGAATTTTTGGGGTCACTCAAGTACACTATCATGTCATCGGCAAAGAGTGATGTTTTTATCTCTTCCTTTCCGATTTGTATTCCCTTGATCTCCTTTTGCTGTCTAATTGCTCCAGCCAGGACTTCCAGTACTATGTTGAATAGGTAGGGGGAGAGTGGGCAGCCTTGTCGAGTCCCTGATTTAAGTGGGATTGCTTCAAGTTTCTCGCCATTAAGTTTGATGTTGGCTGTTGGTTTGCTGTATATTGCTTTTATTATGTTTAAATATGGGCCTTGGATTCCTGTTCTTTCCAGGACTTTTAACATGAAGGGGTGTTGGATTTTGTTGAATGCTTTCTCAGCGTCTAGTGAGATGACCATGTGATTTTGGTCTTTAAGTTTGTTTATATGGTGGATTACGTTGATGGATTTCCTTATGTTAAACCATCCCTGCATACCAGGGATGAAGCCTACTTGGTCATGATGAATGATGGTTTTGATGTGTTCTTGGATTCGGTTAGCAATGATTTTGTTGAGTATTTTTGCATCAATGTTCATAAGTGAGATTGGTCTGAAGTACTTTTTCCTTGTAGGGTCTTTGTGTGGTTTAGGTATGAGGGTTATTGTAGCCTCAAAAAATGAGTTGGGTAATATTCCATCTGATTCTATCTTTTGGAATAGTTTGGCGAATATTGGTGTTATATCCCCAATAAATGTCTGATAAAATTCTGCACTGAACCCGTCTGGACCTGGGCTTTTTTTGGTTGGGAGGCTTTTGATGACTTCTTCTATTTCTTTAGGTGTTATAGGGTTATTTAGATGGGTTACTTGGTCCTGGTTAAACTTTGGGACCTTGTATCTGTCTAGGAATTTGTCCATTTCCTCCAGATTTTCAAATTTTGTGGAGTATAAGTTTTTGTAGTAGGATCTGATGATTTCTTGAATTTCCTTAGTTTCAGTTGTTATGTCACCACTTTCCTTTCTGATTTTGTTAATTTGGATACTCTCTCTTTGCCCTTTAGTTAGTCTGTCTAGGGGTTTATCAATCTTGTTGATTTTCTCAAAGAACCAACTCTTTGTTTTGTTGATTTTTTCAATGGTTCTTTTTGTTTCTATTTGGTCTATTTCTGCCCTAATGTTGATTATTTCTTGCCGTCTACTCTTTTTGGGTATATCTGCTTCCTTTTGTTCTAGGGCTTTTAGCTGTGCTGTCAGGTTGCTGATGTGAGCTCTCTCCAGTTTCTTTTTGGAAGCACTTAGGGCTATTTGTTTTCCTCTCAATACTGCTTTCATTGCATCCCATAGGTTTGGGTATGTTTTGTGCTGGATGTATGTGTATGTGTGCATGTTCAGACGTATGTCCCTATGCACTCTCTGTATGTGTACTGTAAGTGTGTGTTTGCATGTGTGCATACACAATAATATGTCTTTATGCACCAGGTATATCAGGATTATCCCTGCACCATTCTTTACTGTACTCGGTAGATACAAAGGTTCTCTGAACTTGGAGCTGGCTCTTTATTTACCATCACGAATCATCCTCAAATTCTAGCATTCTAGCAATCCTCCTGTCTCTGCTACTTGCTTTCCAATGTTGAGGTAATAGATACACGTGATTACTTTATTCTATTTCCAGTGTGTTTTGAGATCTGCACTTAAACGACCTCTTGATTAAAGAGCAAATGCTTAATCTTCTGAGCCATCTCTCCTGCCCTCACCGTTTTTCCTTAAACAAATAATATCTTATCTTTATAAATTTACTTTGCTTGTTATCTATCTGATGTTTATTACTGAAGATATTATGTAGCAATGCAGTTCTTAAACTTGTGAATATTTTCTCTGTCTTCAGCATACTGTGATGGCAGTTGATACCATTCTATCTTGGAAATTATTTTATCATCTTCTTTGCTTTATTTGACCCCTCATTAGTCTATATCTTGTCATTGAGAATTCTAATTTATGTGGTGCAAGTATTTTTCTATATATTCTACAAATATTTACTGCTGAAATCTTATCAAAACTTGGTAGTTTTGGGGAGGAAAATTTAATTAAATACAAAAGCTTGCAATTTGTTTTTGCATGTTACATGTTCACAACATGCCAAAAATAATCTCATTGCCACAGAAGTTTACACGGCCTTGATAAATATAACTCATTGCATAGACTCATTTCCCAAAATTAAGGCTCAAAACGTTGTGTTCAAACAAGATGTCAATCAAATTTGTCAATTTTCAACTGTGGAAAACACTGTTTTATAGTATCAAAGGTGAAATAAAATTATGTGAATTATCAGCGTGGTTCCCTTTTCCTAATGACATCATCTATGATGACAAGCATGCCTAATGACTGGCTTCTTACAACAGGGAGGTCTGTGGATCCTACTGGGTTCACGTCTGTTCTTTCCTTCTCTTTTCCCAACTTTACCATTGTCCTCTTTATACTTATTTGGACGGAAAATAGCAGGTGGCATCAACAAATGAATTCCTAATTTCTTTTGGAATTTCCTACAAATTGGGAAATAAGTTCCAGGTTTTAATTAATTATTTAGCTCACTGATTTTTCCATTAGGATTTCTGACTATGATTCATCAGGTAAACTGTTGAGTGTAATCCTGACCACTAGTTGAGTAGTATATTAATGTCATGCTCAGCCTTCTTGATCCTAGAGAAGTAGAAAAAAGAGAGATCTTTCCTTGGTCTAAGGTTAAGGCAAATAGATTGAGGACATATTGTCAAATTTGGGGCAGAATATTTTTCCTTTTGAGAAATCACTTAACCTCTGCTTTGGCTTATCTAGCTGTAAAATGGGGTGTTGAAGAGGTTGTACAATTAATATTTCTAAAGTACACTTTCAATGAGTAATGTTGTGCAGGTGTTAATTATCTTGTCATGCTATTATTAACGCTAATTTCAGTAATACATTTATAAAGAGACCATCATGACAATGTTTTTCCTTTTGCAACATAGCTGATTATTTTTGCAAAATAGCACACGTTGATATAATATAAATTTCAAAGTTTATAATGCACCTTCTCTATGATCCCCATGGTAGTCACTTTACAGTTTTAGATTATCCCAAATGGAAGAAAATTAAGACATGCTAGAAAACACACAGACTAGTGATGCTACGCCCTTGGTAGTTTGTGTGTCCTGTGGCTCACACTTTTACTCTTCCAAGTGAGAGTGAGTGTTAATTGTTGAACAATACTGCTCTGTAGTAATCAGATTGGCTATCCTCAGTCATTCTCACAGTCTCTGAGTTCTCTCAATTCAAGTCCTCAGAGGCCTCTTAGAAGGTAATCTTGAACCAGCATTTCCAGACTGTGCTGGCACAGAAGAAAAGATGTGCTGAAAATGTGCCTAAAGCAACCCTAACAAATGTTGTCATCTTCCCATTCAGGACGCTGTATTCATCACTTTTCTCACTGTGCTAACCAAATACATGGCAAGAAGCTACTTAAGCAAAAAGAGTTTATTGTGGGTTGCAATTTAGGGAGGGATACAATGCATTGTGGTGGTCCCAGCCTGATGGTAGGGAAGGCATGATGTCAGTGGTGTGAGGTTATACAGTGGCATCTGCAGTTAGAAGTAGTTACTGACCAGGAACCTGAGTAAAGTTGTAACATCTCCAAACCTGGGGAATTCTGTTTATTACTCTCTTTCATTCTGATGGGTGGAACTTTGCCTCTCAGGGTTAGCCTTCTATTCTTTTTGGTCACTTTCTGGCTTTCATTATTTAACTGGGATTCTTTTTGTTTTCCTCTCCCTTTCTCTGTGAATCACAGCCATTATCCTTATTTCCAGTGAACCCCACAGAGCCATATAACCCTCCTGGAACTGAAGAACTGTACTGACTATCCAACAGAGGCCTGGACATCAGAGATGAACAGCAATGTAAGAAGTCAGAGTAATAAAAGAACAAAGAATTGAATTGCAGGTCTTTGTTCTAATATAGTGTCTCACAAACTTCCAGATGCTGAAACCCTTTAATAAAGTTCCTCATGCTTGTGCTGACCCCAACCATAAAATGATTTCCTTGCTACCTCATAACTATAATTTTTATTACTATTATGAAGTGTAATGCAAATACCTGTGTTTCCCAAAGGTCTTATGACACCCCTATAAAACTGTAGTTTGATCCCCATAGGGGTCAAGACCCACAGGTTAAGAATTGTTATTTTAATTGGAAGCTTATGCACAGAGATAAATATAGGCCATCAGAGGGTGTGATTTATAAAGTACATAGGGCCTGGACATTGAATATTGATTATGATGGTAATTCAGAGCCCATCTGATCCAAGTATGAAAATTTCTGGTTTGAGCATATACTTCAGATTTAGTGTCAATGTCCAGGTACACGGTATTATCGTTAACAAATAACATGGAAGTTGTGCTAAAAAGAAAATAAAAAATGATGAAGACTGTGATAAGCCAAAAGAATAATTCTATGGATAATTATGAGCTACTCTGTGGTGCCTGCTGAGTGTTTGAAAAGAATATGATCCCACATATAATCATTCTTTTTTATTTTTTGAACAGAGTAAAAATTTAATCTTATATGTCCTCTGCATATTCAAGATAATTAGGATAAACTGTTTTCGAATGTTAGCTCTCTTTTATAATAAAATTTGGTACAGGGAATTTTACTAAATTTCAAGGTTTGCTGTGTCAGCTAGACACAAGGATTGTCTGTTTCAATTATAGATGTTAAAATTCAATTATATAGATTTTTTTCAACAGCCAAAACATTTAAACACAGATTTTATAAATATTATACAATAGCATTATGTCTTATTGCCATTTTTATCCAATAATGGGATAATATTTGGAGAATATTAACCTGAGCTATCTGGCATTCTAAATAATTTTCTTCTATAGTTTTCTTTTAAGGGCAAGCCAAGAGGCTTAACTCTGAAAGACATGGATATATCCACTAGAGCAATAAAATATTCAGAAGATTTTGACTGTCAAATTAGTCATTAAGGTCTCTAAGAATTTCTGAGTAGTTTGTGAGACAATAATTTGGAAACCATAGCATTAGGGAGAGAGGATTTTCTAAATCCTTAAGCCCCATTAGCATCAAGAGCCCCTTCTAATGGAGTCAAGCTAGAGCAGTCAGTTTATTCAAAGGCAGGGGGAGCTCTGTAGAGATACAGGATGGAACTCCATTAGCCAAAGTGAGATGTAAAAGCTTACCAAGCTGAAAGGAGCACAGATTATAGCAGGGAAAATTAGAAGAAATCAGTAAACAGCTTATCATTTTCCCTAGAAGGCAATGGACAGGATGGTATGTGCAGAAATAGGGCAATATGGGAGGGGGGACTGCAAAAGATGCAGGAGTCTGAATATTTGTTATCCACACACGTGTTAGAGGCTATGATGGTTAATGCTTTTTGTAAACATTACTGGACTCATAATCACCTAGATAACATTCCTCTGGACATGGCTTTGAGGGTTCAGTCAGTTCTAACTGAGACAGAGAACCCCACCTTGAATGTGAATTGCCCTGTGGAATGAAAGCCTAGGCTGAATGAAAGGGTAAATGGAGATCTTTGTTCCTGGTAGTTCAGATGCTAGATAGCAGCTCTGCACTCCTGCTACTATACACACAAGCTGCCCCTACATCCCTGTCTTCCCTAATATGGTAGACTATATCTCAATACTGCATCTCTGGACCAATGAGCAAATATTCTTTCTCCTTTAGGTTGTTTCTGTCTGAAGTTTTGTTATAACCATAAGAAAAATATCTAGCATGTCTATGTCTTACATTAACAGAAGTTTTCTTTTTTTCTTTCTTTTATTTGTAGTCAGTAGAAAAAAATCAGAAGATTAACCTTTTTCTAGAACTTATGAAGAACTCTGGGAAAAACATTTCAAAAAAGCCAGGCATGTTTTGAAATAAAACAGGATGCCAGAGTTCCCTTCTGTTAGCTTCATATGCAGCAAATGACTACCTTGTGGCTACGAAAAATATTTTCTCATCTAGGTTACCATATTGTAAATTTGTGTGCCATTGATCACAAACTATAGATCCAAGAACACCTAAGCAGGAAATGGGAAGGAAACGTTACTAAATGACATCTGAGAACAAAGGCACTATTCAAATGACATATTTCCCTAATAGATATCTATTTGGCTCTCTTCTGATTTAGTCTTTGCATGGGTTTGTTGAATAGCTGATATAAAAGGGAAAGCACATTGTGCCTTTTCCACATAAATTCTGACACTCATCTAGCAAAACCCCATGGCTCACACAATATTTGTCCCAGATCCCAGATACTTGAGGCTAAAATGAGGACCCCCATTTGCTGATGCTATGCAGATAGCCTGAGAAAGTAATGAGGGGTGAATTTTTTTGAAGGAGAAAATAAAATGTGTTTTATTAAGTTTGACTTTATTTAAGATTTTCTAATATCTTTTTAAAATTTTTATGTAATCTTTTTGCTTAGGTGCATCTTCTTTGAATGGACCCAGACCTGGCAGTCCTCTGCTGTATATGTGTTGAGGATCTCATATCAGCTTGTGAATGCTGCATGGTTGGTGGTTGAGTGTCTGAGAAATTTTCAGGGATCCAGGTTAATTGGACCCCTTTTTCCTCAGGCTCTTTCTATTTTTGTTTCTGCAGTCCTTTCAGAGAAGAACAATTATGGGTCAAAGTTTTTGACTTTTAAATGGCAACTCCATTGCTCAGTTGATGCCCTGTGTTTCTGCTGGAGGTGTGCTCTACAAGTTCTCTCTCCCTACTGTAGGGTATTTTATTTAGAGTCCCTCCCTTTGAGTCCTGAGAGTCTCTTCCATCTCTGGTCTCTGGTACACTCTGCAGGTTCCCCCTTCCTCCTACCTCCTAAGGTTGCCTGTTTCCATTCTTTTTGCTTGCCCTCAAGAAAAGGAAGATGAGTTATTCTTTTAAGGAGAAGATAATGCACTTTTCCCTGATGTTGGTACATGAGCATGTAGTAAACCAACTGTAACAAGACCAGAAACTTCATGAAGTCAATCAGAAGTCACAACCAGTATCTCACTTAAAAGAGAGAGAGAGAGAGAGAGCGAGAGAGAGAGAGAGAGAGTGAGAGACAGAGACAGAGAGAGAGAACAGAGACACACAGAGAAAGAGAGAGACATAGACAGACAGAGACACAGAGACATAGAACATGGAGACAGAGACAGACAGACACACACACACACACACACACACACACACACACACACACACACACAGAGAGAGAGAGAGAGAGAGAGAGAGAGAGAGAGAAAGAGAGAATCATATCTCTGCACTTTGCTTCAATTTTTTCTGAGACAACTTTGCAAAGGGAATGAAATAATACTTTAGTATAAAGTAACAGAAAGCTGTGTGTAGCGACAGATAAAATTCATGACAGCAAGAAGTTTCTATGGAGAACAAAGAGAGACTGAAGCATCTAAGTAGATACAGGGAGGTTGGTGTCTGGAAAAGAGCCACATAACAGTGTAGGGAGACAAGGCACTTTCCTTGTCTCCAGTTCTGACAGAAGCAGTTTAATTCTGATGGAAGTGTTGAATTGTTCAGGGTATATGGTCCTTCATGGCACGGGAGATGTGAGGGTGGTGGGAATATCTGGCAAGCCTTGTTCCTCACACTCTTATAGACTAAGAATCACTTCATTAGAGTCAGAAGTAGGGCAAATTGAAGTCCTCAATTTCCTAAAACATTGTTACCAGCACAATCATGTGAACCTGAACTTCCTAAAACATTGTTACCAGCACAATCATGTGAACCTGCCCAGATGTATATATGTAAGAATACCATTAGATAACAAAAGAATTATAGCAAAGCCTGGCTCAGAAGGAAACCCTTAGTACTGACCCGGAACTTTGAAAAGCATTATTATTTTCTTACTGGGTTTTAGCTGTATTCCTTCTGCTTCTTTATCTACCTAGTACCTACTTCTTTTCCACAGAACATTGTAGTGGTTAACTGGATGAAGTTGTCTTCCACTCTCTTAGTGTACCCACAGATAACATTTTATCTGTTCTCTGCAAATGTAGATCAATGGGCATCTTCTAAAACTTAGCAGTTTTTTTTTTTAGTATTTAATCTATGCCTTATTTTTAATAAGTTAACTAATTAATTACATCTCAAACATTACCCTACCTACCTACTCTCTCAAAGGGTTCCTTCCACCATACCCCTGCTTCCTCACCTCTGAGAGGGCAGGCCCCACATGTGTCTACCCACCATGGTGCATCAAGTTTCTGCAGAATTAGGTTCATCCTTTCCCACTGAGGCCAAACAAATCAGCTCTCTGCTACATAAGTGTCAGGGCCCTTGGACCAGCCCATGTATTTCTTTGGTGACTTGGTGTCCAGGAGCTTTCATGTGTCCAGGTTAGTTGACATTTTTGGTTTTCCTGTGGGGTTGCCATGTCTTAGCGGCCTCAAATTTTCTTCTAATCCTTTCCCAGGGGTCACTGATCTCTGGCCAATGTTTGACTGTGGCTATCTGCATCTGCCTCTGTCAGATGCTGAGTAGAGCTTCTCAGAGAGCTGCTGTCCTGTGCTAGGCTCCTATCTGCAAGTGTAGCATAGCGTCATTAATAGTATAAGGGATTGGTATCTGCTCCTGAGATGGATCACAAAATGGCCCAGTCACTGGTCTGCCATTTGCTCAGTCCCTGTTACATCACTGGCCCTGCATGTCTTTTAGACAGGACCAATTTTCGGCAAAAAGTTTTTTAAGTGTGTTGCTGTCCCCGTCACTTCAGTGGGACTTAAGTCTGGCCATTGGAGGTAGTTTCTTGAGGTTTCATATCCCAACTGTTGGGTATTTCTGCTAAGATCACCTTTAGTGATTTCTGGGAGTCCCCCTTATCCATGGATTCCAGGGACTTCCTAGAGAATCCTCCCATCCCTAACACATGACATCTGTTTATTTCCATTTCTTATCGTGGCCCTCTCTCATATCTCCCAATACTTAATTCTGCCTCCTTTTTCCTAGGCCTTCCCTCAACCACCAAAGTCCCTCCTGCCTGCCATGACTAGTTTGTTCTCCATTCTATGTGGGATTCAAGCATCCACACTTGGACTTTTCTTCTTGTTTAACTTACGTGTATCTGTGGGGTGTTTCAAGTGTATTCTGAACTTCATGGCTAGTGTGCACCTATCAGTAATACTTTGTATGCATGCCCTTTTGGGACTAGATTACCTAACTCAGGGTAATATTCTAGGGACAGTCATATGCCTGCGAATTTCATGATTCCTTGTTTTTAATAGGTGTATAGTATTCCATTGTGTAAATATACCACACATTCTCTATTCATTATTTGGTTGAGGGACATTTGGGATGCGTCTGGTAATTTTTGACAAAGAAGCCAAAACTATACAATGGAACAGGGAGGATATCTTCAAAAAATAGTGCTAGTCTGGATGTCTGCATGTAGAAGAATGCAAATAGATCTATATTATCACCTGAATAAAAACCTCAAGTTCAAATGAATCAAAGATCTCAACTTAAATCAGATACACTGAATTTAATAGAAGAAAACATAAAAAACAGCTTTGAAGGCATTGGCACAGGAGAAAATTTTCTGAACAGAAAACCATTGCCTCAGGCACTAAACCATTGGGAGCCCTTGAAACATAAAAGCTTGTGCAAGGCAAAGGACACTGTCAATAGGACAAAATGGCTGCCTACAGATTGGGAAAAAAATCTTCACTAACCCTTCATCCAACAGGAAGTTAATATCCAGGAGGTAAAGAACTCAAGAAATTAGACTCCAAAAATTATTTTAAATTGGGTACACAACTAAATAGATAATTTCCAACAAGGGAATCTTGAATTGTTGAGCTGCTAACATGTAAAGAAGTGTTCAAATTTCTTAGTCACCAGGGGACTGAAAATCAAAATGTTCCTAAGATGCCAACTTACACCAATCAGAATTGCTAAGATCAAAACCTCAAGTGATGAGCTGGAGAGATGTCTCAGTGGTTAAGAAAACTGGCTGCTTTTCCAGAGGTTGTAAGTTCAATTCCCAGCAACCATATAGCAGCACATCACCATTTCTAAGGTATCCAATACCCTATTCTAACATGTCAGCAACAACATACAAAAAACACATAAAAAAAAAAAAACCAAACAAACAAAAAAGGAAATGGTGAAAGGGGAAAACTTCTCTGTTGCTAGTAGGATTTTGCAAAAATGTAACATCATTTTGGAAATCAATCTGATGGTTTCTCAAAAAATTGGAAATAATTCTACCCAACTACATTAGTCCTGGGCATATAGCCAAAAGATGCTCTACTATAGTTAAAGTATATGTGTTCTACTATGTTTATAGCAGCTTTACTTATAATAACCCTTTTTAAATTTTGTTTTTTTCAAAATATCTGGATGTCTTCATTTACTAAGGATGAAGTTAGGAATTAATTTATATTTTTAATGTCTCATTATGTTGTTCCTCTTAACTGTGAATACTATTACACTCCTTGTTAGACATTAAACTACTGTTAAATGTTTGGGTTTTATCTATTTCAAGCTAACATTATATGCTTCATGGATGAACTATGAACACTGGTCTGAACATTTTCATGGAAACTTGAGCTTTCATTCATCTTGAGCATGAAGGTAGAAATAAAATAGGCAGAACATATGTTGTGTTTTCAACATTTTTAGACTGGTAAACCATTTTTCAGAGATGATTAATTCTACATTCCCACTGGCAAACAGTTCCTCAACCTTTAGTGTCAGGGTTTTATTTGGATATTTATGTTATTGAAATGCAATTGACAGGCATTTAAGGTATTCAACATGAAAATTTGAGAAAAAGAAAGCTTTGAATTGGGTACCACAAACCAGTTAATTAACATTTCTTAAAAATTCAAAAATAAGAGGAACTACTGATACATTTAATATTTTGTTTATGAGATTTTCATAATTTATTCTTCAACTATGAATATAGCTCTTCTCACTTTGAAGAATACCTGTACAATTTCCCCATTATTCACCCCTTACTTCACTTCTACATATTCTGCCTATGCATGGATAAATGCTTCTCTTTTTAATTTCCCATGTAATTGTGTTTATGTATCATGTTCCTTCTTGCTTTGCTTAGCACAATGCCTCTGTGTTTATTCTGCTGCATAAAGAAAAATATTCTTCTGCTAAAGCCAAATACCACTCTATCATCTCTGTTATCTCAGTAAAATACAATTTCTGAAACCTAGCCAAAGGCAGATGATGCTGGAAGGCTGAAGAAAGAAGATGGCAAAAACAGAGTTGTACAAATTACAGGTTTGCAAAAGACTTAAGAACAAAAGTTTATTTTGGCAACAGCAAATACATGTTCCATAAATCCTGAATTAAAAGAGAGAAATTTGTGAAACACAAAAGAAAGATGAACCCTGATCCACTATGAGGTACACTAACTTCATTTAAAACAATGACTTCAAAAATTCTTAGGCAAATGGTTGGAACTAGAAAATACCATCCTGAGTGAGGTAACCCAGACAAAAAACTGCACATGGTATGCACTCATTGATAAGTGTGTATTAGCCCAAAATTTCTGAACACCCAAGATGTAACTCATAGACCATATGAAGCTCAAGAAGAAAGAAGACCAAAGTGTGGATGGTCCAGTCCTTCTTAGAAGGGGGAACAAAATACTCACAGGAGGAAATACAGGGACAAATAGTGGAGCAGAGACTTAGGGACAAGTCATCCAGAGACTGTCCCTCCTGGGGATCCATCTCATATGCTGCCACCAAACCCATTCTCTATTGCTGATGCCAAGAAGTACATGCTGACAGAAGTCTGATATGGATGTCTCTTGAGAGACTCTGCCAGAATCTTACTGATACAGATTAAGATGCTTACAGCTAACTGTTGGAATGAGCACAGGGGCCTCAATGGGCGAATTAGCAAAAAATTGAAAAATCTGAAGGGGTTTACAACTTCATGGGAAGAACAACAATATCAACAAACCAGACCACCCAGAGCTCCCATGGATTAAACCACCAACATAGTGGGACACATGGCTCCCTACACATATGTAGCAGAAGATGGCTTTGTCTGGCATCAGTAGGAGAAGAAGCCCTTGGTCATGTGAAGGGTATTTACAGCAGCGTAGGAGAATGGCAGGGTGTTGAGGTGGGTGTGGGTGGGTGGGACGAATAGGATCCTCATAGAAACTGGGGAGAGGGATAAGTGAGAGAAGAACTCTGAAAGGTAATTACATTTGAAATGTAAACACATTAAACAATCCAATAAATTATATATAATTAAAATAAAGAAGAAATGGAGCAAATACACATACTCATAAATCTGTGCACAGCTGTTTAGACATGGCTCTTTGTCTTGGCTCTTGCTTACCAGTCACCTCCATGTAGACATCCATTTTACACAATGTACTTATGCCCTTTGGATATACACCCAAGGAAGTAGGGTTGCCCTTTTCTCTCAAATTTCTGCAGAATGCTTATGCTATTCTCCACAGTGTCAAAATCATTTTGTGTCCCACGTGAACTGTACAATCTCAATTATTTCTGTAGGTTTGCATCAACAGTTTTTAGCCATTATTTCTTGGATACGGTCATTTTAACCAGTTTGGAATGGTGCATTTCACTGCGGTTGTGATTTGCATTTTCTTGATGGTTGCTGATGTTGAACACATGTTCATATACTTGTTAGCTACTTGTACTTTTTTTTGATAAATTGTCTATTCAGATCTTTGTTTATCTTTAATTGGGTTATTTGTTTTTTTTCCTATTTGAATTGTCTGAGCATCTCATATAGTTTGGGCTTGAATTTCTTATCAGATAAATGACTAACAAATATTTATTTTATTCTATTCTGTTGAGTATTTCTTTGGGGTGGTAATAGATTATTGTTTGATTCATTCAATACCCACATGTGTACTTTGAGTTCTGATGTGTATACTTTTATAAGATTAAGAGAGTATTGTGCACAATTATACATCACAATTCAGATTAAAAAGAATGTATATGTAAACAGAATGTACCACACAGAGTCACAGAGAAATAGCAAGTCTGAGTAGATAAATAATGAATAATGATGTAGAAATAGGAATTCAAACCTGCATATATATATTCATTATATATATATATACACACACACATACATGTAACGTGTGTGTATATGTGTATGTGAGTGGTGTGTACAATCATTTATATTAGGTACTATTTTGTTGGATGTATAACCTGTCTTAATATTAAATCATGCTAAATATATCTATGCTATAAAATATTTTTCAGTCCTTTATGGTTAGGGGTTTCATTATGAACAGAGATTTTGTCTTCTGGCTTTCTGCTATTTTTTTTTTTTCAATCATGCTGTTTAGACACTAGGCCTCAATCTTTTTAGGCAAATGCTATGACTTCAAGCTGTAAATATGGCTGTCTCCTTAATTGTTCATTTTGAGGCAGGGTCAATTAATTTGTTTCACCTGATAATAAAAGCACTGTGTTTAGTTCAGAGAGATCCTTAGGGCACGATTCTCAATCATTGTCCCCAAGAGAAGCTGGGATCATATTTCTGAGGTACCAGATACTGTGTTATTGAATAACTTTTTGAAATATAGGAAATATTATTGTTGTTATCATTATTATTATAGTTGACCTAATATAAAAAGTATTAAAAAACATTTGACTTCTGTCGAATTACAATTTAACATCTGGTTAGTTCACCTATACTTCTTTTTCCACATCTACATTCCCCAACCTCTGGTAACCATGATGCAATTATTCACATCTATGAGTACGACTCTTAAATATTTTTACTTGACTCACTAATGATATCTGTGGTGGTTTGAAGAGGTATGACTTCCTGTATTTCAATGCTTCACTGTTGGGAGGAGCACTCCTGGGCATTGTGGTCTTGTTAAAATAAATGTGATTTTGGTGAAGAAGGCATGCCACTTGGGGGCAGATTTTGAGCTTTAAAAAGGTCAAGACACAACAGTTAGAAGGGCTAAGATAAAAAACTCAGGTGATAGCAGATGCTGGTGAGGATGTGGAGAAAGAAGAACATTCCTTGATTGTTGATGGGATTGCAAACTGCTACAACCACTCTGGAAATCAGTCTGGAACTTCCTCAGAAAATTGGACATAGTACTACCTGAAGACCCAGCTATACCACTCCTGGGGATTTACCTAAAAGATGCTCAAACATATAGCAAGGACACATACTCCACTAAGTTCATAGCAGCCCTATTTATAATAACCAGAAATTGGAAAGAACCCAGATGTTCTTCAACAGAGGAATGTATACAAAAATTGTGGTACATTTACACAATGGAGTACTACTCAGCTATTAGAAACAATGACTTTATGAATTTCTCAGGCAAATGGATGGAACTTGAAACTATCATCCTGAGTGAGGTAAAACAGTCACAAAAGAACACTCATGGTGTGCACTCACTGATAAGCAGGTACGAGCCCCAAAAGCTCTGAATACCCAAAAAACAATTCATAGATCTAATGAAGTTTAAAAAGAAGGAAGGTCAGAATGTGGGTGCCTCAGCCCTTCTTAGAAGAAAAACCAAAACACTTATTGGAGGAAATACAAGGTCAAATAGAGCAATAGGGATTGAAGAAAAGATCATTTAGAGACTGCCTCACCTGAGAATCCACCCTGTATGCAGTCACCAAACCCAAGCACTATTCTGATGTCAAGAAGTGCTTACTGACAGGACCAGATATGGATGCCTCCTCAGAGACGCTTTCAGAGTCATAATGATACAGTTGAGGATGCTTGCAGCTGACCATCTGGCTGAATCATGGTGGTTCCAATAAATGAGCTAGAGAAAGGTCTAAAGGAGCTGAAAGGGTTTGCAACCTTGTGGGAAGAACAACATTATCAACCAACCAAAACCTCCAGAACTCACATGCACTAAAACACCAAACAATGAGTACACATGCAGACACCCACGCCTCCAGTTTCATATGTAGCAGAGGAAAGTGTTGTCTGGCATCAATGGGAGAAGAAACCTTTGTTCCAGTGAAGGCACATTTTCCCAATGTATGGGAATGCCAAGGTACAGAAGTGGAGGGGGTACATCTTCATAGAAGCAAGTGGAGGTGAGGGAGGATGGGAAAGCAGAAGGGGATCATATTTGAAATGTAAATACAGAGAATATCCAATACAAAAAGCTCAAGACACCCAATGTGCCATTTTTTTTCATGCTGTCTGTGGATCCAGATATAGAATTCTAAGCTCCTTATCCAGCACCAGGGTGTTTGCAACCCGCTGTGCTTCCCAGCAGGATGATAATGACCTAAACCTCTGAACTGTAAGCCAACACCAGTTAAGTTGTTTTCTTTATCCGAGTTATCATGTTATCTCCTCACAGCAATAGAAACCCTAAATAATCCCATACCCAATATCACTCATATTGTTCAAAATCTTCAGGCCTGTTTTACAGGGTATATATCTAATGATCTATCAGAGCCGATTCACACTCTGAGTGTTCCATATTATCACTACAGTTGGGAGTGCCATAGTAAAAATGGAAGCTCCTAGCTCTAATCTACTAATAGCATTCTCTAAATGAGCACCCACTAGTGAGCCCTGCTGGAAATTTATTTTAGACATGATGATAAAATAGGTGTGTATATAAAATGCAGGCCTTATGGATTTCATAGTTAATATTTCTTAATTGTATTCATTATAGTAAAAAAAGTATTCTATTTTCAATATTTATATTTATTTGTGTGTGTGTGTGAGAGAGAGACAGACAGAGACAGAGACAGAAATACAGAGAGAGGTGAGAGATTGAATATATATCACATGTGGAGGTCAGAGCATTGCTTATAGGAGTCAGGTCTCTCCTTTAACCATGTGGGTTTTGAAGCACAAATTCAAGAAATCAAGTTTTGTGGCTAGTGCCTTTTCCATCTGAGCAATTTAGTGGTAAAATGAATATTCTATTTTACAAGGCACTTCTACTTCTAATGGAGTGTGCCTCTTTTTACTACCTGATTTATGAAAAGCTTTTACCGAGCTCCATCATAGAAGTTTGATTATTTTTCTTAGTTATCTGAAAATCTCTCCATATCTTCTAGATACAAAGCTCTTTCTAATCACAGATTGTTGTCACCTTTCTCTTATTCTTTTTCAAATTTACCTGAGGCATTGTTGAAATATATAGATATTTTCTTGTGTTAATAATTTATTGTCTTGATATACTGGCTTTGTTAGTTCACCTAGTTTTGATTTATTTAACTATTTATATTTGAAAATAAAAAAAACAATTAAAACATCTAATTTATCATTAACAATTTGAATATTCTTCCTCACTTAGGTGATTAATTTTTGGGGAGAATTAATATATATATTCTATTTGTACAGCTGATTTGCTGAACTAGACATGAGGGTCCTTTTTCCATTGACCTTTTAATCTTATCACTCATTTAGCAAGGTAGCTATTGTGTATATAACAGTTCCTTTAAATCATGATGCTTTTGTTTACAGAAAATATTACTTACTCATCTTTGTACTTATACTAATTACCATGGACTAGCTTTCTATCAAAATCTTAGCAATATTTGTCATTGGAACTGAAGTTTTCTGTACAAACAATAGATGACCTTCCTTAAGTTGGTCTTACACAATGTGCCTGAACATAAATAGAAAAATGAAGATGCCCTTCAACTTCCACTTAACACCATGTTCATGAGGGATGAACTTTACATGAACAATTGCATATATACTAGCTATGGCACCTTTACATTAAAAAATAATTTTTCATATTTATTTTTAAAACAAAATTACAGAACAATTGAGTATATGATGGCAACAGTCCATCACACAGGAAGAACAGTACAGAACCATGGGGGTGATACTCCCTGGCCTCAGGAAGCCCATGGGTCATCCAGATGTATCTAAGTACATTGTAATTAAGGGGCGAGGAGGGCTGAGTGGGAAGGGGCATGGGACACAGGAGAGAAGCCTTGGACAAAAGCAGCCAGAGAAGGCCACACAGAGTCGATCAGGACTGAGCTGAATCTCAATAAGAAAATTTAAAGTTCACCAGGCAGAAAACAGAAATGCATTTTCTTAGCCGTGGGAATGACAGACACAGAGGCACAGAGGTATGATGGAACATGCTGTGCTAGGGAAATCACAGCTGACCTTTCAGAGCGAAAGCAGAAACGTCAGGGCTGGAGAAAGGACTTGGAGATTAGTCTGGAAAAATAGATTGGGGTCAGATTTTGAAGACATTTGTACTGGGAGGCTGTACATAATTCTGTAGGCAACAGGCCACCATTGAAATTTTGAAGCGGGCGAGTCACATGTTCAAAGTTGTATTTCAGAAAACAATTGATGTCAGGAAGATGGATGGAGGGAAAGCTGTAAAGACCAGGAGGTGATGAAGCTTATTTTTATAAGAAAAAAAAAAAAAAAAAAAAGAAACAGATTTTGATGTGTCTAGAATAAACCCAAAAAGCCTTTGTTCATCTACTGTTGCCTCATGCCGTAGAGTTCCAGAAAGGCTTCTCGACAATGCAGTTCCCAGTGTCTTCAAACTTCTCAGTGAATGACAAAGTCCCTAAAACCCACAACATATAATGAATGCTGTAGCACCAGTCTTACTTCCATTATTGCTGTTCTATCAGTCTTTCCTTTGTCCCACTGCCCTCTTTGCCGATTTTCTTCTCCCGTTTTACTAACTTTGCCTTAGGTTAATTCCCTCATCACTGTTAAATTCTGATTCAAATCTCATCTTTTAATGAAGAAATATGCTGGTCCCTCTGATATTACAAATCTATCATCTGTTTCTTCTGATCTACTGCACCTTTTCTGCTTTTCTATCCCAGTGTACTTCCAACATGACTGTTTCCAGTGTTCTGGTTTTCTGCTTTCTCCCTCATGTTAATTTAAGGCAGAAATAGTTTATGTCAAAATCCACATGCAGACTATGTCTATGACATGGTCTGGCACTTTAGAAGCAAACAATCATTACTGTATTTAATGAATAAAATGGCAAAGTCCTGAATATGTTAAGATACTTACCGGAAGAAAGACTGATTGCCAAAGCTTTAAGACGAACTCAATGGCGTTTTGGACAGGGCCTAGTATGGACATTGGGTGAGATAAAGTACTAAGTCCTGTTCGTTATGGGTGTGTGGTCAGGAAACTGAAATATTTTATATGCTTTCACAAACGTTGACTGACACTCATTTAGTATCTACTAGATATTTTATGCTTTCCTTATAAGAAACAAGCATATAGAATGAAATAGAGAAAGAAAAGAGACCCAGAAAGAGAAATGGATTAGAGAAGTGGTTCTCAACCTTCCTAATGATGCAGCACTTTAATATCGTTCCTCAGGTGGTTGTGACTCTCAACCACAAAAGAAAAAAAAAACGCTTTTGGTTGCTTCCTTATAGCTGTAATTTTACTATTACTATAAATTTTAATGTAAAAATTCATATTTTAAAATGGTATTAGGAGACCCATGCAAAAATGTCTTTCAGCCCCATTAGGGTTATGACCAATACATGAGATACCTTGAATGAGAGGTAGAATTTCTCAATCCTCTCTTAATGCTGACAAATATTATTAAGTTGGAACAACCAAATATTATGAGTTCGGTAAACAGAAAATATAACACTGTTTTATTTGTGTGTAGTAAAACCACTTTCTACTGTTCCTATTGGTTTTTCCTTGCTCTGTATTGTCACCCTTGTCACTGTGGCTTCTGTAGTCCTCAGCTCTTTCTTGGTGTCCTTGGATTATTGTTCAGAGGTCAACCATAAAGACATTCTATGTTGTTACTAATAGACACTCAGAGATGGATTAGTTGTTATTTGTAATTTTGTTCCTTGAGTGAGTCTGTATAATGAACATTCAGGGATGCAACTTATCTCTACATGGGAACAAATTTGGACATTTCATTGCAAATGGATGTTTTAGAAACTAGAATCAGAGGCTCTGAAATCTCTCAAAAATTATGTTCAAAGTTTATTCTTTCTTAAGTATTTTCAAATAATATTTGCTTGAATGCTCAGATGCAGAAAACATGGCCACCAAGGGGTGGCTATAGTTGCCTTTACAACAGTTACATTTCCATAAGAGTCAAGGTGTCCAAACTGTGTACCCTTAGATGTTCCTGCTAGAAGAACAAACATACTCTAGTAGCTCAATAGAGCTATGATCAATTTGCACTTTTGTTTATTTATCAACAGCCTCCCCTAATCCAGCTATATTTAATTCTACTAGGGATCAATTTCTTAATTTGCAAAACGATGCCACTCTAAAATACTTTGCATTGACAAAATGCACTGACATTGAACACTGTACAGTCAAGAGTAAACACACTATCCCTCCTGTAAAAGGAAGGAAGAGTGGAATACAGAGACTGTAGTAAAGGATCAGACTCTATTCACTCTCAGAAAACAATGACTACTGATCCAGTAATAGTTTTGCCTATAGATACTTAATGGATTGCCCCACTGACATGTCTGCTCCATTAAAGGGTTAAGTCATAAACAATCAAAGATTCCATTTACCTCTGTGATGGTTTGTATATGTTTTGTCCCAGAGACTGGCAAGATTAGGTTTGTCCCTCTTGGTGTAGGTGTGCCACTTTGGATGTGTCTATAAGATCCTCATCCTAGATGCCTGGAAGTTAGTATTCTGCTAGCAGCCCTCACATGAAGATGTAGACCTCTCTGCAACTCCTGCTCCATGCATGCCTGAATGCTTCTATGTGCCTTGATAATATTGGACTGAACATCTGAAGCCAACCACAATTGGGTTGTAAGCCAACCCCAATTAAATGTTTTCCTTATGAGTTGCCTTGGTTATGGTGTCTGTTCACAATAGTAAAGCTATAAGAAAACTTCTATGCCAATCAGTATGTAGGTCTGTTTTGCATAGAAAAGCCAACAAATATTGCTGGGTTTTAAAAATGTGTTTATAAGTCTAATTTCACCTTCATAGTACTTGCTAGAATCTGTAATGTGAAGCCTCTAACATAGAAATATTGATAACATTATTTCCAATTCATTCTTTTTTAATTGAACAACTTTATTTTAAAAAATAAAGATAAATTTTAAGCATTTTTGCATAAAAGTATATGAATACATTTCTGTCAGTGGTTTTTTTTTTTTTTTTTTTTTTTTTTTTTTTTTTTTTTTTTTAAGGTTTGATAGGGTGCATTAAGATCTTGCTAGTTACAATGAGCATAAAGTACATGTAAAACAGGATGTAACCTGGAATTAGTCAAGGTTTTCTTGGTGTGTAAGGATTAAGCATAATGGATTTTTCTTTTCTTTTCTTTTTCTTTTTCTTTTTTTGAACTTCATATAGTCTTTGAGGTGCTTCTGGGGTGTTCAGAGCTTTCTGGGGTTACTATTCAATTATCAGTGACTGCATATTATGTCTGTTTTTTGTGACTGGGTTATCTCACTCAGGATGATATTCTCTAGATGCATCCATTTTCTTAAGAATTTCATAAAGTCATTGTTTTTGATAGCTGAGTAGTACTCCATTGTGTAAATGTACCACAATTTTTGTATCCATTCATCTACTTAAGGACATCTGGATTCTTTACAGCTTCTGGCTATTATGAATAGAGCACTATGAACATTGTGGTGCATGTGTCTTTGTTGTATGTTGAAGCATCTCTGGGGTAAATGCCTAGAAGTGGAATAACTGGGTCTTCAGGTAGTACTATGTCCAATTTTCTGAGGAATCACCAGACTGATTTCCAGAGTGGTTGTGCCAGTTTACAACCCCAACAAGAGTGGAGAAGTGTTCCTCTTTCTCCACATCCTCGCCAGTATCTGCTTTCATCTGAAAATTTCATCTTGGCCACTCTGACTGGTGTGAGGTGGAATCTCAGGGTTGTTTTGATTTGCATTTCCATGATGGCTAATGATGTTGAGCATTTCCTTAGATGCTTCTCAGCCATTCAATATTCCTCAATTGAGAACTTTTTGTTTAGCTCTGTACCCCACTTTTAATAGGGTTTTTTGATTCTCTGTTGTCTAGCTTTTTGAGTTCTTTGTATACCTTGGATATTAGGCCTCTATCTGATGTGGAGTTGGTAAAGATCTTTTCCTGCTCTGTTGGCTGCTGTTTTGTTTTCTTGACAGTGACCTTAGCTTTACAGAAAACTTGCAATCTCATTAAGTCCCATTTGTCAAACTTTGTCCTTAGAGCACAAGCCATTGGTGTTCTGTTCAGGAAATTTTCTCCTGTGCCTATGTGTTCTAAGGTTTTCCCTACTTTCTCATCTAATAGTTTCAGTGTACCTGTTTCAATGTGGATATCATTGATCCACTTGTACTTGAGCTTGCATAAGGAGATAAGAAAGGGTATATTTTAATAATTCTACATGTTGAGTGCCAGTTGGACCAACACCATTTGTTGGATAGGCTGTCCTTTTTCTATTGAATGTTTACAGCTCCTTTGTCAAAAATCAGGTGACCATATACGTGAGGGCACATTTCTGGATTTTCTATTCTATTCTGTTGATCCATGTGCCTATTTCTGTAACAGTGCCATGCAGTTTTCAGCAGAATTGCCTTGTAATATAGCTTGAGGACAGGGATAGTGATTTTGTTCTCTTGTTGTTGAGGATGAATTTCACTATTATAGGTCTTTTGTTATTCCAGATGAAATTGCACATTGCTCGTTTCAACTCTATGAAGAATTGGGTTGGTATTTTGATGGGGATTGCATTGAATCTGTAGATTGTTTTTGGTAAGATGGTCATTTTTACAATGTTGATACTTCCAATTCATGAGCATGGTTAATCTTTTATTTTTCTGAGATCTTCCTCAATTTCTTCTTTAGAAGTTTAAAGTTCTTGTCATACAGGTCCTTCACTTGCTTAGTTAGAGTCACAACAAGATATTTCATATTTTTGTGACTATTGTCACATCAATGTTCATAAGTGAGATTGGTCTGAGGTTCTGTTTCCATGTAGGGTCTTTGTGTGGTTTAGAAGTGAGGGATATTGTAGCCTCAAAAAATGAGTTAAGTAGTGTTCCATCTAATTCTATTTTGTGGAATAGTTTGGAGAGTATTGGTATTAGGTCGTCAATAAATGTCTGAAAAAATTCTGTACTGAACCCATCTGGACCCGGGCTTTTGTTGGTTGGGTGGCTTTTGATAACTGCTTCTATTTCTTTAGGTGTTATGGGATTATTTAGATGGTTTACCTGGTCCTGGGTTTACTTATTACCTCGTATCTGTCTAGGAATTCATCCATTTCTTCGAGATTTTCTAGCTTTGTTGAGTATAGGCTTTTATAGTAGGATCTGATGATTTCTTGAATTTCCTCAGTTTCAGTTATTATGTCTCCACTTTCATTTCTGATTTTCTTAATTTGGATACTCTCTCTTTGTGCTCTACTTAGTATGGATAAGGGTTTATCAATCTTGTTAATTTTCTTAGAGAACCAGCTCTTGGTTTTGTTGATTCTTTGAATGGTTCATTTTGTTTCTATTTGGTCAATTCTGCCTTAAGTTTGATTATTTCTTGCCATCTACTCCTCTTGGCTGTATCTGCTTCCTTTTGTTCTAAAGCTTTCAATTGTGCTGTCAAGTTGCTAGTGTATGTTCTCTCCAGTTTATTTTCAGAAGCACTCAGAGCTATGAGTTTTATTCTCAGTACTGCTTTCATTGCCTCCTAGATGTTTGGGCATGTTGTGTTTTAGTTTTCATTGAAGTCTAGAAAATTCTTAATTTCTTTCTTTATTTCTTCTTTGACCCTGCTATCATTTAATTGAGCATATTTTAGTTTCCATGAGCATATGGGTTTTTTGTTGTCTTTGTTGTTATTTAAGACCCGCCTTAGACCATGGTGATCTGAAAGGATGCATGGGAGTATTTCAATCTTCTTATATCTATAGAGGCTTGTTTTGTGACCAATTATGTGGTCAATTTTCGAGAAGGTGCCATGAGGTGCTGAGAAGGTGTATTCTTTTATTTTAGGATGATATATTCTGTAGATATCTATTAATTCCAGTTGGTTTAAAACCTCTGCTAGTTTTACTGTGTTCTTGTTCAGGTTCTGCTTCCATGATCTGTCCATTGGTGAGAGTGGGGTATTGAGGTCTCCCACTATTATTATGTGGGGTTCGATGTGTTTTTTGAGCTTTAGTAGGGTTTTATGAATATAGGTGTTTTTGTATTTGGAGCATATATGTTAAGGATTGAGAGTTCCTCCTGACAAATTTCCCCTGTAATGAGTAAAAAGTGTCTCTCCTTATCTTTTTTGATAACTTTTGGTTGAAAATCTTCTTTATTCCATGTTAGAATGGCCACTTCAGCTTGCTCCTTGGGGCCATTTGCTTGGAAGTTTTTTTTCCCCAACCTTTTATTCTGAGATAGTGTCTGTCTTTGTCTCTGAGATGAGTTTCTTGTATGCAGCAAAATGCTAGGTTTTGTTTATGTATCCAGTCTGATAGCCTTTATCTTTTTATTGGGGAATTGAGTCCATTTATGTTAACAGATATCAAGGAATAATGGTTGCTGTTTCCTGCTATTTTTGCTTTTGTAGGTTGAATTGTGCCTGTGTGTCTTTCTTCTTTTGGTTTTCTTGCTTAGGAGTTCTCTTGTTTTAGTTCCCCTTGTTGTTTTAGGTTTTCCACCTATAATTCATTGTAATGCTGGGTTTGTGGTCAGATATTGTACAAATTTAGTTTTGTCGTGGAATATCTTAGTCTCTCCGTCTATGGTGATTGAGAGTTTTGCTGGGTATAGCAGCTTGGGCTGACACTTGTGCTCTCTTAGTGTCTGCTTGATGTCTGTCCAGGATCTTCTAGCTTTCATAGTCTCTGTTGAGAAATTGGGTGTGATTCTGATTGGACTGCCTTTATATGTTACATGACCTTTTTCGCTTACTGCTTTTAGTATTCTTTTTTTGCTTTGGTCACTTGGTGTTTTGACTATTATTTGTTGGGAGGAATTTCTTTTCTGGTCCAATTTCTTTGGAGTTCTGTAGGCTTGTTTTATGCTCATGGTTATCTCATTCTTAAAGGTAGGCAACTTTTCTTCTACAATTTTGTTGAAGATATTTACTGTATCTCTTAGTTGATATTCTATGCCCTCTTCTATTCCTAATATCTTATGTTTGGTCTTCTCATTGTGTCAGGGATCTCCAGGACAGTTTAGGTTAGGAGATTTTTGGTTTTTGCATCTTCTCTGACTGTTTTGTCTATGTTTTCAATGTTGTCTTCAGCCCCCGAGATTGTCTCTTTCATCTCTTGTATTCTGTTGGAAATGCTTGCATCTGTAACTCCTGTTTTCTTTTTTAGGTTTATTACCTCAGGCTTGTCTCTTTTAGTCTTTTATTTATTGTGTTCATTTCTGTTTTAAATTCCTTTATCTCTTTGGTTCTTTTTTCCTCTATTTGAGTTCTTTGAGTCTTTTTCTTGTTTCCTCTATAAAAGCTTCTAATTCTTTATGCTTTTCCTCCCTTCTTGTTTAAGGATCTCTATCATCAACTTGAGGTATGATTTCAGTCTGAGTCTTCTTTTTCTGGATTGTTTGGGATTCTTCTGTTTGCTGTGTTCTTGGTGTTGCTAACTTGTCTTGGTTTCCCTGGGGGTGTTGTCAGGTTGTCTTGGTTTCCCTTGGTTACATTCTTTCGCTTTCTTCTTTCCATCTTGTTGACTGTGTTTATACATGATCTTGTTGTCAGTGATTGGTTCTCGCCTCTCCCTTGTACCTGGCCTGTGTACCTGGATCTCCGAGTGTTCCTGGTGGCAGATGGCATGAGCACCTGTTCTGTATGCATGGGCTGCTGGTTGGAAACACACAACTCAGAAGCAGGGTTCCTGCTCCTCGGAACCAGTTGTGGGGGGCGCACTTTCCGTGCTTGGCAGAGATCTCTCTGCTCCCAGGCTACTCAGAACGCCTTCTCACCTGGCCTGTGTCCCTGGACCTCCCCTGTTCCTGGTGGCAGATGTCCTGAGCGCCACAAACTTGTCTTTTCTAATTGATAGTCAGAAAAAGAACATATCTCGTCTAAAATGCTGAACTGCTGCAAAATTCAGACCTTCAACTGCCAGAATGACAGTCAGTTTCTCAAGGGGATCTCAATTCATTCTTAGATTTGGTTTTTATTTTGATTATGTATTGGAAAGTTACATAAGCACCAATATATTTCTTTTTAAATCTCTACCCCAATGGTATCAAAATAAATTATAAATAATCCCATAAACCATAACGTACAGAGGCTTTGTTTCATCATTTTAGTAAATGTCCTACATAAATTTAGTGAGAAAATGAAGTTGCAGCTTTTTAACACTTGGACTTTGGACTGCACATTCTAAACACAGCAGAGGTTGTACTTCACCATTAAGAGAACCCAGTCCTTTTCATACTGACTGGACTCCACCCACCTGTACGAAAATGACGTGAGTATTGGAGTCAGAAAATTTCAAGGCAGTTGCTTCTAAGCTATGAATCATACTTATCTAAATATTGATTGTGATTAAATCCAAATTAACTCTTTGTGATAAGAATGCTGTGAATCTGGTGTTTGGTCCTCTTTGCATATCTCTCTAAAAGTTGGATGTCCTCTTGAGAGTTTTGTTTGTGAAAATATTTCTGGCCTTTTATAGTTATTTTTAAATCTATAAAATTATACCTATCCTGAGTTTTTGTCAAGTTACTAAAAAAGACTGGATAGTTTTGTGGTGATCAATAGCCTGTATATATTGATATTTATTCCTATTCTGCTGGATGGATTAGTCACTTCAATATCCATTTTCTGTCCTGATTCTACCAAGAACTACACCAACTTCCAGACATAAAATATGAATGTCTTGAAGCATTGACCTAATAAAATATGTGTACACTGATCACATCAAGCTGGTAAAACCAAACCAGAAAATGTGAACAACTGCTCAGGAACATGAGTCAGAAATTTAGAAGGCAAAGTGACATTAGCTAGTTCACTGCTACACAATATGAAAGTTCATCATGTAAATGTATTTTTGTAAGGACCAAAATTTCAGAAAAATTAGCCAGTGCTAGGATGTTGTTGTTTCAGGATATTTAAAAGATGTAGTAAATTAGAAATCCACTGTAATGCATGCTACTTTAATAAATCACGTCTCCCCCTGTAATGGATGGTCCTTGGTGCTGAAGATAAATACACGTTTATAAAGTGCTGGCATAGGAGGCAGTGAGCTCTATTCATTTTTATTTGTTCCTTTTTTGTTTTGTTTTCTTCTGTTTGTTTTTGTTTTTTATTTGTTTGCTTTTTCTTTAGATGTTGGACAATCCTTGGAACTTCAGATTCTTACATTTTTTTTGTCTGCACATTCATTTTATTTATTTCAAAGGTAGAAATGTTTTTTTCTATTTCTGGGTGAATTTTGGGTTCCTACAACTTTATCAGAATGCCCGGAAGCTTAACCATTCTTTACCACTCTGATAAAAACACAGTGTGTTAGAAATGACACATTCCACAAAAAAATATCACAAACGTGATCTCTTTTCTGAAAACTGTATATTTCTCACAGCCCTCTTCAGTGTTAGGAGGCATGCGATGAGAAGATTGCCAAGAACCAGTGTTCCTAAGAGGCAACCATTTATTGTCCATAAAACTGATGAACTATTTTCATTTCTTATTTGGGGTAGGAGCCAAATGTCCTGCTGGGCTTCATCTTCTCTATGACACCATCTTGTTTGCATTCAGTGGACATACAAAATATCCATGTACCATTACATGATTAGAAACTAAAGAAAAATATTTTGTAAACTTTCTTCTTAGCTTCTAGATGGAGAACTTGCTTTATTTAAATAAAAAATTGATCAGAATGCTGACTGAATTAACAGCAAAGCATTCTATAGATTAAATTTGTGAAAGCAGTTTTAAGGTGTTGTCAAGAAAATAAACAAGTATGTTGGGTGATCAGTCTGATAATTATATTTTTCTATACATTCTACAATATCAAAATCTCATAACCCATACTTAAATGCAAGATTCATCTTTCAATTGAAATAAAATTTTTATAGAATAAGACAAATAAATAACACCAATGTAAAAGTGCTTATAATGTATCTAGTTTAATAGATATATTGTAAAAAAATATCAGGAAGAAAAAATTACCTCAGGGCAGGGTATCTAAAGATATATTCTTTTCAGGAACATGCAAGTAACCCACAGAGACACACCATTATCATAAATATAATGAAAAAGAAAAAAAAAAAACAAATCTAAAAGTTAAAAATAAAGCAATCTATTGCGACCCAGACAGGATTGTTGATGCCAAGAAGCACTTGCTGACAGGAGCCTGGTATGACTGTCCCCTGAGAAGCTGTACAAGAAGCTGACCAATACAGAATTGAATGCTTGCAGCCGACTATTGGACTGAGCATAGGGACCCCAATGAAGGAATTAGGGGAAGGACTGAAGGAGCTGAAGGGTGTTTGCAGTGCCATAGGGAGATCACAGTATCAACCAACCACACTCCCCCAGAGCGCCTAGGGACTAAACCATCAACCAAAGATTACACATGGGGGGGCATGGGTCCAGCTGCTTATGGAGTAAAGAATTGTTGTATCTGGAATCAGTAGGATCGGAGGCCCTTGGTTCTGTGAAGGCTTAAGGCTCAGAGTAGGGAATGCTGGGTCAGGATGATAGGAGTGGGTGGGTCAGGAAGCTCCCTCATAGAAGGAAGTCAGGGGGACTGGATGGGGGGGTTGTGGTGGAGAAACAAGAAAGGGGGAATAAATAACATTTGAAAAGTAAAGAATAAAATAACCATAAATAAATAAATAAATAAATAAATAAATAAATAAATAAATAAATAAATAAAATTTGGGGCAATAGATTTGTTATATGCCTTATGATTTTACTTTTAATGGTTTTAGATACATAATTATGAGAAAATAAGCAACTTGATCAAATTTGCCTGAATAACTTAATCTAGATAATTTTAACTGCATAATATGATAAAAATGCAATAGCTGATAAGCTTAAAGCTCTTTTATATAAATATTGCTTTAAATGTAACCATCACTGTGATACATTTAGAGTCTTAAGTAACCTCCTTTCTCCTCTCTGTCCTACCTCTGTTGTATATCCAGGAAATAATTTTGTCTCCTTTAGAACCACAAGCTATAATGATATGAATATGATTTTATTTCTCTTGAAGAATCATCCTGATAGATTTACAGTGTTCTTTGCAGCTATTTGTGGCCCAAATGTAGAGGACATTTATTTTTTTCAAAGAAATGATGAGATCTGTTCTGCTCCATGAGACCTGTTAGTTGTTCAACATAAAGCCAAAGGCATTTATTTAAAGAAAGGGAAACACATGCCCTCAGCTTATCAGCTGCACTGCCATTAGTGGTCCAAAGTGTTATATAGTTTTTCCTTGGGTCGTTAGGCAGCCTTGTAGTAAGAAGGAAAAGAATGTTAATGTTGGGAATAATTTGTTCCTAACTGGAAGCATGCGACCATGGTGGGGGGAGCTCCCCAGTGGCCAAGAAGTTTCAGAATTCCCATGTGATGCACAACACAGCAGATGAGGTCTACAAGCATTCCTGCAGATGGCTGATTAATGTGTAAATTAATCTGTCTCAGTAAGGATCATGCCAGTCACTGGCAGCTATAATTATAGATCAGAATAAAACCTTGCTCTGCAAATTTGTCAACTAGAGAACTGTAGCACAGACACAACTTTATTTAAATACTTTAATGATTGACTGTCAGGATTTGTGACACATGTGTGCCTCGACCTGTGAACATGAATAGGAATGATACAGATTCGTGTTTGTGGCATAAAACAAACAAGGTAATTAAGAAATACAAGAAAAATGAAAGTACCATGAACTCACAAAACTACAAATCCATTTCCATGCAAATGGATCAAATAACAGACATCATCCAGCAAGGACATTTGAATGAACCCATTAAACACAAGGCTGATGCATTACTGCTTTTTTTTTTTTTTTTTTTTTTTTTTTTTTTTTTGTAGTCTTGAAAAAAAAAAATCTAAGATGCTCCAGTTCAACCCTTGCTTACTATCTCAATTCTGAGCCTGCTTGAATTTCAAGGTAACTGCTGCATGTGTGTTTAACAGAAGCATATTTGCACTTAATGAGACACGTATGAGTTTCTAACCTTTACTTGAGTTTAAGAAAGCGTCAGCCTTGAAAGGCACATCTGTTGTCTTCTTAAAACTAGAAATTCTTCCCTCCCTGTTATCAACACTAGGAGCAGAAGCAGAATTCTCTAGGAAAACAAAACAAAACATAACAAGACAAAACCCAGTATGTTTCATGAAGTATCTTTGATTATTTTCTTTTTCTTTTGTAGTCTTAATCTAGTATTTGCTCAGTTAAAATAAATTCCAATTAAATAACAGATTAAAAAGCTAATTGAAAAATGTTCATTCATCAAGGAAATGACAATGAGATGAAATGTCAGCTTTGCTTCAAATGGCCCTCATTTCCTTCGGTGACCACTGCTGAGGAATATATTAATTATACTCTTTCCTCAACATGTAAGAGTGACATCTCTCATGCCTCAGTCATTCACATGAAAGAGGGTGGACACATACTTGACTTAGTCACATTTGTTAACAACTTATGAAGAGCTGTGAAGGCGACTCCATTAGTAAAACCCATTCACACAAGCATGCTGACATGGGTTTTTAGCCCCAGGTTGCATGCAAAAAAGGTTGAGTGTACATCTGTGTGCTTACTTACAAATCCAGTTCCAGGAAGATGGGGACAGACACATCTTTGTGGTTCTCTGAACAATCAATATATTTGACTTGGCAAATTTAAGATTCAGTGAGAGATTTGTCTCACAAATAAATTAAAAAGCAACAAACAGCGCAGAGTGGATGAGAAAGAGCAGTTGACCTTGAGCCCTGTCCTACACATAACATTCTACACAGACTCACATACATATGAACACATACATGCATGTATGATACAATGTTAGTAAGTTTGTAAGATATCAAGCACTTGGCTTCCAATGAAGCAGTTGTGAGATGACGCAATTGTCACCAAGGTGGTTAACAACAGTGACTTTACCATCTCTAATGTAGGACCCTTAGACCAGAAAATACATAAGGAGTCTCTTTCAGTTACAATAGCAAGTCATTCTAAAAACATCTACATCCAAGTGCAGAAGAAACCTGACTGGGAAATCTAGAAATGTCTTCACAAAAAAGGAAAGCTTATCTTAATAACGTCTGTGAATGAAGCAAACTAGTTTGCCTTAATATTCTCTTCACTTTAAAGACATGAAAGCCGCACATCTGCATCAATGTTTCTCCACCTTCCCAATGCTTTCACGCTTGAATACAGTATTTCTTGTGGTGGTCATCCACAACCATAAAATTGTTTCATTGTTATTTCATAACTGTAATTTTGCTACTGTTATGATTTGTAGTATAAATATATAATATGCAGAATATCGGATATGAGACCTCCATGAAAGGGTCCATCTAATCCTCAAAGAAGCTGTGACCCACAGACTGAGAACTGTTTATCTAGAAAGATGGTGTATATACCTTCATGGTTGGTTATGAGATGCCCGAGACTCATTTGAAAATCTGGAGTTTACTTTCTTCTCTCATTGTCATTGGTAGCATCTTTTGGTTGGCTTTAAACTCAAAGTTGTCATCACTTCCTCAATACTGCAAGTACACTTCGTATTTTCATTTTTATTAATTGATAGTTTTATACATTTTTGGTGATATTTATCTCTTTACCTTCTCACAGATGCATGCTCTTTTCTTTACCCTTCCAAATCTCTGTTTCCATCTCCCACTCCCTCTCCCTGTTCATCTCCTGCTCCTTCTGCTTCCTCTTCCTCCCTTTCCTGCTTCCGCTCTCTTTTTGCTCTCTCTATATCTCTCTCCTTGTCCTCCTTTTTTTGTCTTTCCTCCATCTAGTACAGTGTGTGCTGCTAATTCATTTTGGATGTCTTCCCTTGTTGCCTGCACTGGAGGTTGATCTAGCCCAGGCAATTACTAAAAACAAAAATTCATAGAGAAAGTCAGCATCCAAAGGTACTGAGGACACACACAAATTATCATATTACAAAGGGGGCATTGTTATTTATTTACTCAGAGGATAATCCTAGTTCTGTTCTACCAGTCATATTAGGGTTTTACATGCTTTACTTGGATTGTACTGTTTAGTCCTTTGATTAAAACAGGAATAGAAGACTGAATGAAACAAACACAAAGGGAGTAGAGACTTCTTGCTTTCTTTTTTTAACTTTCATAAAACCAAGAAAACAAAATAAAGGTTTTAGTCATTTCTTTCCTGTTTGTGTTTGTTTCAGGCAGAAGAAAGATTATCAGAGACAATCTGAATGATTATTCCAAATGAGAGCTGTTCCCTAATGTTCTCACAAGATTGCAATATTACTTTGCCACAAATACTGAACTTTTAAAATTGTAATTTAAGGATTCATTTTTATTTTTGTTTTTGTGTATTTGTATGTTTCTTTCTCTGTGTATATGGTATGTGTGTATGGGGGGGGGGGTTCTGCAGAGGGCCAAAGAAACCTTTGTGTCCCCTGTACCTGTGGAACTCACGTTACAGGGTCTTATTGAGTTGGTCCATGGATCATGGGTTCTGGAAACTAAACTTAAGTCCTCTTCAAGAGCAGTAAGCACATTTAATTCCTGAGACATTTCATGAGTTCTGCACTTTTATAAGGCTTCCATGAATAATTCTTCATTAATAAAATAATCTCAAAAGGTACTTTTAAAATATTTTAAATAATAGCCATGTCAAAGAAACAAATTTGTACAGTGAACTTGGCCTCAAGGCCATCTCTAAATATTTTAAGTTTTAATGTTTCTAGCAAAGATGTACATTTTAATGAATTAATATAAAGATATATTTACATGTATACAATGTATATAAGTACACTGTGATAAAGACATTAAAGGCACTATGTAAAGCACATGCTCTTATGAGTTACCATGGTCTATTTAAAATCCTAAACCATTATACCCTCCTTTATATCTATTTATAGACAGTAGCTTATATGTGTATATTTATGTGGGAGTTACTGTGTATAAAGGTTAGCAAGTCAACAACCTAGATTTGGACTTATAAAACAAGGAGGAGAGTATTTAAAAAAAAAAAAAAAACTTGGAATGTAATTGGATACAAGTTACGTTAAACTAAAAAGGAAAGTAATGAATGTAAGACAATTTAACAAGCTTAGTGAAAATAAGATGGGGGTTAGGACATGAGATGAGGCTCAACCCATTAAAATTAAAATGTAGAAAAGCTAAAACCCAAAGATCCCCTCAAAATTCATAAACTGAGGGGGTATTTTCAGCAGGAACTGAAGCAAAGGCCATCCCGAGACTGCTCCACCTGGAGATTCTGCCCATATACAGCCACCAAACCCAAATAATATCTCTGATGTCAAGATGTACATGCTGACAGGAGCCTGATATAGCTGTCTCCTGAGAGTTTCTGCCATAGCCTTACTGCTATAAATTAAGATTCTTGCAGCAGCTAACCATCAGACTGAGCATGGGGACCCCAATGGAGAAGTTAGAGAAGGGACTTAAGGAGCTGAAGGGGTTTACAACATCATAGAAAGAACAACAATATCAACCAATCAACCAGACCCCCAGAGCTCCCACGGACTAAACTACCAACCAAACAGTACACATGGAAGGACCCATGGCTCTACCAGCATATGTAGCAGAGGATGGCATTGTCTGGCATCATTAGGAGGAGAAGCCCTTGGTCCTCTAAAAGGTAGTTTCTGCAGAGTGGAGGAATACCGTGGTGTTTAGGTGGAAGTAGGTGGTTGGGAGGGTGAGCATCTTCAATGAAGCAGGAAGAGGGGTGTAGGGTGAGGGTGGACCCAGGAACGGGGATAACTTTTGAAATGTAAATACATAGATTATACAATAAAAAAAATAAAAAAAAATTAGTATTTTTCTTGGTTCTTTATGTGCTGATGCAGTTGGATTCCCATGAGCTGAGCAGGTTGGGAATTCAGGGTGATGACAGATCAGCACAGCCTAGGTCTTCTCGTGACATTTACCAGGTTTATAGTTGTAGTTAATTAGTTACAGTTAAGGGTTATATCCAGCAATGTGTTTGAGAAAGGCTGTATTCTGTTAGAGGCTCTACTATAAGCTGAAATTTTAAATACAGGCAAGGAAATACTTCACAAAAGGGCCAGGATAAGGATATTGCTGTGCTCTCCCAAACAAAATTAAAGAAGTCCTGCCATTGAACAGACAAGGGGTTTACATTCTGTCTCACAGTTTTACTAATAGATATGTTAGAACATTCCCAGTGTGTTTTGTTACCGTAATTGGCGTGAGAAGGAGACAATGGACCGTCTTTCTTTTTGCCGTCTTAAGGGTACATGGGAGGACACTGGAGAGAGTGAGCACTGGCCTGGAGCATTTTTGCCCCTGATAGCCTATGTGTAGAATTATTTACCTTGCCTGTTACTTGCACTTTAGAAAGCAAATAATTTTCACCTTATCAAAGTAGTGTTATCATTTATTAAGTGCAAAAATGTGACGCTGAATAACTTCAGTGATATCATCCCTTTATTTTTGAGCAGTGAGAAGAAACCTTCTCACTTCACATTCTGTAGATGCGTCCATGATGAAACTAGTTGGCTGATGGTAAGTAATTCATTCAAGACAAGCTTGGTGTTAAATTAACTTTCCTAACACTAAGCATTTAGTTCTTAGACCCGTGGATTGTGTTTATGAAGTGAATATTTTAATTATTTGTCTATGCAGTTAGACATCATTTTAAAATCCCATTGAATATTTTATATCTAAATAAGAATTATGTTTCTCTCTGATAAAAGCAGAAGACAGTATAATTTAAGAGTTTATTTTTCTTGGCTCAAAGTCAATATTTCAAGTAAAATGTATGTGAAACAAGTTTTCAACAATTTCATAATTTCAAAGAGAAAAATAGATGTAACTGGAAAATGATTTTTAAAATGTTGGCAAAATATTCTACTGGTTTGAATATTTCTTTAAGCAAATTGTGTTTGAACCTCAATCACTTCTGAGAGTCTGGGGAAGTGAGAAAAACAGAAAGTTCTAAGACCAGATGAGTTACACCCTCAAAAATGGATCAACACCCATTTAAAAGGTTTGGGGGCTATGAGTTGATGGTTCTTTAGCATGTTTCTCTCACTGTCTTGTATTGGAAAAGCAGGAACCCTACCTAGAAAGGCATCATTAATGATGCCCTAGTAACACTCCATCAGTGATACCTTAGCGAACATATCAATTTTTTCGTGGTTGTGCCTCCATCAGTGATGCCCTGGCTCCACTCCACTGGTGATTTTATAACCTTCATAATAATGAACCAGTACTTTTATTTACATTATGATCCATCTACTATGAAACTTTGTGTTATTACAGTCTGAGTAGTAGGAAGGTTTCTGTAGGAAATAATTTTTATTTCTGATCTGGAAGAAAAAATTGAGAAACAACATTATTCATATTAATTTCTTTAATCATTGCTCTTCTGATCATCCCTAAAATGGAATGATAGGAAATATAAAGTAAGCTATAATCATAAAGATTTTCCCTGTTATATTTTGAATGATCAATCAAATTCACTGTAATCATATAATACTAGATGATCAAACCACTGGAATAAGTTTTCATAATTTACTCATTGTTAGAAATAGTCCTAACATCCTGACAATCCTCATAAGGGGTGGTATATGAAAATATTGAAAGAAGAAATGATAGAAAGTGCACTTTAATCTGTTAAGTGCTGCCTGAATTTTGTCTCAACTCTGCCTCCACAGTAACCTACCGCTTGGCTCCTATGTAAGCACCAAGCATGCCCACTTTCTAAATAATCTGATCATTTTTAAAGAGGGAGGGTGTAACTGTATAAAACTAAAAATATAATAAACAGAGAAAGGACTCATAGTTGGCCTTTTGAAGCACTATGTGGAAACATATTTATTTTATTGTTATTCCTTCATAACGTGCTCCAACGTCTTTAAAAATCTTTAGGCAATGCAGAACAAAGCTCACAGAGTGTCAAATTTTATAGAGCAATATTTCTCTCAAAAGAAATTTTGTTTCTCTATCATTGTATCCTGTCTTCATTTGCATGATCTAAATGAATACCATCATATTTTAAAACATTGACCAATAGATTAATGAATTGTGAGCTGAGATTATGTCCCATTAATCTCTACTTACCCAACTCTTAATACAATGTCTCATTTGTGAGATTTGAATATAATATGTTTAATAAAAGAACAATTCCCTAGAATATTTGGTTTTTGTTCTTTTGTTTAACACATACATGTGTGTACCTGCAAACCTGCATGCATGCCTGTCAAGACCATGAGAGAAATTTGGTCACACTAGAGGTTGACTCACAGGCAGCTAAGAGCTGAACTCATATTCTTTGGAAGAGCAACAAATGTTTTTAATCTATAAGGTACACACAGAGCAGCTTAGAACTGTCTGTTACTCAAGTTCCTAGATATCTGACATGTTCTTCTGCTGTTTATATGATCCTGCATTCACATAGTTGGTCACATACATACACATAGATAATAAATAAATATATCTAAAATATACAATACTAACACTAATTTCTTTTCTGACACATTAATTGATGATACAAAAAAGAAATCTATACTTATATATTTAGCATACACATTCATTACAAATATTGGACATTTAATCTGAGATATGTGTCATTAAATAATTTTCCACTTAGCAAGACTCATAGAGGATATGTGCAGAATCTGAGATAATACAGATGAGTTTTTCCATGCATTTTGGATATAACCACAGTGTAGTAAACAGGAAATGTACAATCCTGCCCTTGTCTTAACAGGCCATACTGTCTGACAGTAGGCAGTCTAGTTTATAGGAATAGACTTTAAAATAAAAGATTAAGGAAAGGAAAATGAATGCAGTCATGATGTCACCTTATCAATATTCTGTGCTATATATGATACAATGTGTCAAAGTATATGACTAGAATAACATAATGTTTGTGGTAGTGTCACTACCAAGAATTGAATGCTGTGCCTTGTGTTGTCATATATAAATAGCTACTGTGCCATTTGATAATTTGGAAACTTCTGTCATTTTAGTCATATGAAACCACAGGCACATACACACACACACACACACACACACACAAGCCCATGCATGTACACACACACACAAACACACATACTAACTGCAGCTAACTTAATATGTGTGCTTGAATTTTCAGTTATTACATATATATCATGCATTATTTCTATATATTATTGCACACAGACCAAGCCTGTGAGAAATACTTAGAGTCTATAAAAGTCTTTAATAATGACAAACTGTATTTTTATAGTTAATGTAAAAATTACAACATTAGTATTTAGGTTGAGATATTATAGATCATATGTGTGATAATAAATATTCTAGAAGTACACGTTCTGTGGAATTAAAATAATCCATTGAGATTTGTAGGTCTTGCCCCTAACTGTTTAAATCAATAAACTGAAGCACTTATGTCAGAAGGACGTTTACACTGCCCATTGTGGTCTCGCACATCTGTCTCTGTCTCAGAGCTGCTCCTGTGTTTGATGTTTCTACATTTTCTTGCTGTGCTTCACTTAGCATGTGAATGCTGAGTCCAAGGGAGTAATTCTTAAACTAGGGCTTTTCTCTTTCTTCATTGCAATCTCAGGAGAAACCTCTGTTAACCTCAGGGATCTAATGATGCTGAGTTTTGTGCCTAGTTCCACCCTAACACAGAGACTTTCCCTAGGCATGAAACTACCACTGGGCCAATCATGTTCTAACTTAGAATGTTGGTACATTGTTCTAACTATGTGAGCTTGTTTTCCTTTCTAAAACTTGCTCTCTACTCTAATTTCAAGAAAAGCAAAATGTAGATTGTCCTGAAACTGTTTGTATTTTAATGTTAATTCCACTTCCCCAATAAGGGCTGCCTAGTCACATGACTCCAACTGAACCTTCCCATTTTAACTAGTAAAATAAAGGAAAGCCAGTGACTGGGTGGGGTGAGGGAGGTGGGCAGGGCTGAGAGGTCTGAGGAGGTCAGACGACGAAGGGCGAAAGTCATGACAACTTGGAATTTCCCAAGGACCAGCTAGACCCAGGGAATATTAATTGGCATTAAATAGCTATGAACATTAAGGATTTTATAGGTATAATGTCTCATATAGAAAGGCAGTTTGTATCTTTGTTTATTTGATGTAATCTTATTGAGAGTTGAACATATAAACCTGTATGAAAAGCTATCGGGCTGTAGAATTGTATTTATGTGGGATTTGGGGGTAGAGAGACACCCTGAGACAGAGGCAGAGACCAGGCAGTAGAAAACTGCCAGGAAAAGGAATTGCACAAACAAATTTGGCCATGTTGGTGTCTCAGACTGGGCACCAGAGGTGTGTACAGCTCTGTATCAGGGCCGGGCTTGAGGAGTAAGACCTCAGGGCAGGTAAATAGATGAACTATTTAATTTTTAAAAAAAATATTTACTACAACAGTAAAAAGCCTCACTGATTGCAGTATACTTCTTTATAATGTTTATTAAACCACAGTAAAGATAAGACATGTACAAACCTTTTTTAGGATTCCTGATTCTGTTCACACATCTTGGGCTGTTTTTCCACAACAAATGCCATGTTCCTTCACCTTCTGACCTCTGACAATACTTATTTTTAGCAAGTAATCAGTTGCTTCCTCTCCATGCTTCTCACTTTCAGCCTCTACACAGACATGAGGTCGTTCTATGTCTTTATTGTTGCCTGGGCTCTTGCCTTTCTCATGCCTATTCTCACAGAGTACTTTAAATTCTTATTTCCTTAACTCCAGATTGACTTGCTTTTATAAGTAGAATTCTTGCACTAGCTATTGAGATTGAAATTAAATCACACATCATTATTCAAACAATAGCAGAATTGCATTTCTCACAGGACCACAGTGAGTACTTTTTAATGAGGGGATGCTCATAAGGAAATTAGCACCATGATTGTGATGAAGTCAGCTCTCCTTTCAGATCAATCATTTTTTTGTTGATATTTTTACTTTATAGATTAATAAATTTGAATAAATAGTAAAATTGAAAACAGGAGATACAGATGCCAGCACAGACACTCGGATGAACACGCATACACACAGGCATGCACGCAACACACACATGAACCACACACATACACAGAGAGAGAGTAAGACAGAGAGAAAGAGAGAGACAGAGACACACAGAGAGCCATACACTGACACACACCCATATATATAGATAGATAGATAGATAGATAGATAGATAGATAGATAGATAGAAAGAGAGAGAGAGAGAGAGACAGAGATAGAGAGACACACAGAGAGAGAGAATATATTGATAATAAAAACTTAACTTAAGAAGGAAGGTGTGCACTTTTAATCTGTCTTTTAAACAGGAGTGTCATTAATCTGCTTTCCTTAAGACTAAGATAGAAAACTGTTTTCACTGCCCCAGCAGTTTGTAACTTTATACTCACAGGTTGGTGTATCTTTCAGCCTTCATTAAAGAAGCCTTTTTTTTTTTTTTTTTTTGATAGTGCATGATACACACAGACACACATAACTGGCCATTGTGTAGAGAATAAGTTGTTTTTTTAATGCTTGGTACTAATATTTAACATCTGCATACAGTCTCTCCTCTATGTTCACAGGGATCATTGTATTACCAAGGGTAGAAAAATTTTAAGGGCCAATGGTAGGGGAGAGATTTAGTTTCCTGGAAAACTAAAACAGGAACATTTATATAACTAAATAGGGAAGAAAATAAACAATAGTTTCCATGAAGAAGTTTCACAGCTAAACACCAAGGTCACAAATCTAAAATGTTCATTCATGTGACTATTTCAACAACATAATAAATGGATAAGCAAAACAAGTTCTAATTTATCATTTTAAGTGGTATTTTCCCTCTGGAATCTAACAGAAAGTTATTTATGTCACTATTGAAACACTGTCCAGTGTTCAGGTTGCTGTAATCGTCAACACTGAGACATTGTTCCCTCATCATCACTCTGTAATAGATTTTACAGAGGCATTTCATCTCGTCTTTTTCATTTCAGGTTCCTTCTTTAATTCCCCACCAGATTCTGGTCAGCTTTCACCTATGTTCCCCTTCTTATCCTGCCCCATCTTTCAATATGTCCCGGTTTTTACAAATCAGAACTGGAACTTTGGTAGGTATAAGAGATAGAGGAAAGGTTTGAATTTTATTTTTTTGATATCATAGTACATTGTACAATGTACATAGTAGTTAGTATGTAGTATGTTGAAATATAGAGAAATGTATGAAATCAAATAATTTTTCCCACTTCTTGGAAACTGAAATAAGAACACAGTAGTAATAACTTGTTAAAATAACAGACCAAATATCTTTCAGTGAAATGAAAATTTCTGGATTCTTTGGAAACCCACTTGTGTCATGCGATATTTTCTGGAAACTTAGAGGATTGTTTTTTTTTTCCTGAAGTAGACATGTGAGCTGATGTTTCCTTGAGAACAGACACATGTTTTGTTTTGTTTTCTGGTGTTGGAAGCTGCATGTGACACTTGAGAGAACTTGTGACATTTGTAAATGGTATAAATATAGCTGAATAGACAGTGGTTGGCACTGTCTGCTATTGGTTCGTATGCCACACTTTGCTGATCATTGTTTGTCCTGACTTTGCAGAGATAAATGAAGCAAAGAACTTCTGGTGGTGTTTCCACAGCTTTTGCTGCTCTCCTGGACACAGATGGAATGGTAGAGTCTTACTATTTCTTCCAGATTGAACTTTCATTGATGATTTGTGAATGGTGTTTGCTAGTGGATCAAGCAACTGCTGCTGATTTGTGTGAAATGAACAGCTGATACCCTGAAAACAAAGATTGAATTAACCCCAAAGAAATTATTTCTGAACAAGCCCACATCCTCCTTTGTCCTATTAACCTTTTATTTCTATTACATCTGTTGGGTGGTGGGATAGAAGGGAGGGTGAAGAATTTAAAGTAGGTTTTGAAGAATAAAAGTCTACACTTCAGATTTGTTATCAGCATAGACTTTGGCAAACATAAAAATTAAAATATGTCAGCTGGACAGTGCATTGGAACACAGGCACAGAACTCAACAACCCATCTTGTCATGGGCTGTAAACTCTTATTCGCTCAGATTGGCTGATGATTGAAAAATGTAGTAGTGAGGAAATTGAAATAATATGGGTGGAAGCTGAGGGCAGCCTATGGATATGAATTGGAATATGTGAATTAAAATATAAAAATTGAGTCTTATAAGTAAGAGAAAACAGTTGAACCTGTGGCTGAGGCCATAATTTTATTTACTCAGAAGACTGAAACAGTAGAACCACAAATACAAGGTTGATCTGAACTACAGGTGAATATATTGTGAACCCAGCAAGTTTAGTGCAAACATATGTTTATTTTAAAAGAAAAAGGGAGCCTGAATCTCACTCAGAAGTATAGTACCTATCTAATGTTCGCTGGGACCCTACTTTTCAGCACTGAGTGTGTGTGTGTGTGTGTGTGTGTGTGTGTGTGTGTGTGTACATGTGTGTATGTGTGCACATATGTGTATATTTGTACATATATATCTATACATATGTGTGTACATGCATATGTACATATGTACGTATATATGTATGAACATGCTTATGTGTGTGTTCTGTGCATTTGTGTGTATGTGTTTGTGCATGTTCAGTGAAGTGCATGGGCAAATACAAATTCACTTGTACAACAAAATATATAACATTAAATTCCTACTTAATTTATTCTAATGGAATATCACCAGTACATGAACATAAGTGCTATCCATTATAAATACTTTCCATAAACTCACTGCTACTGATTGTGTCTGTCTGTGTGTGTGTGTGTGTGTGTGTGTGTTCCTGTGCACGTGTGTTGGTGGTAGATGGTATGTATTCATGTGTGAAGGCTAGACATATATTAGCTAGCTTTCTCCACTATCCTCCAATTCACTATTTGAGTCGGGATCTGGAGCGCACTGTTTAGGCTTGTCTGTTTAATGAGAGAGCACAAGGGGTCCTTCTGCTTCCACTCCTTAGCAGTGGGTTCTGTTTACACCAGTTTATTAAATTGAAGCTAGGCTGTGAACTCAGTTCTTCACCTCTGTGCAGCCCCTGAACCACATCACCAACCTCTGGATACTTTGAATACACCCCTGCCCTTTTAATGCTTCCAGGAGCCTCCTAAAGTTCTATAAATTCATGAGACCTTAAGAGCAAATGCATTTTACCTTCTTAATTCAGGACTTTGGATGAAGCATATTTTATTACCTATACTAAAAGAAATATATGTTTAATTACATTTTAAATACACAGGCTGATTTAACCCTATTTCTATGCTAAAATTATGTATGTTTCATTTTAATACTCTTGCTTATTACAAGAGTCACTTCTTATCTCTGGTTTTACTTTCAGTGGTTTCAGCTACCCATGATCAATTACAGTCTGAAAATGATAAATGGAAAATTACAGAAATAAATAATTCATAAGTTGCAATTGTGCAGTGGTCTGAGTAGTATGCAGAAATATGGTATGTTTAGGATGTGAATCACTCCTTTGTGGAGGACACAAATATTGTGTGCAACACCTGTCAATTGTCTCCCAGTAGGAGTTCTGTTATCAGATAAACAGCAAGCACCACACCTTCACAGAACTATATCCCCCATCACATTCTAATTTTTTGATCATGTAGGCCTTGTGCTGCCTTGTTTCATCCTAAGGGGGAGGGTGAATACAGTATAGTATTTTGAGAGAAAGAGAACACATACACTTAGCTTTCATCAGGGCACTGTGTCATAATTGCTATGCCTTGACAGTTGTTGGTGGCTTCTTGCCTAGCCTACAAGCTAATCTTTACAATAACTCTAGATAGGAAAATATTCTCTGCATTATGTTGAGGATGTGCTTCTACGTGGGTATCCAATGATATTTCTGCAGATAAATGGAAGCTGCTCTAGAACATCTTAAATATTTCAGACAAAAATGACTCCCCAAACAAATAGTTTTGATGGAAAGGAGCTTCAGTATTAGATAAACACCTATCAATAAATGAATGATAAAATCAGAATAAAATATTTATCACTTTACCACATATTCTAATTCTAATAATATCTACAAGGATATTGTAACTATGGGTCACAGGAAAGCAAATATTATAGTCAAACAGATCACAGGCCTTCCCTGCTTGCCTGGTACATATCAAAGTCTTGTTTATTTGTTTATTATACTAAAACCTTAGTCTATTAAATGCGATGAATGCATTATGTCAAAACAAAAGACAATGATGCATTCAGCTTCATTAAATAAAATGCTGCCCAGACAAGGTAGTGAGCACATGGATTGTTGAGACATTATAGCTGGTAGACACCATGTAAGAAAGCTACAAACAAGAAGAAACTTTTTTGTATGGCTAGAGTATGGAATGCAAGGGCTGCCTCTGCTTTGAGTGCAGCCCATTTGATAATGTCAGCTGAATTTCAGGCAGACACAACTGGATAAAGCATAACTGAGAGACTGAAGAGTAAATAATAATTCAATAAGAGCATATCGGAGCACCAGAGATTATATGTTTGTATCATGGCTTGATCTCTTTCCCCCTTTCCAATATTCCTACGATCACAAGTAAGTGCAAAATGAATATATTCATTTCATTATCTGACTGACTACCTGACCTCAATTCATAACTGCATCCAAATTTGTGATCCATAAAACCATTTTTAAGAGACACAAGCCAAGCACTTCTTTTGATAGGTTAATGCAAGCAGTCCATTTGTATAAAGGGAACTTTATAAGTCCTAAAAGAAATGCATTAAAGAGGTTCAAGGATATTACTCTGAAGCTTTCATAAAGGAAAAAATAAAAGTTCTAGAATGACTCATGTAGCTCCAGAAGTTTCAAAAACTATAATAAACGAAAGAAACACTGGCTATCAGGTCTTAGCTGAATAAATATTTACATGGCACCTTTATACTTCCTGGAAATGACCTGCAATTCCAGTAGTTAATGCAAAATGTGGCCAAATTTCCCCCACTGCATCAATAGTACCTTAGTTTCCCCATAAATTTCAATAGGAAGAATGTTCTTAACATGTAAACTGTGTTGCCTCACCTCTAAGGGTCTCAGCAATGGTTTTCTCATTGCTTTGACAAAACACCTGAGAAGATCAGCGTAAGGAAGGAAGGCTTTACAGTCTCTCAGAGCAGAGAAAGCAGGACAGAGTGAGTGAGTGGTGCTGGTCATGTTGCCTCTGGTTGCAAGAAGCAGAAAGTGATTAATGCTGGTGCCCAGCCCATTTTGTCATTGTCTTAAGGCTCTCGATCCATGGTGTGCTAGGACCCATAGCGAGAGCAGGGACTGTTTCCTGGGTGATTCTAGATTCTCTTAGACTGTCAACATTAACCCTCCCGGAGTATGAGAAAAGTTTAAAACCTGTGTTTAATTTTGTCCTCAGAATTATTGTCATTCACATCTATCAGCACACTTGAGAAGAATAAAAGGAGTAAATAATGTCATTAGATCTTGACAAGAAATGGTGTCATCACTATTTCTAATTAGGTAAAAGTCAGCCTTGGGAAGCTAGAAGGTGGCTAGTGGTGTAAAGCGCCTTCTGTATAAGCAGGAACTTTGGGCTTGATCCTTAGAATGCACATAAAGTTGCAGGCAGTAGCACATCTACACTCTCAGCATTCCTACTGTGAACTGAGAGTTAAGAGAGAAGAGTCTTTGGAAGCTCACAGAGTGGCTAGCTTGTCATAGGCAGATGTGAACAAGAGATCTGTCATCAAATTAGGTGAAAGGTCAGGGAAAATATTGAAGATAATCTGCATAACCATATACTCATACATGAACATTCGTATATGAACATAATATTATGTTATTATATCACATATCATATAAGCATATATACATATAAAACACATATACACATACATTAATGTTCTCCTTGTAATGTAGAACTTCTTCCAGGAAATTTGCAATCATCACTGGTTGTACGTATGGGTTACACGTTTTAGTTAAGACTTGGGCAGTTGCATGTTCATTTTACAAAATCATGATAAGGTGGTATTATTTCAGCTTGCTCTTGTATAGTGAGAGATGTTGTACTAAACTGTTATCAGTACCTTCAAGACTCTAAGAGGCTCAAGCAAAAAAAAATATTGTCTATTGAAATAAGAATTGGCCCACTGAATGCATAGAAGAAATACTGAGTGTTTTTAGGTTAAAAAGCATGTAGCAGTGGTCAGAAGCCCAAAACACTGAAATCTTTTCTTTAGAGTACTTTCAAAGATTTAATAATTCAATTTTTTAAGATCAAAAGAAATCCACAAGATAAATTGTGTTTTGTGCCTCTGTTTTAATTGGTATTTGATTTTACCCACTGAGTTTAAAGAAAGAGAAGGCTGCTTCAAGACATGTCCCTATTAACGTCTCTCAGTACTTCCTGGGGGTTACCTCTCAAGACTTTGAGTAGGTGGTACAACAGCAAATGAACATGGATATGAAACAATCCTTAATTAATATACAAAAATTCTGAAATAAATGCAAATATTAAGACCAGAAATATATCTTTGGAAAGTATCCTATATTATGGAAAAGAGTAGCTATGTGTTTGAAGATGACAAAAACTTTTTAAAATTCTGATCTTAAAACAAACCATGTTAAAAAAATATTTTCACACTGACTATTTCAATACGCAGAAATGTGGTGTGGTAGTGTGGATAGACATATCAGTATTTTTTATATTTTATTTTTGCCTTGTGTTTGATAAAGGCCTGTGACTCAGTAGTGTTGGTAATTACTGTATTTTGTTGGTTGAGTATTATGTGAGAATTCGAACTCTGGAATGCTGAAAGCACAGGAGACTGCTCTGTGTCTGGCATTTCTGTCAATCTCCTCCCATCATAGAGACACTCTGTCCACCAAGAATACTAGGAGTAAAACTGAGGCTATTCTCATCTATGTGATTTTTTTCTGGACTTCAGCCTAAACCTTGGTGCTGCAGCTACATCCTCTGGAGATGAAGACTTCTTCACTGGGCATTGTTTATTAAATGCACATTTCTTCTCAAAATAACTAGTGTAGCTCTTTTTTCTTCTTTTTAAAAAAATTGGATATTTCATTTATTTACATTTCAAATGCTACCCCCATTCCTGGTATCCCCACTGCAAACCCACTATCTCCTCCCCCTTTTCACTTCTTACATGAGGGTGCCTCCACCCTCCCACTCCTCTCTCACTGCCCTAGCATTTCTCTACACTGGGGCATCAAGACTTCACAGGACCAAGGGTCTCCCCTCCCACTGAAGCCAGATAAGGCTCATTCAGCTCCTTCACTCCTTCCCCTAATTTCTCCTTTGAGATCCCTGTGATCAGTATGATGGTTGGCTTTAAGCATCTGCATCTGTATTGGTCAGAATCTGGCAAGACAGGACAGGGGACAGCTGTATCAGGCTCCTGTCAACAAGTATTTCTTGGCATCAGCAGTAGTACTAAGAGAGGACCCATCTATACCCCTCCAGATTATAATATACCCAAAAGATTCTCCAACATACAACAAGGACACATGCTCCAATATGTTCATAGCAGCCTTATTCATAATAGCCAGAAGCTGGAAAGAACTCAAATGTCTTTTAATAGAGGAATAGATACAAAAATTGTGGTACATTTACACAATGGAGAACTGCTTGGCTATTAAAAAAAAATGACTTCATGAGATACTTAGGCAATGGGTGCAACTAGAAAATATCATCCTGAGTGAGGTAACCCAGTCACAAAAGAACACACAAGGTATGCACTCACTGATAAGTAAATATTAGCCCCAAAGCTAAGCACTTCTTAGCATTAGCAATAGTGCTTGGGTTTGGTGGCTACATATGGGGTGGATTCCCCAGGTAAGGCAGTCTCTGAAAGATCTTTTCTTCAATCCCTGCTTCTCTGTTTGTCTCTTTATTTCCTACTGTGAACGTTTTGTTCTTCCTTCTAAGAAAGACTGAGGCATCCACTTTCTGGCCTTCCTTCTTTTTGAGCTTCATAAGGTATGCTAATTGTTGTTTGGTTTTCCAGAGCTTTTTGAGCTAGTATCTTCTGCTTTTCAGTGAGTGCATACCATGTGTGTTCTTTTGTGACTGGGTTACTTCACTCAGGATGATAGCTTCTAGTTCCATTCATTTGCCTAGGAATTTCATAAAGTCATTGTTTCTAATAGCTGAGTAGTACTCCATTGTGTAAATGTACCACAATTTTTGTATCTATTCCTCTATTGAAGGATTTCTGCACTTTCTTAAGATGGCTTTGGGAGAAAGTCCCACCCTTAGCTGAGGAATGATTGGCTGAGAGGAATTAATATGTGCTGGCAGAGAAGAAGAGTCAGTTTTCTTGAATAGTATACGCCCTGGTAGGTCTACTGAAAGCACAAATATCCAACTATATGGCAGCAGAAATTGGACTCATGGGGTTGTCAAAATATGCAAAGAAAATAAACAAAGGAAGTAGGAAGGAAAGGGTAGTAGTTCTAAGAGGAGTTCTGGGATAGTTGTGCAATGGGTATTACTAATATCAAACCACCTTGTATGAAATTCACAAAATAAGAAAGAGAGTGGACTTTTCTCTCCTTTTCTCTCCCCTCTGCCCACTCTCATTACTTCTTCATCCTAAGCAAATTATGAACACTATAAACTTTGTAAGCAAGTGTCCCTGCAAGTGTGTCTACACACATTATTAAAACAGGTGAAATTAAGTTATTTGAAGCCTGAATGACCCATAAAAATGAAAATAATTTCCCACTTCACAATAGCATGAGGAGAATCCTCAGACTGTTTGATTTATAAAGGTTAAATGTACAATTTTTCTTTGAGGCTAATGTTTTTTTAAAAACTTAAAGGTATAGAAAAGTATAGAAAGAGCAAGCAATTTAAAATACATCTATTATGTTTTGAGCTACATAAAAATGTTAAAAGACTGAATCATTTCCCATGATCTAATTGTGTACTTAGGAATTCAAGTCAGTTGCAAGGTTCTGGTCTATTTTTAGATCTCCCTCCTTCACCTTAGAAACTGAGAACAAAGGGGACAGCAGGTGAGCAGTGTCTGCTAATCTTGATACTGGCCACTCAGCCTTGACATAATGGTTCAGTAAAGAAGGCTGAATATTTGAGCAGCTTAGCATACAGAAATTTAGGGTCAGAACATCTCTATTTTTCATCAAGGCAGCTGGGCAGAAAATTAGCCAATTGAACTCCATCTGTCTCTATCTTCCCTCATTAGGTTTTTGAATGTGTGTGTGTGTGTGTGTGTGTGTGTGTGTGTGTGTATGTGCACATGTGTGTGGGTGATGGTGATTGCATTTGGGTGTGTATATATGTGTGTCTCTTTGTGCTTCATCTTTTTTTTTTTTTTTACAAACTAGATGAATGAATGTTACAAACTAACACATTTAATGTTGAAAAAGTTATATATCACATAATCACATCACTAGACATGTATACTTTCTCCGAATACTACAGTTGGATTGCTATGTGTTGTTATAGCATAGACACAGCATTCTGAACAATATTGTTTCTTATACTACAATCAGTACAGCATCAATAGTGACTGCAAATAAGCAAAATGTTCACGATCAAGCCTGAGTTTGACATGTATTCTGTACAAAGCAAATTACCAACAGAAAGGCAAAATCTTTACAGTCAAAGTTCCCTGCCTCTTTTTACTGAGATTGAAAACAATATGGCTGACAAATTTCAATCTATCTCAGATGATGACAATGTTTATAAGAGTAGGAAAAGCAGACTGCTAGGTTCTCAAGTAACAACATTGACCAAGTCCCCCCAGTGGTGGAAGGAAGTGTTATATAAAAAACGTTAGGTTATCTCATTCTGAACAAGGTAGCAATTCAACTAGCCATTAAAAGAAAACCACCCAGAGAAAGAGGAGAGCATTTCTATACAGCCAGTGATGTGTCTGGACATTGTTACACATTTACCAAATGAGCAAATAACCAACACCCTCATAGACATTTGCTTCTGGTCTGCGATTTCACTGCCAGGAAATGGTGCATCTTTTCTTCTTCTTATTAGATACTCTCTGTATTTAATTTGAAATATTATCCCCTTCCCCCATCTTGCTCCCATTCTGGTGGTCATGTTTCCAAGTAGTGTGACACTCATATTTATGTGCTTTGTTTTTTATTTTATTTCTGGTTAGCTTACACAATAACAGATCACCTCTTTGTTACATGGTTTTGGTTGTCTATTCCTCTTACCTCCCACGGGCCTTCTCTTCTCCTATTTCCCAGACCTCTATACCCAATACCGCTTTTTGTTTCACACTTCATGTTTGCTTTTACCTTCTTCACCGATCTAGTTATGGCTGTGCTTTCAATAAACAACGCTGGCACTGTTAGCAAACGGGGTCTTCTGTTATAGCTGAGGTCTTTTACACACTGGGTCTTGAGTGGAGGAGGTGTAAGGACTGAGAATCAGAGAACAAACTCCAAAAACTTCTCAAAGTCAAACTCAAGCAGACTTGGCTGATTGGCTTTAGAGCTTCAATAGAGGTCAGAGAGAAAGGTGACTGGAGTTTGTTGACCTGTGTGATGGGGAGGAGCTTGGACTCATTATTGGAGCAAGGGACCAGAGAGGAGCTGCACCAGGGCGGGGAAGGAAGCATAATGAGTCCCATTTGGACCATCTTGGCTTTAGAGTGTCTGTGGGCCATGCGTGCTTATGTTTTCTAAAAATAAAAGGGCACCGAGGGCAATCGTCTAAAATAATTGTAATATTAAAATATAATTTATAAATGTCATGCCAATGTAAAAATATTTAGTCACGCACATCATTAGCTCAAAGCATGCTATTTTCAAAAGGCCTGTGTATACACATTAGGTCTAAGGTGTAAAAGTCTGTCCATTAGAGAATGCAGTGCAGACAATTACATTTGATTTGACCTACCTCCTTGTCCATTTTGGAGACATAGATTAAAGAAAGAAAATGATTTTTGCCCTATTTTACTAACAAATATTTTGGATAACCCTCGCATACAGATAATTGGATTTTTAATGTAAGAATCAGTCAATCAGAAATTGAAGAGAAGAATAAAGAGGCATGAAGTAATGAAAATAGAAAGTACTACTTATTATATTTAATCAGGACTCTGTTAAAATGTCTAAAATCAAACAAAGGGCTCATTTATTCTTTCCATTGAATAAGTATGCTAAAATTCCTTATTTTGACTACTTAGTATTTGGATTGGATTTTAGGAGTGAGACTAATAGTAAAATTCGTTGTATTTCATAAAATAGTGTTTAATTTGATTAAATTAAGATTTCATAAATTAGAATGGTCTGCAAAATGTTATTATATAAACAGTCTGCAAGTCATCCTAGCAGGCTTTAAAAGTTCTGGCAACTACTGGAAGAATTAGGTGACAGCATTTTAGGTGGTTCCTTATATTTATCCTATACCAAGGACAAAATTCTGTAGAACATTCAGCTAACTTTATAAAATTATGAATCAGTTCTTAATCCTAGCTGATCAGTTCATTTGGCTCTCTCGGTTAACACATTCAGTGGGATGCTGGGAGTGTGCACTATCTCTGTGTTCTATGGGCTACTTTAACAGTGGTGACTCGTCTTTGTAATGCTGACTTCTACAGATTACATCTGAGCTTTCAGGATAGTCATCTGATTTTAGCCACATGGTTTGCTCACAGGTCGAATTGGAGAGAAAGGTTACAGAAATTACAACTCATATGTTAGTTGGCTCTGGACAATTACCCTCATGTTTTCAAATATATGTTTAATAACAACATCTCATGGAATATTTCACGTATTTTCCCTCATTTGGTATTTGTAGTGACCACAAAAATATATTATCATACAGTATGGTTTTTAAAATACAAGATTAGGAATCGAGATTCTTTACCTTTATCAAATGTATTTGTTATAGACATACAGACCAGAATACGGGCTATTGAGTAGACAAGAGCCAGGACTGAAATATTTCAGAAAGAGGGGAGTCTCTGCTTATTTCTACTCTCATGAAAAAAAATCTCAATCCCTACCACACCTAGGTAGTAAACCTAGGGATTTTTAGTTCAGTAGATACTAGGATTCTTTCTAGTCCTTGAAGTCATTATGAAATATTCGATTTTTGATTCCTGAGCACAACTTTTCTATTTAGTTCATCTTGTTGACATTCAATGGTCAAACATTGGAAATTGACTTTTTTAAAACTGTTTAGATTTATCCATTTTACTTCGCCTGTGTTTTTGAGTACGCTCATATGTGTGTGTCTGGTGCTCCCCGAGGTCAGAGGATGCCACCGGAATCCCTGGAAATGGAGTTGCAGATGATTGTGAGGCTGCCGTGTGTGTGCTGAGAACTGAAGACAGGTCCTTTGGAAGAACAAGCATCTTGTTTGACCATCTCTCCAGTTCTGAGATTTTGACTCCTTAAGAAGCAACACCTGTTGGCAGATGGAATCAGCCCATGTGTAGACAGCTTTACGTGGGAGCAGATTGAATTTCTCTTCCAGCACGAAGCTTAGTGATGCAGAGAAGCACAGGATGAGAAAAAGGGATCTAAGTGAGAGAAAGGGAGAGAGGTTACTCTGGAGCACCCAACTGTGTTCTACCATAGACAAACTCCAGTCGGGAGTTTAAGAGGCTGAGTTCATTTCTCTTTCTTTCCTTCTATTCTCCTTTCTTGTACACTATTGCTTTCATAGAGAGAATGTTATGGGAATAAAAAACTCAAAATGAAATTTGAAAGGCAGAAGCAATGTAGTGTATCACCGGCAATGTTCAGCATAAACCGCCAGAACTTACGGAACATCGTGTCACAGTCTGATCACAAGATTTCCATGCTCACCAGTGCAGTTTTGAAGGAAGTTTAGTGATGTTGATTTAGAGCTGAGACAGCCTAAGCCTCACTATAATGAATGAATAGTTCAGAGTATTCGCCCCCACTAAGGGTCCTGCCCATACCCATGTTTGAAACTGTTGCAATGGAATCTCAAACGAGATATATATATATATATATATATATATATATATATATATATATATATATATATATATATATATATAATGACTGATGTAAATTACAGCTAGACACAGCTAGACAGTGTTGCCCCTTTGAACATTATTATTCACCCTATAAATTCCAATTTCAGTTGTTATTCTGTGACGTTTGGGGAACCCAGCACATATGCTAATATTGACCCTTCTTATAAATCGCAGTGAGGGAGCATCACTGCCGACCATGCTGCCTCATGCCACTGTAATTAACTGTAAGACAGGACTCAGTGCGTTCTGACTCCGACACCGACTCCAACAGTAACACAGAAGATCCCAGTGTCACTGTTTCCCTTTCCCCTTGTCGACACAAAAGCCTATGTGTAAAGAGTGGATCACTTGGGACGTGAGCCATTCTTTCTTAGTCAACTCAAGAACTCTTTGTATTTTAAATTTTTGCATTTACTTCAAGCTCTTGAGTTGATTATCAAAGGAAGAACTGATCACGGTGGAAGAACGCACTTGGTTATGTGTGCCTTAACCACTGCCCTAGGGGGAGCACATTCACCATGATCATAAATTGCTGTAGTTCTGAGTCACATTGATGCCACAGACTATCACTAAATTACAGACTGACCCTTCCTGTTTCTCTTCTGAAGAATAAAGAACCTTTTCCTAAAGACCTGGAGCAAACTTCTCTTGACATCTTTTGGCCAGAAGTGTGTCAGTGGCACTCAGTCCGTGGCAAGGACAGTGAAATTATCAAAATTGACTAACTGAATCATGACTTGGTCCTGGAGAGCCTGAGAAGAACAATATAGGCAACTTGTTCCACTCTGTTCCAAGGCACAAAATCGAGACTTTACATATGCAGATGATATCTATCTATTAGTTAACAAACAGGCATAGCAACGCAGTCTAGAATCATGAGGGTAACCATTATGACAACTAAAAGTGAATCTCGTAAAATACAATGTCCTCTGTGAATTGAAACTATGCCAGAAAAGAAATATATGCATTTTTCTGTAATTTTACTTAAATGCACTTTTGGAATTTTTTTATAAATATGCCACCATTAATTTTATCATAACTAATGCATTAGCTAATAATATGTAATTATATAACTAAAGCATTATATTTCATGCTAGTATAATGGTAGATTATATGTATTTAAGTGTGTATTACAAAGACAGAAATTACTGGATGTGCAGCTGTATGGCTGAGTCTTCTATGTCATATCAGACATTGTCACGATTTACTCTAAACATTTACCAAGGTCTTCTGCTAAGCTAAGGGCAATTTCCCTTCTTAAACTATTCTGTCCTAAAAATCTCTCTAAAAACAAGAGCTGGAGAGCTGGCCCCAACCCTTTCTGGGGCTGCAGCTCTCTAGAGAAGAAGCGCCCCTCTGTAACACCTCTTCACAGCACCATAGATCTTGAGCCTGGTGGTGTGAGTACTGTGTGCTGCTCCTAAGTTAAGAGAACAGGAGCTTTGGCCCTGTCCCTTGCTTGCTGCTACACTGAGCTAGCCAGAGCAGTGATGGAAAGCTGGCTGACCCCCACACATGCAGGAGCGCTGGTGGACTGAACAGCTCAGGTACCACACAAGCCTCAACATCTACCTCACCTGTGTATGGTGAACATGTGAAGGGGCTGATCCTGCAGAGCTAAAGCTTCAGAATCCTCATGACACAGGGAAACAACAGGATATTTAAGAGGCATCCCAGTGGGATCCAGTATTGATAGTGTAGCAGAGGCAAGAGGCTTTGACCCAGACCAATGACTCACTGAATTCTTTTTTTTTTTTTTTTTTTTTTTTTTGCAAGATGTGTGAACAAAGGGTTATACTGTGGGACACACTGTGACTCACTGTACTATAATACAACCTTCCACAACAAGATTATTTTATTCATTTATTTTGCTTTTGTTTTACATTGGTGGGGGTGGGGTTGTAAGGTCACAGGATTAATACAAAAGAGACTGGAGATGAGAGGGATTGTGCTGCATGATGGGAAATTCACAAAGAATCAATAGAAGATTAAAATAATAAAACCTATCAAGACTGAGAGCAAGTAGCATTTATTAGTCTTTTATTGGTTAATTTATTCATTTACATTTTCAATGTTAACCCCTCCCAGTACCCCCCACAAGACCCCTAACCCCCTCCCTCCTCCTGCCTCTATGAGGGTGCTCCCACATGCGCCCACTCACTCCTGACTCAGTGGTGTAGCATTCCTGCTCCGAGGGTCATCAAGCCTCTGAAGGACCAAGATGCTCTTCTCCCAACATCGAGCTGGATCCATGGGTACCCTATGTGTACTCTTTCATTGGTTCTTTAGTCCCTTGGGAGCTTTGGGGGGTGGTCTGGTTGGTTGATTTTGTTGTTCTTCCTATGAGGTTGCAAACCCCTTCAGCTTCTACAGTCCTTGCCATAACTTTCCCATTGGGGTCCCTGTGCTCAGTCCAATGTTTGGCTGTGTACATCGGCATCTGTATTGGTCTGGCTCTGGCAGAGCCTCTCAGGGGACAGGTATATGAAACTCCTGTCAGTAAGCACTTCTGGGCATCAGCAATAGTGTCACGGTTTGATGTCAGTAGGTCAGATGGATCCCTAAGTAGGGCTGTCCCTGGATGACCTTTCCTTCAGTTTCTGCCCCATTCTATGTCCCTTTATTTTCTTTTAACAGGAGGAATTCTAGATTAATATTTTTGAGATGGTAGGTGGCCCCATTCCTCAACTGGGGACCACACCTATTCACTGGATATGGCCTTTATATGTTCTATCTCCTATTTGTTGGGTATTTGGCCAAAGTCCTCCCTGTTGAGTCCTGGGAATGTCTTGGATCCCTGGCATCTAGGAGCAGCTATTTATTAGCTTTTTGATGCATATTTTGGAATGTGCTGACAATGAATTCAATTAAATCATCTTACAGTCAGGCCATAGAGATGCGCTTAGGTTTTCCTATACGTTTGTTGGTTGTTCCGTTTGTTCTCTGTGTAGTAAAATAAACAACCAGATTTGGTAGAACAAGGAAAGCATTAACCTCTATTTTAAATTATCTGGTAATAAAACTATCCTTCAAAGTTCATTATATTATCATTGAGAAATTACATTTCATTGTAATCAAGATTAGCCTCCAAGCTGTGATCCTCCTGCCTCAGTCTCTTAAAGGCTGCAGTTCTAGAAATATGCCAGTATCTTGGTTTCTTTAACTTAAATAGCTCTGGACGGTCCTAACCCTATTTGAGCAGAACACACTGATAAATGGCATAGGTGAGCTGCTTCCATGCCCTTCTCATTCTTAAAATCTGACTCAGCACTTGGCTGCTGGCCTTTGCTACTTAATGAGTTCTTTTTCCCTTCCTTTACCCCTCCTTGTTTTACTCCCTAACAACAGACAAGAGAGAAACAAGGCTCCATGGGAGAGAGGAATGAGAAAAAACTCTGAATCTAATTTATTTCCTTTTGTTTCTTCCTAGACCATGAGTACTGAAAAGTCAAAATCAACGTCTTTAACTGACCAACAACCACCCACCCGTCCTCTCAGGGTCCTCACATTAATGTACCCTTCTGAAAAGTCATACAGACAAAGAAATTATCTGCAGCTGGCAAAACCATGCTTCTACTAGAGCAAGAGGCATATCATGGTCAGCTGCTGTGGACAATACAAAGCAGCCCCACACCACTGCACCTGTGATTAAAATGGAAGTAAATTCTTACAATATTTCTGTGCTTTTTAAGGAAACCAAAATTCCATAATTCCCAAAAGCATCAGTACAGACTTTACAGGGCTTCAAGTGTAGGACGGATTTCCCTAAGTCTCACTGATAGATCTGCTAAATGGGTCCTAATGGTCCCTTTTAGACTGGGTTCTTGTGAAGGGAGAAGGGGAAATAGACAAAGAGAGACCCAGAGAGATAGGAAGGCAGAGAGAGACAGAGACAGCAAGAGAAAGAGATAGAGTTAAAGGAGACACACATTTGAGACAGATGTGAGAGAGTCAGAGAGAGACAGAGAGACAGACAGAGAGAGACAGAGAGAGACAGAGAGAGAGAGAGAGAGAGAGAGAGAGACCCATAAATTTACCATTAGCCTTACACATTGTTGACATCCATTGAGTATGATCAGACAGTTTCTGTGCAGGTGTCTCAGGAACTGTGTCTAAGTGGTTATTCCTCTTTAGTGGATTTTATCCTCATAGAAACCAAGTTCCAATAGTTGCTCGTTCTCTAATCCACAAACATCAGTGCAATAAATACACTTTTATTTCTACATATTAGCTCTGGAATGCAGTCTTGTTTGAATGGAAACATGTTTCAGTTTAGCCAATAAACAAAGAAGATGGAGCAAGGAGGAGGAGGAAGGAAAAGGTACTAAATTTTGTGCTCTTCACTGCTGAACCATCCTGCTCTCTTATCTGGCTTAATTTACTAATTTAGAAAAGAATTCTAAACCTTTTATAAGAAGAGAATTTTATATTCAATGCAAGTTACAACAAGCTACCTGCCTCCATGGGTGTTACAAACAATGTAGTTGGGAGGTAAGTTCAAAGCCTGCTGGCATACAAAATGAGTCAAAACAGTAGAGCACCTGTCAGAATATACAAATGGCTAAAGACATGGCTCATGGTAAAGTGGGGCTATAAAAATAAAAATTAACAATAAAGAAATTATAATTTAACTGACTTCTGAGGGGAGAACACATACATTTAAATAGATATTCAGTTATTTTAACAGTAATTCCATATAGGAAGATTTATTCTATGAATATACTGGCAAAAAAATAAGAGAGAGATGAAACATGGGACCTACAACCTGAACATAGAGAGAAATCTGTGAAAATGGACAGTCTGTGGCCAACTTAGAAAAGTTCTACACATTAAGTGTTTTCTTTCCTCAGGTGTTATCTGGAGTCAGTTTTCCACCCTGAATTCATCCCTGCCACACTTTGGTTTTATTTTCTAGACTTAATATATGCCTGTTTTTCAGGGTTAGATAAAATGAGAGAAATTAATTTATTCAGACCAGTTATTTTCCCTTTCTAGACATTCTTCAGTGTTACGTGATCTTTGTTGTTGTTGTTGCTTTTGTTCTGGTTTTTTTGTTTGTTTGTTTCAGTTTGTTTTGGTTTGTGGTTTTGGTTTGTTTTAATTTTTGATTTTCTGAATAGCAGCATCTAAAGGAGTAATGTTGTTTAAGATTACTACGGAGTACTTTTAGAGAAGTCGTGGGAAGAGGCTCATCCTGCCAAGGATAGAGGTAACTTTTGGTTTTGACCCCACTTGGTTCCTCCTGTGCCTCAATACATGTCAGTTTGTATTACATTTCCAGTGATTAAGACACTTTGCCAGAGTCTGACAAATATAGGGGCAGATGCTCACAGCCATCAATTGGACTGTGCACAGGGACCCTAAGGAAGGAGTTAGAGAAAGGACTGAAGGAGCTGAAGGGCTTTGCAAACCCATAGGAAGAACAACAATATCAACAACCAGAAACCCGCCCTTCCCCACCGAGCTCCCAGGGACTAAATCAGCAACCACACATGGGGAGAAACCATGGCTCCAGCCTCATATGTAGCAGAGGATGGCGTTGTCTGGCATCAGCAGGAGGAGAAGCCCTTGTTCTTATGAAGGCTTGATTCCCCCATGTAGGAGAATGCCAGGGTGGTGAGGTGGGTGTGGGTGGGTGGGGGACTTAGCATTCTCATAGAAGCAGAGGGAGGGGTGATGGGAAGGGGAAAGGGAACCTGGAAAGGGGATAACATTTGAAATGTAAATACATAAACTATCCAATAAGAAAATAAAAGAAGAGCAAGCACTCAACAGATTCATTCAAGAAGAATTCATTCATTCATTTAAGACTCAGAGATCAAGGCCACAGGTCCTAGTAGGAATCTGTTTCCTCTAAAGACTGTTCATTTGGAAAATGGAAAAACCCACAGGTACAGTTGGAGGAATGTGTTCCTAGAAACACATTCTTGATTTATAAACTCGATGATGCAAAATTCTACTCTTAAGTTTCTGAGACAAAAATTCAACTTGGGCATATGAAATACTTTTATTTATTCAAAGAATTAACCTTTCCCTCACAGAATGCTGAGTGGCTGTCAATTTCATCAATATGAGATATTTCAAATATCGTTGCCACCTTTGCCCCATGCAGGTAAGAAACAAATCAGTTCACTTTGTACCCTCCAGTTGTTTCTGCCTCAAAAATAGGACCCTTGGCTGCTTTTGCTTCTTTTTAAACAAGTGTTTGTTAATTTTTACAATTTGCAGAGTTTAAAGAACAGCAGTTCTGTTTTGTGTAAATCACAAGATTTAATTAGAGAAGAAGAATCCAAATGGTGCAAATAAAAGTCTGTGCATAATAAAATATTAATTGCCTTTAAAAATACAATGGCAATCCGGTATTCTATTACACTCCGGTGGAAAGGACTCCAAGCAGTACTGTGCAGGACCACAGACTCTCTGTAGTCATGGCTGCCTAGGCAAACACTAGAAGGCTGTGACAGTGTTTCCATTGTGGTACTGACCAGGAGCCTTCAAATCTTTTCTTGGGGCATTTGTACCATTTGTCGCAAGCTGGTGAATTAGGCTTAGAACCTGTGTTCTTTTGTACCTGTTAAAGTCTAGATTAGTGAAAGGACAAGGATATCTTAGGACATGTAGTAGGCAAGAGTTTATTTGGCTCACATAAGTTAAAGCAGTTTTCTTGTCCTGATATCAAGAAACATTGGCGCTCAGGATATCTCATATAATTCTCAGTAAAATACACAAGAATACACAAGGAGAGACCACTCACATCTAAGTGGATTTCTTTGACGTCCAATCATTTATGTGTTTCAGTGTCTATTTTCAAATCAAATTTCATGGAGAAATTCAGTTATGAGCTATGTTATTTGTTAGTATGATATACTTTCCAAGCACAGAGTAAAAAATGAATGTGTGTAGGTTCTCAACTTAAACCTTGTAATTTTGCATAGTCTTTTATAGCATAAAAATATACTTCACATATATTTTGTACTTGATCATAGCAATTGTCCAAAGACTCTCCCCGGAGCAAGTAGTATTTGACATTGGAAAGCAATTCATAAAGCTTAATGCTGAACAATTACTGTCAGCACTACTCCTGATAGATTTTTCATAGATCAAATAAATTAAAATTAAAATCTTTATTAGATATTTAATATATCCCATAGTTTTATTCTAACTTAAAATTTTCATTTTAAGTTTAGCCGTAATTCAATTATGTATACAGCAATTTATTAAAAACATACAATGGTACAAGTATTCATTGTCTGAAATTGTTACACAGGTCACAGAATATGGAGCAAAGATCAAAGCAGCCATTAGTACCAAACTCCCAGGTCACTGAACCATTCAAGCAGGTCAGGTAGGTATTTTAAGATGTAATTTTACTAATATGTAATTATTATAATGTTAGGGATGAAGACAGATAGCTTTATATATATATATAAAAATTGAACCTATCACCTATAATAACTAAATTTTATTTATTGATAGTAAGCAACAAATATCACTTTCACATATAAAAAGCTTTATAAGGCTTATTAAAATATCTAAAAATTTGCATCAGATTTGACTCCTTTGAATATATATTTTAAACAACTTATATCATTAAATTATTAAATACCCATATAGGAGAGTCTTTCATAGGGAAGACATGTGAAACCATGCCTCCAGCTCTAGCTAGCATAACTCCTATAGCAGATTTTTTCTTGCAATAACATTTATTTATTTTTTATTTCATATTACTTCGTATTTTCTATGAATTAATCATTTTATTTATTTACATCTCAAATACTTTCCCCCAGTCTTCCCTCCCAGAGTTCTTCTCTGATCCCCTTCTCCTTTGCTTTTGAGAGGGTCGCCCTAGCATCCATCCTCCCTGGGGCATCAAGCTCTGACAGGATTAGGTGTTTCTTCTCCCACTGAGGACAGATAAGGCAGTTCTCTGCTACTTATGTGCTGGCCTTAGACCAATTTCTGTATGCTTTTTGGCTGGAGGCTCAGTCTCTGGGAGCTTCCAGAGATACAGATAAGTTGATACTGCTGGTCTTCCTATGGGGTTGCATCCCCTTCATTTTCTTCCATCCTTCTCATAACTCTTCAGTAGGGGGTCCCTGACCTCAGTCCAATTCTTGGCTATGAACATCTGCATTTGTCTGTCAGCTGCTAGTAGAGCCTGTCAGAGGATAACCATGGCAGGATCCTGTTTGCAAGCGCCACATAGCATCAGTTATTGGTGTCTGCCCATGGGATGGATCCCAATTTGGGCCAGTCAATGGCTCAGTGATGAATAGCACTGATTGCTCTTCCAGGGTCCTGAGTTCTATTCCCAGCAAAGACATGATAGCTTACAACTATCTGCATTGAGATTCAAAGCCCTATTCTGGTGTGTCTGAAGAGATAAACAGTGTACTCGCTGTTTTAATCATATTTATCTTTTATAAATATAATTTATATTTACTGTGGATTGTGTGATGTGATCACATTTGTCTTTACATGTTGCTGAGAATAATTGTGATTACATCTAAAACTGTGAAGTAAGGCAAAGCTACAGTAAAGTTTGTGAGGATCAGAGGAGATCAGACTCATCCAGGACTTGGGAATTGAAAGAGTTTCTGTCCAGCAAAGGGAGCAATAAATCCAGTGAAGAGGGAGTACACAAACTGGAAAAGAATTTTTGCCAGTCATGTATCTGTTGAAGGATTAGTATATACAAAGTGCAAATAAGTCTAAATATAATAATAATAGTAATAGAACCCATCTTTTAGATGTTTCTGTTTCTTCCCTTTTCCTGCCTTATAAAGCTCTCCTGACCCTCCCTCCCTCCCTTATTTCCTCCCTCCCTACTTTTTACCATCACTGCTTTCCTTCCTTATTTCCTTCTTCACTTTGCTGTATTCTGTTTTTCTTTCCTCTTTCATCTTCTTTTCTCCTTGCTTCATTTGCTTGCCCTCCTCTTCTGCTCCTCGATGGAAACTTGTGAGCTCACCTGTAAATGGACAAGCTCTTTCAGATCAGTTACCTGACACCATTACATGTGCCTGTGGTAAGTATATTTCAAATGCTGTCTGTCTCGGGGTTTCTATTGCTGTTGAGAGATACCATGACCAAAGCAACTCTTGATATTTAATTGGGGGGTGATTTACGGTTCAGTGCTTTAGTCCATTATTGTCACAGTGGGAAATATGGCAGCTCACTTGCAAGCAGACTTGGTCTGCAGAGCAGCCAAGAATTCTCAACTGGATTGGCAGGCAGCAATGAGATGTTATAAAATATTCTTCACTCGGATTGACAAGCAACATGCAGTTAAAGTTGCTAGTAGGAACACCTTATAAATCAATCTCTTCCTAAATGCAGCTTTTAACAGCCTCATAAAATGGCCGGCCTCCTTATCTTCTGGCCAATAAATTGCTAATGGTTCCTTTTATGGTTGTTTGTTTGTTTGTTGTTTGCTTGCTTGCTTATTTTCCTATTCCCTTCTCTTAAAAAAATATTGATGAATTACTTAGGGATGACCAATTATGAGCTTATTATAGGCCACATATAAAAGAAAGCACTTTCATTAAGGATGTGTGAAATGTTTCTCAAGAACATTTTCATGAAACCTTTTTGAGTAGGTAAAATGTGGAATAATCTACATACAAATTGAAATAGTTAACACTCAATTAAATATGTCCTAGGCATTTTCAACTATGCATATCACCAAAAAAGAAACGGTGTCACACTACTTCCAAAAAAAAAAAAAAAAAAAAATACTACTCCAACAAGGCCAAATAGTGCTACTTCCTGTGAGCCTATGGGGGCCATTTTCTTTCAAATCACAACACTCTTTTTAAATAATGTTGAACTTTTCAGTGGAGTCTGTTAATCACAGCCATTCTTTAGTATTGTAGAGCATAGGATGTATTCTTTAACTGTAAGTTATTGATCATGATCTCCTAACAACCTTCTGTGAGCTTCTGATGACTACTCTTCCCTACTCTACTTCAACTTCAAGGAAATCAACTTCATATTTGACATAAATTGAATGATTTTTCTCATTCTATGACCTTGATTTATCAAACACAATGTCTTCCAGGTTTATCCATGCCACTTGGACAACGCTATTCATATGTGTTTATATGTATCACATGTTTGTGTGTATGGATCCTTAGATACATTTGACATCTTGACTACTGTGATTGATGTTGCAATAGACATGGGAGTTCTGAAATATCCTGTTTTAATTTTTCATTTCCATTACAAGTATTTCCTAAATACCTTCAGATATTGGCTAGTTATTCTAGTCTTTGAATGTTATGAAAGTTAATTATTCTGATCCTGTGTGTTTGATTTCTTGACTTCTTGTAAAACCTGAACTGTAAAAGCATCAACCCTAGGATTTAAGAATTTTGCTTAATGGACATAGTAGAATTAGAAAGAAGGTCCACTTCCCTAATCTTCAGTGATCTTTTGTCTCTTTTTTTACTTAGGAAAATTATTTGAAATGTTTCTGGTATTCATGTTTTGGAGAAGGTGAGGTACAGGAAGACGGAGAAAAACAATTTTTATGTTTATTTAGTAGAATATCAGTAGTCTCATGCCTGAGACCTATGAGCTTCCTACTCTCTAACCTTAGATCCCCACATATTGACACTGTGTTACTTCCTGTGGAGCAGGCATTAAATCCAATCAGAAAGTGGCTGGTCACTTTCATATGATCAGTGACACTACAACAGCCATATGCATATCTTTCCAAACTGGATATTCTTGCAATCCACAGAATTCAAACATGAGTAGTGATGCTTTCTTTCCAGTAGCTGACATAGCACCTTCCCACGCATTGCAAGCTAACAAGCAGAAAGGAAACTTCCCTCTAGGTATCCAAACTAGATTCCTGTAGCCTGTGGCCAATGTGTGTGGTATCTTCAGCAATAAGGTACTACCTTATGTTCTGATGGAAAACCAAGAACAGGTTAATAGCCTGTGTTACTTGTGGATTTTTATAGGCACTCAACTCCAATAGTTCAAGGGAAAGTTTCACACACAGACACTAGGGCTTTTTAATTGCTAACCTATTGATTCTTAGGTGAGAATAATCCCACTGTAAGTATGAATGAGTATAGTTAATGTTATAACTCCAATTAAATTATTTTTATCAATGTATAGACACATATACACACACACTCACAAACATATACATATACATACATACATACACACACTCACAAACATATACATACACATACATACACACACATATATATACTCTCACACACATACATACTCACACACACATACACACTCACATACATGTACACACTCAGACACATGCACACTCACACACACATATACACTTACACACACATAAACTGTATAAAATAATACATTCCACTTTCCCATAAACACACTTCAGCTATGACCCTTGACCCCCGACTATAATGCTATGCATAGGCAGGCAATAAAGCACACAATGTAGTAGGCTCAAACTCAGTATATGCACAATTGCCAAATATGTTGCAAAAGTAAGGAGCCTTGCATGTTATAAAAATACAATTTGCCAATGAGAAGGCTTTTCAGAGATTTAATAAAAGATTGAAAACTGTTTCCTCCAGTTAGACAAAGTCATTAGCAAGGTGCTAGTAAGGAAACCTTATTTCTACTATTACAGCTTCCCTTAGTAATGACTGAGCATCCATTAAGGCTTCATAGACACTCTAATCAAAGCCCCTTCCCCATAGGCCTTTTCTATTCATCTCTGTTTCTCTCTAAAAGGCTTCATGGAGGTCACCAAATACCAAAGATCAGAATGTAACAGCTCAGACAAATTATTCCTGAGAAAGCTGGGTCATGTGGGTTACCTGAGACTGGAAACTAGATATCTGACATTGGAGATATTTTTAGATGGATCTCCAGCTAAAAATGGCCTTTGACATCTGGCCTCCATTTTGACTTGATACTTTGTATGATATTTTCAAAAAAAAGTAGCTAATAAGATTGTTATTTGTCTTAACTCATTTGCTTGTAGCCACTTACTCAACAGGTAAGGTATAGACAAAATGTTTCCACCATGTTTTTCTGGGCCCAGGATCTCTAGTTTTCCAATCTCTGATGTCAATGTTGGTTATGTGACTAATTTTTTTTTTTGCCTCAGACTTTCAGCTAACAGTTTTGTAATCAACTAAAGCACAGTAAAGATCACCGCATTTCTATTCAGAAGCACAACTCTCTCATCTCAGTGTATCCAGGGGGCCATGTGTCTATTAGACCCATACTCTGAGGGTCCACACCATCACATAATCATATTATCATTCTATATCTCTAGGAAATTTGAAAATAAAGTCTAGCCATGTGCCAAGGAGAAGAAGACACCAATTCAATGATCCAGCTGTAACTCTCCAGGGGGAATAGCCACAATTCTGTATTAGATGGTTAATGTCATCATTATAGAAATGCTGTCAGGAAAGCATTTATTTGCTACATATCTGCCATAGAGTTTCCTACAATGTAATCAAAATCAAAAGACAGCCAATGGTCTAAAAGATAATAATAAATGATCCTTACCTTCAAATGTATACATTTTCTATGACAGATTAGTCTCTTCTTTCTAATCCTTCTCAACAATTCTTTACAAATGATTTTGTCTTAAATTAAAATTTAAGAATTAAATCAGGCACCTGCACATGGTTGCTGTAATGCCCAGTTTTAGAGCACACCTCCAGCTTCAAATTCTATCTCTTCTCTATTTTCATATTGCCAGAGTATTTCAGAGGCAATATAATCTTCAGTTCATTTCAAATTTCTAAGCTTCCCTAGGGCACCCATCTCTCTACAGGGTGAAAGTAACTAGGAACTTTGGTCCAATGCCATCCACACAGTTAAAGTTCACAGAGGAAGAAATTGCCCGTGTAGAACCCATACTTTCAGTCCTGGTTGCTGAACATAAAATAACTCGGGCCTCCAGGGTTAATGGTAACATTAAAATCACTTGAGGCTCAGGTAAGAAACTTGTAATTAAAAAAGGAAATAGGGTTTGGGATACAGGTGAATGTTATTCTTGAGAACCACAGTGCTGTATTTCCTTCTTAGCCTAAGTGTTAAGTCTCTGAACGTGCTGGAGTTTCTGATACCTAGAAAATGTCTTTTCAAGGGAAGGGGGGAAGGAAGGAGGGAGTTAGGAGCCTATTGTGGGAAATCTGCCCTACTTTTTTTGAAATAATTACGGCTTGCTCATCATCCATTTAATTTTCCTACTTTTGTTTCATCTTATCTAGATTTACTTCTCAGTTTCTTGGGCAAGGTGATTTTGACCTTAGTTTTAATCTACAACATACCAGTCTCCCTTTCCCTAAACCTTATGGATTTTTTCCTCCATTTCTGAATCTGGGAGTTCAGCTACTCCAGAAGTATATCCCTTTCATTTTAAAAAAATTCTTTTAATAAGTAAACTGTTGTGGGCTAGTTTTGACGTTCTTTTATTTCTTCTTGAGAGAGACAGAAATAAAAGTACTGGCCTCTGATAAAGATCAGCTCTGAAACACCACAGCCTGCTCTGTGCAACCACAGTGCATCCCAACCCCTTCCTGGCAACTAATACAATTTAAAGTCCAATTAAAACCCTCAACCCCCTCTTTAGATGGAAAAGGCTTAGGGATCTCCCTGTTCAGAAACAGCCTGTTCCAGTCAAGTTGAATCAACCCTTTCATTCCGCAATTGTTTACTCCTAGGTTGAAATTGAAAGGAGCTCAATGGAGTCCTGGGGGGGGGGGGGATGAAAACTCAGGAGCACAAACTTCCCACTTCCCACTCAGCCACTGGGGCCTTCTCTGCTAAGCACAGCATGACACAGGAACCTTCCTTTCTGATTGTACCCACTAATGTGGAATCCTGTCTGTCAATATCCATTTTCCCACCTTACATCCATATGATGTAACTGAAGTGGAGACCTTGACCACCCTCTGCGTCTTATGCTCACAGGTTCCTCTGACCCCAAAGGTATAGTGAGAGCCTTGAACGATAATTTTAATAAACGCCTCCCGATTCTGTCTTGGGTGCCTGCAACTGTGAAAGACAAGCACTCCAGATGACAGAAACACAGGACACTTGAGAACTCACACCTGCCATAGGAGATCGGGTGATGTCCCTCTAACCCAAGAACCTAATTTCAGGAATGGTTTGCATTTCCCTTGTTTCATTGCTGTTTCTCTTGATAATACAGCTCTGCCAAGTACTCACTGGTCCAGAACCAGCCATTCTTTGAGTTTGTGCACACCGTGATAAGGGATTAAGAGACAAGAAGGATTATTTACCATTTAGAAAGGCCTGCCACCGAGCAGCATTCACCTGCTGGTTGGGGAGTTTCTTCTCACTCAGATGGTTCGGCAGCTGGAAATTCGCAAATGAGACTCCGACCCTTGACTCTGAACCCAGCCCACCACTGCATCTGTCCTCTCTGTGCTATTGTTTGGTGGCTAATATATAGAGCACTCCCTTTGCAAAAGAATTTACATGTGAGGAAAATCTGCAAAGCACCAAGAGAAGTTTCAAGTCCTTTCATTAAGTCCACAGGGTTCAGTGAAAATAGAATCTAATCAACCTGTAAAAATTGAAGTCCCACAACTACTGCATGACTTGATTTGATTTGAGGTATCTTCTTCTGGATCCCCAAGCAATAAAATGAATTGACTCTCTTTTCCATGAGCATCATTTGCATCAGTGTCTGCTCCTGCATCCTCCATCTCTTCCTTACTCCTTTAGATGGCCGTTTCTAAAATCTCTCCTAATTGTTTCTCATCTAAGTAGAATCTGCCTTTACTCTGATTACAGCATCTGTTTTTTTTTTTTTTTTTTTTTTTTCATATTAAATAGAAAAGAAATTTCTCCTCACATAAGTGTTTTTGGATTTTTGTGGCCTTCATTTTAGAATATTCTTGCCCTTGAGTTTCAGGATATTCGACCTAGTTTCCATGGTTTTATGTAGTCTTTGTGAAGAACCATTAACCATTACTTCAATTAACTGGGAGTCAGAACATTTTCTAAGTTCTTCATGGTATCTGGCCAAGGTTTTCCTGTGTTGGAAACAATCCAGTGCAGCAGGAAAACTGATCTTCAGTTATTATCATCATGATCACTGTTTTCCAACATGAAAATGTTGCAAAGCAAAGCAATGCTTTACATTTGGATGAAAGTATTAACAATATTTACTTTAACTTTAAATCCTAATCAGAAAATGGAGTGACATACTTTATTGCTTAAAAAACTATAATTCAAAAGAATCCAGGGTGCAGAATTGGGATTAATGCTAGGACAGCATAGAAGGTGTTTCTGCTTTCATACATCACACATAGCTCACAGTACTATATAGAAAATATGTAAATTAACAGTGAATATTATGCAATTAAATCAGACAAGGTCATACAAATTTAGTTTTCAGATGAGAGTTTTAAGGAAATGTGTTATTTTAGAAAGGTTATGGGAATCCTCCCATAGGAGAGATTTTGTTCAACATGATTCAAATGTGAAAGTACTTGTTGAAGATGCACTTGAAGAATGGGAAATTTCTCATTATGACATTCAATAAAATTTATGCATATATTTATGGATATAGATTTATGTGTATATACACATATATAATGTATGCAATAAAGATGTTTACAAAATGTAACATGTTATTGTATTTATTCAACTTTGAAAGATTTTACAAATTTGATTTATCAAGCTCACAAACACCTCTGTATTGATCCTACATTCTCACACTTTGCCCTACTCTGCAATGAAAACAATACCTTTGTTATAATATTATGATATGTTCCTTAATATACGAATGCATAATATTTCTGAATTCCAAGGATACTTAAGGCTACACATGGTTTACCAATTTTTACAGGAGAAAAAAATGATGAAATCTTTCTCTAATGAAGAATATATGAATACAATGACTAGAATTCAACAAGAATTCAATATATATGTATGTGAGTGTGTATGTATTATATATATATATACACTTTATTGTCACTTTTCTGTGATAAAGTGAGAAGCAAGCATCCCCTCTGGCACTGTGCTAGCACGCAGAATCAGTTATGCTCAGCAATGCATCAGGAAAGCCCCTCCTACAAGTGCCTGCTTCTGCTTTCTGTGTCAGCTCTTACCTGGCTTTGTAAGTTTAAGTTCTACTCACTGATGAGATCACAGCCAAAAGTGGGAGGTTCACGTGGGTTTCATCTTCTCACTTAGCAGTAGAGGAGCAGGAGGAGAGAACGGATGGCTTCACGTGGAAGAACTTTGGAGTAACCCTTCATCTAACCCAGCAGATTATTTCAGCATCATCTCTGCCTTTATCCATCTTGAAACCACAACCACACACGGCTTTTATTACTTCTCTTCTTCAACCCCCTCCTTTGTGGCCAGCAGTTGTAACTTTGGGAAAGGGAATAGTAAAATGTATTTGTATGGGTTATGCATTTGGATGTTGCTCATGTTTGGTGCTACGTAAATAGGTCAGCATCATTTTACACAGTTCTGGAAGATTTGTTTAAACACATATTTTATTTTTCTAATTTACTCCTATATACTCCTATATACCAGGATTCTTCATATTACCTATATACAACATACTACACGAGAGGCATTACTTTGAGTGATTTTGTTTCCTGGTCTTATTTCTCATCCCAGAGCAAATTTCTGCTTAAATGTTATAAACCATCTGTTGACTACAAAACACTTAAGTCATTGTTTTAAAATTTCATGCCTTTTATTGTTTTTCCATTTATTTCCTGCTGAAATGAACATGTACCCTGACAGGAAAAATTTTTGGTGGATATTAACATATTCATGTTGAACATTTGATCCAGAAAGCATACAGATAATAAACAGAATGAACATCTCTAAACAACAGGGAGTTTTTAATGTCTATGGAGAGTTCATTCCTGGGCTGTAATCTACCCGATGAATCTAGTTATTCCTGATACATTACCATGTGCAACTTTGAATAGATTTTATTATGGGAGAGGTCTGTAGATGGAGCATTAAACTGTTTATTAGGTTGTATTTCAAATGTGTGGGAAAATATTACTCATGGGGATTTCAGCACCTTGAAAGGTATTTATAGAAAAGAGATGGTCTTGCTTAAAAATTGACCATTGCCAGGTACATAGTAGGATTAAAGTTTCCATCTTACAAGTGTCTACACATAGAACTTTAATTGTTGCTTTACTGTTTTACATCAATGCTTAGATAAAAGGTAATAGAAACTGATAATTATGAAACAGACCACTAATACATTTATTCCCTAGAAATAATTAGACATTAGCTCATGTTTCTTCTGAACATATTGGTTGGTCAGGAAACTGTACTGAAGGATTTATATTTTAAAAACTTGTTAAAATGTTCAGTTGCCCTGTTCCAGACAGTGACCTTAAGGTCAGATAAGGTTGTCACAGACAGATTCCAAAATATTCGATGTTAACAAGAATTGGTAAATAAATTATGGATAAGATTTAGATATAGTCACCTGAAAGTTTCTTAAAGGTCATATAGTTTCATCTGTCATTGCTTTGGGCCCTCAATTCAATTTTAAAACCTAGTAATATAGCTTAGTGATTACACTGCCCCAAATTCACAAAACTCTAGGTTCAATCCATACTGTCACAAAAAAATAAGTTAAGATGAAGTACTCACAGGATTATGTAACCTAATTTGAGTCAGATCCAGTAGGCCCCTTGTTCAGGAAGTGCTCAGTAGAGTTTTAAATATGACTGAATGGCAGAAGCTAAACAATGTGATCAAGCCTCTTTACGAAACACTATTGATTATTGGGTATTCAGAGATTTTGGGGCTAGTATCCATTTATCAATGAGTACATAACACATGTGTTCTTTTGTGACTGGCTTATCTCACTCAGGATGACAGTTTCTAGTTCCATCCATTTTTCTCAGGAATTTCATAAAGTCACTGTTTCTAATAGCTGAGTAGTAAGTAGTCCATTGTGTAAATGTACCAACATTTATGTATTTACTCCTCAATTTGCAGACCTTATGAAGCTCAAAAAGTGTATATTGTCCTGAAGGTGTTTGTATTTTATGCTAATTCTACTTTCCCAATAAGTGCTGCCTAGTCACATACTCAAGACTTTATCAGAACCTTCCCATTTTAATTAGTAAAATAAAGGCAGGAGCCAGTGATTGGGCAGGAGAAGGGAGGTGGAGAAAGAGGGTCAGAGAAGAGAGGAAGGAGGAAGACCGAGTGGAAACTCCACGACGGAGATCTAGAAGGATAAACTAGATCCAGGTGGGCTTAATTAGAGTTGAATATCTATGGACATTTAAGGATTTTATAGATCTAATATCTCATACACAAGCGCAATTTGTATCTTTGATGAAATCTTGCTGTACAGAAGGTTTGTGAATTGAGAATTGAATACCTATACCTGTATAAAAAGCTATCGGGCCTTAGAGTTGTGTTTGTGCTGGGATTTGGGGTAAAGAAACACCATGGGACAAAGGCAATAGGGAAGGCAGAGGAAAACTGGAGAGCTGTGTAAATGGAGTAAGACCCAGGTGATGGCTCAGACTGAGCAACACAGGCCGTGCCCCAGCTCCATTCTAGAAGCAGGCCCAAAGAGTGAGACTTCAGGACCAATAAAGAGATAAGCTCTCTCTCTCTCTCTCTCTCTCTCTCTCTCTCTCTCTCTCTATATATATATATATATATATATATATATATATATATATATATATATATATATGATACTTACCGCAACAGAACAGAAGGAAGGCCAGAATATGAATGTATCAATTCTTCTTAGAAGGTAGAACAAAACACAAGAGGAAATATAAGGTCAAATAGAGGAGCAGGGATTGAAGAAAAGATCAGAGACTGCTTTTTCTGGGATCCAACCCATATGTGACACCAAATGCTGATGCCTAGAAGTGCTTACTGACAGGAACCAGATAGGGATGCCTCCTCAGAGGTCCTGCCAGAGTCATAGAATTCTTGCAGCTAATCATTGGTCTGAACACAGGGACCCCAGTGAAGGTGCCAGTGAAAGGACTGAAGGAGCTGAAAGGGTTTGTAACCTCATGAGAAGAACAACATTATTAACCAACTAAACCCTCCACAACTCCCATGAACTACAACACCAACCATTGAGCACACATGGAGAGACCCATGGCTCCAGTTGTATATGTAGCAGAGGATATTGCTGTCTGGCATCAATAGAAAAAGAGGCCTTTGGTACAGTGAAGATGTGTTTCCTCAGTGTAGGAGAATGCCAAGGCACTGAGGTGGAGAGCGTTATTGTGAGAGGGAGCACCTTCATGAAAACAAGTGGAGGGGGAGGAGGGATGGTAGTGAGGAAGCAGGGGAATAACATTTAATATTTAAATACAGAGAATATCCACACACACACACACACACACAATATAAAACCCTATTGAACTATTTCCAATTTTCTGAGGAATGACCCATTTCCAATGTAGTTTTACCAACTTTCAGTTACACTAGCAATGGAGCAGTGTTCTCCTTTCTCTACAGTTTTGCCAACATCTGCTGTCACCAGCGTTTATTTTTATTTGCATATTTTATGTATTTATATTCCAAATTATATCCCCTCTTCCCCTTCTCCCAAACCCACTTCCTCCTCCCCTGCTTCTATGTAAATATTCCCACTCCCACCCACCCACTCCCTCCCACCCACTCCCACCCACCCACTCCCACCTCCTCTTAGCCATCCTGACTGCTGTGAGGTAGAATTTCACGGAGGCAAAGGAAAGGGGGTACAGAGTAGGGGATTTGTGGAAGGGTAAGGAGTCAGGGGAATATCATTTGAAATGTAAACAAATAAAAATGATTACAAAAGAACCCCTATTGAGAGCTAACAAATTTTCTCAATCTTCTTGTGAACAATAAGAGTTTTGCAAGTGAAACTTTCTGTGAAATGTTTTAATTTGTTAGCAAAATTATTCTGTGCTTAAAAAGTTTTATAGGAAGAGAGGCTTTAAGCTTCTTTAAAAAATCTAAATTATGATAGATCCATATATATATATACACAACATATTGTGCTTATTTTCAGTCCCTTTACAGTCTGATAACCTTCCTCTTTTCCTGTTCAGTCTTCTTTTTCTACTTTGTTCCCCAGCAGCTAAGCCATTAAAGAAAACAAAACAAAACTGAGCAACTCCCACCTCCAATTGATAGCCATTGGAACCACAGGAAGTAATGGGGCCTTATTGGTTCCTTATGGGGAAGAACTGTGGACTCATGGGCTTCTCTTCAAGTAATTATGGGGTCTTAATACCCCTCATATCTGTTTTATATTCTCCATTCTCATATTTCTCGCTTCACAGTTTACACTAGGTAAAATAGGTCCTGACATTAGTGTTAGAAACAATCTGTTGTCAAGACAATGAAGCTCTGGTCTTGCATATTATTGCAGGAGGAGGTGAAAGAACATCACCACACCACTGCTTTGTTCATGATGGTTTCAGACCCTTATATATATTTATGACGATAATACTATAAATTCCCAGTGCATGTTTCACTTTTTACTGCTAGGAAAAAATTATAGTTTATTTCTTGTCGAATAAGGAAGTAACAATCCTGCTGAAGATATTAATGATATACATAGGTATAGTTACTGAGAACAAAAGTTCTTTGCTGTCAAGAAAATTCTCTGCAAGAATAAATCCAATAAGCAAATATGTAACTTACCTCATGGGACTTTTTGGTTTTCCCAATACCAAAGTAAGAAGTAATTTAAGATTTTATTATTCACAGACTTGCTATAAACAAGAAAATACAAAAATGTATCTAAGGACAGAGAAATCATCTTTAGAATGAAACTTCTCTTGTTCCAGATATATGACCCTAATAGCTAGAGCCTGTGTAGAGATCCATAGAAAAGAAACAGAAAGTTGTGTTGTGCATAATGGCCACTTTTGTTCCTCTCTATTATTCATGTTTAATAACAAGTATTTGCTTAATTAGCTGATTAGGTAGTTCAATATTCAGTTAAACTTAGAGTACTGTTTTCTAGTCTGTGTGCAGAGTCCTGTGAATATGTGTGTGCACATAAGTATGTATGTAAATACCTTGCAATCATGGTATCTAAGTTAGATGTCTTTTTCTATTCTTCTTCACCTTAGTTTTGGGGAAAAAAAGACTCTTCCATGAAGCTCTCTGATTGGCCATATTTGTTGCCCAGAAAACCTTCACTAGCCAAACTTCTCACTAGCCAACCTTCTCACTAGCCAACCTTCTCACTAGCCGACCTTCTCACTAGCCAACCTTCTCACTAGCCAACCTTCTCACTAGCCAACCTTCTCACTAGCCAACCTTCTCACTAGACAACCTTCTCACTAGCCGACCTTCTCACTAGCCAACCTTCTCACTAGCCGACCTTCTCACTAGCCAACCTTCTCACTAGCCAACCTTCTCATTAGCCAACCTTCTCACTAGCCAACCTTCTCACTAGCCAACCTTCTCACTAGCCAACCTTCTCACTAGCCAACCTTCTCACTAGCCAACCTTCTCACTAGCCAACCTTTGCATGTAGGGGCTTGGCACTAAACCTACGTCCCCTTGCATTTATAACAGCTATGTTAGAGGTTGAGCCATGCCTTCAGCCTCATTTGTAAATTATTTAACAGTAAAGTAAAATGATCAAAATATGATCGATGAAGGAGTTTGCAACAATACTTCCAATAATTCAAATGAAATCAGAGACTTGCCAACAGCCCCTAGCACTCTAGCTGACCATGGTATTCAGAATCCAATACTGTAGGTGGATAATGCATCCAGAATCTATATAATAGAGATAAAGAAAAGGCCCAAATGGCATGTGAACATAACTATATTTTCTACCTCATATGACCCTATAAAGAAAGTTTAATAATTAGTTTGTAGGATGCTATCTCTGCTTTCATGTCTGCATGGTGTAGGGTTTCAGTTTGATTTACAATGACAACATTCATAGGTATTATTTTAAAACTAATGGGGTTAATGTCAGCCTTGGATGGTGCTTTCAAACAAAACACCATTACCCTGAAGCCATGCTGACAGGTATTATCCAGGGTATCTTTTATTGTAAACATCTGCTAACCTGGGTTTTTGATGTATGAATGAGTTCACATTAAAAAAATGAATAAATCTCAGGTTTAGTGTGATTCTGTCCCCTCTTTGATGAGATTTTCAAAATTCTAACTCTAGAAAAATATCATCTTTTTGGTGATTTTACCTTGTCCTAGTGGTCATGATTTGAATTTTTATTGGTGATTATTGTTTTGACTTTATCAGTTCTTTCTCTCATTGTTGGGACAAAATAGATGACAAAGGCTGCCTTAGGATGGAGATGTATTTTTCAGGCATGAAAAGCATCATGTCATGTAGCATCAGCAGTTAGAAATCAAAAGATGACAATGCCCATATTCAAACTGGCTTTCTTCCATTTCGGATGTCTTCCATCCTAGGATGACACTGCCTACTTTCAGGGTAAACCGTACATCCTCAGTTAACCCTTTGTGCAAAAACAGTCACAGTCACTTAAAGGTATGCTTCTTGTGTAAATCGCTGACAATCAAGATTGACTTATCCAAGAGGCATGTGATTGTTACAATAGGTAGATGTCAGTCCAGGAGTTAGAATCTTCCCACCTTCCACCACACAGCTTTATTCTAAAGAACCTCCCTCATCTCATCACTGTCTGTTTGTCCTCCTGTGTCTGCGTTACTATCTAATCTCATCCTGTGATACTTTTACTCGTGCATGTAAATGTTTGTACACATAAACACACACCCAAATGCATGTTCTCAGCTAATGGAGGTAGCCTTGCTGTGTCCCATTGTGAAGAGTGACAGAGTCTGCTTTTCTCCAGCTACTCTCTCCTTCACAGACTCATCCCCAGTCATTCTCTCTTTCAGTCATCAGTGTCTCATGTGTCGTTGAGGTCATCTCTGTCCTTGAACAACTTACTGTCAACTTCAGTTTACATATACACATAAGCAGGGTATGATTTCACTATCACACTCACAGCATATGAACTTTATGTACCATAGCTACCAAATGAGCACTGTGGTTTCAAAACACTGAAATCTACTGACAATCTTGCTTCAGTTTTGCCTAAGTATATATGTATGTATGGTGTGCATGCATATGTATATGGTTGTCAATGCTCAAGTACATATGTATGCTGGATAGTCATGCATGTTATACATAGAAAGGACTTAAGGTGTTTCATGAGGGATTTTCATTTTTTCCTGTATTTTTTGTTTGTTTTTATTGAGTCACTATATTGCATTGACTCCAGAGCTCCCAAATTCTGTTCAGTTTACCTAATCAGTTTGTCCTAAAGGTCCTCTAGCTCAGCCTCCCGAGTTCTAGCATTACAAGCTACTTTTAGACCCTCTTGCTTTTCTTCTCATGCTGAGTATTCAAATTCAAGTCCCCAAAATTGGAAGAAAGTGATTTATCCACCAAGCCACTGCCCAGCCCTGACAATGGCTGTTCATTAGTAGCTTCACGACACTGGGTAGAGTAATTGAAATACTGCTTCAACCACATATCTCTCCAAAGAGGGAAACAATAGGTAAACTCTGAGGAAAATAAAAAGAAATATGTGTTTATAAGAAGAAATATTCACATGGGTACAAATGTAAAGCAGGTATGTCAGCACAGAGCAACTCCTCCTCACCTTAGTTGGCCACTCACCTGCCCCAGAGTCCCTGGGGGCCATGGGAACTGTGGGAACCATGGGAACCATGGTCACATGTCTGCTATTCACGTGCTACTTCCACCTTTGGGGAACAATTCTGCTACAGATACTTATAACAGTTATAATAGTTGGCATTTTCTATCCTTTTGAAAAGTATTTTATATCTTCAGACTTATTTCTTATCTTATATTCTCTGAACCTTCAACTGTACCATTAGTCAGAAAGAATAGATATACCCTGGTTGACAAACTACATATATCTTTGAAGTAACACCTTTGATTTCGGTAATTATAATTTTTTATAATGGCCTATAATGATTAGATCCATTCTCATGGTAAATACAGATAACAAAGTCTATTTAATCTTAATTTTCTCAAGCCTTTCAAGTAAAGAAAAGACATTATCATTTCTAACACTGGTTAGATATTATATGTCACACAATAAAGCATTATAGGCATAAACTACTCTCTATATGAAAAATACTTTGTGAAATAGTGTCCTGCTTTGTACTTAGTTTATTTCTGAGGTTTTTGTCCCAATGTGTATCCACACTTTGATTCCTCAAGAGTTCCATTCAGCATTTCTGAAATATAAAGATCTAAAAACAGTTGTGGTATGCAATCTGACCCTAAAGAACGGGCTAAAAGGAGCGGGCCTATCATGGACACACTGGAAACATCCATTTCATCAGTGTCAAGGAAGCATACAATTAACTTTAAAGGGAAGCGGCAACATTAGAGTGCACTTTGAAGGACAAAGCCCTCATGGCATCTCTTCTGAAGCTGAATGCAAAGTTAAACATCCACACAGATGTAAAAATAGCTGTCTATGAAACATCCTCTCTGTGGTGGTAAAGGGGAAGAGGAGCAAGGTTACCACATAAACCAACATGTGGTAGAGCCAAGCACAAGCTGAAGCAAGCAGAATGAAAGCCTTTCACCACAGCCACGTGGTCCACAGTAACGGAGAACGCAGAAAGAAACCCTCTTCTCATAGACACAGGACAACAATGTCTTTATTTGAAGCCTGGGAAAGCAAGGCCACTTAATACTGATGCAATTATTATCACAACCACTGTTTTCCTGGGAGTGGAAAGGTTGTTTTTGTTTCCTTAGGTTATTGTAAAGTGCACATTAGGAAGCAGAGCCAGTCCTCTTAGGTAAACACTAATCTCACCATGCACTTATAAACATAGATTTAGCCATTTGTAGAAGTAAGTTTATGATTGAGCTAAATAGGGTTGCTCCCCCCAGTATAGCCCAAAAAGCACCTGTCTGATATTTGGGAGGTTCTTAGCAATGACAATATGCATTGCAGAAAGGAGCAATTTGTAAGATTCCTTAAAGGTGGGTGTTTGAAAAATAATCCTATTATCAACCAGAACAGAATGCTAGAGGGGTAAAGTGGAAGTGGAGGCATCCGTTTAGAGGCAAAGGGAGGGGGGATGAGGGGGTGGAATTATGTAAGGGGGGCTGGAAGAGACACAACATTTGAAATGTAGATAAATAAAATAATTTTAAAAATTAAAGTAAGAAAAAAAAAACAAAGTGATGATGTTCCCTGTGGATTTATGGATGAACTTAGTCTTACCTCTCTGGCTTTAAGAATTTCATTTCTTGTGAAAGCAGAAAAGGAAAATAGTGGTATCACATTAATAATAGAACTTGGTGATAATGTTTGGAAACGATTTTTGTCCATTATTTATTTTTAAAATGTGTATTACTTACTTTTTTATTGGTGTGAGAAATCAACATGACTAAGTAAACTTATAAAAGAAAGCATGATTTGGGATCACATTCCAGAGGGTAACTGTGCAACCATCATGGAAAGGAGCAGAGAAGAAGGAGGCAGGCAGCATATACCTAATGCAGAAAAACAGAGAAAAAGAGAGGGAAAGGGAGAGGGGGAGACAGAGAGAGAGACACAGAGAGACAGAGACAGAGAAGCACAGACACAGAGAGAGACAGATACACAAGGAGAAACAAAGACAGAGATAAGCAGAGACAGACTGAGATAGAAAGTCAAAGAGTGAAACAGAGAGACAAAGAAACAGACAAAAACAGATAAACAGACAGAGACAGATATAGTGATAGAGACAGAAAGACAAAGGTAGAGGAAGACAGACAGACAGAGAAATAGAGCAAGTGTTATTTGTGAATGTCAGTAGCTTTTAAAACCTCAAAGCCAGTCTCCACTGACACACAATACAGCCTCAACTACTCATCCTTCCTAAACAGTTCCATCACTTGAGGAGTGAGTGTTCAGATACATGAGTCTATCCCATGCAGGACCTTCTCATTGGACCAGCGTATCCTACTCCCTGCCTTCCATAGGCTTATGTACATATAATAATGTAATATGCATCTAATCCAATTTCAAGAGTTCCCATAATTCCCCTATTTATATAAATGCCCCCTCCATTAAATCCCACGTGGATTATTGCTAATCTGTACATGAAATCTGGATCGGGAGTTATTTACCTATATTCAAACAGTTCCTTTATCAACTTGATGTTTACACATGTGCAGCTTTTACATTAATAATTATGTTTTTTCACCTTGTTCTATTGTTATAATCTGATATTTTTGTTCCATACTTTTATTTTATTTTATTTATTTTTGTTAAATAAGCTTATTTCTGTTCATTTATTTCACTTTTGATTTTAACAGGAATACCATCAGTGCTCAGTCAATAAAGATAATTTGGCAGATTTTTTTTAAAGTCAAAAATCTCTTTTGAGACTCACAGCAATCTTTTAAATATGATCCCCTGTAATGTTAACCAAAATATTAAATACTTCCAACATAGAATGGTAAGGAATATACATTAGCATTTCAAAAGGGAGAAATCTTGAACAAAGCAAGACTGAGATCCAGCAGGAGAAACTCCAAATCCTGGAGCTCTTTGTCTTATGTCAAAGGGCTTGATGGCTCTTAGGATCTCCTAATTCTTCACCCTTGCTGACTATAACAGATTTATCTCTCCTGGGCTAGGTCTGCTACCTGTGCGAAGAGCTCCTTGGCATATATCCAGTGCACCAGCACCTTCGAGACCATAGGGACTCCAACACAATCCAGGCTTCCCTTGCACAGCTCCACATAGTTCCCTCCCCAGAGTTCTATGCTGGGACTTCTCTGTCGCAACCATGGTGTCAGCCACATTCCTCAGCTATGAAGGAAGATGCTACAGCCCTCTTGCATCCTTCATGACTCTACAGCCAGAATCGTATGATCAATACTGGCAAGTTTAGCCATCTGCTTGGAATGGGGCCTAACCCGTCCCTGGATTACATTTACCTAAATTTTGGTTTGTTGTTGCTTTTAGGAACAGATAATCCCTTAGGTTATTTCTTTTCGCAAGTTTCAGAATTAATTTAGCTGGATCTTACCTTCAGGACACCGCACTCTATTCTATTTTTGTCATCTCTTTCAGTGTAAGCCAAGGTTCCAACATTAAACTGCTAGGTGCACTCTCTTTGCAAACTGTACATTTTGTATTTCTTCTTCCTATTATTTTTTAGGTCTCATATGATCTACAGTAACCACGTGAAAGGTGATTGTGAATTCTCCTTTATCAATGAAATTGGTCCAAAACGCTTCAGTTTAACCTCAGACAGACTCTTAGGCCAGAAGTGAAAAACAGCCACATTATTTGGTAAATTATCACAAGAAGGTCTTTAGCCCAGCTTTTAATATTGTTCCTCTCTGAAACCTCTTAAGCTAAGCTTCAGTCGCCCAAATTGGCCTTGTGCTACTCTCTTTAGATTCAAAGCTTTCCAGAGTTGGACCTTCTAGAAAGTCCTAAAGTTCCAAAGTCTCACATTTCTCCACAACACACAGCAAGTTATGGTTAGAACATTCACAATAATTTCTCCACTCGCGGTGACAACTTCAAACGTAGTTAATTTTCAGTTGCTATGATAGCTTAGGAAAGAAGGCATCTGATTTGAGGTTTACATCTCAGAAGCTGATTTCATAATCATAATGGTGGGAAGCAGTTTGAGAGGCATCATCCTAGATCAGCAGCTAAGAGCTTACATTTTATCTGCAAGTAGAAAAAAGAGAGAGAGAGAGAACTAATTGGGAACGGTGTGGGCTTGTAAAACCTTAAAGCCTGTTCCTAAGGAAACACCTACTCCAATATGGCCATACCATCTAATCCTTCCCAACAGTCTAATCTAGTGAAAACACAGCATTCAAACACAAAATTGTGAGTTTATGTGACCACAAAGCAAGTGAGCAAGTGAGCTGCAGGAAGTAATCCCTTGAGGACAGTCTTCATGCTCTAGATGTCATGTGATGGATCTACAGGTAAGATCTGAAGACAACAACAAACAAAAACATAAAAATAAAACCCACTGCTCATGCCAAAACTATATTATGAACCTGGAAGTATTTAGTAAAGAAAAGAAAAAAAAATTACAGGTGTTTTAGGGCCAGCAGAAATAATGAGAACAGGCAACCTTAAGAAGCAGCATGTGAGAGGACCCTCCAGAATGTTTCAGAGACCTGGGAGGTGAAAGACTCTTAGGACTCAAAGGGAGGGACCGTAGATGAAATGCCCTACAGTGGAAAGAGGGAACTTCTAGAACCTACCTCCAGCAGAAAGACAGGGTATCAAGTGAGGGATGGGGTTGCCATCCCACAGTCAAAACTCTGACCCATAATTGTTCCTGTCTGAAAGAACTGCAGGGATTGAAATGGATAGGAACCTGAGGAAAAGGAGGTATAGCCACAGGCCCAAAGTGGGATCCAGCTCAAGGGGAGGCCCCAAGGCCTGACACTATTACTGAGGCTATGGAGTGCTCACAAAAAGGAGCCTATCATGACTGTCCTCAGAAATTCACAAAAAGCAACTAAAAGAGTCTGGTTCAGGTATTTACACCCAACCAATGGACAGAAGCTGCTGACACTGTGGCTGAATTAGAGAAAATCTGCAAAAAGCTGAGGAGGAGGGCGATCCTGTAGGAGGACCAGACGTTTCAATTAACCTGGACCCCTGGGATCTCTCAGACACTGAACAACTAACCAGGCAGCATATACCAGCTGATATGAGGCCTCCAACACATGTATATCAGAGGACTGACAGGAATGGTTTCAGTGAGATAAGGTGCACCGAACCCTCAAGAGACTGGAGGCCCCGGGGAATAGAGAGGTCTGGGAGCTGGGGACATCCTTGTGGAGACAAGAGGAGGGGAGGAGGTATGTGATATAAGTATACACAATAAGGAAGTATACCTGGAGGAGGATAAAGTCTAAAATATGGAGTGTAAAAATAATTATATATATAAATATATATATATATTCATATATATGTATACATCATATATAGATATATGTGATATAGACATAGATATATACATACACAAAACACATTTAGGACATTGAGTTACTCTAAAATGAAAGGAGGGATGTAAAAAAAAAAAACTTGATATAGGATGCTAAAATCCAGAAAGACAAATTTTGAAAAATCTGAAAATTGGATCAAAAGGAGCTGACATTAAAAATAAAAATAAGATTCTTCTCACATGCTCTTTCTTTTATATGCCTTTGAAATTCAGATTGTTGCTCGGTGGACAAGAATATTAACAATTGGAATGCAAACTGTGTTGGTATAATAAGAAATATCAAAACTCTCATTTTGGTAATCAGAGCCAGAGTCACAGAGGACAGCCCGGCTTGAAGCCCATTAACACATCGTAATAACAACCACCTGATGTAATGAAAACAAATGAATTCCAACTAAACAGCAAGTGTAAGAGTAGGTCATTACTGCTCCAGCTAACGAGGAGCAGACTTTCCCTGGTGTCCTAGGTTTCAAGGAAGTTTTAGTCCACTGAGGGTATTTTATACTAGAAACTATTTCATTCCTGGTCAGGATTTCTTGGAACAGGTTATAGAATGCTTTTCTTGCCTCAAGCTTTCTTGTTTTAGTTGAGCAAGCTGAACTATCACTGGGTTACTCATTACTTTATTTCTAATTTCACAGAAAACAGGGGTGTGAGAGAGTTGGGCAGGTAAAATGGAAGCCCCCACGATGTTTCCTTTCTCAGTTGAATTGCTCCACAATGATCAAGAGAAATAGTACTAACAGGGCCTTTCAGCCTCATTTATTCATATAGGGTCATCATATGCAGCTCAGGGTGGCTACGCACTAATGATGCTCCTTCTTCATCTTCCTGATTGCTGGGGTTACAGGGAGGAACCTCTGCAGCAGCTCGTGTAGCACATTTTCATTGTTACATCTTATATAGTCAGATCTTTGAACAACTATTCCCAACAGTGTTGCTGAAAGGATGAGCACAAAGTGGAATTTATAGTGTCTCTGGGATTCTGATAATCCTGTTTTTTTTTTTTTTTTTTTTTTTTTTTTTTTTTTTTTTTTTTTTTTTTTTTTTTTGTTGCTGTTGTGCAGTCTTTGAGTTCCCACTTTAATTCCATGTTTGTTACTAGGATCCAACTCTTCTCTTTTTATGAATCTCTGCCCAACTCCCTGTGCCACTGCTATTTTAGATTAGTGCGAACATTAACAGTCCCAGAGAGCCCACTATTCTCTCTGTATCCTTCTTTTGTTAATGCACATACCTTCCTCTTATATCCTGGAGACCTCTCCTGAATTCACAATTGGGAAATTCTCTTCCTCATCTCCTCCGACCCATGACTCAGCTACTTCAAAACCAAGGGAATTCACTCACTCACATAATGAACACCTAGTTCCTGTGTGACCTGTAGACTAGTCGGGCTGTACATTCCTCTACTCCTGCTGAACCTACTGTTTTCTTTTGCAAGAATTACCTTGTCTCAAAGCCTAGAACCTTCAAGAAGGCTAAAACCATTGCACAACAAATATAATCAATGGTATAAAATTATATGGAAATTCAGAAATGCCTAAAATACTTTAATAGATTCTTCTCAAAATGCAGACCCTCTTTTTAAACATTAAAATGACTATTTATTGTTGACACTCTAGAGGATCACAAGCAAATGCTTGTAATATGGAAAGATAAGGATCAAAGCCCTTATGAAACTTATATCCTAAACCACTGCTTTGACTTAAAAAAAGTATTTCCTCTATAAAGTAGAATAAAAACTATATGTACCATAACAGATAACTGTGGTGACTTTGTAGTATATGCTACTAGGACAAAAAACATGTTTAGTACATCCTACAGTAAGTGGCATAGAGTAATAATCCAAAAGATGTTATTTCTATGATTTAGATGAGCCAGTGGTCAAGAGTCAAATATTATATCTTTTGAAATCTTTACACTGAACTGAGAAATACAAGCCATATATTTTTTTGTTATAATTTTCTGGTGGTTTAATCTTGCTTGTTACAAAATCATTACTTTAAAATTCCTACGCAATTTAAAGCTCTACAAAACAGATATGCCCATATGATTAAAATACCCTCTAGTGTTTTCACCCAAGGAAAATAAAGGAGTCTTAGTGTTGATTGTTGGGGAATTCATTGTCTTGTAAATATATCCCAGAGAGGCAAACTGAGTGTAACACAGCAATACCAGATAATCTCAGACTTGGAGGAGACTTTAATTTGAAACAGAAGATACATTTTACTTTACTAATTGTTCTAATTTCCTGCTTCCTCTGCTAACTTTTATTTTTTGCAATTTTTCTTCTTTTGTTTGATCTCTTTGGAGGATACATATATAATCATTTTAGTGTATGTGTGTGTGTGTGTGTGTGTGTGTGTGTGTGTGTGTGAGTGTATGCAATCTCTATCTATTCTGGGATATTCCTAGCACATTGTAATAGGGTGGAACATTATTTTTCTTGACACAGAACTTCCTAGACCTCCCAAGACCACCTAAAACACTATAGAATTTTTTTCATGATAGATCTTTCATAAATAGGAAAATTAGAAAATTAGGCCTGACTTTTTCTGCCACCCATTGCTCTGAACTCTACCTTAAGGCTATACAGAGAACATCTACTTCTTTTCCCTCATGACTGCTCCTTAGATATTTGAAAACCACAGCCATATGCTGCCTGAGGGTGCTCATTTCCTGACCTTGCTTGTATAGCTTGGTGCTAAATTTGCTCAGCTTTCTAAGCTCTCTTCTCTGACTACACTGCTGTTCATCTTTGTGTGTATCTAGGATAACTGCCCAGAACAAACCAACACAATAACAGTATGGTGAGTTGTATGAAATGTAAGTCATTGGCCACCGCCCTTAGACAATGTGAGTCCAAGAGTACAGCACAAGCCCAGGATGTGTTACCCTCACCCTCACAGTATTAACTTTAAACCAAGCAAAGCCATTTTCATCCATTTTATCTTACCCTGTAGTTTTTGCTTGCTATTCATAATCCAAGAGACCTGAAATTTCTGACATAATGCAATGAAACAAATAGTGTTGTAAAGAAGGGAGAACATTAGCCATTCAAATTTTCATAGAGAGAAGATACAGCTGTTTTCAAGTGTAATGATTTAGCAGCAGGAAAATTAGTCAAACAGAAATCATGCACAGACAAATTTTGGGTAGAAGATAGTATTAGTCAAAGCTAATCTTTTTATTTTTCTCTTTTTCTGGAATAACATAATTTCAACTTCTTCAATACTATTTGTCATAGAACAGATCTATCTCTCTCTCTCTTTCTCTCTCTCTCTCACACACACACACACACACACACATATCATCTTCATCCACTTCATGTACATTGTTCAGTATAATCACAAATACTGTCTGCAAATCTGGCCCAGTTACTTTGTAGGCAAAGCTCATTTAGTTATGAAAAACTTCACTAATGATGTAATTGTCACTGAAGGACTTCTTAGTCTATAACATGAAAAAGTTAATATATTATTATACATTTATACAGTAATGGTTAAAGAGGTTCAATCTCATAATAACTTGCAATACAAAAATACTGATGAAGCATAGATTTTTCTCCTGCTCTTTTTCTAATGCATCTATGCCCTCCATATTGGCTGTAATGGGTTGACAAGAAGCAAAGGTGAGGTGAGTTCTTTTACATTTTAAACATGGGTCTGTCTATAGACTTTCAATCTCTCTGTTCTTGCTATTTCAGTATGCTGCTCTTACATATTTTGGTGTCCTACTGTCAAGTTAAATGTGATTATTTGAAATTGTAAAAGAGAACACATTAATAATTCATCCAACAGTTCAATCTTTCTTTCAATAAGTTCTTACTGAGCAGTGATTTTCAACTCAGCTCAACGCTGGATGCTCTGTATTAAAACAATGAAATCATGGCCCCTGCCCTCTCTTCTTTCTCCTCCTTTTCCATTATTGTCTTTATTTTACTAGAAGAAATTCATCACCAGTCTCAAAAAGTTGAAGTCAATTCAATTTATGTAACTATAAGCTACTGTAAGGTCTTGTTATTTTCTTGGGAGGGGTGGAATGATCTATCAATTTGAAGAAAGTACTAAAAGCACCATTCTTAGGAAGAAACCTAGCTGCTTCTGAGCTGTTTTACTGTTTGCTTTCTTATTAGTTTCCATTTCAGAAGACCTATAATAATCTCTATTCCATGCGGTTTTGGAGATTGGTCTACCTACCTCATTAATCCTTTTAAAAATCTATCTAATATCTCTAGTCTACTGTACCACAATAATTTAAGTGCTAATTTTTACATCTGAATTGGTTTTCAATTGGTATATGATGAATTCTTCTTGTGAACTTGGAGGTACAAAACAGCATACATTTATTTTTCTGTAACTCCTATACATAAAATGAATGGACATACATTGTGTGGCCCACTTCCATGCTTAGAATCTCACTAAGGTGAGATCTGATATTAGCTACATTTGCAGTTCTCACCTGGGCTTGGGTTTTGTACTTTCACTAGTTGTTGATGGAAGTATTAATTTCTGTGCCAGGTGTCAGCTGAGGCCAGCTATCAGCATTCGGTACATGACCTCTTCATCTCCAAGTTAGCAATAGCAAATTGAATCCTTCTTGTGTTTAATAACTGGCTTGTGTAACCAACCCAAGAAAGCACCTACTTAGAAAGAGCTCTCATGATTATGCCAGACTCCCATATGCCATCTTCTAATCTTAAGGTCAACTTGCTATATCACAAAATCTGATTCTAGAAATAAGATCCCTTATGCTTGCAGCTGCAGGGATTATGCGATGCATGCATGCTGGGAAAGTGGAGGACCTGAAGACCAGCTTAGATTTCTACCTATTGATGCTTCTATATGATTTTTTCCATTCTGTCTTGCACAGAATAAGTGTAAGAAGAATGGGGTTTGGTTATTGTAGTGGTTCTTGTCTCCAATAGTTTTGTTCTTCTATTCTTTTGGTTACATTTGTCTTTATTTTTCTATTCATACTAAGCCAAGGCTAGAAACTTGAACATTTTTTCTAAAACAGTGAACACATATTATTTTCTATATCTGACATTCTAATTTGAAAGCAGGAACATTCAAAAGTTGAGTTATTATCAAAACAGTGGTTCCTTGTGTTAAGGAACATGAATAAAGAAGATTTGCAGAGAATCACAAGGTGGTATATGTATATGTGTTTGTGTTTGTGTATGTGTATATGTTTGTATATGTGTATTTGTATGTGTTTATGTATGTATTTGTGGATGTGTATAAGTATGTGTTTGTGTATGTGTATATGTTTGTATATGTGTATTTGTATGTATTTATGTATGTATTTGTGGATGTGTATAAGTATGTGTTTGTGTATGTGTATGTGTATGTGTAGTGTTAGTGTGGTTGTTTTTACTTTCCTAGAATTAGAAGCACATGCTTAATCAGAGTGTGCTAATACTCCACATATACATGAAGCCCTGTTTTGTAGTTGTCAAATGGACATAACTTACACAATATGTAATAAAAAACCACTGTTTTATAGTCAGAATCTGCCCTCAGGAATTTATTCTAACCTTTCAAAGGATTACGTTTCCATTGTTCAAAGATATTGTGAACTGTTGCAATTTCTCTCTGTTATATTGCTGGTTCACATATCTACATGTTATTTTAAAATACATGCATACACATATATAATATTGAAGTTTATATGTGTGTGTGCTTGTGTGTATTTGTATGTGTGTGTGTATACATAAAGGTGTGTGTGTATATACAAGCACATCATTTCCAGATTGACAAAGAAGAAATATGATGATTTATTTATTTTACTATCATATATGGATAGTATTTCTACCAAAATAAGCTACCATGTACACTCTCCTATAGTATCCAAGATTGTGCAGTATAATTTCATTATATATGGTTAAAGATTACCAGAAGTTGTGAGAAATAAGAAAAGAAAAAAGAACACAATGGCTTCTTAATATATATTTTGTTTTGTCAGAACAAACTTTTTCAATACTTAGCTGAATATACTCAATAAATTGCTATTAGATCAGATCCATCTATTTATCTATCTATCTATCTATCTATCTATCTATCTATCTATCTATCTATCTATCTATCTATCTACCTACCTATCTATCTATCTATCTATCTATCTATCTATCTATCTATCTCTCATTAGACTAGTCTGGACTAGAGCATCAAACACAGCTGAAGGTTACTTTAGACTTCCCATGTCTGCCTGCCCAGTTCTAGTGTGACATGCATGTACCTTCACAAATGTTTAACACTTTCATTTTTCATCAGTTATTTTCTGTGCTGCAATGACTTAACCAAGGGCTTCACACACAGCAGTTATTTTATAACTGACCCATGACCTGAGCCTCAGAGTTTAAATAAGAACAGAATTATCTTTGTTTATCAAATACTAGCTTTACCTCCACATAAATGCAACCTATTAGATACTTGTTGAAATGACTCACTTCCCAAACAGGAGGAAATTGGCTGAATAGAGTTTTGATAACTACCTTGATTTTAGGGTATCCTTATTTAGCTCATAATATAATAAATGCCAGCATAAAATGATTGAAATATGTGAATTTTCTGTACAAATACTCATGTAAGAAAAAAGAAGAATGATGATGTGAACTCAACTGTGGATGCACGAATAATATTAGAAACAGAATGCTTCCAGGCTGGTGACCAGCATTCTTGATCTCTCCTCTGCAGACATTGCCCAGTAGTGAGCTGTCAGTCAGCCCTTGGGTTGAGTGGCAGATTTGATAACTGGAAACCACAGAGCCATAAAATCAGCACAATGCTCGAGTTCTTTTACTCTAGACCTCTTGAAAAACCAGTGGAGACTTGCATTCCCTTTCATGTATTCTGTGTTGATGTTTAAGGACTCCAACTATTATACCCAACTGGATCTTGTCAGAATTCCTGGATTGATTCTCTATGGCTATGACTTCTCCTGCTGTGTCATGTCTGTCATGCTACAGAACAGAGTGTGACACACATGCTTCTCACCAGAGACTGGGCATAAAAGTGGCTTCCTTCCAGGATTAACAAAATGATTTCTTACACCACCAGGAAAATTCACCACCTCTTTATGCTGGATGAAGTATCTTAAATAGGAATTTAATTTATTCATTGTAGCAGTTGTTTTTGTTCAATAAATACTAACTGCTTATTAGAAACCCATTTATTGAAGATGAGCAGCCATATCAAAGACACATATCAAATTTATGGAGGCTAAATCTCACTTAATATGCTTTGAATATTCTATTGGTCTTTAGCATGCTATGTTAAGATGACTTTATTTATTCCAACCCTTCAAATAAGCATAGCTGTTATTGAATAACTATGTACATATTTTCTATTCCCCGGCTTATTTACAGAACGTTAAAAACTATGTTATATTTACATGCTCTATCTTTTTAGCTACTTAAAATTTCAATAAATAAGTTTTGAATACTAAGTTGATGTGGAATCATCAGATATTTAACACCTTCTTAAAACAAAGTTAAAACCAGAGGAGTGTTTGTGCCATGCAGTATAAAATGTCACCCAAATTGCTTTTAATCTCCTTGTAGCTCCCCTGAGAATAGAGGAAGATTTTGTTAACAGGGATAATAGATCATTGGATCTGGTCCAGAACAAAGCACAAAAAAAAAAAAAAAACAGTGTTTGGTCAGTGATTCAGTTGTGGTAGCCAAGATTGTTGTCAAGATACCAAGGAAGGAGGAAGGGCAGCATATGTTCAGTATGGTATGCTTGCTCATCCATGAAGTCGAAGCAGATCTACATGACCACACTTAAAAAAGAATGGGACATTTCTAAGATGCCACATTGCCACTGTACTACTCTTTAACACTTGCCCTTAGCTGCTACTACCCTGTCTACATTAAGGTCAAAGGGAATTTAAGTGAGAAGTCAAGATTTCTAGTCTCCAGGAAAATACTGCCTAAGGTCTGGTGTTTTCTGCTCAGGGATCTGTGAACTCACACATTTGTTTTATGCATTGATTTATATATATATATATTGCCTCTAATTTCTCATTTTAAAATGCACTAGAGGTTTATTTTAAGCTCATCTTTTAGCCTCCCTTTCATAGCATAGTTGTAAGAACAGCTACAGATTATATACACACAGAGTAGAAATGGATTCCAGTTGTCCAAAATTATCTTTTCAATTTAAGAAACATTTTTAAGACTTGACCTTCCTCTACGGAAGTCCTCTCTCTTTATAAAAGAATGATATTTAGTATGCAAGTTAAAGTTGAATTATGAGAAAGTATAGAGTAAGATGGAGTGAAAATAATAAAGTGTCCTGTTTGCTCTCCTACTCCCTATATGAGCCTACGTATCCCACAACAGGCATTAGATATATCAAAAGGTCATTCAACAGTATGAAATTATAGTTCATAGGGCTCTAGATGTATTCCATGCAAGTTATTTTATTACTACAAACATTTGTATGACTAATGTTTCCCCCAAAGAGTCCTGAAGAGCTCATTAAGATATTTTCCTTATCCTTAGACTAATTTTTGCCTCCTCAAGACAGCAGGCAGGCATGTGAGAAGCATTGTCTGGGGAATTAAGCGTTTTCCTGGCAAACCACTTTACAAAGGTCCATAGAGCAAGAGATTATCTCCTGTTGGTTAGGTAGAAACTCTTCTAGCCACTTCAAAAGAGCCAGAAGCTCTTTTCCTCCTTTGTGAATCAAGTTATAATCAATGGGATGTAAAGATTACATTCCTGCCTCTAGTCACAGACTGCTTTTTCTTTGCATTCTTATTGATTTAGCCATGAGTCTATTTAACTATTAAAAGCATTATTGCATTCCCCAATCCTGCACTTAAAGAAATCTAGAGTGTCCTTTTAAGAACTAAGAAAACAGATGGGCTTACCTTTCTTGTGCTATATTGGGTTGAATTACTATGGGGGGAAATCATTGAGTACTTATTTATGCACAAGGAAAAATTACCTAAATTCTCAACAGTGATTTTTGAATAAGCACAATTGGCTATTTCAGTTTTGAGATGTGTGAGATATGGTCTAAGAAGCATTTTTGGGCTAGCACAATCTACTGAACCATACTCTTTGGCAAACCTTTTTAGTATATGGATAAAATACATTAACCATAACATCACATTGGACAAATAACAATTCTTTGTTTTTTTGATTTGCATGCATCAGTGCTCACAATTGTGTTTAACCAAAACAAAATGGAATAGAAGAAGGGAGGAGAAGAGAAGACAGAAGAAAGAAATAAGGAAAGGCAGAGAGCAGTGATGGAAAGAGGATAGCATAATTGGGGTACTATTGTCTGTAGAGCTTTTATAAACTCTTGGCATTCTTTGATATATGACTGACTGATCATGTCGATGTACCTTCATCAGCATGTGTAAAAATGAGCAGAAATATTTAGAAATATATAATATAAAATATCATAACAAATGTATCTTTGTTATTGTTAGATAAATATATTAATAGCTGACTTTTAAACTGTGCATGCATTACCTTGTTGACACAAGTAATAAACATACAATAATGATATGGGTGCATTTATTAAATTCACATAAATAACTCCATCACGGAAAATATGAATTAGTAAAGTATTCACAAAATTACTTCACATATGTTTTATAACTTTAAAGGGAAATACATAGATGCAGAGAGAGTGACATAACTAAATATTGACAACAAATTTCCCTATTCTGAAGTAATTACAGACATAATCTACTAATAAGCCCTTTTAAACTGGGGGACAAAGTGAAAATTTTGAGGAAAGAAAAATTTCTAAAATCAGAGCAAGACAATTTATTTGGGAAGTGCATGTGGTATTCATACTTTTTCAAGGTTTGTAGTAGAATTTACCCTACTTTCTTTTCTCAGATCCAGATGGCCCCTCCTTAATTAAAAGGAATGCATAGCTCCAAGGCCTGCACTGCTGTCTCCTCATGGGCTCTGTTGTGCCACAAAGGACTCACACATCTGGGAAAATATATTGTCTTCTTTCTATAACTAGAACCTTTGTAACAACCTTCATTTCAACTCCGTCTCTCTTTTTTTAAAAGCATAATTATCTTTTTAAAATAATCAGAATTGTAATTTAAATATTACAGTACATAATTAACCACACTGGTTGACAGATAATGAGGAGTTATGGCTCTTGACAAGCATCAAAATTAATATGTACTGTGGGGAATGCATCCTGTTGTAAAGGTGTGTCATCTGGCTAGTGTGCAGAGAAGAAAACAGAACAGACTGTCTCTCTTCTGACCAGAGAGCTGCCTTAGGTAAGATGCTAAAACCACATACACCTTTATTCTGGTCTTTGTTCTTCTGATATTATGTTTATTGGTGCCTCTAAATGAAAGTTATCTGCAGCTCCCCAATGGGAATCTCTTCTACCATGTTGGACCCCTCAATAGTAGGTAGCATTTTCATCAGCTTTTAATGTTTTGTTCTTCCTTCCTTCCCTTCTTCCTTCCTTCCCTCCTTTTATCCATTCACTCATTCAATTTATATATTTATTATTTTTTTAGCTTGATGTCCCATGTTGCAGAGTTCTCTGACCAACCTGTCATGCATGCACCCTCTAGGAAGGTTAGTGAGTCCTGTGATCAATGCACTGGGAAGAAGTTAATAAAAAGTAGCTGTAATTAAGTCTTTTGTGTCATAGAACCAGTACAATCTAAAGGCTGTTAAACTGTGAGAGTTAATGTGTTACTGATTGTTAGAGATGAAAGATGCCTGTATCTCAGTCACAGCCAGAATCCTTGTGTTTTACCAAGACTTGTAAGATTTGACCTCAACCATTCTCTCTCTATCTCCTCTCTCTCTCTCTCTCTCTCTCTCTCTCTCTCTCTCTCTCTCTCTCTCTCTCTCTATATATATATATATATATATATATATATATATATATATATATATATATATATATATATATCCCTCTGTCTCTTTCTCTATGTCTCTCTCTGTCTCTCACTCTGTCTCTTTCCCTCTGTGTGTGTGTTAGTTGAAGACACTACAGAGTCTAAAATACAAAATATTTCAAGTGATGCTTCTCACTCCCTAATTACAAAGCCTGTCTTTTGAAATTTGTTTTAAGGGAAAACTTGTCATGTCTCCATCTTTTCAGTATATAGAAAGCAATAATCATTTTTTTGTCCTAGCTTCCATAAGAAGCAAAAGGAACCTGCTAAAGCACACATTGAAAGTAGAAGGAAAGGAAAACAAGGAAAGCCAAAGAAGACCAGTGATGGTTTGACAATCAAGGAATATCTTCCGGTTGGCCTTGTTAACTAGGTGAACTTTACAATGACCTTTTGTCCCCATTTGCAGATTCCCTGCTGGTGCAGCAGGCTTGCTCTCATGAATGAGATCCATTTTGGTGGTGGCTGTTATTTCTGTTATTCCCTTGTGTTCCATTGTTGTCTTTTTAGCTCTAGAAAGTGCATAACATAATGGAACCACTCACCAATATTTTTTAATTGGGTTTACGAGTCTGCCATGAGAGAAAAAGTAGATGCTGATGTTTTTCATTAGAATCCTCTGCATCTTTATTGAAATGAAGAAAAGATGCTAGCCCAGGAAGACCTAATAAGGTCCCCACCCCCATTGACCTTGAAAAATACTTTAGAACACATGGCTGTAGCTGGCAGTTCTTGATCAGGCCTATTCTTTGTGCTTGGTTAATGCAGATGTTGGCCAGCATGCTCATTTACATAGTATCTCTGTGTGTAGGAATTAGAGTTCCTGAGCCTTTTTCTTTAAACTGAATAAAAATGTAGATGGCTGCATTTGAATATACCAAAGTCTTTTCACAGGCTCAACAGGTGATGGGCCAACTCTATTTGTAATGTGTGCCTTGATTGAAATGGTGATGAACATATTTTTCTTCAATATTTTCTAAAAAGAAGATTTATTGACTACTGGCTACCCATGCCTTTATTGATTCCTTTGTAAGAACAATTATAATAGATTAGTATTTTCTAGTATTTAGCAAACAATTTTACCGACAATTAAATCATACCTAAAAAATGATTAATCAATTTTTAATGAGAAGATTGTCTTATTGATTTCACTGTATATATACTTTATGCTACCATCAAATATGTCATCTCAAAGTTTATGTATATTAAAATACCTATACTCATTTGCACCCATGGCTATTAAACAATTAACCCACTTTTCATGGGTAATCAACCCACAATAATTTGGTTTGAGTCTTCATTACTCAGATTAATTCAAATAAAAAGACACTGTGAGGCAAAAATTGGATAAGTGGATACTGTCTAGTCCCAACTGTCTTAAATTTCCATAGGGATGTCTGAATTGGATTTTGACAAAATACCTCTCTTGATCATAACCCCTTTAATCAAACACAATGTGATTTTTATCTATTTCTCAAATTGTTCTTTTATAAATTGAGTTAATGTACTTTGATATTTCAATGCTTAAGTTGCAAAAGGCTTTACTTATATACTTCAAAAGGTACACAATTAAAATTTATATAATAAAATATAGCGTAGAGTGTTCTCAGATTGATAGTTAAAAATCTTGGCTTTTAAACAAAATTATAATATTTATTTTACTTTTCTTAATAATCTTTTGGTAGATAGTTCAATGATCAAAAACGAAGTCTCACCTGACTGAAATCTAACTATTAAATACTTTCACTCCTTCTCAAAAGTCTTGTATTAACTATCTAGGAATGTGTGGTTTTACATATATATATTTTACCTACTATCTGTTGATGGATAGCAGAACAATCCATGAATTTATTACATGAAGTCATTGAAAACATGTTTATGGCAGCTAGTTAAAAACACACGTCTTTGTCCCATTAGTGATTCCTGTTCTGGCTAGTTTTTTCATTATCATCCGAGATGCACCTTGAGAAACACATTAAGCTCAGCCCAACTCTAAAAAATTATATTGAATTGGCCTAGACTGGTATCTGGGCACAGGTTTATTTTAAAATCTTGGTACATTATCATTTTCTTTAATGACCATGATGCTGAGTTGTAAATGTACAATAACTAAATGATGTTGAAATTCTACCAAATCATGCAGAAGGAAATAAAGGTGAGTAGAACTAAATTAGGTTTTAAACAATACATTGTTTGGGTTCAGCGATGTAATAGTACATGATATTTGTTGTTTGTCTTGATATTTTCTGTACTCACTGTATATAGCAATGAGCTTATGTTTCATTAAAATGAAGAAAGTCAACAATGTAGAGAGTAATGGAGAAAAGAAATGAATATGTATAACACAAGTTCCTGGGAAACATAATATCAGAAAGAATTCTTACTTGCTATAAACATCCTTCCACACACACACAAACATAATTACAAAGCATCTTCTGCTTAGGTTATTGATTTGTAGATGAAATATGGAATTGTTACTTTGAGCACCTTTGCTAGGTTTCTGTATTTACAAACCTATACACAAGAGAACAAGACAGGGCAAAGTATAAAAAGATGGCTGGGTCATCAAATGGATTTTTTTATTATGCCTGTGATATCTAGATTAAATATCACTCAATAACACTCAGGAAAACATTTTAAGAGAAAGGCTGAGAAACGTGAGGGGAGTCTCAATTGTCAGTCTAGTGACACATTTCCTCCCACATGTCTTTTTTTTCCTTTCTGATATTAATGAGGAGGTCCATATTGCATTGGGCTGCAGGAGCATATTCGGGCATTCATTATGCTCTCGGCTACCTAATAAGCATTCTCAATTCTGTTTATAAAATGCAAAGTCTTTATGTTATGGTGATGGTTGATTTTGTGTGCTAATATGACTACACTAGAGGGCACTTACAGCCTTGGTCAAACCTTATGTAAACACATTGGAGGGTGTCTCTGGGTGAGAGGATGCTGGGGTAAGTGGACTGCATGATGCCCATCTACATTAGCAGTGGTGAACCTCTTTCACCTGACTGAAGACACAAATAGAGAAAAAAGCAGAGAACCGTAAAAACTCCATTGGGGTTTTTGATTTGTCATACCAAACTTTTCTGGTCCTCTCTAACAAAGTTCCATAAACGGACTGAGAGTTACAGTGCACACACAGAGGACCAAGTGCAGATGCTTGAAGGCCCTGTGGTTGCTGCTTGAGTCTCTGTGAGTTCATACGAGCTTTACTCAGTTGTGCTAGAGTGTCTTGTCCTTCTGTTCTCTTTTTTCCCCTCTGTCTCCCTTGCTTCTTCTACCTTCTCTTCCTCAGTGTTGCCTGAACTCTTAAAGAAAGAACTTCATATGACCTGTGTCTTGTTTCTGGGGTGTTCAGAACTTTCTGGGGTTAGTATCCAATTATCAGTGACTGCATATTATGTCTATTCTTTTGTGACTGGGTTACCTCACTCAGTAAGATATTCTCTAGTTAAATCCATTTTTCTAGGAATTTCATAAAGCCATTGTTTCTCATAGCTGAGTAGTACTCCATTGTGTAAATATGGCACACTTTTTGTATTCATTCATCTACTGAAGGTCATATTGAAAGACCCCCGGAGGGTATCTTCCGCCTGAAGAGACCCGTCCCAAGGAACAGCGAGACCACTCACTTCGGATGCAAGTAGCAAGAGGTTTATTTACACAGGTACCTGTGGGCACACAGTCTCTCGGAGGACTTGCGTGCCGGACAAAGGGGCAGTCTCCTTCTTATAGGGCTTGGGGGACAGAAGCAAGGTACAGAAGCAGAAGCATAGCAACAGGGTTCTAATTGGTTAGTTTAAATGTGGCCAGGGAGTGAGCCCAAGGACATGGCTCCAAGGAAACAGCTCCTGATTCCAGCTGGGGCTGCAGCTCCTGAGAATAGTTGCCTTGGGCTTGTCTAAGTGTGGGAACTATGGCAGAAATATGGCTCCAAGGACACAACTCCTGGTTCCAGTCGGGGGCTGCAGCTTATCTGAAAGCTGGGCTTGTCTGAGTGTCTCCCTTTCTTTGTCTATTGCTAGCTGGCCGCCCACCGGTATCTTGCTTGGCCACCTGGGGCCCTGACCTAGCCTGCCCCGTGTGTGCACAGCCTTACAGACCCAAGTTCTCGGAACAGGAGGGCGGCCTTAGCCCCTCCTTTGGGACAGAGAGTTGTTTTTTGTCCTTGCCTCAACATGTGTGGCAGGATGTCCTTGCCCTGGTCCAGGTGGTCAACTGCAGATATTTTTTGTTTTAACAGAGACTGGGCTGTCCTCTGGCTCACTTTTGTTTCAGTATTTTTCCATCCCTGCCTGTTCTGGACCTAGCAAAAAATGGCGTTACTACAGCTAAAGCAGGAAGGGGTCTTTCAATAATGAAGCTCAAAAAAAAAAAAAAAAAAAAAAAAAAAAAAAAAAAAAAAAAAAGGCCAAAAAGTGAGAAAGCCTTAGTCCGTAGGGGAAACAACAAGTGTATAGCACCCATTCAGAGTGGGGTACACCTGGACCTTAAATCACTAATAACTCAATTGCTAAGAAGATGGCTTTGTGGCAATTTTTGGTATTTAAAAATCATTATGTCTAATCTATACATACCAAGAAAACTTTGACTATTACTATGTTACGCTATGTTTTACATGTATTTTATGCTTATGATAACTAGTAAGATTTCAATACATACTATCAAATCTTTCAAAAATCAAGTACTGACAAAAATATGTTCATATAGTTTTATGCCAAAATGCTTTTAAAAATCTTTACATTCATCTCTCTCTTTTTAAAATAAAGTTGTAAGAAAATAAAGAATTAAAACATTAAAAAATATAGAAGCCCTTTTCATCCAAACTTCTCAGTTATTAAAATTTTGCCTCATATTAGACTCTTAAAAAATGGAAGAACTTAATGAAGGTATCTTATTTTGGGGTTTGTCTCCACACCCTCCATCCCTTCTCATGTCTTTGAGTAATATCTGGCTGTAGGTCTTTGTATTCAGTCCCATTGGCTGCAGGAGAAAACATCCTTATAAGAGCTAAATAAATACTGATATATGAATTCAACAGAATAGCACCAGGAGTCAATTTATTATTACTTTACAAAGCCAGTGAACAAACAAGCAAAAAATAGTAGCATTTGGTTTTTCCCTAGGTCTCTATTTAGACTTTGGTTCATGGTCACCTAAACAATATCACATATGAGTTCCACATCGTGAAAATGGACCTTAAGTTAAGCCAGAAATCAGTTGGTCATTACACCTGTTGTGTGGTACCATTGCCTTAGCATATTTTGAAGGCTGAACAAATTATATAAATTAAAGGTTTTTTGTTGGGTTAGTATTTATTTTTCTTTTTTGGTAGTTTGCATAGTTCCTCTTCATCTTATAGAAGCAGAAAATTGGGAAGAAGGTTGTGAAGAGAAAACTCTTGTCTTGACAATGACCTAGACTGTTTGAAGATTCTATGAGACCCACTTTGGCCAGCATCTTTATTATTTTAAAACCCAGTACCATCATGGGAAGCTCCTTTCATATCAACAGATGACTAATAGTGGTTCTGTCTTCCTCATTATTTGGAGATTTCATCAGTATTAATTTCATATATTGTAGGACGTTTTTATTTCACTAGGTTTCCAAACGATGAGAACAAGAGGACCAGGTAGGACAGGGAAGAAGGTTAGCATTAAGCACCTTTTTTCCCCCTACACTGTTAACATTTGATATTTTTTACCTACCATTTGCATTATGTTGTCTCCCAGCATGCTTTATGTGACTCCTCCACTGGGCCAAGAACCAAAAAATTACTGAAGGAAGATATGGGAACACATCAGAACAACATATGATCTCCACTTCTTACAATCTGGGGTTTGGGAAATCTATACTTCTTCTGTGATTATAGGGTATTTTTAGTTTCCTCAAATGAATTGTGTGTGTGTGTCTCTCTCTCTCTCTCTCTCTGTGTGTGTGTGTGTGTGTGTGTGTATGTGTGTGTGTGTGTGTTGTAAGAAAACTGCGACTTCAGCAGTTTCATAATTATAAACTTGGTTTTTATAACTTGAATGTTACACCACATTGATGTTCATTGTTACTAAGCCTTGTTACGATGGCTCTAACACATGGCAGGTCTACATTGTTATTATAGGAGTAGGTCTATCTTATTTGTGATCATGTCCTATTAAAAAATTTAAAGAATGCTAAAATTTGGCTACAGGTTTTTTTTCCAGTTAAATTTTTTATGTGAGTTTTAATTTTTTTTTTTTTTTTTTTTTTTTTTTTTTTTGGTTTCTGGTTTCCATTTTCTAACACCACAAAGTCTTACAATGTCTCTGTATGTGGAGTGTTTTGTTCTAATTATAGAATACAGAAGAACCAAAATTGAAAAAAGGGATAATTTTCTTCTCACAACATAAACATATAAGAAATAAGATATTATATAAATGTAGACACAGAAGTCTAAATAAAAATTCAAATTGGATTTAAATTTTGTAATCACAGAAAAACATGTGCTAGGATGGCTGAGGAAAAGACACTTAATTACTTTTAAGCAACATTAAAAGAGTCTGAAAACATATGATACTGAGAACTGGACTTATACATTTTTCTTCATTTTAAATAAATTGTAAAAATGTCTTTTTCTCACTACAATGATTTAATTGCCCGTTATTTTAACTCAGAGAAGAATGTTAGAATTAAAGCACAATCCTCTTACTTTTACTTTTGACGAGATCTCATTTTATAGGCAAAGGTGCACTTATACTTGTGAGTTTCTTATTTCAGTCTCATGGGTGTCGCCCACTAGGGCCAGCTTATCTTAGATGATTAAATGAAGAAAATATCATTTTCATAAGAAAGGAAAACAATACAGTTTATTCCCCAATTACACTGCTACTTATTGAGCATTAGCTATATTCTGCTATTGTCTTGGGAACTTTAAATGCTGCCTTAGAAATATTTAGTATGCTAGATAAAAATCATATAAGGATTTTAGTAGATAATCCTTGGAAGTGAGGGACAGTGATTTTAAATTGACTGTGCATGTACTTCTTGAAAAACAATAATTCTCAAGTAAAGAGGCATGAGAAAATATACATTCTCTCTCTCTCTCTCTCTCTCTCTCTCTCTCTCTCTCATACGCATGCATATGCGTGTGCACACATGCAGGGACACACACACACATATACACACATATACACACACACACGTGTACACACACACATACGCGTACACGCATTTTTGAAGCCTTTGAAATGAAGAGTGTGTCAGTGTGATTGGATAGACTAGACAAAGGGAAGATTATTGTGTAATGTTGTTATGGCTACTGACTAGATTCAGATCAAATTAGAATTAAAATATGGCCCCTGGGAGTGTCACACACCTGAATGCATAACTTCATACAGAAAAATATCAAACCACACTGAGTACTCAGTAAATGTGTGTAAAGTGGAGAATACTTTTTTCTTTCTTTTGTCCAATGTATTCAGCTACAAGGAATTCTGAAAGTTAGACATGCTGATACATTTGTTAACATCAGACATTGGGAGACAGAAGCAGAGAATTACATATTTGGGGCCAACGTCTAGAACACAGGAAGATTCTGTTTAGAAACAAACATGCATTTTTTGCTGAGAAGAGAATTGATTAGCTCTTGGTCAAGCACTGGCAATTATGGAGTGTCTCTGGAATGGGATGTTGGAAAAAGCTACACTTGTAGAAGAAGATATATGTAATTTAGCTAGCCAGGCTGAGCTTTATATGCCTAACATATACAGAAAAAGCATCAAGTTAGCAGCAACATTCCCAGCCCTGAAGTCTAGGATTCCAAGTTAGAAGTCATGGCATATCTATCACAAATTGAATAGTTTAAGAGAGTAACTTATTATTAATCTTCAGAGCTGTTGATATTTCTAGACTTCTCTGAGTGGCTCTCTCTGAAGGTACCTCTCAGCATTACAGACTAATAGAGGGTGGGAATGAGGTTGTTTGAAGGGTTGAATTATTAAGTGAAGCCTCTACTAAAGAACATGGTACAGAAACAAATAAGTTTCTTAGAGGCTCAGCCAATATCATGTTTGAGCCTCCATTTATGGTCTTTCCTTGTGATTGTGCCTTACATGGTAGCTGAGTTCTACTAAAGAGATCCCAGTAAAATCATTGCAAAGGCAACATGATTTCTTGTATAACTATATTTGACTCAAGACTGAGTTCTGGTCATCTCAGATTCTAGGGAGGATATATTCTTGAGGATGTGCAGTGGATAGACTGGGTGTTTTAAAGTATGTTGATACTGTTTCAAATAATAAGATTTGATGACACCACAGTGAGTCTTGGAATGCCAAGGTTTAGATATTGGACAAAGAAACAAAGACAGGATCAAATAAATGCAAACAATTAGGAGAAAAACTAGATGAATGCAGAAATATGAGTCTAGAGAGACAAGAAAGAATTCACAGATCATGGAAAATGCTGCTGATAATTGCGATGTTAAGCCATGTTAGTGGCATAGAAATCATGGGGAAGTATTGGTGGAATTTGGTGTAGAATAGCTTTCTGAACTACCCAGAAGAATAGAGCAAGAAATTTCAAGCAAGTAACTGACTTAAATTTTTTTTATGCAACAGAGAAGAAGGAAAGTACATTTGGTTATGAAGAATAACAATTGAAAGAATTTTTTTTTTCTGGTTCCAGTCAGAGTGTATCTTTTTGTTAAAGGGAATATTGTAGGGATGGGTTCCTGGTTAAAATCTCAGTTGGGCAGTAAGAACTGGAGCATCTCTGTTCTTCGGCAGAAGAGATGACATACAGGTAGGTAGTAGTGGGGACCATAATCAATAATGCAGGTCATAGGAATCTGATGTAGTTAAAGTTAGTGCAAGCTCTGGGATGTAGGATCTCTGCAGTGTATGTTGTGAGTACAATGGCCAGAAACATCAAAAGAGAAGCAGAATGTGGGTGAAAAATCTGGAGGTTTTATGCTATTAGGAATTAAAAAAAAACTCATGATAGAGGAGAGAGAGTTAGAGAAAGAGCAAATTAGAGAGAGCAGTGTAAGGCTCCAGATAGTACATTCAGAACAAGATGAAATCTGTATACTTAAAATAAGACCAGCCCTACAGTGGGATGTGTATGAACAATAAGACTATTGGTGACACAGATAATGGTAGAGAAGGAGGCCAGAAAATGCTTGATTTTCAAGAAATAAAAGAATACTGGCAACATTTTGGTCTTGAGAATCAGATAAAGTGTCCTCCCAAAGGAATTGAAAATCATGGTTGACTTTTTATGATTTACATTTCATAACCTTAAAAGCATTTAAAAGAAAAATTTTGAAAGGGAATAGCCTGAAATGGATTTGAAAAAGTAGTTATTATGGCTAAGAACATAAGCTTTTGCCTCAAACTATAAAATCATAGATCCACAGATGAACTGCTAACCTTCTCTGTATTGAATGACTTATGCATGAGTAAGACCCCTGGTTCCAAAGTGCACACACTTAGAGACATAAACTGGATAAAATTTCCATAACAAAACATTTAGGTGCTTCTTTTTCAGTGATAGAATTAAATTTTAAGAGAAGTCAATGTCAGAAGATATGGGATCATGAAGACATTAAAGGAAAATAAATACATATAAGCATGGAAATTATTCAGAGTACTGTGGTCTGAATATTTAGTTTCTATTACAGTTTTGAGGTTGAAAATATTTAGTACTTGTACTTAACACATAAATTTGTTTTAAAGTATAATATTGGGGAAATACATGAATTCATTTGAATTTATGTACTCAGTACTATTATTGAAAGCCTACCAAAAACAGGCATTGTAGGTGTTACTGGACATCAGTGAGTGTAAAGTCAGGATTGATTTTTCCTGCTCCTCAGAGGCAGAACTCACAGAAGAATGGGAAATGTGCTTTCTCCTTTGAGTCAAAGGCCAGCCAGAATGAATTGATATATTATATCAGGATAGGGCTAATCGCTGGGCTCATGACAGTGTTATGATTAATACTTTGTAGGATGATATTAGGATCTGTTGCACAGCTGTAAATTCAGGAAGCTTACTGGTTCAGTTTCAACCTTGACGACTGGCCATGCCGTTGTGTGGTGGTATTTAGGACATACAGATGAAAATAGAGGGAGATAGCCTGACCTTTATTCAGGGGAGTCTGGATTCCATATTAAGAGCTAGTTGGTTCTCTAGAGGAGTTTTAGTTGAGCCATGACAGGATGCTGATGAGGCTCTTATTCTTTAACATGGGCTTGGAAATGGTCTGCTGGCTAATGGGGAAGGAACAAAGGTAGGCTCTGATCAAGAAAGCGTCTGCATTCCTTGTCATATTTCCTGACTGTATTCACCTTAAACAATAAATAAGCCTCAAATTTTCAGTTTCCAATTTGGAGTCACTCTCGGATCATCCAAACTTATTAAGTATAGTTGCCAATGTATTATTGATTGTATATACTTACCTTGCATATGCATATACACAGGTATGTGCATACATATACATAGATGAACACCTATATAATAATTCAGAATATTTGCAAATACATACTTGCATAAATGTGTATAAATGTTCACATTTCTTTGTTCCATATTATACTGCGAACTTATTTTATATGGATTTCTACTGTTTTTATTCATTGAATTTTAATTGTATGTTATGGAAAAAATATAGGTACCTAATGAAGCCCTTGTTTTTGAAACCAGGGTTTCATCCTAAATAGTATTGTAACTAAAATTATGAATATACTTATAGAAACAGAGAATATAAATTAACTTTTAATATTTATATAAATAGTTTGAAATATTAGAGGAAATTCTATCAGCATAATATAGAATTTGACTTCTGTTTCCTGTTCTTTGTCTCTGCTAGCATTCATTCAATGAGTGGCCATTTGGAGAAGGCTATGATCGAGGGCATCTCTGACGTTAATCAGGGAGAAAGTAAAGTCTACCCACTGTGATATGAACTTAGCAATGGGACTCACTCTTTTTAGGCTCTTAAAGATCACAGTCATAGCAACAATGTGATTTTAATTTTCATTTGTGGTTCCAGATAAGCTAAGCCTAGATCCTGATCAATAGAAATAGTAAAGTGCCCCAGATACAACTCACAGACTGTATGAAGTCCAAGAAATAAAGAAAACAAAACAAAACAAAACAAAAGAATCTTTACACAACAAGAAAACTTTGACTATTTCCATGTTACATTTTGTTTTGCATGTACTTTGTGCTCATTGTAACTATTGGGTTTTCGACACATACTGTCAAACCTTTAAAAAGATCAAGTACTGACTATTCATATAGATTTATGTAAAAATTATTTTAAAATCTTAAAAAAATGTACTGACAGAAATGTATTGTATAATTTTACGCAAAAATGCTTGAAATCTGTACATTTATCTTTGTTTTGTAAAATAAAGTTGTTAAAAAAAAGAAATAGTAAAGTAATAGGCAAGTCATTATTGTACAAATCTATCATTATTTGTTAATTATTAGTTACTAACTCATAAATACTATTAAAGAATCTTGGAGGTACATAAGTATGGTTCCTTATATACTTTAAATATTGATCCTCCATCTGATATTAAGTTGGCAGTGATCTTTGCCCATCCCATAGGTTCTCTCTTCTTTTAAGTAACATTTTCTTTTGCTGCACAAGAAAGTTTGAGTTTCATTTGTCAGTTCATGGAAAACAAACAACAAACAAACAAACAAACAAAAAACTGACACGTGCTAGTGATGATGTGTAGAATTAGGAATAGTTCTTCATTGTGGTGGAAAGGTAAAGTTGGCCTCTGGCAGTGAAAATCAGCAGGAGTTACTCAGAAAAAGATAAAAATAAAATCGTCTCGTGATTTTTTATAGCAGTCTTTCATAGACGCCCAATGCACTCTAGAGAGACAGACCACAGAGATGGTGCGTATCTATTGTCATTGCTTCATTGACCCCAATAATGATGCAATGAAACTGTGGAGAGTGAGTGTGGCGGCAGTCCAAAGATGGCGCTTGGGACTCCGGCCTAATCTTGTGACTAGCACCTGACTTCCTCCTGCCCCTGAGATTAGCCACTCCCACTGTGGAGCTGCGCAGGTACACCCATGACTCGAGATCAGGCCAGATGACTCGGACCTATGAACTGCAGCCACTCAACATGGACTGAGAAGGTGGAGTTGAGAGAGGATAAAAGGGACTGCGCTTGGGAGCAGGGGAGAGAGAAAGAGAAACAGAGAGACAGAAAGGAGAGAGAAAGATTTTCACTTGCATGCTGTAAGGTTCCTGAATAAACCACTTTGAGAAAAATGCTCTGTTGTCCCTTCTTTTCTGCTGGTCTGAGACCTTAGCTACATAAAACCAATAGAATGTCTATTAGCACGTGAATGCATTTATGAATGGCTGTTATACCACCTGGAGGCCTGGTCTTTATTCCATACTATTGCCCTTTTGCTACAGTTCAGTCTTTCTCTTGTTGACACATGGTAGAGCTGTTAATTTTGTTCTTTGGTATGCACCTGCTGTATCAAATGAGCTCTTTTATTACTTTTCATCTCCTCTCCCTTGCAGGTTGCCACATATTTGCTAATAATGATAATTTCAGAATTGCATTTTTGTTCCAGAGGAAATCAGTCCTCATGTCAAGCTCACTACAGATTCCATAGCACTGAAGAAAGAGTAAAATATATTACATAAAATTAACATTTTTACCATGATTAAGTGGCGGCAATCTTGTTCAATATGTTATACAGTCATTAGCACTAAACTCTTCAGCCTTTGAAGTATTCCTCCTTATAACCAGCTTCTAATCTATCATATATCTTACAAATTTTCCCTAATCTTGATAATGCACATAAATGGGCCAAGTATTTGTCCTTTGGTAGCTATTAACTGGACCTAATGCTTTCAGAGTTTATCTATGTGAATCTATTTTTTTTAATTGCTGGAATATATTAAAGTCTATCTCTGTCTCTATGTCTCTCTGTCTCTGTCTGTCTGTCTGTCTCTTTCTCTCTCTCTCTCTCTCTCTCTCTCTCTCTCTCTCTCTCTGTGTGTGTGTGTGTGTGTGTGTGTGTGTGTGTGTGTATGTGTGTGTGTCTTTCCTTTTGTTTATCCATACAACTAGTCATGGAACAGTGAAGGAGTTTTCAAGTTTTGGCTATTGCAATTAACACATCTAAAATCACGGTCACAGGGGTACGCTTCCTATGTGCCAGGCTCATCCTTCCTGGACTAGAGTTTGGAGCACTTGGGGCCATTAGACATTTAGCTTTTGATAAGTCTTCAAACTATTTTCTGCAGTATTCAGACAATTCAACAATTTCCAGCGGGAAGATGCCAATACTCTATCTTACACATCCTCAACAGTATCTGCTCTTTTCTGATATATTTATAATAGCCTCTGGATTATCAGTGGTAGAATTATAAACATATGCTGCAATAATCAGTGTTGTAGTATCATGCTGGGAATCTGAATTGAGCTCCTCCAGATTCCTGAGTCATTTTTCCAGTTGTCTCGTCCATGTTTTTATACTTGCATACTGACAATTTGGAAAGAATACTTATAAAGTAATTCTAGTCATAAGAGCATGTAATATAAATAAACATGCACGAGTAAAGGTGCCAAAAAGATTGAGATCCTGCATGCTAAAATACAGAAGAATCAATTTTTAAAAAAGGAGAATCAAGTAAATAAAAAGTTATTTCTCATCATGGATAAATCGTACGAAGTTGTTAAGATGGCAAATACTCAAAACCACTTAGAGGTTTTATAAATTCCTAATTAAAATTATTAAAAATTATTAAAGATTTATGCTTTTATTTCAATTAACAAAACAGTATTGAACAAGCAAACCAAATTTAGAGAACTCATACATTAGGTTTCAAACTACCACAAAAATAACTAATTAGGGTAGGGGTTAGGCTAGACATATTAACTAGTATCAAATAGAATAGAATTAACAGTCCAAAAGAGAAATTCTGTCGATAGCTAGAAGATATTAGAACAGGGTACTGAATATTATCAGTAGAGAAAGAATGATCTTTTCAACAGGTGTTGCTGGGTAAACTAGATACTCACATGTGGATAAAAAAGGAGAGAAACCAAACTTACTACACGTAAAAATCCATTCCAAATGCACTAATGACATGAGCTTGAGTTCCCTGCACAGCTGTCATAATTAATTTTGGGAACTCCAGGTAAAGTCAAAAAATATGCCTCTGGAAATTCTGAGTTAGATATCTTTACTTCTGCCAGCAAGGTGGGTCAATATTGTTTATCCTTTCAAAGAATTGGGTCTTAGATTTTTTTTCTTGAAAATAGCTTCTTTTTTTTATATGAGATATCTTCCTTATCGTGTCCTTTCTAGTCCACTCCTGCCAGTTTCTCACCACCACAGTTTCCCTCTTGATCCATTTCCTTTCGGTGGTCTCTCATTTGAACAGAGCAGGCATCTAAGAGATAACAACCAAACGTGTCAAAATAAAATATAATAAGTTGAAGAAAACACTGTCCTATTGAAGTTGGATCCTGCAAGTTAAAAGGCAGAAAAGAGTCCAAAGAAAATGCAAAAAAAAAAAAAAAAAAAAAAAAAAAAACAGTCAGCAATCCACTTGCTCTTGGTCTCACGTGTCCAATAAATATATTAGGCTAGTAGATGTGATGTATGCACAGATGACCTGGTGTAGACCCCATGTAACTGCCATGCTTGCTGCTTCAGTCATCTTGAGCTCCTGTGCCCTGTTTTGTTGATTTAGGGGCCATTGTTCTCCTGGTGTTCTCCACCCCCTGGGGCTCCTACTACCTTTTTATCTCCTCTTCTGGGATATTCCCTGAGATCTGGGGGAGAGGGGTATGATGGATACCTCCAAATTAGATACTCTCTCCATATGCTGACTGGCTGTGAGACTCTGCGTTTCATCCCATTTGCTCCTAGTGCAAGCTTCTCTGTTGAGGGTCAGATTCTATCATTAGGAATAATTTTATAAATTTAAATTTTGTAGATCCCATATCTCTGGTTCTCGACTACCCAAGCAATGTCAGATGTGTGCAGGTTTCTTCTTACAGAGTTGGCATCATATCAGATAAGACATTGGTTGGTTACTCCCACAATTTACAATGCTCTAGCAGATATTGCTGGCAGGACAGACGATACATCAAAGATGTTGTGGCAGAGTTGCTGTTCACATTTCTCTTTCAGCAGTTATCAGAATGTCTTCCAGTAACAAAGAAACCAAAACATGGGGTGAAGGTTTCATGTAGGCACCAGCTCCATGTCTTCATGCTTAGTTAGTTATGTAGATGTTATCCTCAGCAGCAGGCCTCATTGTCCCAACAGCCTAGGTTGTTTTTGGATTTCCATGGGGCCTTTCTGACTGAACGAATCAACTGAAAGCAATATTACCGCAGGAAATGTTGCCCAGGTATAAGAGATGTCTAGTTGAAACTGTATCCCCATAGCGAGTCCTCACTAGAATTGTCTTCACAGATTCCAGGGTTTCTCTGCAGCACTAGATTTCGACATCACCCTCCCCACTCTCCGTCCTGCAATTCTTTCCAAATTCTCTCCCTCTATCTAATCTAATCTCTTCCTCTATTTTATCTCTTTATGCTCTCACCCCAATCTGTCCAATGTCTTCCCATAAAATATATTCTATTTTCCCCTCTGAAAGAGGTCCCTGTGTCCCCCAAGTACCCACCCCCAGTTACTCAGCCACACTGGGTAATTAGATTATAATTTGGTTATTACTCAATGGCCAATATCCCCTTATAAGTGAATAAGCACTGTATGGGTCTTTCTAAGTCTGGGTTGCCTATATATTTGATGATGTCATACTTTTAACAGTTGATTAATGCACCATTGTGTAAATGCATCATATTTTCTTTATCTTTTCTTCAGTTGAGGAACATCTGCATTGTCTCCAGGTTCTCACTATTATGGATAAGTCCTTAATGAACAAGACTGAGCAAATGTCCTTGTGATGGGATGGAATATCCTTTAGGAATATGCCTAGGAGTAGTAAAACCTGGTCTTCAGGAAGATTTTTCTGGGAAACTACATTTATTTCCATAATGCATATATAAGCTTGCATTTTCACCAGCAATGCAGGTATGTTTCCCATGCTTTATATCACCAGTATGAGCTGTTACTCACATTATTGATCTTAGCCATTCTGACAATTGTAAGATTGAATCTCAAAATAGGTCTGATTTGTATATCCTTGATGGCTAAGAACAAAAAGTATTACTTTAAATGTTTCTTAGACCCTTGAGATTCCTCTATTGAGAATTCTCCGATTAGATTTAATTCCCAGTTTTCAGTTGGACTATTTGGTATTTTGATAGCTACTTTCTTAAGTTCTTTATGTATTTTGGATGTTACTTCTCTATTGGAAGTGGAATTAGTGAAATATGTTCCCAGTTCATGGGCTGTCATTTGGGCTAATTGACAGTGTTCTTTGCCTTAGTGGCATTTTTCAGTTTTGTAAAATCTAATTTATTAATTGTTGATCTTAGTGTATATTCTGTTGGTGTTCTCTTCAAAGAGCAGTCTCCTATGACAGTGTATTCAAGGCTGTTTCCCACTTTCTTTTCTATTGCATTCAGTGCATGTGATTTTATATTGAGACTTCACGTCAACTTGGATTTGACTTTGTGCAGGGTGATAAATATGGATATATTTGCATTTTCTACATCCAGACATCCAGCTGGACCAGCACCATTTGTTGAAGATGCTTTTGGTTTCCAGTTTAGATTTCTGGTTCTCTTTTCATAACTCAAGTGTTCTTATGTATATAAACCTATGTTTGGCCCTTCAATTTGATTCCATTGTTCAATGTGTCTGTTTTTACAATAATACCATGCAGTTTTTATTACTGCTGTTCTGTGGTATAACTTGAAATCTGGAATGGAGGAGCTTTCAATAGTTCTTTTATTACACAGAATTGTTTTAGATATCCTGTATTTGTTTTCTTTATCTCTCTCCCTCCCCCTCTCTCTTTCTTCTTTCTTTCTTCCTTCCTCTTTCTCCACCCACTTTTTCTTCTTTAGTGGTGCTATTTTGTTTTTCTACCTGAATTCGAGAATTGTCTTTCAAGGTCTGTAAAGAATTGTGAAATTTTGATGGGAGTTTCATTGAATGGATAGATTGCTTTTCATAAGATGGTCATTTTTACTGTGTTAATACTACTAATCCAAGATCATGAAAGATCTTTTCATCTTCTGGTATTCTCTTCAATTTCATTCTTCAAAGATTAAAGTTTTCATCTTACAGGTCTTTCCCATTTTTAGTTCACTCTGAGACATTTTGTATTACTTAAGAGTATTGTGAAAGTTTTTCCCCCCTCAGTCCCAATCCTATTTGTATATGGGGAGAAAGGCTACTTATTTTTTCTGAGTTAATTATTTTATCCAGCCACTTAGGTAAACATGTTTCTCAGCTGTAGAATTCCCCTGTTAACATTTTCGGGTCACTCGGGATGTAGAGACTAATTTCATATATATAGCAAGAAAGTAGATTTTTTATTGTCGTCTACTACAGCAGCAAAACCAAATATAAATCAATCTAGATATGTTAAATAATTAAAAATTCAGTGCTATAATATACATTAAAATTGTTCAGTTAAATATTCTCTGACACACATGCTATTTATAGCATGCTTCTCTACTTTGCACTCATGTCTGGAAAGCAGCCCCTATCTTTCTTTCTCTCCTGCTCTCTGCTACCCGACCCATGGCAACACTACACCAGTATATACTATCAATCAGCCTGAAGTCTTACCACGAGGATTTACATGGCCTTTTTTAATAGAAGGATCCTTTACTAAATTGGTAAACTTCCTATTTAATCATCAAATGTTTAAACCAGACATCCTTATTCATGCCACAATTTATTTCATCATATTTTGTTATTACAGTCAAGATTTTATTTCCCTCCTGGTCCACCTTCCTACTGTTCCACATCTCATACCTCCTCCCCATGACACTGGTAACTTAAATCACTCTCTGACATCTTCAAAACACTCACAAATATTAGTAAATAATGATTAATGATATTATTTACTGAGTGAATAACTATGTAACTAAGCTTTTATTATGGGACAGGTAATATATTGAATGTTTTATAGGCTTTTATGTTTGGATTTTAGAAATGATCGTGCAAAGTAAACACTATCCCATTTTAATACAAATGTGAAAATTCAACTGTATAGCAATAAGACTGCTGATTTAAGAGAGAAATAGTAAAAGCTATGCTTTAAAGCCTTAACATACATGAAAACTGACTCATTGTTCTGTAATCAATTTGCACAGTTTTTAAAGTCAGAAACTCACACATGAATTCAAAAGGAGAAACAAAATGCCAACACCATGTATCTTGGCTCGTAAACTCTGCTAAAGGAGTCTCTACTAAACATTAATTACAAAGCCATTATTTCTATGATATGCATTGTCAGCCTTTATCTAGGCTAAAGGAAGTGTTATAAAAGCAATAACAGCACTTATTTTTATGATACCTACAGCAGTCTAATGTTCTGAAAAAAGGGGCTGTCAGTAAATTCTTGTTCTGACATAGACTGTAGGAAAGTACCCAAGTCACCTGAGCTGAGCCTCATCCAATCAATGGCTGCTTTACTAGTGACCCCCGTGTCTGTGAAATGCAAGCTAACCTAGGCAAGGTCAAAACAAATATAGTTAGGGAAGCTTGAAAATATATGGGGATTTCAATGCCAGGACAAAATTTAACTTCAAATTTCCCATGTTCCCCATTGTTTGCACCACTGACTTTACTGATTTTTACAGAAGTAACCAATTCACATGGCCAACATGAAGTATGTCAGGAAGGCAGTGGTGACACCCAAACTGCCATCTTCAAACGGACATGTTCGTGGTAGTAAATATCTTGAGTTATAAGTCCATGAGATTTAAATTTCAATTGTTATGCAGGTAACTTCATTAGTGCTCTTAAATGGGTACATTCAGGTCTTAATCAAATGTCATTGATCTCATATTGTTCTTTGCTTGTGAGTTGAAGTTGCTATTGCAGATCAGTTAACACCCCACTGGAAACAGCAGTACAATACTTTCAAGTTGCTCTGAGATCTCAAAGCTGTTTGACCCAATCTCTGAGCAACTGAATTATACTGAACAAGTTCATTTTTTAGCCTTTAAACATATTCATCACCATATTTCAAAGGGGGAGACCAGCTTATTCCATTAACAAATTCCTTAGTAGTATATGCATACTTCCCTTTGAAAATTATACTCTAATTTTATGTCTTTAAATAGCTATAATAAATTTGGGGGTTCTAAATTTGATGACATGGTCTATTACAGCTTTAATGGTCTTGTTAAAAGCTGATAGTCTATGCTATTATTAATGGATAAATGGTACCATTCATGCTGATGTCATTTGCCACTATCTAAAAATACATTAATAAGGGTTTTAACACAAATTTTTAAATTAACCCTAGAATTTGACATGCAGATATTGTGACCCAAAACAGCCTAATTGAATGTGAAGAACTAAGTTGAAGTTGAATACCAATTATTGCTCAGCCCCAGTACTAACCATGGAGCTACACAATGTGCTTCTGATCAAAATTTAAAAAATCATGCAGGACAATAAAAAGTGCAGAGAATCCAGAAATAACCCATAAAAATACAATCACCTGATTTTGTCAAAGGACAATGGAGAAAGAAGATCCTTCAACAAATTAACTAGACATTTTGTATATTTTGTATATATACAAAAGTGAGTCTAGATAAAATTTACACATTATAAAAATTAACCTGAAATGGATGACAAACCATGATGATGTGATTATATGAAATACTAGATGTGACCCAGACTACACTGAACTTGGTGATGACTGCAGAGATAACATCAAAGATGCAATCTATAAAAGAATATTAAAAATCATAGGCTCAAAACAATATTAAAATTAAGTTGCTGTTTATTGTCAAAACATTGTCAAAAGTCTAAAAGACTAGACATACTGAAATTAAATATGTCCCAAATCTGGCAAAATAAAACCCTATCTAACTGAATATAAAAAGAAATATAAAGAGATAACTATGAAATGCACAACCTTTATATAAACATTTCTGCACATGTGGATACCAATTACTGGTTATAGGCATTGTTTCTTTTAAACAAGTTCTTCCACTTGGCCCTTTACTCCCAAGTATTCATAGCTATCCAGCAAGGCCCAAGGATTTGTTATACCCTTTTGGCAGCAATGAGGTGACAAAATATCCACTAAGTCTGACTTTTTCACACAGGTTCTGGAGATCAAATTCACGACCTTGTACATGCAAGGCAAATGCTGTACTAATTGAGAAGTCTCTGTGAGTCTTGAACACATCATTAAAAAGAATGTAACTAGAGATCTGCCAACACAAATGCACATTAGTAAGTAAAAACTACCAACCCAAAAGGACAAAATAGGTTTAATCCTGGCATATGACAGTTTAGATGTTCTAAAACGCAGAACCACTGTAAAGTTCCAAATTTTTTAAGCGTAAAAATGGTTAAGTTGGTGAGATTCAAAATATTTTTTTGAGCCAGATTAATACAGATGAGATGTACACTACAAAACATTGGACTGAGCGTGGGGATCTCAATGGGGAACTTAAAGCAAGGACTGTAGGAGCTGAAGGGGCTTATAACCTTGTAGGAAGAACAACAATATCTACCAATCAGAACCCCAAAGCTCCCAAGAGCTAAACCACCAATCAATGAGTACACAGTGTGTACCCATGGCTCCAGATGGATTTGTAGCAGAAGATGGCGTTTTCCCGCATCACTGGGAGGGGAAACCCTTGGTCCTGTGGAGAGTTGATGACCCAGAATAGAGGAATGTTAAGGCACTGAGGAAGAAGTGGGTGGGTGGGTGGGCGGGGAGCAACCTGATCGAGGCAGGGGCTAAGGAGGAGGTGATAGAGGCTTGTGGTGGGGAAACAAGGAAGGGGGATAACACTCAAAATGTAAATAAATAAAAGAAGCAATAAAAATAATATTCTTTATGACATTATACTGACAAGTAATAGATATATGGTTCAAACAAATGGTAAACAATATCTTCTATTAGCTCCGCTGTTAAGTAGGCCATGATGATCATGCTTTGCTCATGAAGGCTTACAAGTTGTAAGAAATCATTTGTTTTCTTGGAGTTAGTAGATAATTCGGGGGGAGTGGTTGAATTCAAGTCTTCTCTGTTTTTCTGCCAGGGCTTCTGCGAACCCGAGTAAACCATCTAATCTACTTTGTGTCTGTCTCTCAATTTTGATGTAAATATAACTTCATCTAAAAAATTACATATTTTACATACAAAAATGACTGTTAGGAACAATATTGGTATACAGAAATCATAAATCCTTTTGGAAGTTTAGCTGGCTTACATACTTAAACATTGCATTAAATATTAATGTATCTTTTGTTATGAGGATATATATATATATGGAATATATCTATAAAACATTTGTATGAAAACTGATTATTCTAGCAACATGTTTTCAAAGAGATTAAAAGTATTGCTCAAAAAACTAATTTGAAAAAAAATGTTTTAGTAGTTATTAGAAAATATCAAAATGTCACTGAATGCATAGATTCTGAATGTATGTTCTGGCCAATGTTTAGAGTGCAAAAGATGAAAATTAGTGAAGATGACAAAAACGACTGGCTCAAGGTTTAAAATTATAACATTACAATGTGCTAAATGTCAGACAATTATTAGACAATAGCTAAAAACTAATGTGCTAGCAAACTACTATTTACTTTAGCGAATATATTAATTATTTACTTATTTATTTGACAAGGTATTTAATACATTATTATAAGTAACAAATAGCATCCTGAAGTGATATTATATGAAGCTGAGAATATTAGAATGCTAAAAAATTATTTTAGAGGTGCTATAGGGAAACAATACATTAAATATTTTCCTTTGTATATAATATACATTTTATAGAATGTACATGTGTAATTTTAATATGTACTTGTTTATTATATTTTATAGTTTAGTGAAAGTTGATGTTCACGACAGAATATCAGTGTTGTCTTGTTTTGTTTTCATTTTAAACTTCTCGGACAATGTACGTATGAGACTAATTGGATATCCTAAAGAAGAAATATGAAATCCAATCAGATAGACTTGGATCAATATTTTTACATATTTGTGAAAAAAATGGAACAAAAATTTAAAGACAAGGGAAAAATATACTGGATAAGGCAAATGATATGCCACACTCTTACAAGGTAAACACAATTTTCCTACAGGCTTCACCATGCAGTGTTTCCTTGCTACTTAGGCCTTGGTTTAAATGAACGATTAGTCCTCTGATAGATTTCCATACACTTTTAGTATGCTGGTCCTTTCTTGCAACTATTCTAAGGTTCACCCCATTCTCTCCCCATGGAACTTTGTGGGGCTTTGTCTGCCTGCTTTAAAACACATCCAGATCAACTTGTGCTAAGTATTCTGGGATGTGTGTATATTTTACTTGATAGTGGTCAATTTGCAAGGGATTACACCATTTAAAAATAGAGCTTTTCCCTCTCCCAGTGGCTAAAAAATCACCAAAACCTGCATGGTTGGCGATGGTATTATATACTGAACTCGCATCCTCATGATGGTATTCGGTCTGACTGTGGCTTCCCATGTCTTGTGAATCCCATCACGACCTTTGTGATTCTATCTATATGTTCAGCTTCCGTGTAGTACCCAGAGGACACTCTTTCCATTTAGCATCTACTACCTCCGACTCTTATATTCTTTCTGCCTTCTTCAGCAATGCTCACTGGGCCTTGATGTTTCATTTAAGGATGTGCATTAGGTCGTCACATTCTTTGCATCCTTGAGCAGTTGTGGGTCTCTGTGTTCATCGCATCTACTGCAAATAGAAACTTCTCACATAGGACTTAGGAGATGGACCAGTCTAAACACATAAATAATTTAGAGAGTGAGATTACCTGTAGGTTCCTAGGATTAAAACTGTGCTAGGCATGGGTGTCATCATGTTGTGTAGGATTGAAATTCAATAAAAAAGTAGTTACTTCCATCATGTATGAGGAAATATTGCATCACTGCAGTTTAATGGATTTTCAAAATAAATTTAGAAGTGTCTCAAAAGATGGCTCAAGTGGTTTTGAATATTTTTGACCTCAACTAAGACTCTTGGGTGTAGAGCTAAGAATTTGGGAGTTGGGAAAGTGGCAAAAGCAGACTCTTACTGCAGGAGCTGGAGTATCCCCCTCCCAACATCTCATTGGCTCTCAAGAACCCAGATGTAATGCAGTCTTTTTTTTTCTCAATGGCTTACTCCATCATCTGATCCAGCCTCGGCAGTGTCTGGCAGTGCTGGCAGATTCTAGGTTGGCTCAGGCAGGAAGTATCAGCAGTACATATGCCTGCTTGGCTTACTTCTTCCTACAGAATGCTTGCTTCTCTTGCCAAGGACCAAAGTTAGGTAGGTTCTTCCCACCTACACGTCAGCTTAAATTAGTCATAACTACAGTGCCAACAAATTTGCCAAACATTTCCTGAGTCAAGAGTAGCAGGCACATACAGGGTTCACATACAAATATGTAGATAAAACACACACATAAAATAAAAACAAATAAATCTTAAACCTATTTATAAGCCATTAAACTTAATATGTTACTGTTGTTAATTTTATTTTCTACTTTGCTCGTGTTTTTTCTTAAATTTTGAAGGAGATTAGAAGACAGGATCCCATATACTTTTCATGAAAAGAAAATATTACTTTTCCTTGGTCTTTCAGTTTTGACTTCAGTGAACAGGATATTAAGAGCAACATTTTCTTTGTGAGGATAACCAATCAATATACATTAAGTGAACATTTTCGGAATGCTGATAATTGCCTATGTTCCAGAAATAAAAGTAACACTAGGAAATATAATCAATAAAAGGGAGAGCCAGTCCATTCAGAATAATTTTAATGCAACTTGAAACACCATGTAATAAAGAATTAAAATGACTACAGTGACCTGAGAGATCAGTTAGTTTAATCGGGTAATATTCTTGAACTATCAGTTGTTCCATCATTCATATTTCTATAAAGCTGGAGCATATGAAGTCCATGTATGCTGCACCACACATTAAATTAGACTTTAGAAAGAAAGCACAGCTGCTTTGTTGCCCTTTTGACTTTTCAGTATACAGTCAGTAATGTCACCGTTCGTAAAGACTTGTTTTACAAATCAAGATGACACACTTGATGTACAGTGATATGTTTATAAAAAATTCCTTAAAGCAATTTACAACTACTGATTATTTTATTCATTTGAATATGGCACTGATGAAGGGAGAAGGAATTTGTACCTTGGAAGTATGTGAGAGATAAGTAGTGAAAAGTGAGCATGCTCAGTTTGATGTTAAACAAACATAACTGGATATGCTTGTAAACCCAGGCACAAGGTTGGATTTAAAATTAAAAAGGATAAAATCAACAGAGAGTGCAGAAATAAATATTTTGGAAACAACTTTCAATAAAATGAATCAGCCATTATGTCTTCAGAAAATTTAATCCTGAGGCTGAATAAACATATACGAACTATTCAAACCCAAGGTGAAATGTTCTGTATCCTTCATTAGATTTCATGTTCTGTACCGTCCATTAGATAACATGTTTTGTATTGTCCAATAGATAATATGTTCTGTATCATCTATTAAATGACATGTTCTGTATTGCCCATTAGATAACATGTTTTCTATTATTCATTAGGTAACATGTTTTGTATCATTCATTAGATTTCCTAGAATTTGAATTATATGAAAATAGAAATTTAATCTTATTAAAAACATATTTACTTATTTATGTGTATGCATGCTTAGACTGTGTGTATATATCTGTGACTAATAATCCGTGGAGGTTAGAGGAGGGCACTGTGTCTGCTGGGACTGTAGTTAGGGGCAGTTAAGTATATGGTATAAATATGCATTACTAAGTGGGTGTTGGAAATCCAACCTGAGTCCTGAGAGTAATCATCGAGCACTCTGAGCCACTGAACCATCTCTCCAGGCCCTAAGAGTGCTTTATTGAGTGATACAAACTGATACATGTACAAGAAGCAGGCAACAAGTATACAGGGTAAAATTAGATAAGTCTGTAGTCTCAGGAAATTCTGTTATTTGGCCTGATCCTGGAGATATTCTGGAGTGTGATATTCTGCTAGGCAGGCTCTGTCTTGCAAATTGCTAGAAAGTCCTTTTGGAGATGTGTCTCCTGGGCAAGTCTGAAGCAGTTGGGTCTGATAGTTCATGACAAGGTTTAAGAAATGGTTATATATGTGAAGAACTCTTTGCCACCCTCAGAAGGGCCTGAGAACACTAATAGATTTAGGGGTAGGTGTCTGGCTGAAACACAGCTCATCTCCTTTCATGAAGCAAAGGCACACAGGTGGAAGGGTGAGATCTCAGCATGGAGATTTGGGCTTATGATATCAGTTTTGTTCTTGTGTATATCTGAGGTCTCATGTATTTGTTGGTCTTCAAATTTCATTATGGGAAATACTAGAATCTCTTCCATAGTAATTTTAAGCTGTATGCACTAGAATAAATTCAGATAACGCACTTCCGGTTTTTATAGGCACATTACCAGTGAAGGTTGCAGGTTATCTCAAAGAAATATGAAACACAAAACAAGGAGATTTTATGGTCCAAACCTTTATAGTTTCTGTCATTTTTTATTACTGCACTTTTATGTAGCTGAGTTTATGTCTGGTTTGTGGTTGCGGGTAATGTTTTTTTTTTTTTTTTCCCCAGTTTGTATTTCCAGAGCTATTGTTTTTTAAAGAACTTATTTAAAAATACCTGAAGTGTTTTTACCTCTCTATTTACACTGTGGTTTTGTGATTTAATGGCAGCAGAGGGAGCTATATTGTTTGGGAGTTTATAAAATTTATATGGCTTAGAGATTTAAATGTGTGTGATTTGGCAAAGTCACAACCCACCTATCAGAGGCACTTTGGGACTAAAGTAGACAGAGAAGTTGAACCAAGCTGAGTTTATAATGTGCTCATATTTGGCTTGATTGCAAGGAATGAATCTTTACAATCATAAGACCATTTTATTGTTATCTTATATTCTACAATCTCTATTCCAACTAGTATTGGATGTCCATAGTCTTTCTCTTAATATACATTACAAAGAAAAAATGATCACAAGAAAATAAACTATACTTCTGTGTACCAAAGAAAGAAGAAACCTATCAATGCTTTGAGAAATTGTTAAATTTGTCCGGACCATGTGCATTCCCCTGAATAGTTTATTCGGTACATTAACTGTATGTGGACACTTATATTTTATGTTTCCAAGAATGGGCCATGAAATGATTATAGTAGTCTTTGGGAATTTAGCAGAATATTTTGCCTAAAGGAGAGAAATTGATCCCTGATGTTAGAAATTAGATTTTAATGTAGAGGATTTTTCTTATGAAGGTCACAAATGAGATTCTTGGGGATAACAATCTCCAGTTATCACATTGATTCTTGATGACGCCATAATTTTAATAACTTTAGAAGACTTCTTCCACTAACTGTGGCATTAGAGTTTTAATAGTAAAGCAGAGACCCGATTCCTTTTGTGCATCACTCTGTAATGGGTGGCTTTAATCTGGAGAAGGTAGAAGCCTATTGAGTGAGTATCAAGGTCAGGGATTTGACAAACCAAGTCTCCTAATGATCAGCCAGACATTAGTGAGACTCTCAACTCTCTGTAGCAGGCAGTGTTAACTATTTTAGAAATTGTGTTCATGTCCATGGTCCCACGGCTTTTCTAGATTGCCTTCTGAGACGCTGAAATGCTCCAGACCAGAGACAACAATTTCCTGAAGATTTTCCTGAGGGGTTGCCTTCTTAGTCTAGGATACGCCATTCTTTTTGCTTCTTCCCTGTCTTGGATGTTTTCATTTGATCTTCAAGACTGGCATGATCTTGGTGACTGTCATCATTTCACTATTTTATGTTCAAATGTAAGATACGTTCTAATAATAATTTGTGTTTCCTTGGTGACTATCAATTTTTAATTGTTTTCTAACTTCACATCTAAAGAACATTGACACTGATTTTGCATCATTCATTAATATGCCCTGAGCCTCCATTGTGATTTTTCTTGTCCACGTGTCTGGGCTGTTTCCAACCAGGTCTGTGCAGGAGCAGGTGAGTTTTAGAAGGAAAACATGGTTTGGCCTTTGCAACTCAGTGCATATGAAACAGAAATATTATCATTAGGGAATGTGAAAGACACCTCATTTTGCTTAATTTTTTAAATTGTAGGTCCTATCCAACTCTCATTTCAAAAACAGAACAGCCTAACTTGAACTGAGTGCTTAAAAGGAGGAGGGGGCGATTCCCTGAATTCTAGGCACTGATCAGGAAGTCCTGCTTTTATGGAAATTATTGGTTTCTGTCCTCTTGAAATATATAGAAATCCCATGTATTATGTGACCCAGAGAATGCCAAGTACTCCCCACGGGTTCTCCCTGTGTTGCAAACAGATGCACGAGCAATGAAGCCAGGCCAGTCTCTGGCTGGTCCTGTAAGATCCTGGGGAAGGGATGGTGGATACTGTGCTCTTGAGTCTCATAAGTATGCTTCTCCTAGTGCCTAGGATGAGAAGGACAGATGGCATGAAATAAAGAGAGCATTCTCTCGATTTGTTACAACTTCAGATGCCCAAATCACTATGACAAACAAGTTTAAACCAAATGAAAATTCATATGGGGTCCAGGACGACATCTCAGTTCATCAAAACACTTCTCACCCAGCCTGTGGGTGGAAGCTTTATCAAAGGTCCCCACATGATAGAAGGAAGAAAATTGATTCCCTTAAGTTGTCCTCTCATCTCCTATGTGCACCATGATGTGTCTTGCCCTCCTTCCGGTTCTCTAGCACCCACTTCTTCTCAACACACACACACACACACACACACACACACACACACACACAAACACACACACACGCACACACACAACTTAATTCTTAAAAGTGACAGATAATCTCATATAAATAACAAATGACAGCCACTGCAGTTGATTTATACTTTCCAAATTCAGCATGAGAATGCCAATTTTTTTTCCTAAAGCCTCTGGGATAAAACCCGACTTCTCACTTTTCTTTCTGCCAAATTGCAAAATCTTTGTGGAACAGAACCTGTCTCCTTTTGTTGCTTCTTTATTGTTTCTATGAATCTTTGGCTTGACAAGTAATATAGAAGGAAAATCATACAGGGCAGGTGCTCAACACAGAACTTGTGACAAAGGAGGGAGAAATAAGGAGCATAAAAGTGCAGTGGTAATTTTTTGAGAAATGACGGGAAGAGACGAAGCTCTCTCATCTTCATGTCATACTGACTCTCACACGACTCAGAAATATTTCTAACCATGGCTAGAAGCACAATTTCAAACAGGTAGACTATAATCTAGCCCATGTTGCAGGGGATGTGCATGTCAACTGAGGGGCATGTGTGGCTCTTGCCTGTCAAGAGCTACAAAGCCAGCTCACAGTGTCACATACTTTACTGAAGTACCTAGCGTTTAAGTTTCTGGATTGGTTTTCTACTGTGACGTTAACAGAACTTAAACCCCACTATTTTCCCACCGAGTCATTTCTGATGCGTAGGAAGGTGCTCTCAAACTGTAATGGTACCCTTCCCTGTGGTGCACTGCAAAGAAAAATGCTTTTACGTTTTCTTCCCGACCTGCCAACATTCTTCATTCTCAAGAGTTCATCTTGGGAAAGTATGTGCTGTCATGTCACCCCCAGGAGGTCCTCCATTTTGCATTCGGTGCCAACATAATGTTGCAGAGGTTTGTAGAATTTATTCAGAAAGCACACGTCCTACACTGTATCTACAGATATCCGAGAAGGCAAAATGTATAGCTCATCTGATACGTGATTAGAAAAGTTAGAGACCACAGCTTTTTAAATAAATTGTAATTTGTTTAGCATGTGCTCACTAGCCAAGAGCACTATACTAGGTTCCTAGTGGATGAACAGTTTCTCAAGAAGTTGAACATTTCTCAGGAGCACTTACGCTGCATGGAACTGCTTCCTGCCTACAATAAGTAATATAGCCAATCACTCAGTACACATTGTCTAATCCCTTTCAGCCTAATTCACGGAGGTCTCATTCCTTAACCTTAATGTTATAGCTTGTCTTTCTGACCGCAAATTATCTCCTACAGTCATTCTTTTCACAAACATTATGGATAAACTTCTCAATAAAGTTTTTATGTTTCTGTCAGTTAATAGAACAGATGCATAGTCCAAAATCCTATTTCCCACATAATACATGCAACTGAGTTTAATACATACTTTATCTCTGCATGTTGGGTTGCTGACAAATGTTAGTATATCCTTGTTAGTAGACCTGGTCCTTACTGTCTCTCCTTATTGTATTGAGTAATTTAAAAACAATAGAATATATTGCACTAATTTTAAATTACTTTGTATGCAATTAATATAATACGTGCAATCATTCTCTGATTTACTGTTTGATATGAATATCAGATCTGTTGGTGACCCTAATTTTACCATTTCTCACAGTATTTTATTTTTACAAAGTAACATGTAAACTTGCTCAGTCTTGTGCAAACATATGTGTTATGTACTATTTTTTAATAAAAAATAGAGGTGAACCTGATGATTTAAAGGTTCTAGTGTGGTGATACTCACTGATATTGTATGTGCAGTTTACAAATCCATGACCCTCCAAATCTCAGTTATAAATGTGAGAAATTTGGCAAAAGATGGAAGTTACGAATATTTAACACATATCCTCCAAAGAAAATTTGGACTGCATGATTCTTTGCCCTTTTTACAAACACAAACTCATTTTAGGTTTATTTACTGTCTCTCTTATTATAATTTCTTTGGTGGTATATTTTTATTGCAATGGTTCTCTAGTATGTTCAAAGAAAAGACAATACAATATGAATTCTCTTTATACAGCTACATTAAAGAATAAATACAATAAAAGCAACAATGTAACCTAGAAGGAGAACTCAGGTTTTAAGTTTTCTTTATTCAGGTGCCAGTGAAAGTGTTCCTGGTTCTGAGGTCAGCAGTAATGAAACATCAACATTAACAGTAAGACATTTATACTGTGTTGCATGGCATTGTTTCACAGAGTTGCTTTGTATTTCGTAAATAATTTTGATTAAAAATACAAATAAATAGAAAGTATTTTGTACAGGTCAAATGGTAGTTAAATATTTATATGTGCACACATCAGTGCAATATTCTAAATCAGACAATACTGAAGTTTATTATTAGTGAATAAGCTTAACAAATGTCAAATTATGCTTTTTCTCAGGAGATTCACATACTCCTGGAAACGTTATAAGAAAATATATCAGCCTGACAGTGAAGGCTTTGGTGTTTGATGCCATTGAAGACATCACAAAATAAATTACAGAAACATCTCTAAGAATATTTTGGGAAAGTAGTGTACATGTCGATCCTTGATACGTTTGAAAAAAATCTCCTTTTGGTCATTACCATGCTATTTTATAAATTTCATCCATTTTTGGTTTTTGTTTTGGTTAAACATTTAGGATAAACAATAATTTCCAAAACAAAATTACATTGTTTCTTAGATTTCTGCTCTTTGTTCCCTATGGGGGATATTTCTTGGTCATCTGACAGTCCTTAATATACCGCACCCTTAATTTCCCTAACAACCACCATCAGTGGCCGTTGAAGGCCAAAGAAGGACTTTTTAAGTTTCCTTCCACTCTGCACGTGGCTGGAGGACTCCAGGCTCTGCGTTTTACACCAGAGACCTAACTACGCCAGATGTACCCGAACAGGCTTTTCAGTCGTCGAGACTCTGTGTCTTTGTCTGCCCATCTCCCTCACTCTTCCCAGCTCTCTTCTTTACTCATGCATTACCCATGAGCTTCAAACATGAACTGTAATGAGGAATAAGGAAGTAAATGAAAATGCTCTCATAATGCTCATACTAGATGCGGTTCTAAATTTTGTCTAACAAGGAAAGGAGAACATAACCTAAACGGCCAGTGTGTTCCTTGAAGAATGCAAAGGAATAGCAGAAATGAATACTCAAATAAAAATACATATATACACAAAACCACAAACACATATATTTGCATATATACAAATATATTTTTTATAAATTTAAATAAGGCTAGAAATTCTTCCTATTTCTAATAGAACATTGAAAAGTTCTTTATGTATATCATTTTTGCATTCTGGCCTTCCTTAATCTTTAAAAATTATTATATTTATTTGAATTGTAATATTTTGCATCTATTTTTTTATTATATGTCATAAAATTGAAGCCTTTGTCCATTTTCCCTTCTATTTATAAAAATAAAATTTAACAAATATTTGAGAATAATCTGAATTTCAGTGCTGTCTACATTAGGGACTGGACTGCCATTCAGATGTTCCAGACATCCCACTTATCCTTTCTCATCTTGAGATTGTTAATAAGTAGAAATTCAATGCCCAACATTCCCAGAGTATGTAACATCCACAGAGCTATAGTCAGCAGAGTTGTAAAAACCTTTGCAAGTAAAAACAAGAAAAGAAATTCTACTGAGAGAGTAAAAACTCAAAGAACCTGAACAGCAGGAAGCTTTAGACTAAAATTTTGAATTTAGGCTGAGAGCCACTCAGCCAAAGAAACAACAAGCAGAGGAAGTTAAACTAAAGGCAGTGGGGTGCACAGAAAACATAAATACTGTGGCCTCCAAACCAGAATAATAAAGGAAAATAAAACTAGGAAAGGGAAGAAAATAAAACTAGAAACAGTGTAAAACATTAGGAATGGTCAGCAGATTACCCCTGAGAAGTTAAGTATCCATTGTTTTCATCTGGGAACAAGGGTCAGGAAAGGAAGCGATAAATAAAAGGCTCAAGAAGTAAATGGTGAGTAGGCATTTCACGGATGAATACAAGAGATGCTCGCATCATGACCTCTAAGGAGTTAGACTGTATGAGATCACAGTGGAGATCACAAACAGGTGATTCTGCCATTAGCAACATTTCCACTGGTTTCAGGAGTTTCATATACTACCAGTTATAAATAAATGATAAACTATCGGAGTGGTATATGTCATCTTTCTTCATCGATGCATCTCCCACCCACGCTCATGCGCTCACCCTACAAAGCTCTAAGAGGAAAAGAATATGGGACATTAGGAGGGGCCTGTTGGGTAGGAAGAAGGTCCTTGTTAAGAGAACAGGCTGTTATGAGGTCAGATGATGGGGGTGATGATATCTAAAGTCCATTATATAGAAGTATAACCATCAACTTAGAACTAATGAAAAGCTAACCAGATAAATCTATGGGAATGTCGATGACTGTTTCCCTCCATTTCTCAGGATGCCACCTGGATGATGGCAAAGGACAAAGAGGAGGAAGCCACACAAAAGTTACTCAAAGTTTGTTTTCTGCACACTACATAGGAATGAGTAACTTCTGGAAGAAGTGGCTTTGAACTCTGGCTTATATAATACTTCAACATCAAACAGAGCAGTTTTGGAGAGTTGTCAACCACCTGGGACATAAGGCAAACAACAAAACAAACAATAACAACAAACTTCCATGGAAAAACAATCCTCACCTAAGGGAAGGCCTTTCTCTGTTTTCTGTTTAAACCTCTCATTGACATTAGCAGTGCTATTCACAGCAGAGATGTCAGCGGCTACACAGCAGGGGCCTTCCTCCACCGATACTATCTTTGATTCTACAGTGTACACATCTATGAGTTTTCAGCTCCTTCCAATAAGGTTATCAGCTTCCAGATGTAGACAGTCCATAGGCAAATGTTTTGTGGTTGATTTTAATTGAATCAGATTAAACATTAATTCCCTCAAAACAAACATGAGCCCATAAAATTATATTAGCATTTGCCTCCATTTATATAGTTATATGTAAAGTGCTTTCTTCTTTAAAAGCTGAGAAAACACCTAGGGCTATGGTGTAAAACATCAAGACTTCACTCACCTTCTACAGACAGCAGTGCTCAGTCTGAGAGCAATCCTCAAAAGGAGGGTTTGGCAAAGGATGCAGATGAATGGGATGCTGGAAATTGCTTGGGACTGAATTCTCCTGAATAGAATGTTACTCTGGCCTTGTGCAAAAGACTGGATTCTCTTTCTCTGATTAATAAATACTATGTATTTTGTTACATTTCTTGTGTGTCCTCAAAATCTTTTTATTCTGAGTACCAAGTCCTGAAGTTTATTTTTTTTTTTTTTTTGTTTCAGATTCTATAGGAAAGATTGAGGTAGATTCCACCATGTAATATTATTATTAATTACCTGTCTTGTAATTATTGTGAGAATGTGGTCAAGTTTGAGGAAACTTTGAGACCATTTCTGACAGACAACACAGTATGATTACAATGGAGAAACCCCAAAGTTCGGGGACAGGAAGGGGAGGAAGAGTCGTGGTCTCTTGGGGACCTGTGAGGTACAGTTCCTTCCTATGGGATGTATTTGAAGGACAGCAAAAGTGATGGACTCTGAATTTTAAGCTGCTTGATTTTGACATGGACTATCACATGCGAAGGGAAATCAGATGCCTATGGTGGCTGGTGTTGGCTACTTGACACAACCTAAGATCACATCAGAGATGAGCCACTGGCTGCCCACATAGCGACTAATTCGACTATGCTCTGTAAAAAGCTAAGACCTGCCTTTAGCAGCTGTCAGAATCTGGTACGGGGAGGGGTGTCCCAGGATCCCAGACTGTGTAAGGGTTAAGAAGTGAGCTGAGCAGTACCACACACATGCTCTTATCATCCAACTGTAAAGCAGCTCTTCTGTGAGATATGTTTTTATCATAGTAACAGAAAATAAACTAAGGCAATGTCTTACTGAGTTACCTCTGCTTAATCAGGAGATTGAAAGACAATGTAATGCATACAGTGATCCTATCCATAGAGGTACATGCATGTGAATAGTGAATAGTTACTTACAAAGAAGTTGGTGAAAGTCTAAATAGGAGAAAACAACACAGACAGAAAAGAAATAAAAGAATATAAACCCAGGAATAAATAAGAAACAGAAGAAAACCTATCTGCCTACTTTTCTCTTCTTGCCAGAAAATTGAAGATAAATTCTAGTGTCCAGTGTCCTTGTGATAGCTGAACTCTGGAAGAAATTTTTTCAAAGCCTTGGATGTTAATCTGATACTAATTCAAGCTTTTTGAGTTCAAAAATCGGATTGGAAATCTTTGAAGAGCAGGCTTCCTCACGAGCCTTCCATTACCTCTACTCTTACTGATAAGCCACAGGTATCAGAGAAACATCCATTTGTGTGCTATCTTTGGACCCTTCAGTACAAGAGAAGAGGTAGAGAAAGAAAAGATGGGGTTTGCTTTGATTCAAGTTTCAGAGGAAAGTTTCAATCAATTCGAATTTTGTCTGAAGCCACTCCACGATAGCAGCTTAAAGTCTTTATTAGACACGCGTATGATGTTACCTTCAGTGTAATATGCCAACTTCAAGAGAGAGTGTTGATCGGAACTGATGGATGAGGTCTCACTCTGGCTCTGTGCCTGACCTATGGAATTGACCTTGAGTAAGAAATCCATTTTATTTTCCGCTCAGTGTTCTTTCCTCTATTGTGAAGACAGCTATTCACGAGGCATAACCAGACATCACTCAGCTCATGTATGTGCTGTTCTTAATGATATGTGGGATGTTTTGTGTATGCGTACTAATTCTGACTTGCATAATTCAGATAGATTAGCTCTTATGTCAGATTTTGATAGGGTGATGTATTAGGGCTGTGTATACATTACCACAGGAACATGTCTATCAGCATCTTATGATAAACATATATGTACTTTTCTCATGAGAATATTGACATATCAATATTTTCAGCGCTCTTCCAATCTATACACATATGGCACTGATAGAAAGAACTGATTTCTTATCAGCGAGGAGTCTTCTTCTGTCACTAATGGGACTAAGAGTGAAGGGAGACAGTGTGTCAATGATCTGTTGGTAGCCACCGACGACTTAGGTTCGTGCTGTATGTAAAATTGCAGTGAAAAAGGGAGAGTATTTCAAATTTGTCAAGTCTAGAAAAAAGAACAAATTCATAAAGAACCAATTCCTAAGTACTAATCTGCAAAAACTTCAGATTAGGGAAGTAAATCCCAGTAACACTGTGGTTTTTTTGTTTGTTTGTTTGTTTATTTTATGAGGAGCTTAATAAGTCTGTGTATTGTACAGGCACAGAGTAACTAACAAGCTGATTAAAAGTGCAGGATTTTATACATAGTCTGCAGTATTATTAAGAATCATCTAATTTAAAATGATACAGAATTATAGGTTATCTCCTCTGTAATTTTCTTTTGAAAAACCTATTTGGACTGTATCCAGTTTTTCTACACCCCTTCTATTTTATTTCAAGAAATGCTTTGTTCTAACCTGCTGTTCCACATACATAACAGAAAACAGAGCAAAGTTAAAAGCTAAGGTGACAGCATTCTAGCCACATGCTTAGGAGGTGATGATTTGGTTGTTGTTTGCTTGCTTGTTTTTCCTTTTCCATTTTAAAGTTGTGACATATTGGTGACTGGACATCGGTTGGAAATATGTGTGGTGTGTGGTGAGAACAATTAATTTATGTATAAAGGAGAAAGGCTTTGAGCTGTATTCCCTGTATCATCAATCACATCTAATAAGAAGTATGTTGAAATAAAATAAAGTGTCCCCATCCTCCCCCAATAGTTTTCTTTGTGTCTTTTCTATTGTTTTAAACTGATTAAGCCACATAGTTGACTTCATTCATCATTTTTTGGCAGAAATACTCAGATCACAAATGTGAAATATCTAGGCTCCTTATGCTGATCCTATTGATTAAATATTATGATTACCTTATGGCAAAACCCACTCATCATCCGACTATTAAATATAGATGTGTTACAAATTCATGTTCCTCTCTCTCTCTCTCTCTCTCTCTCTCTCTCTCTCTCTCTCTCTCTCTCTCTCTCTCACACACACACACACACACACACACACACACACAGAGTCAGAGTAGCCTAGTTTCATAAGTTTGCTGTGCAAAGGCAAAAACATCATACATGGAATCGCCGAACACAAGTAATATCTAAAAGTAAATTAGCAAGTCTGACTCATTTATTGATACTTTTTCAAATGTTTTCTGCAGATTTATTATGTATATCTTCTGTTCTACATTCTGGTCTATGGATAGAGTAGTATGTACCAGACATGTTATCCCTGTACTTGCCAGGGTCATATTTTAGTGTAGACCATTAACAGCATGTTAGGTTGTTCTGTTCATGCTAGTTTGCATAGAATGAGGTGTGCCTAATAAGAACAAGGAGAGGATTTAGCAAAGGAACTAGCCTCAGAAGCTTCAGAATCAGAGAATCAACGAAAAGACATATTAGGCTTTCAGAGATCTGTTATAAATTAGCAGACAATTCTGAAGCTTTGAACAACACAGACTTCCTCATAAAACCATAAATTTCAAATCAAACTGGCAACAGAATTTTAGTTCTGTAACCTGCATGAGAGAATTGATTTCCTTGTTCTTCATTCAGACCTGCCTGCATTCCTGCCTTTGTGTCCTCTTGTTTATCCTATTACAACCCCTCCTACAGACCCATTTCTATTACTCACTGCTGCTGCTACTTTCTTATAATAGTGCTGATGACTGGATCAGCTCCTGTTATGTAATCGAGGTAATCTTTCCATCTCAAGATCCTTAATTCATTCCCATTTGCATCATTGTGGTTGACAGAAAATCTGTAGCATTCATAGCCATCTCATGGTTAGGTTGAGAGCATCATTAGAGGATCCTTACAAGCCTTATGTCAGAAAGAAAAAAGTTAAAAAAATGACATACACAATGGGGCTATGATCCAGCAGAACTACTGTGGAAAGGAACAGTGCATAAGAATGAAAGATCCAAAGGATTCTGACTTGTTTAAGATAAAAAGGCAACCAGTGAAGAGGAAGTGAATTCAGAGGTGCCTATGTGGGGGTACAGATCTTGGAGAGACAAAAATCACCTAAAAGCCAAAGGTAGACACAGGACAGCAAACAGGTGAACACTAAAAATGTTGAAAATTAAGGTATTATAGATAGAGACTCTGGCAATAGTTAAGGAAGACAGGACTATACATTTCTGGAATTTGATGGTATAAAATTGATAGAATTGTTACATGGAAGAAACATCAGCAGTATCAGCATAGTTTGTCAGCATAGTTTGAATGACTGAAGAAATAGAGCTGCTCATCAAGTAAATTTTAAAAAAATGAAAAATTGAATTTAATGAGTCAAGGATGGGAATTGGACCTGGGGTTGTGGAGTTTGAAATGGATTATTCATTCAAGGTGAAAAATCAGTACATAGTTTAACGTGTGGATGTAAATCCAAAAATCATCAACATATCACTGAGTAAACCTGCAAGACAACAAAAGGTCACCTAGAGAGCAGGAAGATAAAAGATGTAACAGACATAGAAAAATAGAATTATATATATATATATATATATATATATATATATATATACATATATATATATATATATATATATATATATATGATTGATTCATACACATAAAATGTTTTAAGAGGATCCTCACAGACTCTGATGACAGCCAACCTCTTGACTTGAGAACTATACAATTACAGACACCCAGTTTTAGAAGATTCCAGTAATATTGATTTAATTGCTGTATTATTGCCTTGTGACTCATTATATTTGTCCAAGGGGATTCACTTGTTCCATCTGGTTCTGCATCTTTAAAATGATGTAGCCTGCTCTAGATGAGAATAAAGACACAAATAAGGATTCATAGTAATTAGAAAGGTAAAATAAATTCTAGCAAAGCAAAGATTACTTAAAGTAAAAACGTCTGAGACTAGAAAAAAAATATTGTAAATGACTATTATCAGTAAAATCATGGAAGGCTAAGAGGAGCACTGGATTTACCAATGGACTCATTTTTGCATCCTTAAGAAGATCAACTTAATAGAATTTAAGGTGAAAAGACAGTCAGTGGTCATTTATTTAAAGTTTGTCTACATGGTTGTGTGTTTAAGTTTCCAAATATAGATGCTACCAAGGAAAATATTTTGACATAGACAGGATTGTGGTTTCACTCAGGAAACATTAAATTGCTAGAGAAAGGTAAAGAAGGTATTGTTTTTAAGTTTTTTAGATAGTTATACTAATTAAGTTGATAAATGTACCATGTATGCGTGTGAGAGGAATAGACAAAAATACAAGAGGAAGTCAAGTGGTGTCAAATTTATGAAGGAGTGCTGCAGGCCATAGAGAATGTTTAATGAAAAGTAGAAGAAATGAAGAGAAATGACAGAGATGATATACTGCTTCTCGACCTTTTGGCTAAGATCAATTGTAGAAATGACATTTGGTTGGATATTGACAACTGAAACTATAATTTATAAACCAATTTTTGCATGTTCCATGTGCTAGTGATGCATGTACAACACAAATCTTGTATGTCAAACTCAAGGAACATCTTCCAAGAGGAAGCAAAGAGGCAAAGGAGCATGAGCTCTGCTGTAAGATTGTGTCTCCTTGAAGTGACAGAAGAACTATGTTCATGACCATCAATCATAAAGATGCCTAGAACTGCACAAATGACAATTCCAATGTTCATGATGTTCCTGAAGGAGAAACGGAATGTGGCTGCACCCCCAGGAAATTAACGGTTGCTATAATCTGCTCAGAAAGAGTTATCCAATATCAAGTATCAGCCTGAATTCATATACAATCAAGCAACACTAAAAGGGATCACTAGTATGCATTTATTGTTTTGTTTTCAGATATGTATATGATAATTATAATTAGAGAACAAGAGCTCACAAGTGTCAAAGGGATATAATAGAATGGATATGAAAGGGCTGAAGAGCAGAAGGGGCAAGAGCACTATGTAATTGTAGATTAGTTTTACAACATTTAAAATTAATATTAAAGAATAAAAACATAATCTGGCAAATAATACTGTCAAGGCCTTTAATTTCCCTCTGGAACTCACTAAATAACCAGAGATCTAAAATATTGTAATTATTTTAAAAATTTAATTTTGTCATTGAAAAATATATAATCACTTTGTTTCACAATGAAAAATGGAAATTGCATTTCATAAAAAGAAACTAAATGCTCTTATTGCCAAAAATTACTTTATAATGTATAATTGTATTGATTTACCTCATTAAAATGAAGTGAAAGTTGTGGTAAAACAGCCATAATGAGAAGACAAAAATATTACATTGAGCAATGAATCAATCAAGACCACGTTACATAGGCAATGTATAGGAGACCAGCAAACATTTAAAAGCATAATTGAGTAGAAGCATATCACTGCATATGTGGATGAACAGATAAATTACTCCATAGTTGAGCATATAAATTGTTAACAAGGATGGAAATTAGGGGAAGTCATTGCTGAAGAAACATAACATTATGCAAACAAGTCTGAAGAACTTTAGACTGCCACATATAAAATCCAGCCTACACTGAATACACAACCCATAATGAGACTGGACTCTTGTCCATGATTTATGTGTAAGCACACATCTGTAGATTATTTGTTGTGCTCTTTTATAAGCTGACAGAACATAAGCTCACTCACACCCGGCAAAGTACAACTGATCTATGTCCCACACAGCGAGAAAAAATTAAAATTGAAACAAAACATTATAACCAACACCATAATTCACACAGGCTGCAGAATAGGAGGCAGAACAACATCACTTTGAAATGTACCAATTAGTGCTGTAGATACCAATGTGGAGGAGTCACATGAGCAAGTGCTCTAACACCAGTGGATTTAATTTATGCTGAAAGACATCAGATCAGTAGTTATTTAGAGAGGGGAAGGGGAGTCATTAGAATTGAAAGAATTACTAGGCAACTTTGGGGAGACAGAGAAACCTGTTTGTTGTTCAAGCAATGGTTGATAATTGAAACAATGCTCCAGCATGTCACAAATTGGTCCACTATGCTTCAAGAAAATGTTAAAATGAACTGTTTACCATGTTAATTTTTGCAAAATTGTAATAAAAAGATATTTTTGTTTAAAAATGCAAAATGAATACTGTTTCACTATAAGTTTTTACAATAGCATTTGAGGAGTTTTAAATAGCACAGTTGTTTAATATCTTTGGCATTTTCACAATTAAGTCCTAAATGACAGTTTTACTTACTGGATGAAATAAATGACTTTTCCAAAAAAACATATTGCTTTATCATAAAGTATCTATAGGAAAAATTTCTTGTTGATTAGGTAGCTAGAAATTTTCAGGAAGATCAGCTCTTTATCGTTAGTACCCCAAACATACTTACCTATTATTCATCTCAATGCCTCATAGAAGTAGGGGCAGAGAGGATGGGATAGAGGGATTTCCAGAGGGGAAACTGGGAAAGGAGATAACATTTAAAATTTAAAACATAAAATATACAATTTTCAAAAAGACAGACAAATGGATCTCAACTTTACATTTCTTAGTATACATATATTCAAATTAAGAAGCCTTTGGTAATTTTGTAAAATTAAGAATGATTTTTTATTTGGTTTCTCAAACTAACATTATCTTTAAAGAACTGTCTGCCAATCCATTATCCTATTTTTATTTAGATCAGAGTTTCTCAATCTATGGTTCGAAAATATTGAGGTCATATACCGGATATTTCCATTGATTTATAACAGTAGCAAAATTGCACTTATGAACTAGCAAGAAGATAATGTTGTGTTTGGGGACAGCATATCATGAGAAACTATGTTAATGGGCCACAATGTTAGGAAGGTTGAGAATCACTGGTCTAAATTCCTCCATTTTCTACATGATGGTAGAAGTCTCCCACTTCTCCTTGCCAGTAAGGGTTTCTAGATACACTTGTCATCCATCTCTTGTCTCTATCATGTGGATCATAAAGACTTTTTTACGTTATTCATTTCCATAATCTTAAGTAGGCAAGATGGTGACAAGCCCAACATGCTTTCGGTAAGTGGTCTTGAATTCTTTTTGAATCTTTTTCTTTAATCTCTAAGTTTAGCTTATAATATTTTTCTTCAGTATGTTACAATAAACACCAATAAAGACTTATCTTTACTGTTAGTCTAGTGAGGAGGTTCTGGTCTTCATATTACGTTTATGTTCAGTGACAGTTTATTTGTGTGGCAGATATTAGGAACAATAAATGTAAATCATCAATGAAAATTTACTTGTAGAATGCTGTGGTGGTTTGAATGAGATGGTCCACTTCCACAAGCTCATCTCTTTGAAGGCTTAGTCATCTGGAGAATCACTATTTGTAAAGGATGAGAAGGTGGGGTCTTGGAAGAGATATGTCTCTGGGGTTGGGCTTGGAGGTTTCAAAAGGCCACCCTAATCTCAGTTCCTTTCCCTAAGCCTGACAATCAGGTGTAAAGGTCTCAGCTGGCTTCAGCACCACATCTGATGTTGTGCTTCTAGTCCTGGTGATAATGAAAGATTCTCTGTAACTGTAAGCATGCCTCCAATCAGATGTTTTCTTTAGTAAGACTTTCCTTGGTCCTTGTGTACCTTCATAGCAATAGAAGAGTAACTGAGACAAAAAAAAAAAAAAAAAAAATGACTCCTTCCTCATTTGCATTCAACTGAGTTTCAATTCATGGGCATAGTGAAGTCTTGTTTTAAAGGTGCTTGACACATACTAGAGATTAGCTTTCCCTTCCCCAAAAGCTCCAGGCTGAAATTTCTATTCATTCTTGACCCTCTCTCATCCTCACTCTCTCCATCTCTAATTCCTTTTCCTGCCTTATTCCCCGCCATATACCCCCTTCCACAGAGTTTCCTCTATTTGTCACCAATGTATATGTTATCTTCTCTTTTGAATGAGATTCAAGCATCCTTCCTTGGCCCACCTTCTTATTCAGCTCCATTGAGTCTGAATAATATAGCATGGCTATCTTCTATTTTATGACTAATATTCATGTATAAGGAAGTGTACCTAGATTGTCTAGGTTACCTCACTCAGAATATTTCCAGTTTCATCATTGCTTACAAAATTCGTGATATTATTCTTTTAATAGTACCACCTTTTTCTTTAAATACGTTCTTTGGTTAAGGGACAACTGGGTTGTTTCCAGAGACTTGGGATGGGGAATCTCTTAGGAGACTATGGGGGGTGACTGTAGCTGAGACTCTTAGCAGTGGCTGGATGTGGAGTCTGAAGTGGCTCCCTCTCCTAGTTAGGCAGGACAGCTAGTGGAGGGATAAGGGCGACAATCCATTAAAACCTCGGACTGAAATTTGTCCTGCTTATAGGAACTGAAGGAGAAACGATGCATCAGAAACTGAGGAAATGGTCAACAATGAAGCAAGAACCAATCCCTGACATTATCAATGATGCCTTCTTGTGCCTGCAAATGTGCAGCTAGAATAATAGTCCTCTGAGAAGCTCCACCTCTCAGTTCATTGAAACCTATGCAAAGATGCACAGCCAAACATTAGACAACTCAGGAATCTAATGGAAGGGTTCGGGGGAAGATTGAATGACCCGGAGAGGATAGGAACTCCACAGAGAGTCGAACATCGTCAATTAACCTGTAACCTTGGAGACTCACAGAGACTGAACTAGTAACCAAATAGCACACAAGGGCTGAACCTTGGGCCCTGGGCATATGTAGCAAGTGTGCAGATTGCTCTTCATGTGTGTCCTACAACAACTGGAATGGAGGGACTCTGTTGCCTGCTTGTGGATCCTGTTTCCCCAACTAAGCTGCTTTGTCTCAGTTGAAAAGAATGTCCTCTGTCCTACAGTGACTTGATGTGAGAGGGTGGGTTGGTACCCAGAGGAAACCTCCAGATTCTTCAAGGAGAAGAGTGGTGAAGGGGGCAGGAGCTGTATGAGAGGGATGATGGGAAGAGAGGGCAGGCTGCAATGCGGATGTAAAGGGTATGAATAAATAAAGGGGGAAATGAATCCTGGAAAGAATATTATAGAGATAAAACACAGAACCAATTTTATAAAAATAACAATATTTGACGTAGGATGAGTATAGCAAAAATCCAGTTTTCCCCCTTTACACAGTCACTATATTTAAATAGATGAGTTTTAACTCACTACTCTAAAGAAATAACAAAAAAAAAAAAATCTGCTCTTTTGGACAGAGATGAAGAAAAAAAAAAGGAAGATAAAAAGACAGAAAGAAAGGAAGAAAAAAGAAAGACGTTTTTATTCAATGGACCCAATTTAAGCATGACTTCAGAGTCAGGATACCATTTCATTAAAATATTTTTAAAAGGAGATGTAGAACTCACAGCTCAACAGAGCCCACTGTTTATATTTAACTACAAAATGTAGATTTTAACAGTTACTTTTCTTTTACTTCTATATTTTCATTGGAATACAGAAATCTCCTTTCTGAGTAAAAGACCTTTGGCAGGCTTGACGGAAAACGTGAACAAGCTGATTCCAATAGCTGTGGTCATTGGGGTACTAATTAAATCAAGCTAAAAACAGACACAGTTACACGTTTAATTTTTCTTCTGAATGCTAAACAAATGAACTATGCATCTGGTAGTTACAATTCTTATTTAAAATAATGTTTTGTAAAATTACTTGTAGTAGTCATAATAAAAATTATTTGACAAAATGGAGTTTTAAAATTCATTTTAAAGGTTGCATTGCCAACTGATATGTGGAACCCAATTATTGATCATTACCTGATAAAGTTTACAAGAGAAGATGCTATGCAGGAGATTGTCCTGTTCCTGTTATGGGACACATAAATTTGACTTTTCATAGACTGCCCTAACCTCTCTAAGAAATACTGACAAATGTCTGGGATATACAGAGAATTTTTGAGTGTTTTTGAGACTACTCCACTTATTTATCATCATCCACAGAGAATATGTAAACAAACTACACATAGAATATCTTTATTATATTGGGAAATGGGAAATAGACCTGGATATGGTAGGGCATGCATATAAACATAGTATAAAATTGTCTGAAGGAGAAAGATTGTGAATACTAGCTAATTGGCATACACTACAAGTTGTGAACCATATTATAAATTGCTAGCAAATTTCTATTTGAAGCATTTAATGACATTTTAATAGATGTTTTCATTATTTTTATTAACTGTTATGGAATTGTGTATATGAACACATTTTTTTTGCCTGAGTTATTTTAAGGAATGCCAACAGGAATCCCATCACTGTCTGTCATTAGAAATGAAGGAAATATTTCTCTAGTCTATTTATGCCTGACATCACTGCCCTCAAGGGAAGCTTGTTGGCAATGGGTAGAGTTGAAGCTTCCTCAAGGATTTTTGGAACGTCAAAAGGTTCTTTTCTGGGATTACATTCAGGCCAATGACCACCACACTGGAGGGCTAAATGCAGTGGGATTAATTAACACATTCCCATCAGATATGCAAAAGTCATTTTCAAGTAACCATAAATGGATTTGGTCCTAAGTACAAAGACTTTGGGTCTTTATTTGACCTTGACAATATCTTGTTTCCTCCACATAAAAAAACATGGATAGGAACTGAATCCCACAAGGCACCTTAAATTTGTGTTGACAACTCAGAAATGCAGAATAAAAGTGTCTCATCTCCTATTTAAGATGTGTCTCTAAATACATGCTTTTATTTTCCATATAGATATTTCTTCGGAGTTTTTCTATTAGGGTATATATGGCTAATTTTTGGCCACACAAAATTATAAAACACTGGCAGATGTCTGTGGGTACAGGATGGTTCCTAATGGTGGTTGCACTAATGGAATAATGAGGATACAAGAGAAGATTCATTTGTACCAAAGGGGAAGACTCTGTAAGTTCTTGCATTAGATCTGTGTGAAGGAAATGTGGATGTCTGTAGGAAACCCTGCCTAAGTTGTCATAATTGTTCTGTGGCACATTGATAACTAAGATTTACAGACAGTGTATGAACTGTAAAGTAAATTTCTGTCTACACATAAATATTAATATTAACTGGCAGAATGAAAACCCACATTGAAAAACACCACTTTGCCTCTCTTTGTGTTCTGATTTTAATATTCTTGTGATAAGAGTTTATATCCTTCAGTTCCCCTTTGAACTGATTGTAACACGTCACCGTCTTCATTTTTTAATTGAGAGACCAAATCTTTTAAGTATAGACTCTATTTCAGAAAACTTGACCAAAATTTAAACTCAGATAAACTAACAGGCTAGTGTCTAGCATCAATTTCCAAGTTACCCACAGCAAAACTGAGCCTAGCTCCCATTTCTACAGTAACCCCAACAAATCCTATGATACCTCTTGCTCCAGATTAATCTCCTTTAACAAATTCAACTTTTCCAGGTTTATCCCCCAAAAGCCTGCCTTTGCCTAACAACTACCAAGGCAGAGGGAAGCAGAAGTTAAGTTTATGGTTTAACTTCCAGTACTATTATGCTAAAGGCCATAGTAACTCTTGACGTAGATGCTTGTCAGACGAGAAACACTCACTGCTTGATTGTTTGGAGCTCTTCTCCACCAAAACTATCTTGCATGTTGGCAGTGGGCTGAGCCCAAGCTGGAGCTTTAATAAAGGCTCTGATGCAATTGTATCAGATGGGCTGCTGACTGGTCTTATGTGGTTCATTAACACTTCCTTGGCACTACATTATGAGTTGAGTTGTATAAAATTCTTAATATATGATCATTTTATATTTGTATGACAGTTGTGATTTGTACTTTTAAATATATTCAGATTATATCTATCTAGTTATATCTATCTATCTATAATATATAGATATAGATATAGTTATACATCTCCCTCTAGCTTTCCTTTTGCTTTTGTCTGCATTAGTGTGTTCATTGTATATATCCCTAATTAGCTGAACATTGAAGTACTATATGACACTAATGTCTGTCTTTGTGAAGAAGAGAAATCCTTACATTTTAGCAATAGGTTAAATTTGCCTCCCAAGGGATCTTCTTTCCAGTCTGACAATATAAAGAAATAATGAAACCTGTATACCAAGGAACTTTGAAGGACAGGGGATGTGGTCAGGTCAATATGGGAGCTGTGTTTGGGGGGAAATTCATAGTGTTTTATAATACCCTGACTATTTGAACTAAGTGCAAGTTATTACAAAGGAGTAAAATGGTCTCTGAGCTTCCTTCTGGCTTCTTGTCTGCATTATTTATTTAAAACTTGTTCTGCTGTCTTGGTTTTTTATATAATACTTTTACCAGGGCCAATACAACTTTATCCCTGCTCTCCAGTCTCCAATACTGTCAGCTAAAAACCTAATGTACTTTTTCTAAAAATGATTCATCCTTGGGTATTTTGTTATAGCAATGGAAAATGAAGTAGTTCAATCAGTAAACGCCATGTCTACTCTGATGAAGGAGAATATCTCAGAAATGTAATTTCCTTTTTTAATTTTTTTATTGTATTTTTTGCTTTTTTGGAATCTTCTCATTCTCATTTTTCTTTATTTCTGTCTTATAAAATAGAATAAATGAGATAATTATTTCATTGTGATGAATGATATGAACATAGGTAGATTGTCTCTCATTTATAAGAAAATTAAATAATTAAAATCATTACTTTTCAGTACTCCAAAATTAAAATTTTTCCTTTTTCTAAAGGATAATAGACGTGATATATTACATGGTTCTGATGAAAACTTTCCCTTTAAAAATATCAAGAAATAAATCCAGGGAGACAGTAAGAAGGATGTGGTGACATGTTCTGTGCCAATAGAAAAGTAGTACATTTCAAAGTAACCATGGAACAGAACTGCCAATAATAGGTTCACTCACCATTGCCCGGGCTGACAGGTGAATTAAATTGAAAGATACGCCTGCCAGGTATTTGGAAGACTTTCTCCTCACCCCATTATATGCTCTGAACTTTATGTTGTGTCATTGTGATAAAATAAGAAATTGCAGTGTAAGAAGCCAGCCTTTAGCTCAACAATTTAAGCCGTTTCCTACGTGTTTGTAACACTCTATGTATTTTCTCGCCATAAAGAGGGATAAAAACCATCTCAGGTTGGACACATTCAATAATTTCTATTACAGTGGACATGACCCATTGCTTTAACTGTAGCCTTTAGTTTTCTTCATCTTCAGATTTAATTTTATGGGAATTGTAAAATGACAATTGTGTTACGGTACTTAAAAAAAAAAAAAAAAAGCAGAAGTTTCCAACCGGGGTCCAGACAAGAAAAGCAAAGACAGGTGTTGCCTTGATTATCTAGACTGTGCTCTTCCAGGTTTTAAACTTACACATATAATTGTTCTGATTCAAGTCTGAGTTTCCTAAGGCTACAATACCAATGGCCAAATGGCAAATTAGAGAAACATAATCATTAAACTTATTAATTTATTTATTTTATGACAGAGTATTTGAATCTCAATGTAAATATAATAATTTGAAGTTACAGTAAATTTAACACAAACAAGTATGAAACTTATTTGGAAAGATACACATGCAAACAAACAAAATAAATTAAGAACATGGTTGTAATTTAAAATAAGATGTTGATTTACAGACAAATCTGGTAATTACCCTCTATCATATCAATCAGGAGAGGCCTCTTTCTGTAGGGTTTCCATGTAATCTATAATTGATTGGTTCAGGATATAGCACTGAAAATATTTGAGAGGAAATTCTCTCAAGCTAAGAAATAGCTAGATAGACACAGTGTCTATAGTAGGAAATTTATTTATTATTCGGAGATAATTATATGTTCAATATATTTTAGTATCTTTATATACATATGTTTTATGTAATTTTTTGCTGTATGTATGAGTTCGAGTTTTATTGTTGTTGTTGGTGGTGATGGTGGTGGTGGTAGTGGTGGTAGTGTGTGTGTATATGCATGCATGTGTATACTCATTTGTAGATAGAAACCAACAAGAAGTTGTGTATTCTACTTAATCAGCCTTCAGAGGTAGATGAAGAAAGAAGGTTAGGAATTGTTCAGTGCACAAAGAGCTCCAGTTTAACCTAAACAATTTACTGTGTTTGTAGTGGTCACAGAGTTGCAGTAAGGAGAATTTATCACTATAATCTATATTTTTCTTCTATCTTAACAATGTGTCCTTAGGTCTATAGGTCTCTTATGCATCACCAAAGAATCCTCTTTTGCGAAAGGAGAACATTATAAAAAGCCACACCTGGTCAAATTGTTTTTTTTTAACAACTTTATTTTCAAAAACAAAAAAAAAAAAATGTACAAATTTTAAGTAGTTTTGTTTAAAAGTATACAAATACATTTTTGTCAATGCTTTTTTTAAAAAATGTTTGATAGTGTGCATTAAGATCTTACTAGTTAAAATGAGCATAAAGTACATGTAAAACAGGATGTAACCTGGAATTAATCAAAGTTTGCTTGGTGTGTAAGCATTAAGCATATGTTTTTTTTTTCTTTTCTTTCTTTTTCTTTTCTTGAACTTCATATAGTCTGTGAGTTGTTTCTGGGGTGTTCAGAGCTTTCTAGAGTTAGTATCCAATTATCAGTGACTGCATATTATGTCTGTACTTTTGTGACTGGGTTATCTCAATCAGGATGATATTCTCTAGATGCATCCATTTTCTTAAGAATTTCGTTAAGTCATTGTTTCTGATAGCCAAGTAGTACTACACTGTGTAAATATACCACAATTTTGTATCCATTCATCTACTGAAGGTCATCTGGGTTCTTTCCAGCTTCTGGCTATTATATATTTTGTTTTCTTTTTTTTTAAGGTTTGATACTCTGCATTAAGGTCTTACTAGTTACAATGAGAAAAATGTACATGTAAAACAGGACGTAACCCGAAGTTAGTCAACGTTTTCTTGGTGTGTAAAGATTGAGCATATTGTTTTTTTGTTTGTTTGTTTGTTTTGTAGAGAACAAATAACTGTGATGTATCCAGGTCCAGTTAATACATATAAAACATGATCCCTGAACATAAGCCATAGAGAAAGGTGTGGTGACCTGGACAGAAAGATTGTAATAGCCAGAGGCCCAGAATACTTACAGCTGTTCCATTTCTTCAAAACCCAACAGGTGAGCTTCACTCATGACATATTATTGTTAGTAACAAGACTTGCCTGGGGAAGTTCTCACAAAAGCCCACTCCTAGGTAAAGAACTACATGCAGTCAATGGATGGGAAAGTCAGTCTTCTCCAATAATGAACCCTTTAACAGTGTAACCAGCATCAGCAGAAATGTGAGGAAGGGGTATGGGAGCAGATGGAGGAAGACAAGATGGTGTTAAAATGATGTAAATGCAATGAATATGCCTGAATTTAAAGTAAAAAAGAAAAGAAATATTCCAGTTTAGGGACTGGAGAACTGGTTCATTGAGTAAGTGCACTAGCTCCATAAGCATGAAGACTTCTATTTGAATCTCAACACCCAGGTTCAAAATCTGATTATGGCCTGGGATGTAGTGATGAGGAAACTGGGAGATGGTTATTAATGGCTGAATTCCGGGTTCCATGTCTCAAAGGAATGCAGCAAAGAGGGATGACACCTGATATCCTCCTCTGGAATCTGCCTCAATAGACACTTCAGCACTTACAGACAGCACAAACCCCACACACCCCACATACACGTCCCAGTTTAGAGTAATGAAAAGAGACAGTGAGGTTGAACAGAATACAAGATAAATAACATCTCATTCCCACTGAGCTGACCACTTGATACAGTGGTCATGCCATCTTTCTAGTAGAAACTCAGTGAGGCCAAGGGAGATGAATCTAGGTCCTAGATCACCCCATTTTCCCTCTTTGACTTGCCTCCCAAACTAAATAACATTCATCATGTGAGCTATCTGTAAGTCTGCTAGTGCTATTAGAATAATATGAATATGTCCATGACTAAAATTATACAATGGTGCCTTGCGGATGCCTTGTCCCCTTAGAAATAGAGCCCAAGAGTATGGTTGTGATGCCTGATGTTTGTTCTTTTAAGGTCAATGTGTAGAAATCCAGGGGGACTCTATGAAGAGCTGGAGGTTTGCCCAGAATTGTTATGAACAGATAAAATCACAATAAGCTGAGGACTAAAGCTTGGAATTAGAAACATGACTTTTCATGGGTTTTCTGGGACACATCGGGTTATTGGGATGCATAATGAGGAAGAAGGCTGTAGAACTAGGTGGGTATCTGATCTACAACGGGTAGAATAGCTGAGTTCTGTGCTTTGAATAAATCCATTAAAGAATTCTTTTCCTTACAGCACAACAAAATAAAAATGTACCTCAGGAGACGTGAATCCACTTTCCAGTGGTCTTGACATTAGATGTGTCCTAGACTCGAAAAGCCCTCAACAAGGGCTATTTTTCCTACTGAGCAGAAGAAGGGCTAAAGATAGCTGGTGATGGTTTTGCCTGTCGGAATTCCAGTCACTCGTCACACTGGAAAGATCAGAAGTTGTGCTAAATATCCCATGTAACTTAGAATAGTTTAATACTCATAATAGAGAATTGTCCCGGGGTGTCACTTGTATCTGCCACTACGTGTGAGCTGTGGTTATTTAATTGGAGTTTTTAAGCGTGAGAGCATGATGTAATCCGTGAAACGTAATATTTGAACCAGAGTATCTTTTTTTTTTAATTGAACAACTTTATTTTAAAAAACAAAGATAAATGTACAGGTTTTAAAAGCATTTTTGCATAACAGTATATGGATACATTTTTGTCAGTACGTGATTTTTTTTAAAGGTTTGATAGTGTGCGTTAAAATCTTACTAGCTACAATGAGCATAAAGTACATGTAAAACAAGATGTAACCTGGAAATAGTCAAAGTTTTCTTGGTGTGTAAGGATTAAGCATAATAATTTTCCATTTTTTGGCCTTTGTTTTTCTTGAACTTCATATAGTCTGTAAGTTGTTTCTGGGGTGTTCAGAGCTTTCTAGGGTTACTATCCAATTATCAGTGACTGCATATTATGCCTTTTTTGGGGGGGGGACTGGGTTACCTTACTCAAGATGATATTCTCTAGATGCATCCATTTTCTTAAGAATTTCATAAAGTCATTGTTTCTGATGGCTGAATATTACTCCATTGTGTAAATAGACCACAATTTTTGTATCCATTCATCTACTGAAGGACATCTGGGTTCTTTCTATCTCCTGGCTATTATAAAAAAGGTCTGCTATGAACATCCTGGTGCATGTTTCTTTGTTGTATGTTGTAGCTTCTCTGGGGTATATGCACAGAAGTGGAATAACTGGGTCTTTGGGTATTACTATATCCAATTGTGTGAGGAACCACCAGACTTATTTCCAGAGTGATTGTACCAGTTTACAACCCCACCAACAGTGGAGAAGTGTTCCTCTTTCTCCACATCCTTGCCAGCACCTGCTTATCATTTGAATTTTTGATATTAGCCATTCTAACTGGTGTGAGGTGGAATCTCAGGGTTGTTTTGATTTGCATTTCCCTGATGACTAAGGATGTTGAGCACTTCCTTAGATGCTTCTCAGCCCTTCGATATTCCTCAATTGAGAACTTTTTGTTTTGCTCTGTACCCCATTTTTTTAATAGGGTTGTTTGATTATCTGGTGTCTAACTTCTTGAGTTCTTTGTATACCTTGGATATGATGCCTCTATCAGATGTGGGGTTATGAACCAGAGTATCTTAATTGTATGTAGCAGAATCTATGTTAAGAGAAACAGAGAGGGGCTTTTAAACATATCTGTCATTCACTGAGAGTCACATATTCTGTATGACATATATTTATCATATTTATCTATTACCTATGTGTCCTCCAAACCCTTTCTTCCCAGATTCATATAATTTTAAATTTTGCTTTTAATTTTTATTATTTTTATGTAAAATGGCTTCCAATTTTTATTTACAAAAGTGATGGTCCCCAGAGAAAACACGTCTAGAGCACATATGTAGCCCATTTTTGAAAGGCTACAAAGCTTATGCATTTGCACAGAGAACCACACAACTATTTAAATTAAAGTCAATGCAGAGTAGACCCAAGCCTCGTCCAAAAGTGAGCGTTTCTGGGTTTTAAAGTTCGCAAGACCAGTTTTGAGCTCTGTAAAACCTAATTGGGAGGAATTATGCCTTTCCTCTGCCTGTTTTATAGTCTTTCCCCTACTGAAGCAGGAGAGCTCATGCTGGCTTCTAGCACCATTCTGGCTGTTTCATTAATACCAGACTAATGAAGAAATGATTATTGACCAGCACATTTTCTTTCTCTCTTCTGCATTATTTAAATTTTGGTCTCTGAAGCATAGATTGAGCTGTTTCCAGTATAGATATTTTATTAAAGAGTAGCTATGCCGAATGGGGATTATTTGAATAAACAATTTGTTTTATTAATTTAAGATTATATTTTGTCAAGGAAATAATATTTTAAATGAAATGATGTTTTCACATCATCAGCAAAGGATCCGAGCAATAGAAACTGGTATAGAGTGTATGAAGTGCTGGTCTCTGTACTGTGCCTCAATAATACTGTTTACTATGCAAACAAGGCGAATAGACTCTAAGTCAGAGCTTCCCAAATATCCCTTTTTATTGTTAAATAATAATTTTATATCAGTACCAAAATAAAGTGTAGTTGTTCTCCTAAATTTATTTCTAGTCCTTACTAATGGAATTATGCCCTTATTTGGGTGACATTGCTCCTATAAATATTTCTTGTCTCCATCTCCCTTAGACAGACGAGTGGATATGACTATTTCGCTAGGTCCTAAGCAGTGGGAGACAGGTACATTATTGCCTAACTAATTACAATGATTTACTCGTATTGTTTATTCATTTGCTTTCTTATTGCTTCTTGTTTATTGAGATGTAGCCTAGGATAGCCTTGAAATTAATTAGTAGCTAGAATGAGCTTAAAATACTTATTCTCTTAGGTTTTCTTCTCAAGTGCTCAGAACATAGAAATGAACCATCCCTTCTAGCATCTTTGATATTTTTATACCATGAGATGGATCTGTAACTCTGAGTATGTCCCCTGTGGGCAATGCTGTAATGAGACACTGAGAATGTTGAAGAAATTTGAATAGTTACTATGGATTTGCCACAAAACCTAGGCTGTCAGTCTTCAGTCATATTTGTGCAATAAAAATGTATTCCCATCACGTTGTTACTACTTTTTTCAATAGTGCTTAATATAGACAGTTGAATATAACCCAATTTCTCAAACTCTACATAGCCATCACAAAAGCTGAGTAACATTCTTCAGATAGTTTTTGTGACTTATTAAAAACAATCAAACAATACATATATAGGTGGTTACCATAATTTATAAAAGAAAAATTTGGCAAACAAGAAATTTAGAAAAATTATACTTATAATTTATTAAAGTGAAATAAATTTGGATACTGTTTGTTTTCAGGTGGCCAAACACATATGAGAAGAAATTTTTAAAAATATAAATATTCTTGACGCTTTTAATTATTAAAATCACAGGATTATGGAAATATACTTTTTATAGCAATGCTATTGGTGTGATCCACTCAACAATGAAGAAAATAAACTTTATGCTATATAATATGTAAGTGATTGACTTATATTGATATTGGTAATATTGATTCTGTTTAAAAGTAATAACACAAATGACAAGTCAATGGCCTTTGATTAGCGACAATTTAGAACATAATAGCAAATAAAAATAAAATTATAATGGATTAAATATCTGTAATTATGGAACAAATACACACAAATATTATTAGTCACAATAATACAATTTGATTTTGGATTAAATTAAGTTTTCTATGTAAAAATAAAGCAGTTGAGGACATTTAGACTCCATACTTGTGAGTTTTGTTCCATGCAGATAATTCTGAGAGTCTAGATCCTCTTTTATCAACAAATAAAAAATGGGCCTTATAGGATCTTCATACACATGGGCTTTGATTTGCTGAAAGAACATGAATTAATTTCCACAGATCAATTGATTTACATTTATTATGAATTTTAGAGAATACTGGAAAAGTATAGACTTAGAACACTTAGTAGTAAATGGGTCTGTGTCTAGATTTATTTACACAGTGGATTATTGCTCATTTTGAAGGAGCTCAGGACTGATATTGTAAAATTAGACCATAAAGAGAAACTGGTACTGCCATTTTAGTAAACTATTGTGATTTCGAACTATATTCTTTCTACATACTCTGAAGCTATCACCCTAGAACTTTCTTCTAGCTGCAGATTATGTTACAACACAGATCCATAAGTAGGATGGGTAGGATTGGCATGACCAGCCCCAATTGGTACATCTAAAACACAATTTCCACACCTTCTGCTTTAGGAATATTGCGTAAAAGGGGACAAGACTGTACAGGCCTGAAGAGAAACAGGATTGCCAATGCAAGATGGTGCATCCCAGGAATGACAGCAATGCTACACCCACGATATGTTTTATTATTCTTTGTGAGCTGAGCCTTTAGATCACTGAACTATGTTTCCAGCCCTCACCCATGAAATCTGAAAAGTATGCTCGCCTAAACAAAACCTGCATAATGATATGTAGTGTGGTTGTGGACATGCCAGTGCAGGGGGGGGGGGGGTCCATTTCACAGAGCCTCCAACTCTAGAGGAAGACATCTAGACAAATATTGGCTGCTGAAAATTAGTTTTATCCAGTGACAAGTCACATAATACACTAACCTTACCAAATTAAACAGCCATAAGTGTGCTTGTGTGTATAAATGTGTGTGTGTGTGTGTAAAACAATTATAGAAGAATCACAGCTACCTATAACTCTAGCACCCATGGGAACCAATGCATCTAACCTGTGAAAGCACATGAATTCACAGGTACACACACACACCCACACAGAGAGAGAGAGAGAGAGAGAGAGAGAGAGAGAGAGAGAGAGAGAGAGAGAGAGAGAATTAAAAGTAGCAACCACAACAATAGCAAACTTAAAACAAATCTCAGAATTCAACTGTGATGCACAATCATATTATGTGCAATATACAGGCTTTAATACTTATGATATTTAATTTAATTGGTTTTGTTTTAATTTTTTTTTCTGTAGTTAGTGGCATTAGTGTAAAAAATATACCTTTCCAAGTGACTATAAATGTCTTTTATATATTGATGAAAAGCTGTCTCGATGCTACAATATACAGTTTGTGCCTTTGCATTTGCTCCTGTAAAATCTCTTCTTAGAAATAAAATTATATGGGTGTCTATCAAAACTGCTTATTTTAGAAAGAGTCCCATATTTAGTATATCCCATAATGAATTTACTGCCATTTTTCTATTATTCTTATGATCAGTGCAACTTGCTTTTGAGACCCAAGCTTAGTGTTTTTATTCCTCAAATGGCCAATGTAATTTCTGGAGCTGTAGGAACATGACTACAGTTTCCACTATGACCAAAGAATATCCTCTCAGGGGATTATAAAAGCTGTAATTTAATATCAGAATTCCTATCACTAAACTCCTTGAGCTTGCTCTTACAATTTATGATATCACATGCAGCCTCAAAGGAATCATCATCTTATAATACCCCTTTAGATGTATTATTATTTTTATGTTTTTTTTGTCATGTTAAAAAAAGGTTACACTAGTGACAGTTGAATGAAAAGCATGTTTCGCGGTGACCTCTCCAATGATTTTAGCAATTTAAAAGACAAGTGTATCTTAACAAAAACACATTTCTACAGCTAGCAATCCATGGAAATTAAAGTACCACATTTACAGAGTTCTGGATTTAAAGGAATCTCAGAGTTCTTTAAAGCTTTTCAGGTACATACCATTAAATGAAGATAATTGTCAGGTAATAAATTGACATAAAGAAATACTCTATAGTTCTCAATGCATTCCTTCATTAAGTTATACCAACAATGGATTCCATATAGAGAAATACAGATGTGAATTTTCCTCTTAGAATCTTTACACTGTAAACATGTCATGTCTACAGCTGTTTACCCATAAAAGTATTACTTTTTCTATTGTTTTCATGAGCATTAGGCATTCATTCGTAAGTCTAAAAGTCAAGGGCAACAAAAACAGGCTTCTTAAATTTTGTTTTTTGTTTCTGTTTTTTGTTTTCAGATTGAACTAAGATTGACTTGTGTAAGAAATCTTATATATTGATCATACTTGGTTCTTGTCTTTTTATGAGAGTCATCTACTAATAATGTTAGCAATCAGCAAACATTGCCAAGTACATACTCATGAACAGTTGTCTGCAGTTGAGAACCACTGCCAAAAAATCATACATCTTTGTTGAATAGGCTGTAAACAACCATTTGCTTTTACTCAGAATAGAGTGCTGTAATTATTCTATATTATGAGTCTCTGTGATTTATATTTTCCACACATACCTCTATTTCTCTAGGTATATCAAGATGCTATAGGCACAGTTAAAATTTCTCAAATATGAAAACTGATATTTTGTACAGCCATCATAAGTTCTCTCATTACAGACCTTGAATATCACAGCACTCGTAAGAAATTTGGGGATTTGTACCCTCTCAATTAGTTCTTAACCAATATACAAATATTTCAAATATCTAAAAATCAGTTTATAAAGTTGTATGCTACCAAGAGATACAGCTTTGAATAACTCATATAGTTGTAAGCATCAATCTATATGTGTTCATGATATCCAAGTCTATATTCACATGTACCACCCTCAAACTACAGAGAGCAAAGGACTGAATAAATAAACGATAATGGTAAAGTCAATTTTAAGAGCAAATGGTTGAAAAATACATGAAAAATGTTCAGCAACATTATCCATATGTGGATTGGTTATCAGCAAGAAAACAAACCAAAAATATGCGCAAACATTCAGGCAAAAGGAAATCCTCATTACAGTTGTTACGATTACACGTGGGCTCTGCTACAGTGGGGGTATGTATACATGTCTTTTTGTTAGTTGTGTTTTTTTTCATACAGTATACACTAGTCTTGGTTTATGATCACTCTACTCCTTCCTCCTAGTTTTGTCCAATGTTCTCAGACACACAACACCACACTGTTTGTTCAATTCTCTCCTTAGAAAGCAAATGATCATATTTTAAAATGTTTCTCTTAAAATCAAATATAGAACTACCATGTTGTCCTGCTGTGCCGATTTTGGTTCCACTGGCAGAAGGAAAGTACACACAGGGCAGAGATGCCGGAATGCCATGTGACCATGTTACTCTTCAAAGTCACAGACTCTGCCTGCCTACTCACCAGGGCAAAATGTAGTGTACATACTCTGTAGGCTGCTTGGTCATGATGAGGGGGCAGTCTACCGTTTACAACAAGATGATTATGCTAAAGTAAAATACTCCATCTTAGAAAGACACATATTGTATGCTTTCTTGCATATTTAGAATCCAGATTTTCAAATTCAGGCATGATAGTAGGTGATAAACATTTAGAGGAATGGAGCCACCAAGAAAAGTTTTGGGGAATAAAGGATTGTAAGGAGAAAGGATATAATCAAAGTAATATGTAAATAAAAACATAATATGTAATATATATAAATATAAACATAAATATAATATGTAAGTGTTATGTACATGCATAAAGTGTCATCAGAAAACTCACTTATTTTGTATGACTAGGAAAAAAAGAAGAAAAGATAATGTTGAAACCAGGAGCCAGAAGATTAGGACAGATTCTCAGAGTTAGTTTGAGGCCAGGCAGAGAAATTCAGTAGAACCAGAGAGAAGACAGTATGAATCAGTCAGCGTGGAGAGATGTTTTAGCTAGTATAGCTGAATTTAACTAGCCATCAAGAAGTCAGAAAAAACTAGAAAGGGTGAGCGTGATGACTCTCCCTGACTTCCAACTTGACTATATCTGGAATAAATTACATTCCAGAATTGGAGGGCTCACCTGTGATCCAGATCTTGAGGCTGGAAGACACAAGTTTTAGACCTGGATCTTAGAGGCATAGTAGCCATGAAAAGCTTAGCTCCAGGCAAGGGGGTACATGTCTTTAATCCCAGAAGAGTAAGATGAGGAGATTTGTGACTCTGGAAATCCCTGACTCACACAGTGAGTTTATTCAGCAGTAAGCCTCCAGAATGACAATTGCATCTGGTGAATAAAAGACACTTTTACAATTTTAGAAGAAAAATGTGGCAATAAAATATAATGCATATTCATCATATCCAATGCCACATCCACTTTTGATTGCTTTAATATTTCTATTGGAGTACTTACTAAACATACTTAAATTATTAAAGCTGTCTCTACTCTCAAATATGTCCTTCTCTCAGATTTTTTCATCTTGATCTCTAAAATTTCCTTTATTAATTTTTAAATTTTGGTGCAAGCCCCCCACCACCACACCCCCACCCCTCACCCCCCTCTCTCTCTCTTCCCACTTCCCGTGTATGTGTATGTGTGTGTGTGTGTGTGTGTGTGTGTGTGTGTGTGTGTATGCATGTACACGTGAGCACATATAAGCATGAACGAAGTTAGGGTTCTCTAGAGTCACAGAACTTATGTAATGTCTCCAGTTGTGCATGGAAAGTCCACAAATCTAGTAGTCATTCAATTACCAACGAGGCTAGTTATTTCAGCTGGTACCTGCAGAGTTCAGAAGAGAGAATAGGGTCCATTGTAGACAGAATTATAGGCAGTTATATAATTTTAATGACTAGAAATTAGATATTAGGAACTAAATTCTGGTCCTTCGCACAAAAAATAAGTGCTATGAACTTTTGACACATCTTTCTAGACCTGTCTTTATTTTCAATATATATTCTTTTATAATTCCTTTAGTTTTATAGGAAAAGTGACAAACTATCTGATCCGTGTATTACATTCTTACTAAATCTAATGACTGTGTCACATGTTTGGACTATATAGATTAGTAAATAGCAATATTTGTTATAACTGTGTTCACAAATATTTCTTTCTTTCTTTCTTTATTTATTTTTACCTTACAGATTTTATTTCCCTCCTGGTTCACACGCCAACTGTTCTACATCCTATACCTTGTCCCTGCTCATGTATTCACAAGGATGTCCCCACCCCACATACTCTTCCAGGTCTCTAAACACCCTGGGGCCTCTAGTCTCTTGAGCCTTAAGTGTATCTTCTCTGACTGAACCCAGACATAAGAGTCCTGTGCTGTACATACGTTGGGGGGACTCATTTTAGCTGGTGTATGCTGCTTTGTTGATCAGCCAGTGTCTGAGAGATCTCTGGTGTCCAGGTGAATTGAGAAAGCTGATCCTTCTACAGTGTTACCCCTGCCCAGCTTCTTCCAGCTTTTCCCTAATTCAGCCTTAGGGGTCAGCAGCTTCTGTTCATTGGTTGGGTGTAAATATCTGCATCTGACTCTTTCAGCTGCCTGATGTGTCTTTCTGAAGGGAATGTTCCTTTGTTCATAAATATTTCATGGTTAGATTAAAATGAAATTCAGTAAATTTATAAACATAATTTTTAAGAATTTTTACAAAACGAATATACAACTAAAGTGACTACTTAATAGTTATGTAATTAGAAAAAAAGATCAATATTGATGTTTATAAAACTCAGGAGGAATCTGTGTATGAGTTATGGCAGGAAAATCTGTCTTTTGTTTCTGAACCTGCTATATATTTTTATTTTCCAATTATTTTCTCAGATGCCCTGAAACTTATATACTCCAAACTCTGTCTTGATGTTTAAATCCCCCTGTATTACACCATAACACCTCACTTAAGGGGTATATTCATTTGTTAACTGAAAAGATTTTCATTGAACCTTTTGGCATATGGGTACTAGAGAATACATTGTTTGTTCATACATGGTCTTTGGACTAAACCAATGTTTGTTAATAAATATTGTTAATTAAAAGAAACACAAATAAGGATGATTATAATAAGTGAAATACACAGAGTTTTCACACATATGCAGGAAGGAATCATGAAAGCTGCTCTGAGGACAAAATCAAGACATGGTGATCTAAAGGTTTTGAAAGTCCCACGGACTAATGTCTTCAGATCATCCCTCTCTGAGGGTGGGGACATGATGCCTTATTGAATCTGGACTCTTTGAAGATAATTATAGCTGCACGTTAGAGAAATGATTGAGAAATAGCAGGGATAGAATTTGAAATAAGTTTTAAAAAAGTCTAAGAACTGATCAGGAGGAAATCATGATACTGGGCAATGTGACTTCCAGGATTCCTGGGAAGCACCTCCTTTAAACCTCACAATTTCAGTACTGCCCCTCTGTTCTTCCATGGTGAACTGTTTTCTCTCATTTAAACCTGAAACTTCCTTATAAACGACTGAGTATTCATCATTCATATTTAACATCCTGCATATGTTAGTAATCTTTTCTTGTTTTTGTTTTCCATCAAAATTAGCTTCAATGTAGTTGAGTATCACCAGGAGGATTTCATGTGTGTCACATCAGGAGAATATTGTGGTTCACTGTGTTAAAATTTAAATATTCACACCATATAAACTGTAGTCTTTTTGCTAACAGCAGTCTACTTTTCTTCAGAATAATCAGGGATCTCAGATTACTAAATTACTTCTCATACCAGTTCAGTTCCACTCACACTCCACCTTGGGTGGCCCTTCCTTCGCTATCAAATGTAAGAACTGATTAAGGGGATTAATTGTAATATTGAACAATGAGACCATCTATCAGGCTTCCTAGTACCCACCCTCCTTAAAACTCACAATCTTAGTACTACTGTCCAACTTGTTTACACTTAAGATTTCTTGCTCCTGCATTCTTTCCCCATTGATTCAAGTCTTGATATTGCTATTATTTGTGTCTTGGCATCTCTACCTACATTTCTTTCCTGATCACCTCTAGTAAGCAAGAGCACATCTCTTTCTTGAGCACTGTTCTTATGCATTATTCTGCAAACATATCTGGCCAATTTCTTTCTTTTTTTTTTTGGTTAGATTGAATGTAGGGTTATATACATGCTACTCAAGTGAGTAAGCCTTATCCTTGCTCCCAGTTTTTTGTTTTATGTATCTCTTTATTCTATATTATCCACAATCTTTTCAATGATTGATTTAATTGCCATCAGTTCCACCCACTGCTTTGTGCCAACAACCCAAACAATGGTCCTGGGTCACAGTAGAAACTCCTATTGAAAGATTCACTGTCATAATTTTATACTTAGCTATCTTTTCCATCAGACAAAAGGCTAATTGAGAATGGAAGCAGGTGCAGTATTTACAGTGATGTCCAACATGTGGAAACTTCTCTGAAGTTTGGAAATAATGGCTGATATTAATATAGAAAAGCTAAGGGATCTCAGGTGAAATATTTATTTGATTTCCAAATGACAAGTGGGATTTCCTCAAAATCGGAGAGGAACTGTGAAAAGTTAGAAATATCAAGTAGGGAAGAATTGAGAATATGAAAGAGCATAGTTGTGGAGTGCCAAGGAAGGCATTCATGTCACTGTGGAATTATAATAAATGTTTTTCAGAACTATGTCTCTGTTTATTCTTTCATATTTCCTAGAGTGAAGCCCTAACTCTCAGTGGTAACTGCAGGTGGGTCCATTACATCATGTGCATGGAGACTTCCTGGATGGCCTCCTTGTACTTTCAAGCCACCCCAGGAAAAATACTTCCAGTTGTACTACTTAAGTCAATCAGTTTGCATTTGTCAACTATAAGTGCAAAACATCTTTAGAACTTTTTTTTTCAACCTCTGGTCTTTTTCTGCTCCAGTCTGTACAACAGGAGACGGCCAGATGAATAGCCCCAGATTCTGATCATGGATGTTCCCACCATAGCTGAAAACTCTAGACAAGATAAAACCAATCTTTTATCTGAACCATCTTTCTCTGCCACCTCTATCTTGAATCTTCTGCTACTCTGTCTCCCAGACTTACTAAAACATTATCCCCACCCTATTCTCTACTGTCCAATCATGTATCGCCTTTACATCAACCTACACATCAGTCTTTGTTTTCCATTTTGCCCCGCTAAATTATTAAAAATATAACTTCTATTCCCCATAATTTATGTTTTTTCTCAAAATATTTAGTTATGTAAAATTAAAAAAACATATAATACGGAATTATAATTATATTTAATCACTCCTCAAGTCCTGAATGTGAAACTTGTAATTCCCAATTAAGCACTTTTAAAAATCACATGTCCTAGAAGATATGGGAGTCATGGAATTAAAGGAAAGGGAAAGGGACAATGAAACTTTTCTCCAAAATTCTTTTTATGATGTCCTTATAATCGATATTTTATCAGAAGATCTCAGAAACTATATTTACTAATCTTGTTTCATCAGGCCAATTTGTCATGAGAAGAAGGCAAAACTACACATAACTTTTTTTTGGTTGCCTTGTGGAGAACAGGACTCCTTTATTGGCAAGACAGATGATTTAATGGACAGAGTTTCTTGCTGCTATATCTGACAATCTGATTTCAATCCTTGGAAAACACATGTAGAAAGCAAGAACTAACTCTTACATGTTACCCAGTGACTCCCACATGCATGTCCAAGTGCATATATGTATACACATACACAAACACACAATGAAGTGATAGATATTAAAAATAATTAGATAAATTTAAGAAAACTTTAATGTTTACCTGTTTGTACAGACTTTAAAGGTTTGTGGAGATCTCCTTAAATCTGAGGTTTGACATAGATGAGAATCATGTATTTTGATACTGTGTGTTTTTTTTTCCTTACAACTGTATTAAAAAAGAAACAGAGATACATGTACAGATTATAAAAAAGCAATTTAGCAAAAGAATAGATGAATATATTTTTGTCAGTACTTGATTATTTTTAAAGGTTTGATAGTATGCATTGAAACCTTACTATTTACAATGTTCATAAAGTGTATGTAAAACAAAATGTAACATGATTTTGTTTGTTTTTTATGATAGAAATCTGACTCCAACTTGATAGTGCATTCTTTCCACTGTAATAACATATTGGTTTTCATATTGCTTATTGTTCTGTAAAATAACAATGAGGTGAAAATGGTTCTCATCCTGACCAATGAAACAGCTACCATTGACAATCTTCTGAAGAGCATGTTTTTCCAATACTAATTTTATATTTAGATAGATATTAAGTGTTCTGAACCAATCTATAACATAACTGAGAACTATTGAACAAACATCTGTTATGCTTTCAGCTTGAGTAATGACAGCTGTTATTGGAAATAAGTCAGCTTTCTTAACATTATCATGAAGAGAATTCTCAATTAGCCTACAGATGCTGTCAATTACAACAAATGCTTTTTCAGGAATGAAAGGTGCATGGTCAATCTTAGACATTTCACTGTTGATAAAATGCCAACGTGTCATTAGAAAAACAGAGAACTCCTATGTAACGAATAAAAAAATCACCAAAATGCAAACTGGTGCCCCATGTGCAAACTCAGCCGTGAGGAAGAGCTCTATTGCTGGGAAGTGTTCCTGTATCTTTGCTTCTGTTTTTGAGACTTAATTATGTGAGTGCTATTTTCCATGATTGTCACTAAATATATCATGTAGTTTCACTCTCTTCTCCTCTCCTCTTCTCTTTTCACCTTCCCTCCCCTCTCCTGCCCTCCCCTCCCCTCCCTTCTCTTCTCCTCTCCTCTCCTCTCTTCTCCTCTCCTCTCCTCTCCTCTCATCTCCTCTCTTCTCTTCTCTTCTCTTCTCTCCTCTCCTTTTCTTGTATCCTCTCCCTTTCCATCCCTGTCTTTCTTTCTGTCTCTGTCTTATTCCGTGAGTCCTCCTGCCTGCTTTCTTTTTCTCCATCTCCTGTTTTCCATCCTTCCCTCCCTCCCTCCCATTTTTCTCTCCCTCTTCCTCTCTCTCTCTCTTTTTCTCTTTTTCTCCCTTCAAGAAGACTCTAACAATCATAATTCTGGTTACAAAGAAACCTGATCTTGAGATTCACGGGGTCTGATAGCTGGTTTACTACCCAATATTTCAATAAGCAATATATGGAAAAGATCAAATCACTATTAAACACTTCTACATTTATAAATTTGTATTAACATAATATATTGTTTGTTTAGTAAATACTGATCATTAAATCAGTTACAAAAGAAAGGTGTTGGCTTTATCTACCAATATTCAGCTTCTTCACTTTTAGACAATCTATTTCCCACTGTCAATAATTTACTATGCTCTACATATTCCACAGTTCTCAGCAGATGCTCTGCTAGTAGATTTCAGTTTCTGCTTCCTATAGATATGCCAAAATCTTCAACCAGAACCCATAAGCAATGATATCAAGGGGATTTGTACAGATCTTATGCAGAATCGCATCTTAAAATTAAGATACTAAGTTTGTGTATATTAATATATTCAATCCTCCCATCATATTAAGGGAACTTTTGCCTTTATCTTTAAAAACAATGATATTCAGACTCAGTTAAGGTAAGTAGGATCTGAAATAAAGCCAATATTCAAATCTAAGTCTAGGTGCCTACAAACTTCAGAAATGCTCTGAAATACAACTCTAAATGGTAACTCTCTTTATTCACCTTCAAAAATCCAAATTTGAGTGACACTTGTATTTATGTCAGAAGTCCCCTTGACATATATCAGCTAAACTCTTAAGGCGAACAATGAATAGTGTGATTCTCTTCCTTAAGGTTGAACTCTCATCTATCACTTATTTTCCATACTTTGTCTGGCCATAAATCTCTGTTTTCACTAATATTTACTGGAAAGAGTGGCTTCTGAGTTAGGATTGAACATAGATTTTTGTCTGAGTTTAAACATAAATGTTCACTAGGCAGTGTAAGGCCATGTCTATTTAGCTAAATGACAGTATTGCGTAAGGGTTCAGGCTATCTTCTCCACAGACTCTAGGGCCAAGTTAATAGAACCAGATATGGGTTAGCTCCTGCAGTCTAAAGCAATCAGAGAGCATTCAGTTATCCTTATAACAGAAGTGTTACCATTGTACAAGTAAGAGTAACCTGCCTGAAGGGTGGGTCTTGGCAGTTATTGAGTTCACTGGGTGTGTCCTTTTGACTCTAGTACCCTGCATAGTGCCACACAGGACAGTGAAGGCTATCTATTAGCTCGAGGCTGTTTGTTCCTTGTAACTGCAATGTATAGTCTAATAAAGAGTAGATTCCTATTGTCTAGTTCTAATAGGCAGCTGAGAGGAGTGACTCATTGTTTTGGAGTATTTATAACATCCCTAACCAACAGCTCCATGAAGTGTTTCCCACTCTTAACACTGGTGTTAGTGTTTCATTTCTTCCAGGTTGTAGGTGGAATATTTTCCCAAAATGTGAAGTAGCTCCTTTTAAACTCTTTGTCTCATAAATTAATTTGCATGGTCCGTGGCCACAGGGAAAGAATGATGGCGTGTCAGTAGGCAGATGTACAAATGTCCTTGCAGAGGTGTGTGTTCTCAGTGAGTTTGAGGTGGTCATTGTGAAAGTCTGTGATTTGCATCGGTTTTATGGTAAATCCTCATGCAAATCATTTGTACAAGAGAATCCTTCCTTTTTCTGATGTACTGCCCACACCTTTAAAAAATTATTTGTTAGCTTTGACATACATTTCCATTGATTCTGACACTTATCACAACAAACCTGTGGTTGTTCACAATCACCTTTCCAAGAGAGAGCTGAGGTTAGAAATTAAGCAAATGGGTTCTAGGCTCCGTGGAAATGCTTTAACAAGAATTTAGTCTCGGCCTTCCTCTACAGTCATCTTGCTTAACTCAATTGTCAACATCACCCCCCAATGCTTCTAAGTGTGTTTTGAACTAATACAGCCTCTTCCTACTGTGGCTTAGTTCAAAGAGGTAAGAAGTTACTACACTAACTGACTCTTTTCTTCAATGTAATAATATTGAAGCTACATTTGTCAGTGATACCCATTTCGTTGTGACATTAAGATCCTGTTTACACTGAAGCTTTATCACCCACAGATTAGAAGCTTTTTTTTCTTTTTTATAGCCATCCTCTTCCCTCAAATATTCGTAAAGCTTCCCAAATATAAAACAAAACAAAACAAAGACATCACTTAGAATCTTCAGTAAAAGAATTGCCCCTAGAGCAAACAAAATGAGACATTGTTTTTGTGTGTATAGATGTCTTTCACACAGCTCTGCTTACTGTTTTGAACTGAATGTCCATACAACTATGAATACCTGAAAAGGAAATGCTCTAGGGCAGTGTCTAATTTTAGGCTTAGTAACCTCATACCTTGTATGACTGGATTTTTTATTTTTAATTTATTATGGTAGGCACATGTGCCAGAGTGATCATGTATGATCAGAGGATCATTTCATGAAATTGATCTTTTCCTTCTACATGGGTGAGTGATTTAGAGCTCAAATACAGACCAGGGTTGTCTGTTACGTGTTTGCCTACCTAGAAGTCTCTCTGCTCATACATGGCTTTTAATAATTCTATATATTCCCTCTCTTTCCATTCTCTCTAATAAATATTACATAAATGAAAAACCCTATAATTTTCTTAGAATATGAATGAGTATATTGCATCCAGGAGTGAGAACCAGGGATGCACTAAATAATTCTTTAAAAGGTTCTATGGGTAGAAGACAAAATGATAATTTTCTCAACTAATCCCAAGACATTTTAGGTGGAAGAAATCACATATATTTCATTTATGTTTTTCATCTTTCTCTTTTATCTTTCCTTTAGTATAAAATTTGGTAGTTTGTCAAAATGTTCTAAATTGGTATCTTTTCAAACTGTAAAATTTTGCAGAGATCTACTCCTTGAATGTCTAAAAAACATTTTTTTCATAACCCAGTGCAAATAGATGGAACAGTTATCTATAATTGTGAATGCCAATTTCTCCCTCCTCCTGTCTGACACAGGACATGACTCAATAGCAGGGTGTGTTGCTGTCCCTAAGCCAACAAGCCATGTGGGCTGTGTCAACAGCTTCAAACCTGAAAGTGAATTATAGCCCTGCAGTCAATCTCCACGGTCTGCACAGCAATCGCTGGTGTTTGAGAATGTGCAATTTAGGGACTTGGGAACAGGAGACTTACAAAGTTTATTTCTTAAAACTTGTACCAGAGTCAAAGCTGTGAGATTTCAAACTAAAGATTGATATAAAAATCAGTTTAAAACACACCTAACAGCTTGGTGGACAAAAAGAGTGTTTTTGTCCACATTTTAAAACTTTGGAAAGAAGTGCAGTTGACTTGTGAAAAATATGTGGTAAATACCAATGAAGCACAAAAATGATGCAAATTTAGATTTTTCTCAAAATGTAGTCTGCATGAAAATGGCTTAGACCTGTATATCCTTAGACTAACTTTTCTAGTTTGTGTTTGGTCATTCGAAGTTATTGAACAACAATATATGAAGAGATTTTTAAATCTATAAGAATGCAAAAAATTAGAAGAAAGAATAAATTCCTCCTTTTAATGTTTCTCAAAGAAAGATTTATTTTTTGTAAAACTTAATAATATAATATTAAAGTAGCCCAGGATCTTGGTGTTAATGTAACCTTTAATATGTACCAATTTTCACTATACAAATATCATGAATTTTCCGTAAAAACATATTGGTGTTCAAAGTGTACACTTTAAGTTGAGGTTGAACAATGTGTAAAGAAAATATTTTATATAATTCACAGTTTTTTGAATACATGTATAAACAGTACACACATTTTTGGCTGGAGTAAAGGTAACCACTGCAGAAGTTGAGTCAAAAACATGAAATCACGTTAAGTCAGGAAACACAGGGAGAATCATGGGCCAGTGTATTCTTTATAACAACCCAGGCTCCGAGGAATTAGGTAGAGTACCATAAAACTGCTTTCTTTCCTAGGGAAGAGCGCTCTACAACATATTTTCTCCTGCTACTCACAAGCACTTAAAAATATTATGCCCAGACTCTCCCTCATGTTGGATGAACTCTTGGAGAATAATGGTGCCATTATTTTGGAATATGGTCAAATACTCCTTAGAGAAACTTCACCCCTTTGCACTAAACATTAATGCTTTATTTAGAAAGCTCTTCTTACGAATAGGTATATTAATTCAGATAAGTATCATTGTTTATATTATGGATATAGATTCGTACTAGTATACTTTAAATTATATAGTGTACTCCGTATCTCTCTTTCACTGCTAAATATGGCAGTAAATTGTCACACATTATTTCAAGGGCTGTTATAGTGGGAAATTTTTCACTGAAGAAAATAGGTATATTTCTATCCCCAGTAAGCTTCTATTTAACCAGAAGAGCATGAGCAGTCAGTGAAAATTAGGTAATATTCCAAGTGTTAATAATTGTTATCACAAGAAAGGGGCTAAGGAAATTAAAGGGAAGACAGAAGGACGCTTTCTATAAGATTTGAAGATTAAAGGGTCTCATGGGAGGGAGAATGAGCCATCTGAGGAACCGAAAGCATGGCACACAGTGGTGGGAAGAATCACCTCTGGTGAGAAGTGAGTTGTGTTCGGTAAAAAAATAAAATAAAATAAAATAAAATAAAATAAAATAAAATAAAATAAAATAAGCTGAGAGGTAGTGAGTATGGGAGGTGGGGAGGAGCTGACTAAGGAAAACCATGGAGTGGATCCTGCAGCATCTACATATCGTAGCAAACACAGGTTTGACCAGGTAAAGCTGGGTGGTACAACTCTTCATGCTGAGATGGAAATAAATATTCATGTTGGGAAGAGTACCAACGTCAGGTCTCAGAAAACGCCCTCCTAACTGTAATATGGTGAAGCTGTGAGCTTATCTGGTTTGGATGGAGAAGCACCGGTGACTCTGGGCAAATTGGTTGCAGAAATATCCACTTCAGCATAGATGCCACCTCTTGAAAACATTCTCTGGAGCACCTATGCAGCTCCGTGGCAGTGCAGACTACATCTAACTCTAATTTGTAGAGGAGCCGCATGTGTCCTGTGATGTTTCAGACTCCTGAATCCTTCAAGCTTCACTGACTTCTGAGGCTTTCCACTCTGGCTCGAGAGAAGTTACCCAGGGATTCTGGTAAAGTAGACTGAGAGAAGATCTGAGGGTTGCTGTCTATTTTATTAAGAGAATATACGTTTGAAGACAAAAGAAGTAGGTAATGAGATAAATTATTCAGGAAATCTTTTCATGAAACTGATGGTAAATTGGTATATTGGCAAGAGAGGGTAAGTTTCTACATAATATTCAAGTTTGCCCCAAATCTGATGATAATATAGTAAATGTAAAATAAGAATATAAAAATTCCTGAAAACATACACACACACTTAATATGTATACATTAATTGACAATTAATGCGAAAGAGACCATTAATTACAAAGAAAATGTGTGTGTTTATATGTGGAGAAATTAGCAGAAAGAGAAGGGAACAGGAAATGATGTACTTATAATCTTAATAAAAGAAAATAAAACTATCAGAGTAGAAGATCCCATGTGACCTTATGATATACATTTACTCATTTCACTCTTGCTGATGGCTTACTTTGTATGGCGAAAACAATGGTTTTAGTAAGTGCATATATACGACAGGCTGGAAGGTGTACCTTAAACATCCTTAACTGTTGTCAAGATATTGGACTCAGACAAATGACTGATGATTCTAACTTATTATAATCAAATTACATTGCCCTAAATACTTTTCCATTGTGCAAAAAAAAAAAAAAAAGGTTAAAGCCTAAAGCATGCTTATATTAATGTAACTGAATGTAGCCCATGTTACAGTGATGGAAACTCATCTGTAAGTCTTTAAATCTCAGAAAAGTGAACTTTTCTTCATATTTACTTTTGTGATTCAGTTTAATGGTGGCTTTCTTTTCAGCCCCAGAGATCTAAAGTGCTAATTTCTACCCCAGGAATAAAGGACGACTTCACAGATCACTGGCTTTCTAGTTTGCATCTGAGGGTCTTGCTATCTTTTCAAATATCAGAAGTGCTTACTAGGTAGTCATTAAATTTGAACAAAATTGAAGTAAGTCTCTTATACTTCTGAGAATTCTGACATCAACATAATACATTTTAGTGGAAAAAATTATCCTTAACATTTTTGTTACTATTGCTTCTTCTCCAACATTCTTTGCCAAAATGATGCTTTTCCTTGATCATATTTGAAATATAGTTATTGTTATTTTTATTATCAGTATTATTATTTCCAGTCTATATGATTTCACAGTAGTAAATAAGATGTTTACCAACAAATGTGGTGACTTGGAATCAAGCGGGATGTGAGCAATGAGCTGAACAGGACACGATTTCTCAACAAATACAGACGGGAAAGTCAGCCTTACATTTAGCCAATTAAAACCATGATGTTCCCAGCACATATGTACTAAATTATGTCTTTTGTTTTCTTCATTTTTTAATTTACATATGATTCCATGAACTGGAATTTAAATTTTAAACAGATTTTAAAAGTGAGAAATATATGAACACAAAGCTGACAACAGGTCAGATATTTCAACCATTGCTATTATTTTCTGAATGGTGGGTAATTCTGATACCATGGAATAGTTCAAAGAAGACATCACCTTAACTTAGAATATTTTTCAGTGCACAGAATGCCTAGAATTGCTAGGCAGGTCATTTCTTTTGAGGACAGAAAGGTCTGTAAGTTCAGTTAGACTATTGACTTTTGTTTCAAAGAGGGAAGATAATCTATCCTGTATAATCCAACTCATGCAATTTTATATAAACTGATCCTTAGCTGTCAATTGACTCTTGGTCATATTATCACAAGTATTACAAATACAAATTCAAAAAGTTAGAGGGGGAGAGAGTGACAATTGGACTACAAAATGATAGCCTTTGAGTATGAACAAGAAATGGCTTTAGTAAAGTATCTAAAATAAGGCACTTGCCTGCAATCAGCTCTGATTAGTGGTCATTGTTCCAGGAACTTCTAACTTTGACGGCTTTCACTAAGTACACATCAGGGTGATTATCTAAGGCACACCTCAAGGGACAAATGCCTTTCTTACTGGCCTAAAAAAGACAGCTACACACCCATGAGCAAAGTGGAATTCCATTAAAATTATATTTTGTTTACTCAATACAAGATTTCCCAACTCTTCTGAAAAGCTAGATGTGTTGATTGTACTGTTAAGTCAAGGAGAAAAATAAAGAACTAGAGAGAGTGCAGCTGAGGGAGGAGTTCTGGCACTGAGAGTGCAGCTCTGTTCCCTCAATACCTAACCCTTCCTAATCTGTGCATCAGCTTGGCCATTACAAATACAGAACAGCACGGTGCTTACTCTCATACACCAATATTAGAGCTTTCTCATCCACTATTTGTGCACTGAATTAAACTTTTAAAATTAATAATTTAGAAACATTTGTATGACTAAAAATTCCACACATTTTTGGTTGACAGCCCTGTATTTACAGGCTGAGCCATTGACTCTCGTACTCTTTTCTTCACTATACTGATTATATTTCCCTATATTATAAGATTATCTATAAGATTTTAATTATTTTATTTATGGTAGAAAGGAAATTCTTTTAATTGAATTAATTTTCTACAATAATTCTGATTAAAGCCAATAAATGAGATGCCATTTTTCTGTGTACATGCATGTAAGTTATGAAATTAACATTAACATTAATTAGAAACCTCATTAAGCATTAAAAAGTTGAAATATGGCCCTTCATGAAAACGAGTCTATATGGAAAAAAAGAAACTTCCATGATTAAATAAACCTGAAGATAATTATCATCTTTCTCCATTGCAGTTTCTCAGGCCATACATGTCACTGCCTAATACAGTTCTCTCCCCACTTCATGCCTATTCGGTCTTTGCTTATAGCACACTACGTACAGCAGCTGTTGTAACTCATGTGCGTCTTACGGATCCAGCCCTGGACCATGGGAACCCATCCATAGCCTCATCCTCAAAAAAGGAACGATTCTCTCTGATGAAGTACCTATTCAGTGCCAAAAGCTGTCAGTAGGCACGTATAATTTTGAACTTTGATATTCAATATTATATTCAGAAATAGTAAATGGGAAGTTATCATTAATAGCAATGAATCATGTGTCTATTTAGCAAACAACCTGCCAAGCATAAATGGTAGACCTTTAGTACAATGGTAATACTAACACAGTTTAAATTATTACAAAATTAGTGAGCACCCTTTTCCAATTTTCTTATTAGACTTGAGAAGGATAAATTAGCATGTAAACTATGAATCTATGAAGTTGAAGAGTCTGAATTATAAATTGTGTTTACCCTTTAGATTAAGAGCTTTGGAAATCTGCAGATTAAACTTTCCTAAACTTACAGATGGCCAAGCACAGTAATGATCTGCACTATTTATATCAAAGCAAAGCCTGGGCCATGATCACCCAAAAGGCAACACTATGCTCATTGTAGATAAACTTTAGACCTTGTATTTGTTTCATTTTTTGTTTGTAAAAAATATTTCCATCTGGTGGTCTTAAGTGATCTTCCTAATTTAACTCAAATAGCCTTCTCTAAAATCTCTGCTAAATATCTGGATCAGGAGTGTACCAGTTTGGTTACATCCTATATGCCATGATTCTTAAGCCATTAATTATGATATACTTAACAACTCATCTTTGGTATGACCACTAATGACCTGTCGGATTTCTTCAGCTGAGAATAGCTATGAATGTGGCTCAAAACAAAACTATAAATCTAAAACATCAGAACATCATGATATGTTTGCAATTTTTGGAAATACTTTGAACATCTTGTGTGGTTCTTGTAAATAAACTTCATAGATTAGAGTTTTCTGTCACTCTATTAAAACATGGACCTTGGAGTCTGTAATCAAGTATGTGTTCATCTGTGCCATATACAAGGTGCTTTTTAATGTGGATAAATGGCAAAAGAATGTTCACTGGAGATGGAGGTAAATGGGTACATTTATAAGCCTGAAAGAATTTTAAATTCAAAGACTAGTAATTTCGGCCCATAACTTAGTTTTTAACATATAAAATCATAGAAATAAGACTTTTATTTTAAAAACAGAATGGAAGTATATGAATATGCATCTGTGAGTATGTTCCTGAAAGTAGCAATCACTAAATGTTTTTGTCAATGTAAAGTTAACTTTATGAGAGTGATAACATAAATGAAATATAAATTATAGACCCTGTATATAAAAATCACTAATTATTTTTGGGTGAGGTCAAATTTAAAACTATAATTAACTGAGAAAATTCATAAAGTACTAGAAAAATAATGAATCACCTCCAAAAGTCAACATGCACAGAGACAAAATTTGTCAAAGCAGTACAAGCAATAAGAAAAGTTCAACACTGAAGTCAGCATGGGCTTAGAGGACAGACTGTAATGAACAGTCGATCATAGCTTGATAAGGACTGAAAGCGTCAGTTGATTATGAGAATGGGGCTTAGCGCTTCCATTATTGAACGTTTTTCTGCAGCTTTCTTCAGCAGATATTAAGCTTGTAGAGAACAAAAGATTTCAGGAACCTGGTCTTTAAAAGAAGCAATAATAGCATTTGGAAATTTTATTAAAATACAAAAGGATCAAAAGTCTTTAGAGAGCTAATCTGCATGGTGATCTTGCATTCTCTTTGTGAAACTAAATTGAGTCTTTAGTATTAGACCTCAACCGTGGGACTGTAATTACACAACTAACTAGCCACCTGCAGTTCAGAGAGTGTGGTGTGAACTGGGTCAGGCTGGAACGAAGTCAAAATACTTAAATGAGGAAGCAAACACTTCTGTGGCACTGAGATTTGGCCTTCAGTGTGACTATGAACGAGTTGGCACTAGGGATAACAAAATTTTCAGGGTTCCACGCATTTGCACTTATAATCTCTTAAAAAGCCTTTAGAAATTTACAAACAAAAGGACTGAATTTGGCAGAAAACATCTAATATATGAAGGTCAAATGAGTTATTTTCCCAGACTTTTATGCAAAATGAGAATATTAACTCAAAATTTCTAGCTACTTTCCACAAGGTATAGTGATATCTTCGGTTCTCCAAACTTGAGCCATAGCATGATCCCAATATGTCTAGTATAATCTCATGTGGTATTTCATATATTTTCTCTACAGAAAGTTTATTATGCACTTTTGGTAAGACATAAAGAGTTATTTACTGAACAGAAAAGATGTGTTAAGTAAGAGAATAAAGAAGTCATCATCAAACAATGATTACAGCAGTAAAAGTATTTCCAGATTTCTGAAGACATTGTTCAAAGTACACTGCTTATCTAATGCTTTGTATAGACCCCGTTCTAAGTATCACTCATAGGCTAGCAGACAGAGGAAAAAACACAAAGACGGATAGTGTTTCAGTGATGGAAGCTGCACCTTTTCATAAGTTTCAGATTCTGGGGTGAAAACCCTACCGTTTTGATCAAATCCAATAATATAATTCAAATGAACACTGGCTGTTTCTTCCCTGACAACATGAACTTTTCAAGCACAGCTGGTGACAATATCCAGACAGAGAGATTATTAGACAATGTATGGGCTCAGCTAGGCTGCTAGGTTTTTTTAATAGAACATCTAGCAACTGTTTTCTTGTGGTCCATTTGAGATATAAAGGAAACTTTTATTTGGTGTCAAGTAGTATATGTGACAATGAAAATGATTATAAGTGGGATCATTATGAACATCATATAATATGGGATATTGTTAGAGAAGTGACCAGAAATAGATTTTCCTGGTACAAACTTATAAGTATTTCAAGTATTTTCTCTCCAAAAATTTATTACAAGTATCTTTGGAAAAGCAAATATTTCTGACTCCTGTTGTGGTTCAACACTTCTTGGAAAGCAAAGACGTTTGGTTGATTAATGAACATAGATAAGTCATAGAGAAATGTTTTCTCCTATGTAGATGTTGTGTCTCAGTATTGCTCTTGTAGCTGAATTATAATATTTATCTCTTGGGACATAGAGATCTCAGTTTTGCTCTGGTTCTGGTTTTTGTTAATGTAAAATTAATTCTCAAAAAGAAAGAACATATTTAAGATCTAGAGTAGTATCTGTTTGAGTCACATGAACAATTTTGCGCATAGGGACACTGAACAAGTTGGATTCCTTTTTTGTAAGTGATTGAACACAAAGAAACCACTATGTCAAGAGTATATAGGTCTGAGGAAAAATGGCCAAGCAGTTCAGAGTACATTCTTCTCTGAAGAACACCCAAGTTCAGTTCCCAGTGCCAAAGCTAGATGCTCACAAATATCTGTAACTATAGCTCAATGAGATCTGATATCCTTCTTCTGAATCTGTGGGCACTTCACATACACTTGACCACACATGCATACAAACATAAATAAAACAATCTACTTTAAAAAAAATTCAAGAATAGTAGGTATGGTCACCCCACTTATAACCTCAGCTCTCTGCAAAGATACATGTAAGTGACCAAGAGTTCAAGACAAGAAAGTGGTGACATACTAAATTAGAATCCAGCCTAAGTCACCTAAGTCACTCTCTCAAAAGTCAAACACAAGCAAATGTGCTTCAAAGTACAACAGCAGCGTAAAGAATAGAAATATGCCAAATATTACACTGATGTTTCTTAATTACAAATACTTCAAGGTGTTAAAAATAAAACTTCAATGAACAGTGATAACTCAATGATAAACAGTGTGAAAAGACATTCCCATCACCAAAGATGTCAGAAGGAAAGGTGTCTGAAGGTAGCTGACCCTCAGAAGCAGAGTCGGTTCACTGCAGCATAATAAAATGTGGGTGAGGGTTTCATAAACCGATGATTTATTGATTCATCTGATGCAAACAGAATCACATGGAAAGAGTGTTAAAGTATAAAGGAAAAGTTGTTCGCTCAGTGGACATACAGGCAACAGGTTGCTATGTACTGAAAACATGTTAAAAAGAGTACAGGTAGGACATTTGATGCTTCATCATGAACCTAACTTGCTCCACAGTGCCCTTACCTATTCCATGATATTGAATTCTTTTTGTCCAGATATGGGATCTTTTGTGTCTTTCTGATCAATTAGGATTTCAAAATATCTACTAAATCCTGGCTTGTATCATGTGATGTCAAGGAGTTTTGAAGTTAAGAGGTTAACTTGATATTTGACCATAATTTATATAGCAATAATTGTGATGTTGCCATAATTCTGGGTATCTTAATTTATACATTTACCATCTTATAGATTTAAATAATTTTATATAACTCCAAAATTATACACTTGCCAGTGTATATGTCAAGAGCAATATTAGCCACGTTTCAACTTAATTGTGTCACAATCATCCAACAGAACAGACACTCCTTTTATCTCCGTCAAAGACCAGGAGCCAGACTTCAGGGGTCCGCTTATTTCTGAAGTGCTAGGCATAGTCCCAGAATTCAACTGTCTACTCTTTTCTGAGAATATCTCCTCTGATAATATTTAGAAAATATTATAAGAGGTAATTGAAAGAACCCAACAGGGGAAATCACTCAGCAAGTAGGGGGGATGAGTACATACAATTTATTGCCCACTTGGCTACCTGTTTATCTTCCTTGTTATGTGACTTCAGGGACAATCTTCAACTTCCACTCCTCAGTGTCCTCAATAAAAAATGGGAATAGTGACAGAAATTAACTTAAAGACTTGATTTCAACATAGAATGCATTGGAGATTAAAGGAAATTATATATAGAGAGAACAGCAGAGATACATATAAAGTGCTGTGTATGTAATTGCAAGAAATATTTACAATATTTCCCTACCCTTTTTCTTTGTCTGTTAAAAAACAGAAAAAACAAAACAAAACAAAACAAAAACCAACATATAGTTATTTGCCAGTCCATACTGAGCTCAAATAAACTTTGAACACCATGATGGTTCCTCAATTTTTCACCTAAATTACCACCCACTATCAAATACCATATTCAATTAGAGAACTATTGCTGTATTGAAAATGCAACTAGAGAGCTGAGCATGTGAATGTTGGCCTGTAATAGTAGCACAAGCCAGGGAGATTTAGGAAGATCATAAGTTGTGGGTTATCCTGCTAACATAATCAGTTTTACGCCATCCTTAGATCCCGAAGACTATGTCAAACACACACACACAGACACACACACAGACACACACACAGACACACACACACCAACACACACACATACCAACACACACACAAATACATGCACACACACCAACACACACACCAACACACACAAACACACACACACAAACACACACACACACACACCAACACACACCAACACATACACTCACACATACACACACACCAACACACACACCCCAACACATACACTCACACATACACACACACCAACACACACAAACACACACGCCAACACATACACACAAACACACACACACACCAGCACACACAAACACACACACACCAACACACATACACACCAACACACACACACACACCAACACACACACCAACACATACACTCACACATACACACACACCAACACACACACATACCACCACCACCTCCACCACCAAACACACGGATCAGGCAATCAAATTCAGAACTCTATGTGTGTATGTGTTTTTATTTCCTACACATTACTGTCTCTTGTACCCCTGTTATTTGACATAAGAACATTGAAGTATTTCTCTTCCTGTGTTTCTGAACTTCCCATTTCAGATGACTATCAACCCTTCTTTGCGAATAATGGTGCTGTATATTTCATATGATTCCAACCCACAGTTTTGTGTTGTGCCTTTTATAACAATACTATATGTAGGTTTATGTTAAGGCAATACATAAAATAACAGTGGGGAGATGGGGGGAAGAGACTAGAGCAGGTGGTAGGTATAGAAGTTTCAGGGGTCGATGCCTGTGGCAACATGGAAGCCGACATGTATGTTTTCCTTGGCTCATCTCTAGCTTGATGAGGTTGTTATGCTTATTTTTAAGGGTTTCTATGGGTCTAATTTATCTTTTTGGTGTGGACAGTTTGTATCTTTGTCTGCTTGTTGTAAGCATATTGTGTAGAGGGTTTGCAGACTTAGAATTTCACATATAAACCTGTTTGAGAAGTTAATGAATGTGAGTCATGTATTTACCAGTCTGTGGAGAAAGTAAGCTAAATTCTTGGCTGGTAGAGGAGCATCCAGGGCGAGATGGATGGCTGTGAGTCATGTTTGTACCGGGCAGTGGAGGAAAGGAACATGCTAGGGCTGCTGTGTCCACCTGGGGCAGAAGCAGAGGGCGAGAGGGAACTATGCCTGAGTTAATATAGGCGGCACAGAGCAGCAAGTTAGAGGTCCTGCCTTCTCAGATGGCCCGCGGGAGCCGGCACTAGCTCTGGATAAAAGGTTTCCACATTTTAATATTTACCAGTACACTTACGGAAAGATCGAGTACTGAGATTGAGTGTCTATATGCCCCATCTATAAGCACTCTGTTAAATTTATCTAACACATATGAATGCTATAGTAAAGCTCATGGGTCATTTTCACAGCTGTATTTCTGAGAAAGTCGTGTTCTGTCACACACTCTTTGTTCTTACCTAAATTAAGCCTCCTTTGTTTTATTTAATGTTTGTTAAACATCCTCAAAAATCCCCAAGTTTGTGACCCAAGAAAAAGTTTGTTTGATCGTTTGTTTTTTTCTGCTCCCTGAGGGCTATTAATGAGGGTAGTTCCATTTTGTCTTTTTTTTTTTTTTTAATTTTTCATCATGCCTTGGAACTATTCTAAAGAAATGGTACGACAGCTCACTGATATTGACTCAGCAGCAGAGTCAGATCCATCTTGTGCATACTCCACTTCTTTCCTCAGTTTCCCCAGTATGGTCTCCAGCCCTCTCCCCTTAGACTGTTCTGTACTGTTTTGTTTTATTTCTATTTAGATCTGCTTTTCAGTCATCAAAACTCTTCTGTTCTTACCACATACACTATGTTATCTTAACACTACAGCTCAAAGTATGTCAAAAATGAATCTTTTCCGTATCTTTTGCCAGAATGAATCTATAATCTGATAGGGGAATGGTACAGAAACAAACAAAAAGAACTAACATGAGGAATGTTTTATTTTCAAATAATTTAGTGTTCGTGTGGTAAAATTGTATTGCAGTCTTACTACATGGGATAATGCTTTCAGTGAGCAAGTGGAAAGTTTAGATTCAGATGTTTTTTATAGTATAATAGAAATAGATAGTTAACACTGGTTAACACTACACAAAGTAAACTACTAAATGATAATTTCAAGACTGGATTCTTTTCCTAAATCGACACTACATTTCAGAGTAGTTGCTAAGTCTTTCAGTGATAAGACTGGGGCACCAACCCACACACACAACTTCCAATCTACAATCTGCCCTATTTGCAAGACATGGGGCAATAGTGGTACAGAATGTGTGGGAAAGGCCAACCAATGACTGGTCTAATATGAGGACCATACAACTTGAGGCCTTTTATGCCCAACATGTCCTAGAGAAATAGGATCTAGAGGCTGGATAGCTTAGAGACCTAGGGTAAGACCAAAATATTGAAATGATTCCTAATACTATTCAGCTATATTCATAGATTTGTGCCTAGTTCAGTCATCATCAAAGAAGCTTCCCCTAGAAGCTGATGGGACACACAGCAACCCTTAGGCAGAGAGAGACACACACACTCACACACACACACACACACACACACACACACACAGAGAGAGAGAGAGAGAGAGAGAGAGAGAGAGAGAGAGAGAGAGAGAGGGAGGGAGACAGAGAGAGAGAGAGAGAGAGAGAGAGGGAAGGAGGGAGGGAGGGAGGGAATGACAGAGAGACAGAGAGACAGAGACAGAGACAGAGACAAAGACAGAGACACACAGAGAGACAGAAAAACCCAAATTAGCACTCTCCACTGGGTCCTTTTCCTATTAGGTCTCTTCATCTTGATCTGTAAAACTATAAGATTTATTTGTAATGTTTTATGTCATAATTTCTAAAATATCATCATATTGTAATGGGATATACAAATATACATGTTGGAGTATCATCACTTTCAATTTGTAGAAACATCTCCAAGATAGCCACCATCTCTAATAAATGTGCACTCTCAGAATCGTTCCTTTCAGAACTTAAGGCTGACGCCACTAGGAATTCTGAACATGCATCATATGTATGATGTAATTACACTTATACATGTTTAAAATTTCCGAACTCTGCACAGTGAAATGCATAATTATTGAATGATATTGTTCAATTTCATTTAGCAGATTCTGTATTTTTAACTTGGTATATTGTATCTCTATGGGTTGCCTTTCTAAGTCCCCAAACTTTTGTGGATTTCTCTTATCTGGAACTATATATTTTTTAATAAAAAACTGTATTTTAAAAAAAAGATAAATGTACTAATTTTAAGCATTTTTGCATAAAAGTATATGAATACATTTTTGTCATTGCTTGGCTTTTTTAAAAAAGTTTGATAGTGTGGATTAAGATCTTACTAGTTACAATGAACATAAAGTACATGTAAAACAAGATGTAACCTGGAATTAGTCAAAATTTTCTTGGTGTGTAAGGAGTAAACATAATGGTTTTTCATTTTCTTCTTTTTTTTTTCTTGAACTGCACATAGTCTGTGAGTTGTTTCTGGGGTGTTCAGAGCTTTCTGGGGTTAGTGTCCAATTATCAGTGACTGCATATTATGTCTGTTCTTTTGTGACTGTGTTACCTCACTCAGGATGATATTCTCTAGATGCATCCATTTTATTAAGAATTTCACAAAGTCATTGTTACTGATAACTGAGTAGTACTCCATTGTGTAAATATACCACAAATTTGTATCCATTCATCTACTGAAGGACATCTGGGTTCTTTCCAGCTTCTGGCTATTATAAATAGACCTGCTATGAACATTGTGGTGCATGTGTCTTTGTTGTATATTAAAGTGTCTCTGGGGTATATGCCCAGAAGTGGAATACCTGGGTCTTCAGGTAGAACTATCTATTTTTGGTATCATCGTAGGTTACAGGTTGAATTCTTCTGATCTTCATTCTTATGTAAAGGATACTTTAAACTCCGTTCTATGTCCTGCAATGTAGCATTTAATGTTCTAGTCTTTTCCCACTCTCAATCTGCTTTATTCTGATCTTTGTTAAAGAAGAAACACAAATTGTTATCTTTACAATCTTTGTAATCATTATGTCGCTGCATTTTCCATTTTTCAACATAGAAAATGTTTTTCCTTTTCAGTCTCTAGTTCTTTCCTTAAGAATGTCTCAGGTACCATATCAAGTCTGTTGATGTTTCAGGTTTTTCTATTCTTGTCCACATGTCTGTAGCTGGCATCAGTCAAGTCTCTCGAGCTCTACTAGAAAGACAAACAGACTGATGGTTCCTGGTTCCGTTCCTCTCAGACTGATCCTCCTCTCTGGGCTCTGGGTGGATACAGGCTTTCACCTACTGGCCTTTATGCCCTGCACATTGGACTGGGCCTTTCCTTTGACTTCTCCTCACTCTGGAAACATGTTTCTTGCTTTCAATATGCCTCTGCCTGTGCTGAAACCCATACAGTAGCATTGCACCGAGGCCATATTGCTCTGTGGAAGCTTTGAACCACCCATGCCTCTTGGGCCAGTAGCACAGGCTGACATCAGCATTAGGTTTTACCATCCTTGGGCATCTGCAGGCTCTTTCAGTGGGCACATGCTAGTTTTTTCCTTGGCCCATGTACATTCAGAGATGCCCAGCTTACCTTTGCTCAGTCCTTCTACTACAACTAAGAAGTGCTTGAGGTATTACAAAAGTTTTTGGTTAGGGAGTGGGTAGTTTTTGGTCATTTGTTGGGTGGCAGACGCTTGTTGTTGTTTAAGTTTAGCTGGATTTGCACTGCATTCCTACCATGATGGGTGACATTTGTTGTGACATATTTCGCTCTATACTTAGAGGTAGAAGTTTAATAGAAAAGACTAATAGATAATGTTTAAGATATAGTAAGATTTTTATGGCAAAACAGATTTTTATGGTAAAAAAATATATAAACAAGCTAAAACAAAATTGATAGAAACCTAGCAGCATTAATCTGTTTAATGTGGGCTTATGAATTAATTACTTCCTATTACAGAGCAACAAGGTACTCTGAGTAAAGAAACTTAAGGAAGCTAAGTTTCTTTAGTCTTATGTTTTCCTAGGGACGAAGTGCACTGTGGCAGGCCTGTGGATCAGGAAACATGCTGAATGCATTTTATCCTTACAGAAGAAGCAGAGAAAGGGGCCTGCTCATAAGACACAAAGCCTGCTCCTGCTATGCCATTCCCTTTCCACTGAGGCTCCATCTCTTCAGCACCCCTTCTCAAACAGCAGTAGCAACCTTGAATCACATGTACCCTCAAATCACCATGGCATCTCTATATTTTCATTCTTTCTCAGGGTATTGAAAGCACTTTCCAAACAATGATCTTGTTTGGAAAATGTGAGCAAACACCTCTGACTCCAGACGTACAAACGAGGATAACTAATCTGCAGAAATAATCATAATGTATTAGATTTTTTGGTTGCATGTATCCCTACTCATTATAAAGTGAAGTAATAACTTGGCCAACAGATGTGAACTGTGAAACTGGATTAGTAAGCTAGATCAGACTTGCACCATACTCAAATACATGCAGTTTTAAGTTAATGATGTCATTAAACTTGCTCATCACCAAGCATTGAGGAAACAGTAGGTTCGTACTACTAAGACTGCACTACAATTAAAATTAAATCTCCTCAGGAACAGCTTCATCAGGAAAGGTAGACAACCTTAAAATAAGTACATTGTAATGTTCAGGTTTTGTTTTTTCCTTTAATCTTTTTTTGGTGGAAATACAAAATGTTTTCTCACTTGTCAGTGGGTAAGAATAGTAGTATACTAGCAGAACAAATTAACAAATCCCCAGTCTCATCTACTAGACAAAGTATCTGCTAGATAATTCAGCTGAGAACAAGGAGGTGTAGTTTGTCCAGGTTTCTCTGGGTTTATGTTCATGCAAATCCTTTTAAAGAGAATTTCCAGATATAAGATAACTAAGAAGGATTTGGTGTGGGCCTTCTTTTTTTTTTTTTTATAAAACAACTTTATTTTACAAAACAGGGATAAATATACAGATTTTAAACATTTTTTGCTTAAAATTATACATTTTTGTCAGTACTTTTTCTTCAGATTTTAACATAATTTTTACATAAAACTATATGAATATATATTTTTAGTCAGTACTTGATTTTTTTCAAGGTTTGATTGTATGCCTTGAAAACTTAATAGTTACAATGAGCTAAAGTACATGTAAAACAAAATGTAACATGGAAATAGTTAAAGTTTTCTTGTTTTGTAAATATTTTTTTGTTTTGTTTTGTTTTCTTTATTTCTTGGACTTCATACAGTCTGTGAGTTGTTTCTGGGGGAGTGCAAGCCTCTGGGGTTAGCATCCCACTATTAGTGACTGCATATTATGTCTGTTCTTTTGTGACTGGGTTATCTCACTCAGGATGATATTCTCTAGATGCAGCCATTTTCTTAAGAATTTGGTTAAGTCATTGTTTCTGGTGGCAGAGTAGTATTCCATTGTGTATATGTACCACAATTTTTGTATCCATTCATCTTCTGAGGGACATCTGGGTTCCTTCCAGCTTCTGGCTATTATAAATAGAGCCGCTATGAACATTGTGGTGCATATATCTTTGTTGTGTATTAAAGTGTCTCTGGGGTATATGGGTGTGGGCCTTCTTTAACTCAGGCTCTAGGCTTTCTTCTCCATGGTCTTTTCTTTATTTGCAGGTGAAATAATTCTATTATGATTCCTAGAAGATGCCTTCTTGCCACATGATAGCTGTTCAATTGGAATATCCACTGAACTATGAACAACTTGCCACATTTCACAGAGACTGTCTCCTCTGTCTCCACTTCAGATACATGGAATAACATCTATAGTTGGGTGAGATTAGTCTACCAGAGACTCACAAAGCCTTTCAGACAGATTTGCACACAGCCATTTCTGGATTTAGAAGACTATGTTCTTTCAAGTCTCCAGTCCACAAATGGATCTTTCAACATCACATGTACCAATGGACATAAAAATTCTTCTCAGTGACCCAGGGTAGGGGAACACTAGGGTAGGAATGAGTGAGTGGTTGGGGTAGCACCCTCATAAAGGCAGGGGGCATTGAGAACGAGCTGATGGTGGAGGGGAAATTGGGAAGGGAGTTAACACTGGAAATGTAAGTAAATAAAATAACCGATAAAAAACATTTTGAAAAGTCTTCACATGAAAATCAAAGGTAGTCTAAATTTGAGAGTGCCAGCTATACTCTTCGTTGAAACAGAATGGAGTCCATAATTTAGTGTATAATCTTAGCCTTTCAGTATTTTTCTTGTACGAGTACTTCTAGCTAGTAACACCTTTTCCCTTCCCATTTCTACCTGTCCTTTAACATTCAAAGATGTGGCACAGAGCTGAGTTGACACTGTCCCTGCACAGTGCAACTGAGCTGAGTGATGTTATTTAGTGCAACATGAAATAGTAACATGCACCCTCTTTTATGATGTAATTTGGGAATTATGAGCCTTATTCATAATACCATACCTATTATTGTTGTAGTAAATATATAGGAAAGATGCACCATACCACACTAGCACCGGCCACTCTCTGACCCCAGTAGAGGTCTATCTGCCTGTGTGGCTTGCCCCATGCAGTGGCCGCCTATCTTGAGGCTCTCTGCTGTGGACTCTGCTCACATTCCCAGCATCTGCTCCCTGTAGTTATTGTCACAATTCCAAGTCACCCATTAAAATTAAAACTCTGGAAGCTTATAACTTATCAATCAGATTTATATCAGTAATTTCTCACTCTTACAACATGCGTACCATAAACTCAGAGTCACTTGATATTGTTAAAAACTGCCCATATAGATAAGACAGATTATCCTGTAATAATATATCCCTTATAAGATATGCATAGCTACCTGTAGCTATTTAAAGCCACATGCGTCCAGGTCATCCTTCTCTTCCTCCATCTTGGTTTCTTCTCCCTCTCTCCTATCTCTCCCACCTCTTACAAACTCTACCCCTTCCTTTCTTTTTCACTGTACAATCACAGGCCTTGTCTTACCTTGTGCCTGTCCTCACCTGCACATAGACATCAACCCACAAACTATTCTATAGGTTTTAATATTAATTGTAATTAAAAGATCAGTAAGTTGTTTCCCATTGTCAGGAGGGACCTGGGGTGAAACACCAGGTAGAAAGACAAACACCAGAAATAAAGAATTCAGCACTGATTGTTTTACTGCATGCCATCTTTGCAGGGGTAGACTTATATCAGTTTCTATTTCCTTTCTCCCTCCTGTCCTGCTAAACAGGGACTCAGACAACCTGAAGGAAAATTAGCATTGTTCATGAAAAAGGTTTTTAACCATTCTGCAGAAAGTTTAACTGCCCCAAACACTGAAAACTTCACCTTCTTCCCTTTTCTGATGTCTCATTTCCTCTGCCTTTCTACCTATTTGTCAGATAGTTACTTCTCAAATTATTTTATTTTTGGTAGATTTTTGGTGGTGTAGATTTTGGTGTGTATTTTAGTACTTTTCATACAATGTAAAATCTATGATATTCAAAGGTTCTGAGCTTTATATATATTCATCTTCAACATCAAAGTATATTTAAATATAAACAATTGTCTTCTATTACGTTTCACTTGGTAAACATAATTTATTCATCTTGTAAAACAATTTATTATGAAGAAACTCTAGTCTTGTATTTTCTGACTCCAAATGTTTATCTTTGATATTCTTTTTATTTTTATTGTAATTGCTTTTTTTGTTTTATATTGTAGGAAATCCTAATACCAGTGCTTAAAGAAAACAAAACTATTTATCAATATATGTATATCAAGAAAATTCCTCTTAGGCTGTTCTGTCAGAAAGATGTGCTGAATGTTGTAGTCAGTTCTCTACAAACACATTTTTCTATATTTTTCACTATCAAAATATGTCCATGGCTTTTGTTTCGCAAAACATTTTTCCCTCAGAATTAATTTTAACTCTATTTAATCCTCTGTTCTACATTTTCCTCCCTTCTCTGAGACACCATACAAAGTAGTTTCAGCTCACCATTCGTGCACTTAGCCACAATAGGTTCTGGACACAAACTGTTTTTCCATGATATCCATGTGTGAACTGAAGAGTGAGACTCTCAACCATCCTGATTCACATTCTGTGTGTTCACAACTACCCACATTTCTATATTTGTAAAATTATAGGTTCTGGAATCATCAGGACAAAAATCTCAGGAAAATCTGCCCCGTTTTTCAGATTTCATATAATCTCTGGTACCAAGCAGGCAAATCATTAACATCAGTTATTATTTCTAACCATGTAACGACTACAAAATTGTCATGTCACTGTACTGGGGATTGAAGCTATCTACATTAATGCAAACATTACTCTTTCTATCTAGAGAAATTTTATCTATGATCTATCTATCTATCTTAGACATTACTTTTATTGTTTGTTGTATGTGTGTATGTGTGTGTGTGTGTGTGTGTGTGTGTGTGTTCTTGTGTATGGGTATGTGTATGTGGAAGCAGGTGTCATGAAGGCCAGAGAACACTGGATTCCTCAGAACTGAATGTCCAGGTTGTTGGGGTCAGCTCAGCTTGGGTGCTGAAACCTGAACTCAGGTTCTCTGCTCCAGTAGTACATACTTTTGACCACAGATCCACCTTTCCAGAGTTGGTATTTCGGACATTGAATGTATTACTAAAAATACAAATAAAGAAAACAGAGTTTGTTGGACAACAAACATCACCTGAGAACTCAAGGCATCAGAGTCTGGGCGATTGTTCTTAGAAAATTAGATATATGCACAATCAGAGCTAAATTTCCTGGGTACATTAGTCTGGGTTTTCATATAATAAGAAGGATAGAAAAAAAGAAATGGTTTGTGTTTGAGAACATAGGACAGGCTATGATATACCCACTGGATAAAGAAAGGTTGGCATTTTCTCAACTCAGGGTTCCCAACTCTCAATAGAAAAACTCTGGATGGGGGAAGCATCCTCCCTGAGGAATTGGTTGTTTCCTGTAGGAGAGAGTTGTTGTGGCCTTGGGGCTCATTTTCTTCCAGCATGTGGAGTAACATGATCCCAAGTCTTTCACCAAGTTCTGTTTGCCTTCTTTCAGCATCTGCGAAACTGGGACAGACACACTAGTTGTCTGAAACACGTGGAAGAGAAAACAACAAACCAACAAGAGCAACAAAAACAAAAACAGCAAAAACCCTCAGCCCCTTCATAATTCTTGCCAAGATTTTTCTCTTTTTAGAGAACAATCAAAGTGACTGGTTAATTTATTGGTAAGTTAAGATTCTCTCAGGTCTGGCAAAGCTTGAGTCATAGATATCTTTCAGTTCTAGATATGGGACCCTCCTAAAACTCTAAGTGTAGGCATATGAAGTATAGGTATATGGTCGGCATTAATATCATGTTTAACTAGCTATCTGTTTGGAGGGGTTACATAGTTAGGCGCACATACATAGGAGAAAAAATAGTTAATTTCAACAACATGCCTGATTTTTCTGTGTTACTTAGCTTATCCAAGAGTAACACAGGATGACAAAGTGCCTCTTTGGTTCTTCAGAGTTTTGAGAGATGGAAATATTTCTGCTGGAAATCCTTATTGTAAGTTAGATTTTTTTACCCATATATTTATTCTCTGATGGATTTCTGGCAAGCGATGCTATGTCTCCGCAGATTGTGTACAACCCAGCCCCGAAATGATGGCAACTAGCATCGAAAAGCACTGCCTGCTAAGACATTTAATCAGGGGAGTGCTTATGTTCAATAAAAGTTATCAAAAGGCATTATCATAACGAGGAACTTCAGCAATCCTCAAGTAGAGCACCTTATGAATTATGCGGATCTATTTTTGAACTACAATGCACCACTAAATTAGGTTCCTCTTCGATAAAAAAAAATTTAAGCATAATCAGTTACTATTCTCTGCATGTTTCTAATTCTACAATACCGCCTTGATTTTGTAAACCTACAGAAATCTCATCTTTCCTTTATTCCCCCCCCCACTCGGTTTTAATGTCACTTTACTTCAGTTTCCCTTTCTTTCTCCCTCCCTAGGGCTGACTTAAGAAACCAACTGGCACCCGTAATGATTTCTGGAGGTAGAGACCTGTGAATGCTATTGTCATTCCCTTAAGATAGACTCGTCTCCCAAACACGCTGCCTCCATTGAGAGAAAATAAAAGTGGGTAGAACAGAAAGAGATGACTGTGTGTGTGTGTGTGTGTGTGTGTGTGTGTGTGTGTGTGTGTGTATGTGTGTGTGTGTGTGTGTGTCTTAAAATAACCTAAGCCATATGACATTTTCAGGCCTGTGTAGAGACAATTTGCATATATCCCATTAAGGCTGCCGGAGCTCCACTTTCAAATTTTGATGTTGCCAGTCAATTTGCAGAGGTCAATAATATCTTTTTCTAAATGCACACTTTCTTGTAATTGTCCCTCCATGACTGACAAGTGGCCCTCACAAAAGGCAAGAAAGACAAGTGTTTGTTGAAGAAAACTTCAATGTAAGGCATTTTTCAGAAGACAGGGATATTCTAGAAGGATGCTGCTATTTTTGGACTGTTAGCATCAAGTCAAGGTTTCAAATGATAAATTCAATTAGGGGTCGGTGGTGACTGGGTGATGTACCGAGGGTGCATTAGCAGCAGTGCAGGCACGGAGTTCATTAAAGAGCAGTATCTACTCCATCACCTTTTACTAACAATCAATTTGCTGGTCTTTGAATAGTACTGGTGGTCAGACTAAATTAGATTTAATGTACATTGACCAAGTGATTTGCAGTATCTAGGTTTACAGTATCTCAGAAGGAAGTGTATAGACTTTTCAGGCTTTCTTGGCGCACTGATAGAAATAAGTCAAGGGAAAGGCCAAACAAGGCAAGAAATCAAATCTTTTGTTTGCTTCTATATTTGCACAAGAGTTCTTATCCAGAAGTATGCAAAAAACAAAAACAAACAAAAACAAAAAAATATAACCCTGTCAGATCAATCAGAGTTGTGTGAACCCCGCAGATAGTACAGTCAGGAGCACTGCATTGGCAAATTGGTATTCCGTTTGCATTGCAATCAAAACCTTCAGGTTTGGATCGCTGATGTCCTACTGACAGGCGCTATGCAAGCAGCCTTATTACTACATGAATGCAGTACCGGATCCTAACAAGGCAAACTTGGTGTTTAAAGATGGGACAAGCAAAATAGTTGAAATTTATTGAATGTGCTTCAGAACGCTTCATCTTTCAACTTTTCCTTTAATGTATGACACGAATGGAAAATAATGATGGTGAAGATCCTACGTGCGTGGTGTCACATTTAGATATCAATTTCAAGAGTGTACAGTTTCCCCCAGAGAGAGACTGCCAATTTGCATAAAGTTTGCCGATAACCAAAAGGCATGTCCTACATTTCTGCTTGTATTCTAAGTGCTGTCTGTTTGATGGTCTGAGGGGAAACATTTAGCGGACACGTGTAAGTCTGTTCAATGTATTTATGCTAAAAATCTTAAGGGAAAAACAAAAAAAACACAATAAGAACAAAACCTAACCCACTCTGATTCCACACTTCAGTATACAACAGCAATGAAAACAATTAAGAATCCAAAAAAAAAAAAAAAAAACCGCATAAACTGCTCAAAATCTGTGGCCATTTGAAACACAGTGCCTTTCTAAAGGGGAAAGAATTCTAGCGTGCCAATGTTTTACAGATATATTTTATAACCCAGTTCCTGCTCCTCAGAATGACTGCTGTTCTCTAAACCAGTGCTAGGGGGCGCCAAAACATTACAGCTGAAGCCTGAACAGACCCGAAAAATGATGTTTTTATCATTCTCTTCTTAGGTGAAGCGGGATATACATTTGCAGGGATGTACTCGGGTACCTACTACTCATTTCGATAAGGTCCACGAAGAAAGAAATGTGAGTTAAGAAGATCTCAAATGCTGATTTTTACATAGATTGTGCTGATGCTACAGATTTGTCTAAGCATAAAATATGCACATTCTGTATTTTTGTAACTACGACGTTTTCTCCCTTGAATACGGTTTCAAAGTTTTCTAAAAACTTAAGGCCGATAATTTTTAAAATACAACCGACGTTCTAGGCAGTTGGACAAGCCAATTAAGGACTGTTATATAATGTATTCTTTAAAGCCAATAGTGTCCCATGCTGATGAAATATTATATTTTAGGAAAGGATAGAGTCCGGTTTCACTATGTAACTTTCTGATTTTGTTTACACATTAAACGACTGAATTTCTTTGTATTGATGAAGAATTTGCCATTGTAGATTTTGGAAGCAATGATGAACGTCTGTTGCTCTTTTGGTCTCTGCGAACCACTGACAACATTACAGATTTCAATATTTGCTTAGATGTTTACATAATGCAGCTCCCTCCATCTAAGTGCCTGAAGAAAGTTATTCAATAAGGGCCAAGGCAGAAGCAGACAACCTTTTTGTATGTAAAGTATTTTGTATGACTTTAGAATTAATTAAGAACCTGAGGTCGCGCATCTTTATTACACTGTGTTTGAAATTTCTAAAATGGCTGTTGTCCAAGAGAATCTAAGTCATGGGGTCACCCTCTTGATTAGTCTTCTCATATCCTAGGTTTGCTCTGTGCGGAAGACTGGGAGAAGCAAAGGGTTTCTTGGTTACTGTTTTTCTAAATAACAGTAGTAGAAAACTACAATCTACTTCAGTACTGAATGTTTTGTATGGAGTGCATAAAAATCAGCTCATATCCACACAATGATTGGTCTAAGTTTCCCTCATATGCAAGATGGATCTCGTGGCCCCAAGTAGATTCCATTTCTTAAATTTAAGGAAACCAGTTATATACTCATCTTTACCACCAATAAGTTATACAAGACTGAAATGGTGGAAAGAAAATAGATGGTCCGTGTCTGAAATGTGGGCTGACTACTTCCGGATACTATGTGTCTAACTGTTTTAGCTTTAAGGATTATTCTCCATAATCAGAATTTCATATGTGATGAGTTCATGAATTAAATCAGCAGACAGTGAAAACGCATTTAAACACAGCACTCTCTGTGCATCAAGTCTTTAAAAGAGCCAAATAAAATAGATGGTGTTGAGATATCTCAAGGTTAAATTCAATAGTCCATAACCTTTATTATGAGGGTGATGTCATCAGAAAAAATAGGCTAGACGTGTACTGACACAGCCTCAGCTGTCTTTGGATACTAATCCTTAAATGTCCTCAGATCTTGCTAGATGTGTTTTGATTTCATTAGGAAGAAAACCAAACCAAAACAAAACAAAAACTATTTCCTGTATGGTTCTCAAAATTGTTCCATATGGAAAAAGAGAAATAAAACATGTTCAAATAATCATTTAAAACTGGCATAATGGCTTGATGTTCTATTTTCCTGATTAGAATTTAAAATAAGCCCTTGAAAATAAAAATGTCAAGTATATTGACCTCTTAGATTCCAGGCCATCTGTCCTTGTTTTCCTTGATTCCAAGTGCCCTTTTGAAAATGTACACTTACCGGGTCATGTTGTTTGTAATGGGACTGTGTATCAGTTGAACCCTGTGTGTGAAAGTGATTTAAGAGGTCAGGAGGGGGCCCTGGACCATTCCCAGTCATGATGGCTAGTCAACCCCTGCCACTCTTCATGTGATAGATGAGTTCAGGAACTGACCTTTGACTCTCCCGGAGGAGGGTGCCCCTTCTTAGAAGACTTTCCAAAGACCCCACAGTGCTTCCCCATGGAGGGTTCCACACACACATGGAATGTTGCCTGAGGTGATGACAATTTTCTTTTGAGTTTACAAGTCAATAATAAAACAGTTTATATTCCAAATGGCACAAATTTATATTCTCATGGTAATAATTTACTCTCTGATCCAGATAATATTAATTATGACCCAAAGTACTAAGTGCCACTCAGTTGGTATAAGCATAATTAGCCATATTTACCTAATGATTATAATTCATATTTAACTAATGAATACAATTCCTACTTACCCAACGAACACAATTTATCTGTAGTATTGAAAAATTCTCCCAGAACACAAAGCCAGTGTGATTAAAATATTCTGTTATTTTTTATACTAATTTGTTTTCTTGCACATGTACAATCTCCATGTGTAATACCCTTTGAAAAGCATCAGGCACAGACACAAAACAAAACTCAGGGATAATTAGCATGTAATTAAGTGGTTAGAAATGACTGGATGTCTGATAATTTCAGTGTCATATCCATACTGTCCTCTGCTGCATTTTATTATGTTACAATGAAGCAAGTCAAATTAATGAATTACCACGCCCTATATACTCCTTGGAGTTCACAAAGATGCCTCCAAGTGAGTGTCTCAGTAAAGTAGATGTGTCTAATTCAAATAGGCAAATATAATAAATTGAGAAATATAATCAAAATCTAAGAACTATTCTCAGCACAATCCACGTGCTCAATCTATGTTAATATAAGTATTTCTTCCTAAGATATGAAGCTCAAGTCACTAACATCGACTTCTTTAACTAAGGCGATTATGTGCTATTTAATAGCAGAGCCAGAGTTGTTTCTTATTTCACAGAATAGATCAGATATTAAATGCTTCCGGCACTATGTCTGGCTGACCTGATTATGACAGATTTATTTTCCTTTTAAATTGTTTCAAAAGATAAATATAAGCTATTTGGAAGAGACTTATTCTTTGAAAACTCAAAAATGCCAATTACATAGACAGTCTTGCAGCTGAAATAAAACTGTGCTTAACTCTTCAGCATTCTGTGAAGGACACTCTAAGCTGAGTCCCCATGTAATCAGAAAATGTAGAATATTGACCAAAGAGATATTTATGAGGTAAAGGAAGGTTAAGGTAAGGGGAAAATTTGCAACTCTTATAAAGTTAATCTCAGGAATATCTCTCCTGAAGAGTTTGAATGATATGATGTCTTTTCCACAGATTTTATTATATGTAGATCATTGCTGAAACATGAAATCAGTAGTTTAATATGACATTTCATTTGAGAATTATGGGTGATGTGAAATATGCTTTCCGATAGGATTCTTGTTGGCCATTCTTCATGACTGAGTCAGTTACATCACCTCAGTCTCTCTCACTCCTTTGTCTTAACCACACAAAAGTTTTAATGATTCTTCATCACTATATGAATGGTTCATGAGATTTAATTAGGCTGTAAATGTAATATTTTATGCAGTATTTCTATGCAAGACAGAGCCAGTTGTGGCACAGTGGAAGCAGGAAGGGCTGGAGCTCTGCTCCATGCTGAGAGAGGATGGTCTGGGGGATGCACTAAGTGAGAACCCTTAGCATCTGAACATTACCAGCTAAAGCTTTATCAGATGAACACAATTCTTCCTTCAAAGATTCAAGTTTCTGCTATCCTGAGTAGCTCTTCCAATGGCAGTTACAAAACCATCTTCGATTAATCTATATTTAATACATTTTATATGACTATTGAAACCTCATGACTTCTGGCATACTCAGTGGCTGGCCGGTCTGTTTAGGTCCTTGTTTTACATTGATAGCTGATCTCAGTATTGTCACATGATTCATCATTTTGTATCACACTTATCTAAACCATTTTTTGCTGTTAATTTCTCTTTAAAATGGTAAAAGAACAATATTGCAACCAGGGAAAATTTTTGTGTAGTTGAGAGAAACATGTTTATACTGACTGTCCCTTTGGCACAGAGAAAATCATCATGAGATTTATAAAACTCTCTAAGATCCTGACATCCTCATGTTCTCTTATTTTGTATTTACTACAATGAGCCACCATTGTTTTCAGTGATTATGCAAAGATTTTTGTACCTTTACCCATGAAATAAATGATGCTTATTATAGGGATGACCACAGCATGCGTTCTCTGAATGTTTTCTATTTAAATATAGAGAAATGACAAATTATTTTTCTTCTAAATCATAGTTTTCTTACAATGTTCACAAGTAGTAAGAACCTTAATGCTGGAAAGATCAGTAATTTAAGCCTTATACATAAACATCATAAAAGCAACATACAGCAAACCAGTAGCCATAAGCAAGCCCATAGGCCATTTTCTTAGTTAATAATCAGTGTTGGGTGTCGGACAGTGGGTGGTTCCATCCCTAGGCAGGTGACTGTGGCTTCTGTAAGAAGGCATGCTGAGCCAGGCAGGGATAGAATTATCCTAAAATCACTTCATGGCTTTTACATCAGCTCCTGCCTCCAGGTTCCTGCCCATTTAAGTTCCTGTCTTGACTTCCTGCATAGGTTTCATAATAATCCCTTTCCTCTCCAAATTTCATTGTTCATGGTGTTTCCTATCCACAATTGTAACCCTGACCAAACAGGGTGGGACACTCTTTCCAGGAGCTTGGCTGTGAAAGAATGTTTAGTTAGAATACCCCTTGATATTTTATGGTTTGCTTGTTTGGGTTGTGCCACTTTGCTTTCTTATGTATCATTTCCTAATATTTTAATATATAAAATTTAAAAAACACTGGTGTTTGTAGAGCTGCTTCCACTGTTGCAGTTACTAATCCTGTTAATGCTCAGGGAATATTTAAACAGTTCCTGGCAAGTATTAAGTTTTCAATATATTTCCGTGACTTCTTTTAATCATGTCAGTCATATGCACAATTTTATTTATGCAGGAATATATTTTATTACCCAAGATGACTATAAAATATACAGATCTCAAAACCCAACATAGATAATTTGTTAGCAATCAACCTTATTTTACTGCCGATATAACATGAGAGTTTCTCTCTTGACATATATGCATATTAGAAGTCTTTGAATATATTGTATTTTATAACTCTTTCACATGAACAGAACTTTCCTTAGCAGTTCTCTCCCTCTTTTGGAAAGCTGTGCATTTTCTTCTTTTGCTTTTCAAGTAAAACATAGAAAACAGAGGTAAAAGGTGAAGACAATGCTTAATGGTTTTGATATTCATAGCTTGAAACTAAAGGTAGCCGTAGCTTTTGTGTATTAAATCAGTCTGCTGGCTATTTCTCAGAATCATAAAATCACCATTTCGTGAATTCTATTTTACATCACCAAGAAGTGGTAAGGTTTTCCTTCCAAAATGAGATCCACATCTCCTTTTCTAAAAAAGTGAATACAGAAAGCAGTGTAGGAGAATGTGGTTCTCAGATTCATGGACTGAAGCTCCGTGCCTTTTCTTTGCTCTCCAAAAGAAGCAGTGTTAACAAGAACTATAAGGTATCAGTGAACTCTTAATGAAGTCCATTCCCAGTAGTCAGAAAGATGGACACTTTCAGAGACACAGCAATTCATCACAGGGCTTATTAAATATTAACACTCTTTCTCACATTCTTCATTAGAGCATTTGCAAAGTAACTAAGAATGTGACTGTGCCAAAGACTGGAACTCTTTGAAGCATCAGGACAGGCATCAGCAGACAAGGTTGAGATTTAATTATAAAGTAAGATACTTCATTTCAGCAATAGCAGCGCTGTCATGAGGAGCATGACCCACAGAGTGTCTCCCATAATAACAATGTCCCTTTTTCTTCCCGAACACATACACACACACACACACACACACACACACACACACACACACACACACACACACAGACACTTTTATACTCCCTATCACATACATACATACATAAATAAATACATATACACACCCCATCCCTGCACACACTCATACTCTGATACAGACACAATACACTCACACACTCACACTTACACACTCATGATCTCTGTCTCTTTCTCTCTTTCTGTCTCTGTCTGTCTGTGTCTCTCTGTCTCTGTCTCTCTCTCTTCCTACCCCCCCCCCCCACACACACACATCTCATCAGAACAGTTAAAAATAAACACTCAGCAGAGAATATAGATATTGAATTGAAGTTTCAACACAATCTCTGTGACAGTTGCCATGCTCTTAGGGTACGTGATAACACAGCACTACTGCCCTGGGGCAGTTGCAGTGTTTGCTGGTGTGATGCTGGGCATTAAGTGAATAGAGTACCTAGTGTGGAAACATCTTTGTGGTACCTTTGAACATGAAATCCTGATGGTTTTCAAAATTCCAGTTGATCCTTTTCATAGTTAATATTGATTGTCAACTTGACAGGATCTACAAACATCCATTTCATGGATTGTTCTTGTCGTTAATGAGGAGGAGAGCTGAGAGCTGACATCCACTTCTCTCTGCTACCTGCCTGTGGATGCAGTGTGATCAGCAGCCTTGTTTTCTGCCATCATTGCTTTTCAAACCATGTTAGAGTTGCTGAAGGCCACATGCACCCATTCTTCTCTAAGTTGATTTTGTAATGTGTTTTTGTCACAGAGCTGAGGAAAATAATTAATGTTATCAGGAATTTTATAATATTTTATTGTGAAGTTTTAAATGGTTACTTGTATGTTGTAATCCAACTAATCTCTCAAAGTGTATCAAACTAATTCACTGTGCTTACAGAATAATACCTTAGGTGTTCAGATATAGGGTTTTTCTCACTGGTCTTCAATTTTCAGAGAAAAATTAGAAATTAATACTCACTGAAGTTGTCTTGCCTCCCTGTCACTTCAGACCATTATGAGGCAAGACAATTGAAGACTACAGTTTAATAAATACACTCATCAAATATTTGAGCTGAAGTAGACAATTTCTAGGAACAAAAGAAGAGTCCCAAACAAAACAAAATAAATCTTCCCTTATCAGACTGAGCTTTCAAGCTACTACTGCCATAGTGGTTAAAAGTTCAGAAAAATAATTATTTAAATATATTTAAAACATATTTAGTTAGGCTATAAAAACATCATATTCCTGAATTTTTATAAATTTACATATTTGTTTGATCTAATTTTTAAATATTTTATTTATTTACGTTCCAAGTGTTACCCCCTTTTCCTGTTTCCCCTCCCCAAACTCCCTATCCCATCTGCCTTCCCCTGCTTCTATGAGGGTGCTCCTACAAACACCTACTCCCACCTCACCAGCCTGCTATTCCCCTATGCTGAGCCTTCATAAGAACAAAGGCCTTTCATCCCATCGATGCCAGATAAAGCCATCCTCTGCTATATATGTGGCTGGAGCCATGGGTCTGTCCACGTGTGCTCTTTGGTGGTTTAGTCTCTTGAAGCTCTGGGGGTCTGAATGGTTGATATTGTAGTTCTTCCTATGGGTTTGCAAACCCCTTCAACTCCTTCAGTCCCTGTGTTTAGTGTGGGAGCATCCATCCATATTTTTATAAAGAAACATGTTAGCTCCAGAGACAAAGTTGAAGACTTTTAGGGAAGTTTTTAAGACATGCTTAGTGTTTTCAAGGCAATGTGTTCCTTTTGTAATGAGAACTAGCTCACTTCATAGATATGAATGGTGATTCTTTCTCCTTTATTTTTTACCTCATTTTTGGTATGAAATTATTTTTTTATATTTTAAAGGTTTCAAATATTCTTATACAATATTCTTGAATGTTGGCTGCCAATAAGGCCTATCCTTAATGTGGATTGTACAAACGGATCTTTGAAATAATAATTAGTTTTAAAGATTCAAAAACTAATGCTCAGAAACACTCAATCTCTTCCCTAAGGCACAATGAGTGGGAGATTGCAAAGGCCATAGTTCATATTCAAATTTATACGGATTTCTAAAATTCTAAAAAAATATTGTCAGTATAAGAAAATGGTAAATCAAGATGTTCCATTTCTGCACTGGTACCTTTTCCTCTAAAGTGTGTGTCAGTGAATTTCTATCACCTCTAGAGTAAATGGGGCTCTCTTCAGAGTGAAAGGCATTATTTCAAGGTGAGTGAATCTGGTCATTCCTTCAGCTCCAATCGGTATTTCCAGAACACAGGATGGAGGGTCCAAGGAAACAATGGTCAGCCCTGCACAAAGAGCCAGTGCTCCTCACCGCTGTCTCCTCTAGCTTGACACATCTCATCAAAAGACTCATTGAACAGTTTCATAGGTTTTCCTTAATAAATTTCAATAAGTTTTACTCCTGCTTTGACTCATTTTTAGGACTCTTCTCCTTTAAAAAATCTATTTCTACTTTCAGAACTTTTTTTATTTAAATATGTGTACGACTGACTTTAAATTTTAAGTTCAGCTTGAAGAATCAATGTATTTATGTAGAGCGATCATTATATGTGGAAACTCTGGGATACTGGGACTGGAGTATTCATATTAAAGGTCTTCAGAAGATGATGAAAGACAATTTTATGTGACATACAAATAAATAAACATGTACTCACAATACATATAAATACACACATGTATAAAACATTCATGTAAACATACACATGCACTCATATACACAAATATGCATACATACACATATACATGCATACCCACTAAAACATACATAGGCACATGTACATATACAGATGCATATATACACACACATGAACATATACACATATTTTGGTGTTAGCATTCAGGGAAATAGATGAGCTTAATGAAAAATATAGTATATCACATCACTGAAGCTAATTCTAGTCCAGCATTGAACTTCTACTCATGTCTTTGAGTGTCCGTGTTAACTTTAGATTTGAAACACAAGAAATTAAATAACTGCAATTTCAAAAGTGTGATTCATAAATGTTTCATTTACTGAATTTCATTTTCTCGTTCTGGAAAACAGTGTTCTTGAAGTTTCACATTATATCATTTCCTGGTTATTTGTGAAATATACTCTATAAATAAATAAATAAATAATACATAAAACATATATTTTACAAATGACTCATGTCATATAAGTAAACATGAAAACACATAAATAAATATATAAATATGTAAAATACTTTTTACAAAATATTTATTTACATTTTAAATGTTATTCTTCTTCCTAGTTTTCCTCTGAAAGTCCCTACCCAAAGCCTCTCCCCTTGCTTTTGTGAGGATGCTCACCTACCAACTCCTACCTCATCACTCTAGCATCCACTACCCCGGACATCAAGCCTGCACAGGACCAAGTGCTTTCTGTCCCACTGATATCAGGTAATGCCATCCTCTGCTACATATGCAGCTGAAGCCATTGTTTTCCCCATGTGTACTCTTTGGTAAGTAGTTAAGTCACTGAGGCATCTGGTTGGTAAAATTATTTTAAAATTATATATATATATATATATATATATATATATATATATATAATTATATTTATATTATATATATTAAATGATTTAATTAAATATCCCATGATAAATTCTAATATAGTTTTGGAAATGTGGCATGATGTTGCAATAAATGCTTTCAGAACCAATGAGTGGTTGAATGTAACTAATCTGCAGTGAGTACTAGATATATGTATTTAATATCTCAGATGGCAGCTTTAGACACCTTCTAACTTAATTTTCTTTAATTCAGAAATGGCATCTTCCGGTTCACAACTATAGTAAAGAGAGATTTTATAAATAGATCTTGGATTTTATAAATAGGTTTCTCTACTAACTCTCGGGAGAGTTGGTAATCTAAGTTAAAAGGCTGTCATGAATTTCAAAAGGTGGTTTTATACCTTCACTTTGTAATGCAGGCAAACACGATAAAAGATCTTTCATTTGTAGTGATAGAGTCAGAACAGCAGCTGTTTCAGGACATACGGCATTTCCATGGCTGTGACCTGGTTCATCATCTTGGGTAAAACTTTCTATCCTGATTAGAATAAATGTCAGAATAAAATATCTCAACTTACACTTGAGGGACCTGTAAAATATTTACAGGTGAGTTCTAGCCATAACTGGTTTTGAAATATTTAGCAAAGCAAATAATTAGGCAGTGAAATGCTTAAACAAGGATAGAGTGGCGATTGTAACTCCAGTCACAATGGTGAAGGGAAGGAAGACCTGCGAGGCGTCCAATATATGATCCCACTTGTGATCCTGGGTAAAACTCTAAACCTGTCAAGTTATCACTCAATTACTTGGGTAGAAGAATAATAATAAAATTTAACACTTCTTCTTTTTTATTTCTCCAAAATTGTATAAGAAGCCTTAAAATTATATAATGATCACAACGGAAGAAGAAAAACATTGAAATAGAAACAAAATAAAAAGGAAACAGTTAAATGTGTAAATTAATGAAACACTGGGTGATGACCTACAACAGACTTGTCCGTTTCCCACAGCATCTCCATGAAGAATTGGAGACATAACTAAAAGACAGAGAAGCAGTCCTAAGACATCCTATAAGAATTTGAAAGTCTCCCACCAATGATCAGATTCTTTTACAATAAATCATGACTGTTTAGGTTTTAAGAGTGTCAGGGACTCCAGAAGCTTTCAGGGCAATAACTCGTATGAACGTTCTTTATAATTCCCTTGTCATTGGTGGTATGAACGTTCTTTATAATTCCCTTGTCATTGGTGGCTGTGTATCCCATGAATCTGCCTCGTTGTGTCATCTTAAAGAATGGAAGCCTTGCAGATAATGAACATCTTTCTTCCTTACAGCATGTCTCTTTGTGATTGGCAACTAAAGGTAAATGACTTCACAAGCATCCTGGAGTGCTCTTTGGCTCCTCTGACTGTAAAATTCCAAACCAGTTATGTAGCTGCAGTATTGATAAGCAACCACATTCTTTCCTTCTTTGATGTGGAACAATTACAAATACTCCTATTTGTAGCAATGTGCTATGTTAATGGCATACATGCATGGAAATGAATGATGACATTACTTTTTCAGATCCGTTTGGATAGCAAAGGGTTAAATGCTTGAAAGGGTGATGTTTGAGGTGTAGAATGACTTCAAGGAGAAAGAACAATAAAAAGGGGTGGAAATTGAGAGATACATAAAACATGATTTTAATTGAGAGTTCTTCCAGTGACCAGGCTATATGACCAATTTTTACACCAGTCAGAATGGCTAAGATCAAAAACTCAGGCAACAGCAGATGCTGGCAAGGATGTGGAGAAAGAGGAAGAGTCCTCCACTGATGGTGGGATTGCAAGCTGGTATGACCACTCTGGAAATCAGTCTTGCAGTTCCTCAGAAAATTGGACATAGTATTACCTGGGCAAATAGCCATAAGGTGCTCTAGTATATAACAGAGACACATGCTCCATTATGTTTATAGCAGCTTTGTTTTTAATACCGAGAAGCTGGAAAGAACCCACATGTTTTTCAACAGAGGAATGGATACAGAAAATGTGGTACATTTACACAATGGAGTACTATTCAGCGATTAAATACAATGACTTCATGAAATTCTTAGGCAATTGGATGCAACTAGAAAATACCATCCTGAGTGAGGTAACCCAGTCACAAAAGAACACACATGGTATATATAAGTAAATATTAGCCCCAAAGCTAGGACTACCCAAGATACAATATATAGATCATAGGAGGCTCAAGAAGTTGGAAGACCAAAGAGGGTCTTCAGTCCTTCTTTAAAAGGGGGACAAAATAGTCACTGGAGGAAATGCAGAGACGAAGTTTAAAGCAGAGACTGAAAGAAAGGTCATCCCCCATGCCGGGATCCATACCATTGCAACTACCAAACTCATAAAATATTATGGATATCAAGAAGTACATGCTCAGATACCTAATATAGCTGTCTCCTGAGAGGCTCTACCAAAGCCTGAAAAATACAGAATCCGATGCTCTCAACCAACCATTGGACTGAGAATGGGGTCCCTAATGAAGCAGTTAGAAAAAAGGACTGAAATAGCTCAAGGGGTTTTCAATTCCCCTGGAAGAACATTATCAACCAACTAGACCACTCCCTGAGCTCCTAGAGACTAAATCAAAGAGTATATATGAAGGGACCCATGACTTCAGCAACATATGTAGCAGAGAAAGGCATTATCGCACATCAAGGAGAAGAGAGATCCTTGGTCCTGTGAATGCTCAATACTCCAGTGTAGGGGAATGCCAGAGCATGAAGATGGGAGGGAGTGGATTGGTGGGGGAACACTCTCATATAGGTGGGGGGGGGGAGAGGAAAGGATAGGGAGATTCCAGAGGGGGAAATGGAAAAGGAGATAATATTTGAAATGTAATTAAAGAAAGTATCCAATAAAAATAAAAATGCAAAGAAAAGAAAAGAGCAAAGTTCGATTTAAGATCTCTCATATTTAGGTATTTAAAGGATTGAAGAACCCATTACATACCCCAGTCCAGAAAGGAGCCCTGAGAATTAAATGACTGAGAAATGGTTTTCAATTAGGGGAAAATGAAGATCCATGGTGGCACTGAGAAGGATGCTGTGAACCAAGAAGAAGAAAGCGATGTCAGGGTGATCCTTCCTGGTCAGACCAGGCTCATCATTACTTGGAGGTGACAGTAAATATTCTCATAGGACTGGTGGAATCAAAAGAATATCTGAGCCTTTGAGGAATGATGAATATAGTGATAATGAGTGAATAATTTTGTTATGTAAAGAAAAGCCACCTTATACCAGGTAAGGGCAACATTAATGTGTTATCTGTCCTAACAAAGGGAGAACTTGACTTCATATACAGACAGAAAGAAGTTTCTAGATATTGACATTGTTCATAATGCTCCAGCCAAAGGCCTTCTCACCCTTATTATGACATACAAGAGTTAAGCTAATCTTAAATAGAATGGCAAAATTCTGCTTCCGGAAACATTGCTTGCTCAAACCTTGTTTCTCAGGGTGTTTTTGTTCAAAGTGTTCTCTCTATCTAATCTGCAGTTGACATTCTTTCTGAACAAAAGCCCTCTTTCTCTGGACTCCTGGCTATAGTCTGATCACTCTAAGTAGATCTAACTAGTTTCCTCTTCCTGTGTCCCGTTCTTGAAATTCATTCTTTTATGTCTTGATCTTCTTTCTTTGTGTGTGTAATCTTAGTCTTCTAACAAAATTCCAAATTATGAGACACAATCTATGGGTTCTAGAAGTCTATATCTAATGCTAACTATTCTATTAACTTTAAAACCATATGACAACCATCTGATGTTCAAAAACAAAACATCAGATTTTAGTCAGTAAATTGAATAAAGTTTATTTCTAAAACTACAGACCAGTGAATCTATAACTCAAATTATTTTATGATGCAATGCCTTCTTTTTCTTTCTTTCTTTATTTTTAAAATTATTTTGTATTAATATCTATCCCAAACTTCTACACAACAGAGAGTGTCCTTTACTCCTTTATTAGTCTTCTAATTCGAAGTATTTGGTTTTTTCATCCAGTTCCACCATGTCTTCCTTGGGAAGTCCTCACAGGTCTGGGGATTTGTCGGCTTCCCATCATTGTAATATCCTCTCATAGTAACAAATGCTTTCCTAAATGGAGTATTTTGCAAAATATCTTGGCCATGTTACCTTTTATTAAATATTTTGTGTATGTTTCTGTAAATATAGAAGCTAATGAAAGGTAATCAGCTTTTCCAGGCTGTATTGCCAATTACATCAGCATGAGTGGCTTTCAAAGTCGAGAACTCATGTAACTTTTCCCTGCACTGATTCTGTATTTCGGTAAGTTCTTTAGATGTGTTTCTATTTTCATTAAACATTTTCTATTTTCGTTCTGAAAAAAAACACTGGTCTGCCCTTTAAAACTTATCCTTAACGATGTCTTATGAAACATTGTGTATTAGTTAAATTTTCACTGCTATGACAAAACACTCTACAAAAGTGACACCAGTCAGGATTTCCTGTTGCAACACAGTTTTAGCATCTTACACATCATGGCAGAGAATTTCTACACGACTGCTGTGGAAGCTGTTCACAAGTAAAGCACAGTCAGCAAACAAATGGATGAGTTCTGGCATTCACTTTGATTTTCTTTTTTAATTCATATTTGGAACCCAGTCAAGGGAATGATACTTCCTCCATTAAGTGAATTTTGTAAACTCAGTTAAACTTGTCTGCCAACAGCCTTGTAGACACCTAGACAGCCGGGTGTCCACCTTGATTCAATAATCTAGAAACATGAAGATTAACTGTCAACTGTCACACTTCCAAGGACACTAGTATATTTCTCGCCACATAATTCTACATAATACTCTCCATAATTGACATATTTACTCAAAGAATGTCAATGGCCTGTGTCTTTATTAAAAGCTCTGCTTAGCAATGTTTGTTTCTTTATTGCTTGGTACCCACTAGTTTTGCTATGAGTTTGTCATATATGACTAATGTGAGATTTGAATCATCTGTAGCTACATTTATATTTGTATCCATCAAAATATGTGGATGGCCGTGTCACAGTCCCTTTTGCTCTGTACTTTCATTATGTTGTACTTATTACTCTCTTTATGCATGCATTTCTACACCAGAAGATGCCTTTTAATTCTTCATGGTTATTCTAGATCTCCATTACCATTCTGCAAAGGCAACACTGTCCTCCTAACTATTAAATAATTCATTTTGTTTGATTGTTAGGTGCGGTGGGAGTCAAACAGATTCTTTGTACATATCAAGCATGAGTTGCCCACTCATCTAAACCTTAACATCTGCTCTTGTGTTCCTTCATAGATGTGCTTGAGGGACTTTCTAACTAAGGTCTATTTATCTATCCATTTTTTTTTTCATGACAGTGCTGAGGACTCAAGGCATTGTAAATGTTCAGTAAGCACTAGACTTATAACTGTATCACCTTAAACATTATTTATTATAAAAATTAGAAATAATTCATTCTCTGTATTTATGACTATTGTATATATGGACAAAAATTTTAGACTTTGAGCCTGGCAATGCAGCATACTGACTAGTTACTTGAAAAACAGAGTGTTAAGAGAATTTGCTACATAATAAACCTCTCCCTTTCAGTCTCTTCCTCACCTTGATATCCACCCCTGCTGTGTGTGTGTGTGTGTGTGTGTGTGTGTGTGTGTGTGTGTGTGTGTGTGTAGATGTGCAGAGAGGGGGAAGGGGAAGAGGAAGGGGAGGGGAGAAAAGTGGAGGAGGAGGGAGAGGGAGGAGAGGGGAACAGGGTGAGAGGGGGAGGTGAGGGGAGAGGGAGGGGAGGAAAGGGAGTGAGAGAGGGAGAGGAAGAGGGATTGAGAGAGAACAACCTTTACCAGTTTGTTCTCATTATCAACTGTGGAGATCTCCCAGGTCCCAGCTGGTGCTTTTACCCATTTAGCTCTTGTCATTGACACAGACCTTCCTTATGTATGTTTTTAATCTATGCATAAGCAATAGTTTGAATATTAAATGTTGTCCATATGTTTAAGTATATGAAATCTTAATCTCCAGTTGGAGTCAGTACTTGTGAAAGTTGTGGAAAATTTGGGATATATGTGTTTTATGGAGGAAGGCATTATGACAATGAAGTACATTTGGAGAGTTTATAACCTTGGCCTCTTTCAGTTTACCCTCTGTTTTCTGTGTATGATTGAAGATGTGTATGATCTCAACTTCTGTCCATGCCATCTTCTTGGCCATTATAAACTCTCCATTAATAACTCCAAGCCAAAAATAGTCCTGCTTTAGTCATTTTGGGTCATGATATTTTACCCTAACAATAGTACAGTGACTGAAACAACACATTGATGAACACTTTCAGGTAGAAACTAGAAATGTTGACATGAACTGCTGTATGCAGCCTATATGCATATGAGTGGAAGGACAAGAAGCTGCAATGTTTGTTTTCTAATGGCCTTTGCAACTGGATTTGACTTGTATGAACTAGAGAGCAGAATAATGAAGACATTAATTATTATTGTTGTTGTTGTTGTTGTTGTTAGAGTTTTTATTGTTTTTCTCTGTTCTTTAAATATAGATTCATGGGTATAAATATATTATGATATAAACAGCATAGACCTAAAAGTATTTTATATAAATGTATGAATATGCATACCATGGTATTACTGAAACTTGAGATTAGTAGGTTTATAAATATGCATTCCTGTATAAATAAAAGTAAGTAGTCTTTGGGTCTAAATAAAAGACTTTAAGAAATGGAGAGATTATATATAATTCATCAGACTTATTGACTAGTGCCAAGCTCAAGATGATATTTTAAATCAGTGAACATTATGCATTTAAATATACATAGAAAACACACACACACAATAAGAAACAAACATGGAGAAAAAAATATATATACCCATATAGAAAATACAAAATAAACCATATATATAATATATATATGCACACACATATGCATATATACATATATATACACACACACATATATATATATATATTATAAATATTACATATGATGAAAGGTACTTCATGACTCTATAAGTAATTATACTTTTTAATGCATATTTCAGAGAAATAGTTGCAACATATAAATCACGTATTGGTAACTATTCTGAATAATTTTCTGAATAATTTTTCAACTTTTAAAAATGTCAAACATTTTATTTTATTTTTTTACATAAGAGATGATCTTTGAATAATTAGTATTTGTGATTAAAGTAGCTGTCCTTGTTCTATACAGTTGCCTGTAAAATTCTTGATGGCCTTCTTTATTAAAGACTGTTTTCCATTATGCAGATGAATAAAATTTTATTTATTCATTGTTCTGTTGAGAAACATTTAGGTTTTATTCTGTTTCTGGATACTATGAATAATGCTTCAATGAAAACCGTTGAGCAAGTGTTCTTGTGGGATGGAGAGAACCTTTTGGTGTATGTCCAGGAGTGATATGGCTGGGTATTGAGGTAAAACTATTTACAATCTTCTCAGAGAAAATCACATTGATTTTCAGAGTGGTTCTACAAGTTGCACTCCTGCCAGCAATGGAAAAGTGTTCCCCTTGTTGTTCATCCTCACAAGCATTTGCTGCTCTGGGAGTTTTGGCTTCATACGATTCTGAATGGGGTAAGGTGGAATCTCAGTCATTTTGATTTCATTTCCCTAATGACTATAAATTTTATACATTTCTTTAACTGTTTTCTTTGTGATAAGAAATTCCTCTGCTAAAAATTCTCTATTGACCTCTTTGCCCCATTTCTTAAATTGGGTTATTTGGTTTGTTGATGTTTAAATTCTTGAGTGCTTTATATTTTGGATATTAGCCCTCTGTCAGATGTAGGGTTGGTAAATATTTTTTCCCAATTTGTAAGCCCACCCACAAAACCATTGACCCAAACTTTGTAGTGCCTAAGAAATTGTGCAGGGACAAAGATAGTGCAGAGAAGGGGAATGACTAACCAATATCTGGCCTAAATTGAGAACCATCACATAGGCAAGTACTATTAATAATACTCTGTTATGCTTGTAAACAAGGACCTAGCATAAAGGTCTTCTGAGAGACTCCAGCCAGCAGCCAGTGGAAACAGATAAAACAAACATCTAAACATTAGATGGGGCTTGGAAACTCTTATCAAAGAGTTAGGGGAAGGATTGAGGGACCAGAAGAAGACATGCATTCCACAGGAAAACCAACAGAATCAACTAATTTGGACCCTTGTGGGATCCCATGGACTGAACTACCAACCAAAGAGCAATCGCCGCCTGGACCTAGCACCCTCACTCACATACATAGGTAGTGGATGTGCATCTCGCTCTTTGTGTAGATCCCCAACAACTTGAGCAGGGCCAGTTCCTAAATTTGTTGTCTGCCTTGAGTTGATAATACAATGGAGCAGGCTCAGTGTTCCCCCTTCTCAGAGGAGACAGGGAGGGAAATAGAGTAAGGATTTGCGAGAGGGGGTACTTAAAGGAGATAGTGTGCTGACATTGGGATCTAAAGTGAATTAATTAATTAATTAATTAATTAATTGGAGAGAAAATATGAATGTGGCTGATCCTACTTTCTGTGGTTTTATTTTCATCTTTTACATGAACAAATGAAACAATGATGGGTATAAATTTAGCTCTGATAGCACTAGATGAGAAAAATCCCACCAACTTCTAAGATAGTGAAAAAATTCACATATCTTTGTCTTTAAGTTACATCCATGACATTTTAAAAGCACACCAAGAATGGTGATGCTTAAATTTCAACTACAAGAACAGGAGACACACAGATTTTATTTGGCAAGACATCTTTTGTTAATACAAATTTGACATTCACAGATGTCTAACTCTTCAAGTCCTTCAAAATCCCTACTCACTAACTGAAGGAAAGAGTATTGGTAGATCATCAAATGAGAGGGTGGCTTTTAATCAAAGAAGTTATACATGTGTCCGACTCACAGAGACTTGTAGTTGTTCCAATCTGGTTTAAGGAAGTCAATCCCCATTCACTCAATTTCTGAAAGCCTGCAGTCATACCCATTCTATTCAAAGACTCTTGAAGGCTAATGAATAACTAATTAACCAAGGAGAAGTGAAAACATTCCATTTACTTTAGGCACAGATATGACCTTTGTCTTTGAACTTTTCAGATAGAATTGTGGAATGACAGATATCTGATGTTTACATAGTCACACAGAAGTCTTACAAATATTATTAAAGTCAAACAGGACAGAGAATAAAGTTAGCCGATTTGTTTTAGATTTCTTAACTTTCAGTGTGTTTTTGATATTTTTTAATATTAAAATATAGCCTAGTTGTGAGCCTTTTTGACATTACTTATAGCTATGGTTAATATTGTTTTGAGAACTCAAAGTTACTGCATGGCATTACATATTGTACATTTATTTTCTTACTCAATACTCATTCATTCCTAAGAGATTCATGTTGGTTTTATTTTTGAAGATTTTACTCTTTGTCTTAATTTGTGTGTGTGTGTGTGTGTGTGTGTGTGTGTGTGTGTGTGTGTGTGTGTGTGTGTAATTGGAGAAAATGCTTAGGACTTAACACATCTGTAGAGATCAGAGAAAAAATTATGGAGTCAGTCCTCCCCTTCCCTCTTTAAGCACATCCACGTATGAAACTCAGGTTGTATGTGGGTTGAGTGAAGATCACTTACTGTAGATCCTGCTGTCTAAGACCATATCTGTATGTTAGAAGTATGCATTCTAATGTGGCTTTGTGGTTATAGAGAAAAGTTCAGGTTGCTTCTGTTTTTGTTTTGTTTTGTTTTTCTGAGCTTTGGCACCTATTCATATTGTTGCTACATATGGATCCAAATTTTTGGATTCAAATTTCTTTCTTTTCTTCATGGTGACACATGGCTCAGTTTACCCACCCCATTCTCTCACCCAAAGTTCATTTATATTATTTTCAAATATGTGATAAAATTGCAACTCTTCCAGACCAGTTACAAAAATTAAAAGTGATATCTTCCATATTATGTTAAAGTTAATTTTTAATGTTGATTCTACAACCATTTTAATATGGCTATATGACCTTTCTATATTCCTAATGGCTCCTCATTACAGTGCATTTTCTGGTTTAATGGCTGGAGAAATATAAAGAGGATATGAAAGTTGTAACTAGACTGAATTTCTTCTGCATAAACCTCTTTTCAACTTTCGGTTAAAAAGAACAGGGGAATAGGTGTGTATCCTCTTTATTTAGAAAAGTATCCACTCCAGAGTTGCTCAAAAGATTTGAAATAAATCACTAAACCATCCAGAAAAATGTAGAAGTATTTATATCAGATTGCATGTTTTCCTCCTTGAGATTTCACAGATATTGTTCTGAGTTACTGTTACAATTAACTTCAAACCACATTATTGCTCAGAATAAAAAAAAAATCATTAATCTGGTATCTTTCTCTTTAAGGCAAATGAATGAGGAGAGTTTGACTTCATAAAATTCAGAAAATAAATTGCACTTATATTCTGAGTGGCTTTCTCTGGGAGTCCCTGAGGGCTTCACAAAAATTAAAAATTCTTGAGAGCAGCATCAAACATCAGTTACTTTGGTTTAGATCTTAAAACAGAAATTGATTTAGCATTTTAGCTCTCCTGTGGGGATTGCTTTTGCATTCACGAAAGCTGCTGTTAGAGACAGCTAGGCTGTTTGACCAACAGCTGCTGATCAAGGTAAAGACTTTTATAGTTTCTAGGAAATCACAACACTGCTTCCATAACAACGGCAGGCATTGACCAAACCAATCTATAAGGATTGAAATGGGACTTTAAATACATGGTTATTAGTGCAAAGAGCATTTAGCCAGAGTATCCTGGGATAATTCTTCTCCAAGCTTTTTACTGTTATTGCTACTTTGTCTTTAAAGCCTCAAGTGCCCAGAGTAGCAGAATAGGATGGGAAACACAATAACCTAACAATGTATTGAAAGTTCAACCTTGAAGCTGTGATTGCTCTTGCTACACCTGTTCTAATCACCTTAGAGCCAGTTACATTGCCAGTGGCAGCACTCCCATTCTTAGTTAGATAGTTGTGCTTTCCACATTGACATAGGAAAACAATGAACGGAAGTTGTTGTCTGTTTGAAAAAAACATACTGAAAAGTATGTAAAAGGTAAGCAGAGAAACAAACACAAACAGGAGTAAGTTAGAAAAGAAAGAAAACATGGAAAATGATCAATAAACATGAATAGTTCAGTTTTTATATTCTGAAAGCAGAGGATCTTAGATAAGTATCTTTATTCTGATACATGTTATTAGAGAGAAGAAATAAGAGACAAGAACAGACCTAAAAAATAGTCAATAAAACATTAGCAGCAGCATAGAATATTAGAGATGAAGTAGAAAAAGTACTATATGACACATGGAATGATTTATTTTGACTTAGTAATTCACAGAAGAACTAATGATGTTATATTCCTCTGTGGTAAAGGGACTTTGCTAACTCCTCATGTATAGTCCTGCACAACCTATGTAAAAGGGTTATATTAGAAAATAATTGTTGAAAAAAAAGAAATGAAGAGAATTATTCATTGTTGGTTTACTATAAACATTCATAGAAAGTATATCTAAACACTAAGATAAATGCTTCTTGAGAATTGTATTGTTGCCAATGTTTCTAGAACATTACTAATTATATTTAATGGAATTAAGTTGGTTGGTCACATAACATTATGTTAAAAACCAACAAAAGCATATCAAATACATAAATACAAGAATTAAGACTAAGATGTCCCTAGTAGAAAATGCAGTCTTTTCGGATCTTTTATTAGGTAATGTTTTTTAGAGAAACAGTCAAAACAGCCATCATTCAATGGAAATTACTAATCAGATATAATGCAAATTAAATTGCCTATAATGAAAGACATACACTTTCAAAGAACTTAAATGCAAACCCAAGTTTGGGAGTTAAAATAGAGTATCTAATAAGACTTTTGTATATAAAATATGTAAGTAATGACTAAAACAACTCTAATAATAGAAATAATAAAATTTTATACTTGTAAACACTGAGAATGGTTTTCAAGCAAATGGGGCAAAAAATCATAAACCTATAATCAATAAACACATGCTCAATAGATCAGTCATAAACATATAGAAACAACAATAATATATATTTACAATGACCAAATTTTACCTTTTCTTTCTTTCTTTCTTTCTTTCTTTCTTTCTTTCTTTCTTTCTTTCTTTCTCTCTTTCTTTCTTTCCTTTGTGTTTTTCCCACAATATTAGTTAAAACATTGCACATATTTCACTTTTCTATGTAATTTATATACGAAGATGTTTGTATTAGTTCTTTGAGCGTTTTCTGCAGAACGTTTGGATGACAGTCACAGTCCTTTCTCAGGGCTTCCCAGGCTGAACCCAACTTTTTATTCTGTTTTCTTTTCTTTTATTTTATTAGAAACACACCAACAATTTAGATGATTTGTAGGATCTTGATTTAACTTTGGTATTTGGTATCTGTCTAGAAAATGGTCCATTTCATCAAAATCTTCCTGTTTTGTTGAGTATAGGCTTTTGTAGTAGGATCTGATGATTTTATGAATTTTCTCTGTTTCTGTTATTATGTCTCACGTTTCATTTCTGTTAATTTGGATACTTCTCTGGTTAGGCTTGCTAGAGGTTTGTCTAGCTCATTGATTATTACAAAGAACCAGCTCCTGATTTTGTTGATTCTTTATATAGTTTTTTTTTTTTTGTTTGTTTTTTCTTTCTACTTGGTTGATTTATGCCCTGAGTTTGAATATTTCCTGACGTCTACTCCTCTTGGGGTTATTTGTTTATTTTTGTTCTAAAGCTTTCAAGTGTTCTGTTAAGCTGCTAGTGTATGTTTTCTCCAGTTTTTTATTTATTTATTTATTTATTTATTTATTTATTTATTTATTTATTTATTTTTTCGACATGCTAGCTATGACCTTTTCTCATAGCACTGCTTTCATTATGTACCTAAAGTCTGGGTATATTGTGTTTTCATTTTTATGAAATTCTAAAAAGTCTTTCATTGCTTTCAATATTTATTTCCCGAGCAAGTTATCTTTGAGTAGAATATTTTTTAGGTTCCATGTGTACGTGGTCTTCCAGTTGTTTTGTTGTTATTGAAGACCAACCTTAGTCCATTATGATCTGATAGGATGCATGGGATTATTTCAATCTTCGTGTATTTGGTGAGGCCTGTTTTGTGACTGATTATATAGTTAATTTTAGAGAAGGTACCATGAGGTAATGAAAAAAAAGTATTTCATTTAGGATTAAAATGTTCTATAGATGTCTATTAAATTCTGTTAGTTTATAACTTCTGTTAGTTTCACTGTGTCTCTTTTCAGGTTCTGTTTCCATATTCTGTCCATTGAAGAGAGTGGAGTACTGAAACCTTCCACTATTATTTTATGTTGTGCAATATATGCTTTTCTTTAATGAATGTGGGTGTCCTTGCATTTGGAACATAGATGTTCAGAACTGAGAGTTCATCTTGGTAGATTTTTCCTTTGATGAGTATGAAGTATCCTTCCTTATCTTTTTTCAATATCTTTTGGTTGAAACCCAATTTTATTTGATATTAGAATGGCTACTCCAGCTTGTTTCTTGGGACTATTTTCTTGGAAAAACTGTTTTCCACTCTCTTACTCTGAGATAGTGTCTGTCTTTGTTACTTAGATGAGTTTCCTGTTTGCAACAAAATGGTTGGACCTGTTTATGCATCTAGTCAGTCTATATCTTCCTATTGGAAAATTGAGTCCGTTGATGTTAAGTGATATTAAGGAACAGTGATTATTGTTTCCTGTTGTTTTTGTGTGTTAGAGGTGGAATTATCTTTGTCTGGATATCTTCGTTTGGGATTGTTGGAAGAATATCATTTTCTTGCATTTTCTAGGGTATAGTTTCTAAAATGCCCCATAACCACTAAAGAAATAGAAGCAGTTATTCAAAGTTCCCAAACCAAGAAAAGCTCAGGACCAAATGTATTAGTGCAGAATTCTATCAGACCTTCAAAGATGACCCAATATCAGTAGTCATCTAACTCTTTCATAAAATACACAAAAAAGAAACACTACCCAATTCATTCTATGAAGCCATAATTGTACTTTTACATGAGTTAAACAAAGATCCAACAAAAAGAAAATTTAAGATCAATCTCCTTATGAACATTTATGTAAAAATATTCAATAAAGTTCTCACAAACTGAATTCAAGAATGAATCAAGGGGTCATTCTTCATGAATAAGTAGGCTTCATCCCTGGAATGCTGGGATAGTTCAAGATGTGAAAATATATCAAACTAATCCACTATATAAACAAACTCAAGGAAAAAAATTACAACATGATCATCTCACTAGATGCTGAGAAAGCATTTGACAAAATTCAATACTCCTTCATGTTAAAAGTCTTGGAAAGATCAGGAACTCAAGACTCATACCTAAACATAGCAAAAGCAATATATAGAAAACCAGTAGTCAAAATCAAACTAAATTGAGAGAAACAAAGCAGTACCACCAAAATCAGGAACTAGACAATGCTGCCCAGTCTTTCCCTACCTATTCAATATAGTACTTGAAGTACTAGCCAGCATAATCAGACAACAAAAAGCGGTAAAAAAGATACAAATTGCAAAGGAAGAAGCAAAAATATCACTATTTGTAGATGATAAGATAGTATGTTTGAGTGAGCTAAAATTTTTTACTAGGGAACTCATAAACTTAATAAAGAAGTTCAGCAATGTGTCTGAATATAAAATTAACCCAAATAAATCAGTAGCCTTCCTCTACTCAAAGGATAAACAGAAATGAGAAAGAAATTAGGGAAATGATGCCCTTCACAATAGTCACAAACAATATAAAATACATTGGTGTGACTATAATCAGGAAAGTGAATGATCTGTGTGACTAGGATCTGTGACAAGGACTGTAAGTCTCTGAAGAAAGAAATTAAAGATCTCAGAAGGTGCAAAGATTCCCCATGCTCATGGATTTTCAGGACTGATATAGTAAAAATGGGCATTTTGCCAATACAATCTAAAATTCAATGCAATTCCCATCAAAATTACAACTCAATTCTTCATAGAGTTGGCTAGAGAAATTTGCAAATTCATTTCTAATGACAAAAAAAAAAAAAAAACTCAGAATAACAAAAACTATTCTCAACAACAAAAGAACTGCTGGGATTACTATAATCCCCAGTCTCAAGCTGTATTACAGAGTACTTGTGATAAAAACTGTATGGTAATGGTATAGAGACAGCCAGGTATATCAATGGAATAGAATAGAAGAACTAGAAATGAAACCATATAAATATGGTCACTTGATCTTTGACAAAGGAGCTACATATATCTTTGGGAAGAAGACAGCATTTTCAATAAATGGTGCTGATTTAACTGGAGGTCAGCATGTAGAAGAATGCAAATTAAACCATTCTTATCACTTTATACAAAGCTCAAATCTAAGTGGATCAAAGATCTCCACACAAAACCTGATACACTGAAACTAATAGAATAGAAACTGGGAAAGAACCTGGAACTTATAGGCACAGGGAGAATTTTCTTGAATAAAACACCTATGGCTTATGCTCTAAAACCTATATATAATTAACAAGTGGGACCTCATAGTATTGCCAAGCTTCTGCAATGCAAAGAACATTGTCAATAGCACAAAATAGCAACCAACAGATTGGGAAAAGTCCAATCCTACATCTGACAATATATACCAAGAACTCAAGAGATTAGACCCAAGATATTCAAATAAGCCTATTAAAAATGGGGGACAGAGCTAGACACAGATTTCTCAACTGAAGAATATCAAATGGCTGAGAAGAACCTGAAGAAAATTTCAATATTCTTAGTCATCTGGGAAATGCAAGTCAAAACAACACTGAAATTCCACATCATACCAGTCAGATTTGCTAACACAAAAAGTCAGGTGATAGAAGATGCTGGTGAGGATGTGGAGAAGAAGGACCACTTCTCCACTGTTGCTAGGATTGCAGGCTGGTAAACCTACTCTGGAAATCAGTCTGGTGCTTCTTCAGAAAATAGGCTATTACTTAAGGACACAGCTGTACTATTCCTGATCATATATTCCAAAGGTTTTCCAACATATAAGAGAGACACATGTTCCACTGTTTTTATAATACCCTTGTTTATAATTGCCAGATGCTGGAAGGAACCCAGATTTCTTTCAACAGAAGAATAGATACAGGAAATATGGTATATTTATACAATGAAATACTCAGCTATTAAAAACAATGACTTTATGGAATTCTTATACAAATAGATGGAACTAAAAAATATCATTCTGAATGAGGTATTCCAATCACAAAATAACACATGTGGTATGCACTCACTGATAAGTGGATATTAGACCAAAATCTCATATGACTCTAGATCCAATCCACAGGCCACATGTAGTTCAAGAAGTTGGAAGACCAAACAGGGAATGCTTCACTCTGTCTTAAAATGGAAAGCAAAATATTCAGAGGAAGAAATACAAACACAAAGTTGAAAGCAGAGACTGAAGGATAGGCCATTCACAGACTGTGGTGATCTATCTCATATGCAGCCATAAAACCAAGACAATATTGTGGATTCAAGAAGTGCATGCTGATAGGTCCCTCACATAGCTGTCTCCTGAGAGTACCTGCCAGAGCCTGAGAAACACAGAGTAGGATGTTCTCAACCAACCATTGATCTGATAATGGGTTACTCAATTGTGGAGTTTGAAAAAGGACTAAAGGAGCTAAAAAGTTTTGCATCCCCAAGGAAGAACAACAATATCAACCAACTAGAACTCCAGAGCACCCAGACACTAAACCACCAACCAAAGAGTACACATGGTGAGACCCATGGTTCCAGCTGCATATGTAGCAGAGGATGGTCTTATCAGGCACCAAGGAGAGAAGATGCTGTTGGCCTTGTGAAAATTCAATGCTCCAGTGTAGGAGAATGCCAGGGTGGGGAGAAGAGAGAGCTAGTGCGTAGGGGAACACTCTCATAGATGCAGGAGGAGGGGGGATTGTATAGGGGGATTCCAGAAGAAAAAACCGGAAAGGGGATAATATTTGAAATATAAATAAAGAAAATATCCAACAACAAGAAAAAAGAAAGGAAGGGAAGAAGGCAGAAAGGAAGGAAGGAAGGAAAGAAGGAAGGAAGGAAGGAAGGAAGAAAGGAAGGAAGGAAGGAAGAATCACATCAAGAAACATAAAATCTATACAGGCTAAGAAAGTCAGGGTCTACTACTGAGTAGTAGAAATGGACATTGGGTTCTAACCTTGAAGATATTTAAAATTTATTCCAAATGGCAAGTAGAAAATCTTCTTCAATGGAATGTTACTGTGTATATCACCTACACTCCAAGGCAAGTTGTGTAAACATTCAGTTTTGGTCAAGGCTTCCTTGACTTTTTGTTTCCTTTGTTTTTTTTTTTTTTTTTTTTTTTTTTTTTTTGTTGCTTTTGTTTTTATTTGGGGGGGTAGTTTCTCTCTTTTTCCTTTTATTGTTTCATTCTTTCTTTGTTTTCTTCCTTCCCTTCTTTCCTCCCTATTTTCCTTTCCCCCTCTCTCCTCCCTTTCTTTCTGTTTTCTTATTTATCCTTTGCTTTTTAGCATTGCTGTTCCTTTGCATTTCTGTGTCTTTAATTTAGCAACTTTAACTTTTATTTCATTTTTTAATTATTTAATTTAAAATAAATTAATAAAATATATTAATTTGAGTGAAAATGGAGGAAGGAGATTCTGTGAGGAGCTGGGAAGGATAGTTATCAAATTTATTGCATGAAAATTTTAAAGAAAAAAAACATGTTAAAAAACACATCAAGACAAATCTGCACTACCTTAATATTCTTAAATGTGTGGCTTTCCCTAGAGCAATATGTTGATTTATTAGGACCCACACTCTTCTAGAAAATTTTCTCTCCATCCAACAGCAGTTAAAACAGTTCTTTAGTTAAGGTGAAGAGTTTATGACAACAATTCTCTGTGATGTACTTTGGCCTTGCATGGCCTTACTTATATATGTTAAGGCTAACATAACCACTGTGAAGTTTTTTTTTAACATTTATAATGAATTTTTATGTATTTACATTTTGGTGTTGTCCCAATTTCCCTTCTTCCTATCCTCTCCCCTTGCTTCTGTGAAGATGTTCCCAATCCAAACCACTCACTCTTACCTCATCCTCCTGTCATTCCCTTACAATGAGGAAATGAGCCTTTATAGGATCAAAGGCTACTCCTTCTATTGATGCCAGACAATGCTATCCTCTGCTACATATGTGGCTAGAGTAAAGAATCTCTCCATCTGTACTCATTGGTTGGTATTTTTAGTCCCTGGGAGCTCTAGAGGTCTCTAGTTGGTTAATATTGTTGTTTTCCCTTTCATCTCATTCAGTCCTTTCTCCAACTTCTCAATTGGTTAGCTGTAAGCATCTTCATGTCTATCAGTATAGCTCTGGTAGAATCTCTGAGGAGACATCTGTGTCAGGCTTTTGCCAAAATGCACTTTTTGGCATCAGCAATATTGTCTGGATTTAGTGACTGCATCTGGGATCCATCCCCAGGTGAGAACGTCTGTGGATGATCTGTTCTTCAGTCCCTGCTCCACTCTTTGTTCCTGTATTTTCCCATGTGAGTATTTTGTTCATCCTTCTAAGAAGGACTGAACCATCATTTTGGTCTTCCTTCTTTTTGAGCTTTATATGGTCTGTGAATTATTTCCTGCTTATTCTGAAGTTTTGGAAAGTATCTGCTTATCAGTGAGTGCATACCATATGCCTTCTTTTGTTACTGGGTTATGTCACTCAAGATAATATTTTCTATTTCTATGTATTTGCTTAAGAATTTCATGAAGTCATTGATTTCAATAGCTGAGTAGTAGTCCATTGTATAAATGTACCACATTTTTTATATCTATTCTTCTGTTGAAGGACATTTTGGTTCTTTCCAGGTTCTGGATAATTTAAATAAGGCTGCAATGAACATGGTGGAGCATGTATCCTTGTTATTTGTTGGGGCATCTCTTAGGTATATGCTTAGGAATAGCATACCTGAGTTCTCCGGTGAAGTCTTGTGTGCAGCTGTTTTGCTGTGTCTAGAATCATTCACCATTTCTGGCTCTTACTTTATCTACCCCCACCTTCTTCAATGATGCCTGAGCCTTAGGAGTATGTTTCATTTAGAGAACAGTATACTTCAGTATCTTATTCCCTTCACTGTAGTCATCTGTAAGTCTCTGATGGTGGTTGATGGATGCACGGATATAAAAGTAGAGGGATCAGTCATTAACAATTGGTTTACTACATTGCTCACATAGAATAATAGTAAATATTTCAGTTGGACCCACAACCTAGCCATAGTTTTGTGATATAATAATGCTAAAAAATATACATTTTGTATTGTGAAATGGTTGTAAAGCCAACCATAAAGATTAGTTACTTCCAATATATTCCTGCCACTAGTACACAAGTGTCATGCTCTGTTACTAATCTATATATTTCCCCGTGTTTGGAGCTCTGAGTCACTGACAATTACATTTTACGTATTATATCATACAGAGCACATGTCAATGGTACAAAAGCATGCAAGGAGTTATTTCATGGTGGGTTTTTTGATGTTTTATGAATCAATTATATAATGTTTTCAACAATAAAATCTGAATAACAAGTTTTATAGGGTCCTACATGGAATTGCATGGAATTGAATGATAATTGAAGGTGTTGAGTAAGATTTGGAAAATCTTACCAACAAATAATGATTTTTAGAATTTTACATAGTACAGCCACTTTATATAGTTATATGTGAACTCATGATATGGTTAAGCAGGGTTAATATGTAATTCAGCATTGCTAACATAGATTCACTCTGCAAGGGAATGGAAGTAGTTACCTACATAGAAATATAGACATACTTGGGAAAAAAGTTAATGAGAGATAAAGTAGAGAAACGAAGAAATGAATGGTAGAATTAAAATTTAAAAATATCTTTAAGGCCCTTGTATAAATTTTTCATCTGTATACTACTAATTATAATAAATGAATAAATTTAAATAAAAAATTAAATTACATTTTATTAAATTGTTTATATTATTTTTTAATTTATATATTGTTTCATTTGTTTGCATTCAAATGCTATCTTCTTTCTCGGTATGCTCTCCAACATTATTTTGAATGGCAAAAGTTTGCAAAACCCACATGTTCATCCATTAGTTAATGGGGAAACATATATATGTATATATGTTTTTTTTTTCAAATTTGGGTATTGTTGGCAATAAAGACTGAGATATAGAATTAAACTACAAGTGTAAGTATTCTAAATTCCATATAATTGCATATTTTAGGTGTGTCAGCACTTTAGTCAGTGTATTTTATTAATATTTATATTATAATATTACAAATTAATGAATATATATAATCATTATTTTAATAATCATAGAAATATAATGCTACCAAATTTAAAATTGAATTTTCAGGTGAGGGAAATCTTCATAGAGTTTCTTACAGTATGAAACCGTGTAACAAATATCCAGGAGAACCCATCATGAGATTAGAATGTAATTTGCCCAGTACTGATGTAGAGTGAATGTTAAAAGGCATGGCAATTTTGTTTAAGAGAATAAATGTTTTAGTTACACTATTTTAACCATTTTTTGACAATATGCTAAACCTCATGACATTGCATATTTAAGCAATTGCATATTTAAGTTTATGATATAGATTATGTTACTTCAATTATAATATCAGAAAGGAATATTATATATGTGTGTGTTTGTGTGTGTTGTGTGTGTGTGTGCGCACGCACGTGCTTATGCATATGTGTGTGTATGTACAGTATTTCACTGATCATTTAGTCTCCTGCATAAGAAAAATTGAAAATTCTATAAAGATTATTAAAAGATAACCTAAATTAGGAGGGCTATTATTGTTCAATTCTTTATTTTAGCATCTTCATCCGTATATAGGATCATAGTAAAACTAAACAAATACAGAATCAATAGATCACGACATCAGTCAGTTCTTGATGGTCAACTTTTTATTATTTGTCAGGTGAGCAGGCAAAATTATTCAGACACCTAAAAGAAAATCTTATTTCACTTGTATAAACAGAGTTTCAAAGTCACGTTTAATTTTATACATCTTGGATTCACCTGAATGTGAAATATGTATCCCAGTTTTAAACATGATGGCTTATACAAATGCCAAAGAAAAATAACCATTTGAAAAACATAGAAATGGAAAGAGATGAGCATATACAAACTGAACAGAATATTTAAAAAATCACAAAGACAATATTCTATAAAACATTGTTCTATATACACCCCCATCTCAGACAAAAAGAGAAAATAGAAAATTTAGGCACTACTGGCAAGTTACAAATCACAAGGAAGAGACATATTTTTCAGCATACATATATTCATGAAAGACAATAACTCTAGCCCATCTGTGGTATATTATGTCATATTGCAGTCATAAAGTTATTATGGATTCAGAGAGGTCTTCCAGAAGATGCATCTCCCACCTGTGCCTTTGAAGCAGAAGCCCATGGAAGCTCAGATAAGGTCCTCTTCAAATATACAACCAGATTCTTAAGAAGATATACCACAATAGAAAACTTGATGTGAAAATGACATCAGATCAAAAGGCTCATTCAGATCATAAGTTATGTAAACACAATAACTGCTCTAATATATTTATTGATTGGGCCTCACATCTAGCTGTAGGCCCTTTTATGGTTTTCAGAATATTTCTATCAAAATTATTTCTATACAGGGCAATGAAGCCAACCATTTTTATAGACCAAACAAAGGAGGTTTGGAGAATGGAATATTCTCTGGTACTTGCAGAGGATATACTCCTGAGGCAGGAAACCTGTGTACATGAATAAAATTTTAGGAGTAAAGAGAAAAATGATGAATTTCTCCTGGGTTTTAACTCTAAATCAGTACAAATGAGACCATAAATCAAATCTTGTCATAGTTCAAAAAACTCTTTATTTCCTATGATGTTGAGTACAATTCACTGAATAACAAGAAGTAAGAGAGAAAGAAGAAGAAGAAGAAGAAGAAGAAGAAGAAGAAGAAGAAGAAGAAGAAGAAGAAGAAGAAGAAGAAGAAGAAGAAGAACAAGAACAAGAAGAACAAGAACAAGAAGAAGAACAAGAACAAGAACAAGAACAAGAACAAGAAGAACAAGAAGAACAAGAAGAACAAGAAGAACAAGAAGAAGAAGACTCCCTCACAAATAAATGCTCAAAGATCTCAAAGTTTTACCATGAGTCTTGGAATTCAAAACAGGATCCCCTCTTCGTCTCTTTCCCTGAAGAAAGCATGGAACTTGTAAATCAAAGGATCCTGCACCATTCAGCTAGGACTAAAAATTAAAATGAGAAATAAAGAGCTATGTGATATGAAGCCCTGACATGCAACAAGCTCAGCTCATCTCCCCCAGTCTTCATAAACACACATTCTCTTCGCTGTGATTCATAAACACACATTCTCTTCGCTGTGCTTCCTCTGCACCAACAGTCTTCCCACTTCAGGGTCTTTGATGTTACCTTTCTCCCATAGATGTCAATTTCCTTCATATGGACCTGGCCATTTGCTTGCAAATGGGAAATGATTTTCTTCTCTGGACAGTGGGCAAGAAAAGGTAATCCAGAGCCCTTACTCAGTTTTATTTGTTTTGCTTGTCAACGTGTAAACCATTATGTCTTCAAATGCAAGGCTTTGGTATGTTTGCTCTCTTCTTTGTCTTTGTCTCCTGGAATTGAGTATAGAATAAGAAGGTATTCAGAACTGACTACATAGACAAGTACAAAAGCCATCCTATGGATAGGATCTCTCCGGCTTCATTGTGATTCGGTTACTAAACCCACACCAGAGACACATTGGGGAAAAGAACAGAACTTTATTTGCCTCATACTTCCAGGTCAATGAAGTCTGTCCTCGAAGGAAGTCAGGGCAACAATTCAAGGAGGAGTTGGAGTAATGCCCCACCACATGGGCATCAGCCCAGCACATAGTCGGTGCTGCCTACAGGTGACTAGGCCCTCCCAAATCAACAATAATCAAAACAGACCTTCACAAACACGGCTGCATGTCCCTGCAATGGCTGTTAGTTTTGCTACCTTCCCTTCACTCTTTCTTTTTCAGCCCTGATTGACCATTGCATTTCAGTCTTTTCCACCCAGTGCATTTGAAACCCTGCATTCTAGTTCCCATCCTTTCCCTCATCCATCCATCCTTGTAGTCTCTTATTGTCAACCCAGACCTCTGTTTATGCAGATTGAAGCTTTCTTATTGTCTTAGTTAGGGGACTTTTTGTTGTAATAAAACACCATGACCAAAGCAACATAGGAGAAAAGGATTTATTTGGATTATGCTTCTACATCTCTGTTTATCACTGAAATTAAGTCAGGATAGGAATTCACTAAGGATAGAAAGAACTCTTAAGGCAAGAGCTGATGTAGAGAGTCCATGGAGGGGTGTTTTTTAATTGCTTGATCCCCATGGCTTGCTCAGCCAGTTCTCTTATACTACCCAGGACTACCAGCTAAAGGGTAGCTGCATCCACACTGGGCTGCCATCCCCATGCCCACATCAGTCACTAAGAAATGCTCTACAGGCTTTCCTGCAGCAGTATCTGATTGAAGAATTGTCTCAAAAAAAAAAAAAAAAAAAAAAAAAAGAAAGGTTTCCTCTTCCCAGAAGAGGAACACTTGTGTTAAGTAGACAGAAGATTGGAAAGCATTGTTTTATTAGTAGATACATATCTAACACTAATGTCCACATATATGTAAATGCGAACAATGTCTTTCTGGGTCTGAGATACTAAGAATTATTTGTTCTAGGTCTATCCATTTTATGATGTCATTTTAATAGTAATATTGCATTGTATAAATGTACCATTTTTAATCTAATAAACACTTAGCTTATTTTCAGTTTCTAGGTACTATGAATACAACAACTGTGAACATAATGTTTCAGGTTTTTTGGGCCAAGTTATAATTTCAGGTTAATTTTTATATACTGAATATATATATTCATTTATATATATTCATATATATTACATTGTAAAAGTGTTGTTTCTAAGACATGTTGAAATGTGTCATATGTGTACCATGTACATATAAAATCTACATGTGATTATATATATGTATGTGTAATATATACGTGTGTGTGTCTCTGTGTGTGTGTGTACAGATACATAAATATATAAATGAAGGTGTAATGACACATTCACCAACTAATAATTTTAGTAATTTTATTGAATACTAACCCAATGAGATAAATAAATAGTTAATTACTTCAAACTTTTTCCCCAGTGGAGGTATATTTTTGAAAACACCTTATGAGGAGCCAAGGCATATTCAACGTTAAAAAAAAGAAACATGTACTTGTAAGTAGTTACATCTGAAGTACAACTATAAAATATATTGTTAGACATAAAACCCACATTTGCAATGTTTCAACACAAGTTACCTTGATATCAGGACATAATACCTTAACATGCTAGAACCCAAACTGAAATTTCTTTCTTTCTTTCCTCCTTCCTCCTTCCCTCCTTTTCTCCCTTCTTCTTTCCTTTCTTTCTTCCTTCTCTCCTTTCTTTCCTTCTCTTCTTCATCTCTCTTTCCCTACTTTCCTTTCATCTTTTCTTCCTTTTTTTTTCCTTCTGTATCTTCCATATTTCCTTTCCTTCTTCCTCCATTTCCTCCTTAGTTTCTCTGTCTCCTTCCTTAACCCCTCTGTCCTTATATTCTATAATCTCTTTATTTCTCTTTTCTGCAATTTTCAATACTGTGCTCTTAGATAGCAGCATATTTAAAAATAAAAGTGAATGGAGAATCCTAAAAAAAATCGATCTCAGTGGTCTACACAACCTGATGTCCTCATAAAACTAAGAAAACAGAGAGGAACAAGAACTATTCACACATTAACACAAGCACCATAAGAAGGTAGTGATTTTAAAGCAGGTCTTAGGAAAATATGTGTTTCTCATGCACAGGAACTCAATAGTTAACAGTATGTATTTTGCTGACTTGGTAATTAAAGAGGAAATGTTAATATTTGAAAATTTCTTGTATTATTTAATTATTTTTGAGAAATATGGTTAAGGAAAATGTTATAATTTTTTGAGTAAGCACAAACATAGTCATCTACCAATAAATTCAAGCAGTCAAGGAAATATTTAATTGAATTAGTTTATTATATGTAGTTATAATGAATAGCCTATATTTTAATTATGTAATGCATCACTTTATTGCTTTTATTTTCATGTTTACCTGGTAAAACTTTAAAATAATGGCCCAGTTAAGGTAATTAATGTTGAATTACAGAGGAAATCCAATTGAATTACTTGTGACATTCACATTAATACTAGATGAGTTCACTGTGATTAATGCTGTTAAATAGATACCAGAGGAATTAATATTGATTAGGCAATTATTTTAAAGTGTGGCTGTTTATTGCAATTTACACCAACTCTTTTATTTGAGGAAACCTTTCTTCATTGCTCTGTCCAGGGCAGGCTGCATAATTGCCTTGAGAAGCTGGAAGAAGCTCACACAGATTGAGAAGCAGGAAGAACAGCACACAGATTGAGAAACAGGAAGCAGCTCACACAGAATGAGAAGCAGGAAGAAGCACACACAGATTGAGAAGCAGCAAAAACAGTAGACAGATTTTTTGTTGTATTCTTACATTCTAAACATATATACAGATGCATATATACATGTGCCAAAAACCTCAGTAGGTTTTAAAGGTGACTGTCGATATTTAAGTATGTATCTATAGAGAGGCATCACACTCAAATATTTACACTGGTGGCTGCTTTTAAAGTCACAGAGCACTTCACTGTCTGTTGCTAAGCCTTCCGCTATGATGGACTGCTTACCTGCTGGCACCGTCCTGGGAGATGTCTACAAAAATAAATTCAATTTTTGTAATATCTGGACAGAAAATTGGAAGGAAGGAAAAGAGATGACTTGTAGCACAATTTGTGAAAATGTGAAATAGATAATGCTATATTTTGAACACAAAATGAGTAAATTCGTGAAAAACAAACCTGAAAAATAAGGCATTTTTCATGTGGACACATGTGTTGTTTGTCAGTAGAGTTTCCTCTCATATAAAGTTCTGTTTCCACAATGTCTTTATTTCAATGTAAAACAGGAATGTCTAAAATATCCATGAGAGCATGTCTACCATGAATCAGTCAGAGTTCAAAACCAATACACACACACACACACACACACACACACACACACATATATATATATATATGTATATATATATATGTATGTATATATATATATGTACATATATACACATATTTATATATACACACATATATATATTTATATATACACATATATGTATGTATATATACATATATACACAAATATGTATATGTGTAGATATCTCTGTATTTCACACATGTCTACACAGATGCATTGCATACTAAACATAATGTTATATGTTCAGAATCAGTTAATGGCATGTAAGAAATAAGAGTCCCAGATTTGATACTTTGGAAGTAGAGTGGAGAAGGTTTCTACTTCAGTCAGAAGAGTGTGACTTTTAGTGTAGAGTTTCTATGCTTTGAATTTGAACTATTTGCATGAGGCTTGTCCTTATTATCAAATGCTAATATCCCTCACTTAATTTAATTTACAGTACAATTTAGCTGTATCTTTAGTATATCTTCACAAACACTTTACATCACTGTTTGGAGAGCTGAGCTCAACAGCCTCCTGACAGCTGTATCTGGCTAACCACAGCACCATCAACAGTCTGAGGACTTGAAGGGCCCCTGTCCTCTGCCTCTCTCTCTGTCTCTCTCAGTCAATTTCCTTTGCTATAATTAGAATATATTTCATTTCTTTCCCCTTTAAATGACTTTTGTAGATTTGGGATCCTAATAACTCAGCAATCCTGAAGAATATTCTTTTATTGGCAAGGGCAATATGTCTCCCAAAGTAATTGTGTTTTCTCACACATTTCTTTATAACACAAATGTACTGATGTTTCTCTGTTACACTGTCGGAGCCACTCCATATTGTAAAGGGAGGACAAATCACTTTTTTAAGTTGTGTTTTGTCTTTAACATGGAGAGTGTCCCTAGCAACACTGCCGAACACATGCAATAAATGATGAACAGTCATACAATGAACACTGAAGGATGCTCTGCTACGAACGTGATAATAGACTGGTGATACAAGAAGTGATTAATGCCCAAAAGTTAATTGCTTTCTTCATAGTCAGAATATATTTTATTATTAGAGCTTGCATGTGAGAACATGTTTCATATCAAAATATATTCCCAGGTCATGTTGCATATATACATTGATTTGAATTTCGTATTGATTCTTCTTTTCTCTAGGCTTTAACAGACTTACTGAAATTAAATATGTTTTCCAACTTCGGGGAGTTGATCTGGAAATTTTTGAAATGCTCTTACTGTTCCCAGGAGGGAAAATTCAATCACTCACACAAGCACTATTTGTGTCCATGTATAATTCCTCAATTTAACTTCAAGATATGTTTAATGCATGGCAACAGAGAGCATGGTTTATTGCATTTTTCTAGCCAGGAGAATATTTAAACTGAAAGTAGTTTGTCTTTCTGTCACAACAGAAACAGTTATTTCCCCCTGTTTTTACATGATCAAGGCACAGTTCATAAAACAATTAGAAAGAAAACCAAAGATGGCAAACCCCAGAAGAGAATGCCTCCTGGTCTTGCACTGTAATAAGACTGTCTCTAGACAAATCTCAACCAACAAGTGTGTGCCATGCTCAGTCATAAAAGTAATGAGTATTTAAAATAAAAAAATAGTAATGAGACTTATCAGATCAGATTATGTTATAAACAATGTCTGTAGAACTGATATCACTGTAGTACATGATAGAAAATGAGTTCTTAGAACTTTTAAAAATTAAAAAAAGTATTGCCAAAGAATGCTGAATCATCCAGCTCCCCACTGAAGCCAGGTTTTGGATCTATAAAGCAAAACTGCTTTTGTTACAAGGCTCAAACCATCTTCCAGATGATGTACATCAGCTGATCTTAAAATGTATGTGGCATTGTGTGACTAACCCAGGGAAGAGTCAGCTCTTAAATTTAAAATGTAATTTGAGGCTTATCAGGTGATGTTGATGTCATGTTAGATGGAATAGTTTGCATGGCTTCCATTACCAATTAGAGTGCAATCATTTAAATCTTTTATATCTGACATAATTTTCTGAGCTTTTTATTGGCTTTTGATGACTTCCTTCCTTTCCTAGTTCTATCCATGTGCCGACAACTTGCTGTTCATCAGGTTCTTGTGCTGACTGCCATTACTTTTCCCCCATTTATTGCTTAGATTGGAATGCACCCCCAAAATCTCATAGTAGCTGAGTATGAAAGATATTTTCTCATAGCTGTTTCTTTAAAAATAAGTAAAGAAGGATTTCTAAAACATGCTTACATATTTTCTATAGAATGTGCCATTAAGTCACAAACATATTCCTAAGAAACATAGCTTAGGTATTAAAAAAAAATTGTACCAATGTGGGTTTTGTGGTGTAGGCTGTTATCCATTGTTATTTCTTTTTTTTTAAACGACTTTATTTTACAAAACAAAGATAAATGTACAGATTTTAAACATATTTTGCTTAAAATTATACATTTTTGTCAGTACTGTTTTTTCAGATATTAAAATAATTTTTACATAAAACCATGTGAATATATTTTTTAGACAGTACTTGATTTTTTCAAGAGCTTGACAGCATGCATTGAAAACCTAATAGTTACCATGAGCATAAAGTACATGCAAAACAAAACGCAACATGGAAATAGTCAAAGTCTTCTTGCTTTGTAAATATATATATATATATATATATATATATATATATATATATATATATATATATATATATATATATATTTGTTTTCTTTATTTCTTGGACTTCATACAGTTTGTGAGTTGTTTCTGGGGGAGTGCAAGCCTCTGGGGTTAGCATCCCAATATCAGTGACTGCATATTATGTCTGTTCTTTTGTGCCTGGGTTATCTCACTCAGGATGATATTCTCTAGATGCAGCCATTTTCTTAAGAATTTGGTTAAGTCATTGTTTCTGGTGGCTGAGTAGTATTCCATTGTGTAAATGTACCACAATTTTTGTATCCATTCATCTTCTGAAGGACATCTGGGTTCTTTCCAGCCATTGTTATTTCAATACTAATTTATATCTATGTGATGTCATACCTTAAGAAATCTGCCTCCAAATGAATGGAATTAGAAAATATCATCCTGAGTGAAGTTACTCAGACTTAAAACTACATGTACGGTGTAATCACTAATAAATAGATATTAGTCAAAATTGTAGAATACCCAGGACATAATCCTTAGGACTCAAGAAAGTTAACAAACTGAAGGACCCAAGTGAGGCTTCCTCAATCCCCACTTGGGAGGGAGAAGAAGGCAGTCATGGAGGACAGAGGGAAGGAGTGATTTGGGTGCGGGAGGGGAGAGGATAGAGAAGCAGGGAAAAGGATTGAAGACATGAGGGCCAGCAGAAATAATGGAAACAGGAAACATTTGGAGGTAAGAAGTAGGGGGACCCTTTAGAATATACCAGAGACTTGGGAGGTGAGAGACTATCAGGACTCAAAGAGAATAACCTTGGATGAAATGTTCTAAAGTAGGGATGGGGACTTGTAGATTTTCACCTCCAGTGGACGGACAGGACATCAAATAGAGGGATGGGATTACCGTCCCATAGTCAAAAGCTCTGACTCCGTATTGTTCCTGTCAAAATGCACTGCAGAGACAAAAGCAGAAGAAAGCATGAGAGAAAATATTTCCAGTGAAAGGCCCAGATGGGGATCTGGCTCAACTGGAGGCCTTGGGCCCTGTCACTGTTATTGATGCTGTGGTGTGTTTGCAGAAAGCTGCCTAGCAAGGCATCCCTCGGAGACACCCAACAAGCAGCTGAAAGAACCAGAGGCAGATACTAGCACCCAACATTTGTGGTCAAATTATGCAAAAGCTGGAAGAAGCTGAGGAGGAGCGCAGCCCCATGGGAGTACCAACAGTCGTAACTGACCTGGACCCCTGAGATCTCACAGTCACTGAGCCACCAACTAAGCAGATACACCAGCTAATATGAAGTCCCTGACATATATACGTCAGAGCACCGCCTGGTCTGCCTTAGTGAGAGAAGATCCACCTAACCCTCTAGAAACCTGAGGGCCCAGGGAGTTATAGAGAGGCCTGCTGGGGTGTGTGGAGTAGTGATATCCTCTTGAAGAGGGAATAGGAAGAAGGGAGGTTGGAGGTATAAAATGGGGAGAGGTCAGAGGCAGACGAGAATGGGATGATGTCTTAACTGTAAACAAAAGGATTAAAGAATAAATAAATAAATAAATAAATAAATAAATAAATAAATATGACTTCTATTCTTCCTTGGAAAAATGTCACCTGGGATATTTTGTTTTATTTTCTTTTATCTATTTAATATTTTATTATTTGTATTTAATGAACTGATTGGTAGATAATATTAAAACAACAATTGAGTAATATTGTTAAGTTTGCTTGTAAAAAATAAGTATTCTTTGTAGTTTTAGAATATTCTTTAGTTTGGATAGATGTCAAAAAAGATTTTTTTCTAGCAATGTACATCATTATTAATGCATAAATTTTCTTTGAAACCAAATAAAAAACATATAACCAATTTAGATTTAATATATGTATTTTTCCCAAAATACTGCATGGTGAGAGTTTTCTCTTGTTGAGAAAAGTAAAATACTGTTTCAGGGTAAAATATGAATAAGAAGGAAAATGTAGATCTAATTTTGCAATTGGAGCTTGCATACTTAATGCTTTCCTGTTCATTTTCAGCACTACAGAGGAAAGGCTTAAACGCTTTGTTGTATTTTTAAAATAGTTCTGGTAGAGTTCTATTTAAAATGTAATCCATTCTCTGAAATCCTACAGGGGGACGGGGGAGTTGGTTCCCTGGGTAAAAGTGCTGGCTGTGCAAATCTGCTAACCTGGCTTTGATTGCTGGGTCTCAGGTAACAGGAGGCATTTCTCTCATGTGTATTCAGGAGATGTGGGAGGTGGGGATAAGTGAGTACACAGAAGACTGGACTAACTCTTGGCGAAGTTATTGAAGCAGAAGAGATTGCTCATCCACAGGTCCTAGGGAAAAAACCAATACCAAAGTTGTCCTGCAAGTTCTGAAAATACACCCTCATATACAGAAAAGAAATATGAATAAACAGTATGCACTTGTGATAGGATGCCATACACTTGCTTATGTAAGTATGACCCAATGCCATTCAGAGAGCTTCCATATCCACTCGAAAAAAAAAAAAAAAAAAGTCTCTTGCTCTTATTTTCAGCATCTTCTGTTGTCCTAGTACCTGATACTTGACTGTGGTACAGGGATCATCTGTCAGTTCTGAAGATTTGTCTTCTCCCTGTCCTCTAGCCTCTACCCTTGCTATCCACCCAGACCGGTTACTTTGTCATAGAAGAGGTACCTCCTATGTACTCATGAAGTTATTCAATCTGTATGGGTTTTATGGTCTGCTTGGGTCCTAAAGCCCTCTGCATGTATACTATGGTCGTGTGAGTTAGTGGTATTTTAGGACTCAGAACAGTGCAAATAGAGAGTCTCTGACTCCTGTGTCTGCTCTTAGAACCATTTTCTCTCTATTGGGTTAATTTGCCCAGCCCTGACATGAAAGTATTGCCTAGTCTTATTGCAGTTCTTGGCCATGGTCAGTTAATACCCCTTGTAGTCCTACTCATTTCTACAAAGAAATGGAGGAGTGGATATGGGGAATAGGGCAGATTGAAAGAGAGGGCCTGAAAAATGTGGAGGGAGGGGAAACTATAGTTGGGAGTAATATATGAGAGGCAAATAAAAAATAACAATAACTGAATAAAATATGTCCCAGAACACGGACGTGTTTTTTTTTTTTGAAACATCTCATCTCTTTTGTCCCATGAATCAAGCATTTATATACATGGGTTAACCTTCTGTTAAGTGCTTTGCTATCTTCTTGATCTTAATTAAGTAAATAGAGTTAAATGCGACTTTATAAAATATTTTAATCACCAATATGTTTAAAAAATCTGGATGCACTTAAGAGACGATTATTAAGATTTTCTCTGGTTGTATTGAACAAAATTATCAAAGAAATGTAACCACCTCATACACAAGTCACCTAGACAGGACTTCTTATGGTGTTTTCTGAGAGATGTATGAGCATTTTATAGGAATTACTTGATTATAAATGTAGAGGATCAAATTATTTTGATTTGAGCAGAAGAATGCTTAAAAAAAGAAAGTAGATTCACTGTAAGATATTGTACAGACTATTTTGACGGGAACATGTCTTAATCAGTTTTTTATGCTTCCCATCATCATAATCATGAAAAGTCTACAGTTCTTTATTCTAAAAAGAGAATGTCTAACTAAAATATATGTCTTTGTCATAGGGGTTGTCAATCAGTTCTTGAAGTCCTGTGAACTTGAAACGATTGATTGTTGATTAAACAAAGAATTTTATTTACTTTGTATATGTGTTTGTATGTGTGTGTGTGTGTGTGTGTTTGTGTGTATTACTCATGTGTTTCAAGGTGTGTACATATGTTTACAGGCATGCCAAACATGCAGCTGAGTGTGGGAGCTGAGTTTGACGTGTAAATGTCTAAATTCACTTTCACAACTTGTTTTTTATTATGGTATAATTTTTATTTTAAATCCATGTGTTTTATATAGTAATTTTTTTCATCTGTGTATGTGGAATCATTCCTGCATCGCTGATATAAAGCCAACTTAATTTGGGTGGGTAATACATATAAATTTGGCTTGCAATTATTTTACTGAGTAATTTTTCATTTATGTCCATAAGGGTATTGATCTTTAGTTTTTCTTATTCATTATATATTTACCTGGTTTGAGTATTAGAGTAATACTTACTTCTTTGAAAGGGTTTGAAGTCCTTCTGAGTAAGGGTCTCTCACTGAAATTCTACTTCTTTTCATAGATAACTGGCTAGCCAGGAAGCCACAAGAATACAGCCACTTAAACTATGTTTATAGGCATGTTCTGCAACACCTGACAATTGAAGTGGCTTCAGGCAATTCAAATTCTGGTCATCACAGAGGTTATTCATTCATCATGTCCCACATCTTCTCCATAGCTTAATTTTAATCAAGTACAGATCAAAACTTTGAGCAATGTTTTAAGATCATAAGTAATTGTGTGCAGAAATGATAAAATGAATATTTCTGCATTAAAAAAAGAAATCTAATTGTAAATGAACCCATAATCTAGTTTTAATTATGCTTCTCCCATGGCAGTAACCACTCCATATTCAAATATTGAAAAATTATGCAACAAAATGTTTAAGATGAATTTGGCTATAACTTTAAATGAAAATAAATAAAAACTACCCAGATGTGGTTTCTAAATAAGCCATGTGCTCTCTCTTCAAACATTTTCAATATCTGTTAGGATTTTATAACAGTGAATTTTTTAAACAGAGTACTTCATGTTGAAAAATCACTAATTTGAGATTCATTATTCTCCATTCAGATGCATTTTGTATAATTTATAACTGATGTCTGTAACTTCTGTGTTGATAACATATGTGTCTTAGCGAGTGTGTTTTTGTAGTATTTTCTCCTCTCCTCTGACTTCCTTGAACTCTGGGATTATTGCTATTCCTTTTGTGTCCTCTCTGCTCCTGTCTCATTGTTAGATCATTTCTGGTATCAATTCTCCATCACCTTCAACCTTCCTAAGCATTTGCTTCAGTGGACAATATTTCTCCATCAGTGGTCTTTGGAATTGACCTTGTTATCAATCACTTCTCACTCAAACGTTTTTTATTCTACTTAGCCAGAACCTCTTCATTTGCCTTCCTGTGAATCACAGAGACTAGTACAGCTTTGCCTTCAAACTCTTTCCCTTTGTATTAGAACCTCATTGAATCAAAGCCAAAACAGGCGATAAAATCAGCTCAGAGGCATGTGAGTTAAATGTGTCTGACAATGTTTGAACTGAGTGGTTCGGGTCTCACCTGCCTTCTTGACTTCAGAATATAACAGAAGTCTCAAAAGAGTATTAAAGTATTAGGCAGAATGTGATACAGGATGAGGGTACAGATCTCAACTAAAATGAGAGATTTTATGTGGGCCCATGGAAACAAAAGACAAAGAGTGAAGTGGACTTTAATCCAGAACCAGTAGCAATCATACTGAATCCTAAGAGAGTTTGTGGCATTTATTATGGTATGCCAGTTATTGCCAGTATTAACACAGAACAGAAACAGGGATAACTCTATCCACTCAACATAACCATCGCACAATGTTGAGATGAAGTCAAGAACTTAGTCACAAATACTCGCTTAATACATTCTAGTTTGTTGTTAACCCCTTAGGTTCATTGCAGCTATCCAGTATAACATTGCAAAAGGAAATTATTTAAACCTGTTGTGCTTCATGGTTTAATATATATCAGTCACGTAGTAATTATTCTTCACTTAGTTTCAGCTGTAAGTGCATTATCTGGAAGCTTCCTGGGAGAGATCTCCCATAATGCTCATTCCTGTTATAAGGAGCTATTACTGGGAGTGCTAGGGACTCAGATCACTCTAGCCATGTAAGTGCCTTGGTTCTTCTATTTATTATCTTAGCTTGGAGTGCAACCTTCCATGGAAACTGTGCTCCTCGAGAAAAAGTTTGGAGAGTCCTAGTTCAGTATCTCAAATCTCTTAAAACTCAGGCTCAATTTCACCATGTGATTTCCTGTTCTCATTAAAAGCAAGTTATGAACTAGGTCAGGTTCAGAGAGGGCAATTGGCCAGGGCACTCAATGAAAGAACTGTTGGGTTTCTATCACCTTGAATTTACTATAGGTGTTTAGTAGGAAATGTAGGCTCAAGGTAAACAAGAATGAAGACCAGAAAAAGGAAATGCCTCAGGTTTCTTTACAAAACCACCTTTACACCATTTCAAGAGTGAATAGAATTTATAAAGTATACATTTAGGAACAACTACATGTTGCTGCTGAAGTATTAAATAAAGTGTCAATTAAGCATCTTTCTTTTATTTCTCAAAAATGTTTTATTGGAAATTCTCTGCATTAACATTTCAGATGTTATTCCTTTCCCACAATTCCATACACCCTCCCCGTTCCATTGCTTCCATGAAGTTGCTCCCTCTCCTATCCACCCTCTTTGTCCTCAGCACTTTGCTGTTTTCCTACACTGGGAAAAGAAGCCTTTCCTGGGGCCTTTTCTCCGATTGATGTCAGAAAATGCTATTCTCTGTTGCATACATACCTTATATACTACTCTTAGGTAATATGTACACACTGTATTTTGTAAATTTCAAATTTAACTTCTTCCAAAAATCAAATATAGTGGTTTTATGAAGTAATCAATATAATTATAAGCAAACTGTTTCAGTCAATACATACATCATCACACTTGGATTTTTTTTTCAACATGACCTAGAGATCTGAACTCTTATAGGACAAACACTTCATGCACTGAGTCATATTTTCAGTCACAAAGATAAGATTGTTCGTGTAGTTTTAAGTGATAAATAATTGTAAAATGAAATTGCAGTTTATTTTATAGATTATAATCTTTTTATTATTAATTTTTACAACTAGAATTTCTGTTTCACAGCAAGTCACTTACATTCCTTAAATAACTATTCTATACATTAAACATGTGCTTTAATATAACCTGTGGATTGTATCTATATGTGTCCCAAATTTTTTTCTTTTTTTAAATAAATTGAACAACTTAATTTTAAAAACAAAGATAAATATACAGATTTTAAAAGCATTTTTGCATAAAAGTATATGAATACATTTTTGTCAGTACTTGATTTTTTTAAAGGTTTGATAGTATGCATTAAAATCTTAGTAGTTAAAATGAGCATAAAGTAATGTAAAACAAGATGTAACCTGGAAATAGTCAAAGTTTTCTTGGTGTGTAAAGATTAAGCATAATGGTTTTTCATTTTCATTATTTTTTTTTGTTTTTTTGTTTGTTTGTTTGTTTGTTTTGGCCTTTGTCTTGTCTTGAACTTCATATAGTCTGTGAGTTGTTTCTGGGGTGTTCAGAGCTTTCTGGGATTAATATTCAATTATCAGTGACTGCATATTATGTCTGTTCTTTTGTGACTGGGTTATCTTACTCAGGATGATATTCTTTAGATGCATCCATTTTCACTTCATGAAACCATTCCTAAAACTTTTGGTCTATATGCAAATTCTGTTTCTCATGCATGGATCTTGGAATTAATAAGGAAAGTGAAATGGAAAACCCTTCCGTTGATTATTTCCCTATAGAAGTCACAGAGATTTTTTTCTTATCATAAATCTGTCTAATAATTAGAAGAAGACTTCCTGTGCTTCATAGATGACTTCCCATCACAAGCCACACCTTAAACTTTGTGCTGGCTCTTCAGTCCAGTGAACTCATAATGAGCTTTCTTTCTGCAGACCCATTGACTATTCATTTGGGAGACATGTAGTTTCCTTTGTGAAGATTTATGGTGTCGCTTGTGTCTTCAGCAGTCAGTGGAAGTTAAGGAGTCCCCTGGAGCTGGAATTGAAGGGTAGAAGCTACCATGTGGGTTCTGGGGGCTGAACCCATGTCCTCTGTAAGAACAACATGAGCTGCTGGGTGCTAATCTATCTTTCTTGCCATGGAAGCCAGTTCCTAGGCAGCTGAAATCTTTTTAATGCTATTTTTTACTTCATAGAATTGTTAATGCAACTGTGGTACAAAGACTCATTAAAAAGCCCACATTATAAAATAAATGAAAATATAATGAATATTAAGGGATCTTTTTTAAAAAAATGATTTCAGTACAACATATTAATTCTTAGTTCAAAGCAATAACCTTAAAAACTCAAATGCAAAGAATCATAAAATTATTGGAGGATTACGTTCCTTTTGAATCTCCTCTTTATTTAAAGTAAAACTCACATCTAGTTTTAATGACAATTCCCCAATACACAAAGCTGGTTCTTGCCTGTACTCAAAGTAATCAATTCCCATTTTCTTTGTGTATTGTTGAGGCACAGCGCTGTTGCACACCATGAGCTAAGTCTGCCTCCCTTGGAGCTGACTTTCCCTCTCTACCCTGCACAGTCTCCAGCAGACCACTTTAGGGTTTGAGAACTGTTCAGTCAGTGTGTGTTGTTTTGATTTTACAAAAATCACTAATGTTATTCTAACTGAGATAGGTTAAAAATAAAATGTAAAATAAAATAAACATTATCCCAAACAAGAAAAAGGGTGTGTTTTTATGATTGGTGTGAAAATGACTGATAACGGCAGAAACAAACACCCATCGGATTTGAGAAAATGCTTCGGAACAAATCCTTATTTCTACATTGGTCTTAACAGATCAAATCATCTGTGTCTAGATGACCTGGGGGAGCTAATATATCGATCTTTTGTCTTTGCAATACAGGGATTCTTTAGTCTTTAGGTGTATTTGAACATGTACACCACAGATCTGAAGTCTCAGACAGGAATAATAATTTTTAAGGAAAAAATGAATATAAATATTCAGCTACTTCTAAATATTAAATTTTATACTATTGATGGAACAATATAAAGAAACTGTATTTTAATCTATTTTAAGTGTTTTCTTTTTAATATATATTTAGATAGATAGAGTTATCTATTCTGATTTATATTTGTTTGATTAATGCTTGTTCAGAAGTACAATTGTAAGAAATATGTTGCTTTGCTGTTTTCCCTTCTTTCTTCTTTCTTTCTTTCTTTCTGTCTGTCTGTCTGTCTGTCTTTTTTTCTTTCTTTCTTTTATTTTCTTTTCTCTTTTCCCTGTTTTAGTTGTATTTGATTTTGTTTGGCTTTGTAGCCCTGGGTTTTGAACACATGGTCTTGCACACGCCAGACAAGTCTCCTGCTACTGATTGGTATTTTCTTCTCGCATGTATTTATTATTCTTTTTCTTAACTACATCTCAAACATCTTAGGTGAATGTAAAACGGGCATACTGATCATAATTTTCTGCACACAAATGTTGCCAATGTTAAGAAGCTGTGTAGCGACCCCTAAATGCATATGCAGCACAGCCTCCTACAAGCATTCATCATAAGACAGTTGCAGCATAGAAGACTACACTCATTAGGTTTTTCAGAATTGCTCAAATTTTTAAGCATGTTTATTCTATTATATAGTCCCAACCCGGATATTGTATTTTTATAGACTTTGGAGAACTGACTCTTGTGCATTGGTGCCTTGGATTAAATTAATTGAATAAGCAATTTTATGGAACTCTAACTGCAGTGCTGTTAAAAATGTCACTTAAATTCATATTCTTTGGTCATTACACAATTACAATGCCTTAGTTTTCTTAAACCCCGTTTTGAGCTCGTTCATAGATTCCAATTAATCCTGGTTAGTTTGAACTGAATTGAATTAGACTATGCAAGCTGGCAGTAGCCTTAGGGCAATATAAAAAGACTTGGGAATTCAGAAGCCCATGGGTCTAGTGGGCAACAGCAGGACTGGAGTTCTGCTCCCAGGTGAGTCTGTAGGAGACACACAGCACTATGTTACCCAGCAGCAGAAGTACAGGATCTGAGCAGTGGTTGGAGGAGTGGGGTCTGCGCATCTCACAACCACCTGTTCTCTTCAGTTTGATCCTTTGTGGGGTTTTTGTTTGTTTGTTTTGTTTTATTCTGTTTGTTTGTTTGGATTTTTGTAATATTTTTCTTCTACAGAATAGAGACATTTCTTTCGGGGGTATATGAAGATAAATATTTAGAAATAACTACCTAATCAAGATCAGATCTAGAACAATGGCTCCAGATATATCAAGATGTAAGAGGGAAATCTTAAGAGTTTCCAATCCCAAAGAACTATAAACACCTAGGCAATGATGAAACCCGGAGAAAATAATTTTCCCCTAATTTTCCCATCAATTGTTTGTTTATCCAAAATAATTACCTGCGAAACTATATATATATATATATATATATATATATATATATATATATATGTGTGTGTGTGTGTGTGTGTGTGTGTGTGTGTGTGTGTGTGTGTGTGTAAAAGAATGTAAACCATATATATATAAATATATATATATATATATATATATATATATATATATATATATATATATATATATATATCATATACACACCAATACTTAAGAAAAAAAGTAAGTAAGAAAGAAAGAAAGAAAGAAAGAAATAGCTAATAAGCCATGTATTTGAAAGAGAGCAAGGATGTCATGTTGTAATTGGGTAGACTTGGAAGAAGAAAAGGGAAAGTGGGAAATTATGCTACTTCAATTTTAGATACATTTCTCTTTTTAAACTTCATAACTTGTCCAGAGAAGAAATGAATATGATGTAACTGGTGCTGGGTGTCCTCTGCTCCTTCCAGTGCATTGTTTTGGTTGCTTGCTTGTCATTTTCAGGCTTTTCCTATTCATAGTGGTTGATTCTGAGTTCTGTTGTATACATATTCTCTTCTGGGGAAGTCTGTCTTAAACAACTACAGTACAACCTCGGCTGCACGAGCAACTTTTTTATAACTGCAGCCAAGGACGGGCGTTGCCAGCACATTCTGCATTGGGTCCCCAAACAGTCACTTTTGCACTGGGTTAAACAAAGTGTTTCTTAGAATGCATTTCAAAAGATTACCAACATCACAAGGTCATTGATGACTTCCGGATTTTGATTTGCCTTCAGGCTTTTACACCCTGACATGAATGAACTTTCTCAGTCATTGGCATGGTTCATGGAAGTCAGCAAGAAAATGCCTGTACACAGAAATTGAAAGACAGAATCACTGTTCTCAGTCATTTAGAGAAGCAAGTTTATTTACCAGCTTCCAGATGGCTGGAGCTGCAATTTGTGGAGCTGTCTACACAGGCTAGAGCAGAGAAAGCACACAGACCTGGAGTTATCAGAGACATACAGGCTGTCTGCCAGGACAGAGTCAATTTCTTACAGATGATAGACTTATTTATGACCCCTTTTAAAGGTGAGAAATGCAACATATATCATGGTTAAGAGATTTGGCTACTTGCAAGTAAAACCCATCATTAGATGGCATGATTGCCCATGTCTACTAATTTACTAAGGCCTTTAATTCTTCATTCCTGTACTTAGATTCAAGTGAGAAAATTTTTAAAAATTTAATAGAAACTATTAGGTTCATTGTGTTTGCAAATGGTAATAGTTTTGTCCGTGAATGTTTGCTTCCATGAGCAAAGAATGTTGTGTGTGTGTGTGTGTGTGTGTGTGTTTAGCCTTTTCCCTTTACTGTAATAAATGTCACAGGAGAATGATTCTGGTGATATGATGTGAACCTGCTTAGGCATGTACAGTAGGTATCAGCTTAAATTAATTATACTAGTGAGTGAGTAAAATTTATGACAAGTAATAGTGAACATTTTGTAATGATTTTTCTGTCAACCACCACTTGACCTGATGATGAAATTAAGCATAGAACTCTATATGAACACATTCAATGATATACATAAATGTTGGAAGATAGTTGAACTCTATATGAACACATTCAGTGATGTACATAAATGTTGGAAGATAATTGAACTCTATATGAACACATTCAGTGATGTATATGAATGTTGGAAGATAATTGAACTCTATATGAACACATTCAGTGATGTATATAAATGTTGGAAGATATTTGAACTCTATATGAACACATTCAGTGATGTACATAAATGTTGGAAGATAATTGAACTCTATATGAACACATTCAGTGATGTACATAAATGTTGGAAGATAATTGAACTCTATATGAACACATTCAGTGATGTATATGAATGTTGGAAGATAATTGAACTCTATATGAACACATTCAGTGATGTACATAAATTTTGGAAGATATTTGAACTCTATATGAACACATTCAGTGATGTATATGAATGTTGGAAGATATTATGTTACTTTTGGACATCTGAGTCATTCACAAGAAGATATTAAAGTACAGAATAAATATATAGTTTTGAATTTGAATTTTATAAATAACATTTCAGTGTAAAGGAGAAATAAAAATCTCGAAGCAATGACAAAATAATCAACATTTTGTACCTTTCTTTTACTAGTTTTATGAAGTCATGATTGGACTTTGAGAGAGTGAATTAGATTATGATTTTGATTTATCATTATATTGTATTGAAATATTTATACGTACCAAAAATGTTGGAAAAAAAGTGTTTCAGCAGAGTTTTATGATCTAGACTATTGTTTATCTTCACATAGAGAAATGTGCTGTTCTTTTCTGAGCTGCTACTTTTTATTTGTTGAGGGAGTAGTGTATTTAGGCAGGTCTTAATATGATGTAATGAAATCCAAATACAAATGAATCATTTATAAAGTTTATATCTATAGTGTTATATATACATGTGTTTACTAGTATTTGTCTTTGTTTAGAGTTTGCCCATGTATATATATTTATTTGTTATTTACAAAGTACACTTCAAATTGTACTAACTTGTTTTAAAACACACTGGTTTTGTTAGCTTTATAAGCAGTTCTACTTTTATTCTGAGATCCTGAAAATCTACAACCAATCACATAGAAGCCTGCCAGAATAAATTTTGTGCATCTATAAGAAATTACCTGAGGGTGGCTAAAGTATAAAGAAGATAATTTTACTTCCACAGTTCTAGATTCTGAACCTCCACCATGACAAACTTTTGTTGTTATTGTTGTAGTTGTTGCTGCTGCTCCTGTTGTTGTTTTAGTATCCCACGGAACAATGGGATATGGAAAGAGTGACCACATAGAACAGGTTTTTAAATTGGATAATGACATTAGTTGAATATCTCAGTGAGGAACCATTCTGGCCTAATCAATTGTGAAAGTTATGTTAAGACTTTTTTATGGCAATTGCATTTCAATATGAATTTTTGAAAGATCTAGCATTCAACTCAAAATTGTCATGTACTGTATCACCCATCCTTAGTGTGTTCATCGAAAATGTTACAGTAATAGGGGAGATATCCATGTGACAAATTGAACAATGAAATGGATAGAAATATGTCAAATACAGAAACTAGAGTGGTGGTGAGTTGCATGTCTAAAAGAACACTGCAGGTGTGATTAACTCTTTAAATTATAAGTAAAGGTATATCTTAGGCTATGTAAATGAGTGCCATGTTGGGAAGAAGGATCAGGAAGACCTCATACAGGAAGGACAATATCAGTTTCATGTATGAGAGAGGCTTTCATGCCATTACGGTCTCTAAAGTTGTAGAGTGGAAGCATGTAAACAAATAAAATATTCCTAAACACTGAGAATTCCTTCAGAGTGGATAATATAAAAATGGTGAATTCATACCTACATCAACATAAACTTGTCCTTCCCATGTATAAATTGAGCAAGAAAATAATGCCCTGCAGAGCCTCCAGGAAGAAGTATTGCCTGCTAATGTTTTGACAGATGATGAGATAATAAATTTGTTTCACAGTAAGCTACAAAATTTGTGTTGACTTCTTGATGGAGCTGATAAAAAAACTCAATATGATTGAAGGATATGATAACTATATATGAAAATACATTCCCATTTCAGTGTGTGATTCAAGTCAACAAATACTGCTGAAAGTACAATGGGTGCTGATAAATGCACAAGTATTATAAAGAAAAGTAAAAGACTACCTCTGGTCTCCACATATTCTTGAATATGAAAGTAGAATTTGAACAAACAAATCGAGGCCATTTTTTCAAGTATGTTGTTCGAGGTTATTGATCAGAAGAGTCAAAGCATGCAGGAAGTAACAAAGTGTATGTCCATAGCTGTGGGTTAGCTTCCCAATGCAGTTCTTTTTGAAACAGAAAAACTTAAGATCTTTCACAACCCCTAACATGCTGGCCTTTATCTCCAATTAGATAGAACAACATATTATTGTATATGCAATTGGCAGGATGATGACATAGTACATAAAACTACTTGCTGCAAAGCATGAAGACTGACATCTGTCTCTGAGGCATATGTGGTGGAAGGAAATAATAGATTCCTACAAGTTGATCTCTGACCTCTGCAAATGTACACATACACACACACATACATATACACACATATATACACACACAAACATACACACATATACACAAACATACACATATGTGTATGTGTTATAAACAAAAATATATATAATTTTAAATTTAAATTCATTTTGAAATCATTCTATGGGACTTGTATAATGTTACATTCTGGGTACATAATATAATTTCCATCTTGTAATTTTGAAACTGTGCAGAATTGTCTTCTTTTTTTTTTTGTTAACAACTTTGGTTTATTTTCTTTTTTTTTCTTGTTTTTTAAACGACTTTATTTTGCAAAACAAAGATAAATGTAAAGATTTTAAACATTTTTTGCTTAAAATTATACATTTTTGTCAGTACTGTTTTTTCAGACATTAAAATAAATTTTACATAAAACCATGTGAATATGTTTTTTAGTCAGTACTTGATTTTTTTCAAGGGCTTGACAGTATGCATTGAAAACGTACTAGTTGCAATAAGCGTAAAGTACATGCAAAACAAAACGCAACATGGAAATAGTCAAAGTCTTCTTGTTTTGTGAATATATGTATATTTTTTGTTTTCTTTATTTCTTGGACTTCATACAGTCTGTGAGTTGTTTCTGGGGGAGTGCAAGCCTCTGGGGTTAGCATTTCACTATCAGTGACTGCATATTATGTCTGTTCTTTTGTGACTGGGTTATCTCACTCAGGATGATCTTCTTGATTAAACAGCCATTAAATGTTGGATGTTGAACTAAAAGGACTTATGACATCATTGAGAGATCTTAAGAGTAAATTTCTGTTAGAGAATAGATATGTGTTAGACACTTAGATTCACATAATGAGTTTTTGTTTCTTAGCTACTTAATTTTCTGTGTCAAGTTTGCTGGGTATGTTGTCATCTTAACTAAGCTCCATATTGAGTCAATTCTGGAATTTTTAGTTATGTTACTTTACAGATGCAATTTATGAGTAACGTAGGCTTTGAATAAACAGTATGGCTCTACCAGTGTGGCTGAGACTCATCAAAGGATTGAAAGACTTCATAGATGAAGAAATTTCTTGACAAGAATCAGTTCTATTTGCAGATAGAATTTGTACCCACACTTCAGTACTGGCCATAATTAGAGTATATTCAGTCTATACACATAAAGAAACCCACCACTCCCTGCACACATACCAGCACACAGTTTACAAAAGAAGTAAAAGCCTAAAAGCATAAAATATACTCATGAATCTTTATGATTACCAGTGTTTATCATGAAGGTAACATCATTTAAGACATTATCATGATTAATATGTTCTTATATAATAATTTATTTGCTCTATAAAATATTACAATAATATTTTTATTTAAAGAATATAAAAGCAGCTCTTGGAAAGATTTCAAGTTTATATCCCTGTCTAAGAGTAGTCAGTACCTTTTGAGACTCCTAGAAGTAAACTGTACAGGAAAGATGCTAGTGCTACTGACTTGCTATGTAACATGTTTTCTTTAGAGAAAACTAAGTGTAAATTGAGTCATGGAAAGAAAGTCACAGCTTAGTCACTTCCTGATCTGTGCTTATTTATATTATAGATCCAGGACTCTTTGATTGCAGAAACAGTACTTCCCTTTAAAGAAATATGTTTCATGACCAAGACATTTTGCTGTGAATTGTAGTTCCAAGATTTGCCAACAGAACGTTTAAAGCTAAATTCATATGCCCTGAGGAACAGGAAACAGGTCTTTTTTATCCTACTAGGAACTGGCTTTCTAATGAGTTTTTCCTTCAGGAGAAAGAACAAAATGCTCACTTCTATCCAACACTACAAAGAAACAACGGAGCTCAGGCCATCAGTGGTCTTTGTAGCTTTTGTTCATTTCACAGTGGGCTTCTTTGGTCTTTGAACTCATTGTTTGACTATTTACTTTTAGAGTATACACTCTGTTTAGCTGTGCTTGGCAAATGAGAGTATCTAAACATTGGTTCACTGGTTTGTGCCATAAGGGCTATTGCAAGAAAGATCAAATTGAGGCCAACAGAATGTGTCTATTTAAAAAATAGTGAATGTGAAGCAATATTTCATCTGGAAGGACTGCAAGCACTTGAAGGATGCAGAGCTGGTGATTTCCATCACATCCCCATTCAACTTGCCTATTCAGCTAATGCTGAAAACAGATGTAGTTTGGAGAAGGACAGTGGATTATCATAAGCTTAAACCAGGTAGTGACGCCAGCAGCATCTGCTATACCAGCTGTGGTTTTACTGCTTGAGCAAATTAACACATCCCTTGGCACCTGATATGTAGCTATTGATCTGGTAAATACTTTCTCTCTATCCCTGTCAATAAAGACTGGCAGGGCAGTTTACTTTTAGAAGGTCACCAATACACCTTCCTTGCTCTACTGTGGTTTTATCTGAACTTTCCAGTGTCTCTCATAATTCAGTTTCATGGATGTGAATTGTAATTCTCTTCCATGTGATGCCCCAATGTCTACCACTTTGAGAACTATATAAATTATAGTCGACGTTCATAGTAACTACAATAAACTTGGTGGTCAGACATGTATCTATATGCAAGATAGCATAATAACAAGTCTTACAAAAATCCTTTAATCCAAAGTCTTTAAATACATGATATGTTTAGGTATTCTGTGTGAGAACATATAAGGTAAGGTAAAAATGTGACATCTTAGCCCCTTCTAACTTCCAAAAATAAAGCATGGTGGATAATGGGTATCTTTGAGCCTTTGAGGAAAGATTTAGATGTATCTTTATAGTCTACAACAAGTTTATAGAGCTGTTTCTGAATCATTCAAGAAAGGATAGTTTGACTGAAATTGTTAGAAGGTAAGTAAATATTCTGAGTGAGGGGTGCTAACACTTGGAAGTATCAGATGAGGGCACGATTTGTACACTGTGTTAGTCTACATAGATTCACCACCATGCAGACCACCAGTGCAAATAACTACATAAGTAGATGGTATTCTTTTAGAAAGTGCATTTGTTGAGGTAGGAGAGGGAAGCTGGGAGAGGGAGCACCTTCACAGACGCAATGGGGAGGGGGTAGGATTGGTGGAAAGGGTATAACACCTGAATTGTAAATATAGAGAATATCCAATAGAAAAGAATAATTAAAGATAATTTAAAAAAATAAGGGCATTTGGTAACAGTAGATCCATAAAATGTTTTTTCATGCTTAACTTGGCGAGAAAGTACAAATAGCCTGAGTTTTCTATCATGACCACAGTTTCATCTGATCTGCCAAGCAATGACATATGAAGTGCATGGTGGTGTTCTATTTACTTATAACAATAATATATGTGTTTGGATATGAGCGTTTTCTAAAGCCACATTCAGTAATGTGATGAAGTCAACCAGTTTTATGTGAACCCTGCTTCTGCTGCCCACTATTTTCTGTCAGTATAGTTGTGGCTTCATAAGGTATTCCCTATAATAATTAAAAAAGAAAGAAAATACTGGGTTTTTTTTTTCATACTTCGTTATACATGGTATGAATGTAACAATAGAAAAGAACACATGGGTGTATCAGGTTGAACCTTTCTGGGGCATCCTTCAAGGACATTAGTGAAGTCTCCCAGTGGACATGACCTTGAAATGGTGACTCAGGCATTGGCAGCTGTGTGCTGACACACTGATTCATGATCTGTAGCCAATGACTTGGCTGAATAATTAAGAAGTTGCAATGAGAATGACAGAAATAAATATCATGATAAACAAATTTGAGGAATATGTATTTAGCTAGCAGTTTGGGGAGAAATATCCAAGACCTACTTGTCCCATGTAAACATTCTCTAAGGAGAGGAATATTTTAATTAAAAATATTTATAATGACTCCAGTGAATACTGTTACCTTCTTTCTCTGTTTTCTGTACATCAGAAATGGCCATTGTAGCAGAAATGGACACTTCATACAGAGTGGGACATAGTCTGTTTGATAATGTGGATTAATGTCCACTGCTAAGTGGCAAGTGGCACATGTGGAAGAGCCCACCACTGAGGCCAGAATTTGGCTCTATTTATTGGGTCATTAGCTAGAAACATAAGTGTTGGCTGCACTTGTTCTCCTTTGTCCACAAGTGTCCTCCTTTCCCCTCAATAGAAACATTGAGCATAATTTGCTTTCTCTTAATACAATGTTTCTCTCAGAACTATCATCTCTGACCTTTTAAAATGTTTCTTTCACTATTGTGGCATTTTATGCTACATCCCATTTAATATTGGAGCTTATCTAACAGGAAAAAAGGAAGGAATACAGTGGGGAACCCTGTCTCTGGAACTCACTGATTTTATATATTTCCACCACTCTGAAGAAGCTAACTTTGTAAGAAGGTAAAGTGGCCCTTTAAACACTCCATTATAATATCAAACCAGGGACTCTAACTTTAAGATTGGAGCAGATATTTTGTGATCTAGATATCTTCTAGAATCCTTGAATGGTGTAAAGTGCTGTATTTTACAGGATGTGAGTCACAGAGCCAGAAATCAAGGTCTGGAAATAAAGGTTTAACTCACAGTCATCTTTTTACTAGAGTAGCAAAGTATCTCATTCTGAAAAATCTTAAATTGTTCAGCTACTGAGACATTTCACATTGATGACTCTCCATGATCTTTAATATGAATAGAATATGGTATTTGGTAGAACTAGGTATGAATAATAATATTTTGGCAGTGTAGTTTATTATTTGTATATGTGTGTATACATGTCTGTGTGTATACAAGTATATGTCTGTTTGTGTGTGCATACAAGTATGCTTTTTGTTAATGTTATTAGAATTTTAATATAATAACAAAAGCTGAAAGATTACTAGTATCTTTGCGAATAGAATATAACGCTTCAGGAATAGAAAATATCATTTTATGTAGATAGCTATTTGGACAAATTTTTCAAAGTTATGAAACTTAATTAAATAAGTGGAAATGTATTGTGTTCATTTATTTATTTGACTGCCAAAATAATTATTCAATAGTCAATATTCTAAATAAAGTGAAAATATAAACACTTTTTAAAAATAAAAAATGACCTTGAAAATAAAGATACTTTGCCTGACATGGTTTGAATTTATAATATTTTCATTCAGCTTTCTTGAATAGTCAATTGGTAGTAAAACTTCTTTTCCCTTCTCCTCCTCTCTCCTTCTATAATCTAGGACTTATAAAAGTTCATCTATCAACTGAAAAGATGCTGTCAATGATGCCTCCAACCAAACTGAGATACATCCTCTCTGTAGTTTTTCTCCACCAATTTTAGCGTTTTATTTGATTTATTGTTATTAATGATTGTATTCCCAACTTGACTTCTTAAAATTGTATCCATAAGGACAGGGTCAGGAAAGTTTCGTAGGCTGTTGCCTTCCTAGTGTCTGGCATATATACAGGTTCACAGAAGGACTTCAACAAATATTTGAGGACTAAGTGGCTCCAAAGCGTGCAATGCCCTAGCATTCTACACACTGAGCAGATTATGTCTAGTGATTTCTGGTGCATATCAACAGATGAAAGCAATTACTTTGAGGTCAGCTATCAAAATAAAGGAACATTGTGTGTCTTATACACTGTAAATAGTAATAATAACACTGATTCCAAAAGTGTTCTGTTGCTTGTAAATGAGAGAATTTGAAAGTAGAGAATTTTTTTAAAAGAAAATGAATTTGCAAAACAGGAGTTCAGTGTGTATCATTTGCAATGGTGCAGAGAAATAGTAATAGCAATAGACATGTATTGAGCTTAGCACATGATAAATGTCCTAGACGAATAACAACTTTTGGAAGGTAAAACCATTATGTAAAAAGTCAGCTCACTGGAAATGATGTCTGCTGGCTTTGAATTACAACCAAGCCAGATATGAGTTACATGTGTAGCTTAATCTGTTTTATCCACCGAGGTGGTTTACTTAGCCTTGAATCCAGTTTCTGATGGTATCCACAGACTACAGTTCAGAAGATATCATCTTAATTTCAAAATCCTTAATTTCTAAGCAGTTGGGTAATTTTATTGTGCATAACCTCTTATAGTTCAGGTCACTTCTGTAGATGCTAAATTCCAGAAAATCAGATATCTAAAATGGACGGTAGAAGAACTTCACTGCATTTTTCCCGTAGCACAGAAACATGAGCAGTGGAAAGTCTCTCCTCATAAAATCTCTCATTAATATCATAGAATAAAGAGTTTGGTTTATGGCACAAAACTTGATTTCCTTTTTTTATTAAAAATAAAGCTATATCATCTATTTATAAATTCTAGAATTTTGGATTAAATCAGTTTTGCTTAATAAACATACAATTAAATAAAAGTTTTATGATGATACTTTCTATAAAGTCAAGAAGATCCTAAGTCTATGTCAGTGAGTGGGGAAAACTTTTCAAAGATTTTTAGTTAAGCAATAAAAAGGAAAAAAAAAATTCTTTCAGTACTGTTCATGCAGTAGTGCAATGCTATGTTGCTGGTCAAGAATTAAAATTAAATTGGTGAAAAATCTTAAATATATATGGGTGGATCTACTTATCTTGTTCTTTGTCTTTTAAGGAGATATATTCTCTGTTTAGTATATAATAAGTAAAAAGATATCAAATATTCTCTCTCTCAGACTCCTGAAATGAGTCCAGAAAATGTACAAGCATATTTTAGAATGAGAGTGAATAATGGACTTCTGTGAAAAAATAAACAATGATATGAACAGACATGAGAACAAAGGTTTCATTTAAAAAAGATGATCATGTTTATTTTACATTTTAAATTAATTATTTTATAAAACATTACTATAGCTCACAAAATTATGGGGTGCTGGCCTGTATGTATGTATGCCTGGGGTGGGGAATTTGGGCAGGGTGGACAGCAATGGGAACATCAGGTTCCCCGAAACTAGAGTTACATGCAGTTTTGCCCTGCCATGTGGGTTCAGCTCTAACAAAGCACCCAAGGGCACTTAACTACCCAAGTGTTCTTAGCAATCTCTCCAAAGCCCACACAGGACTATATTGATTACTTTTCACGTGCTCTCATTTGCAAGCTTACATCAGAACCTTCCATATTTTCCTGACAATGGGTTTGGGTTCACTGGCCACAGATTTTAATCTGTAGGTGACTCTTGCCCTTTGGAAATGAAAGGTGACTGTTGTGAAGTGCAAGGGAGGGAGAAAACAAACTGACCACATCAGGGCAGCTGAGTATGCCAGGAAACAGTCTGCATTGGTCTGCTCATTGTTTGACCAAAAGACAATTGCTTTGGGCTAAACACTACACTATCACCCAACTTTGTTTCCTCATTGAGAATCCCCCTTTACCTTTGCCTTCAAATCCCTTGAGGAAGGGACATTATCAAAGTTGTGGCTTCTGTCCCAGCATATGTGCAATGAATTCAGAGCTGACCTGGTCATCAATGTCACTCAGAGTTCAAAGTCCCATGCAGGCTGAGACCTGTAATCAGCTCAATTTTTTGTACGATGCAACCAATTTTGCAAATGATGTAGCATTTTAGAGCAAATATACTCATAGAGATACAAAAGAAATGTATGTGAAATTTCCCTGACCTTCTGACAGTCTAGAGATCTTATGGGATTTAAAAATGATTTAGTGCTTTAAGATACAAATTATTTATTTTCATAAAGGTTTAATCCATTTCACAATTTCTGTGTCATTCGAGACAGGATTAAGTTACATGCATGCATACAAACCACTAATCTCGGGGGCTTATTTCCATTCTGTGTTTGACTACATCAAAACTATTTCATTTGGATTGATTGAGGTTTTAGAAGTCTGATGAAGATTATTGCATTTATTCCAATTGAAGCATTCCCTCCCGTTTCTCAATAACTGTGCTTCAGAAGCCTCAACTTCCTTTACAAATTTTAAGAACCTTTGGGAAACCAGTTAGTTTGTACTAATAAATTAATGATAATGTTGAAATAACTCTTTCCCAAAGTTACACAAAAAGACGTTAGCAATATTCTACCTTTGTAGTTAGTTGACAAGAAATATAATCTGTACACTTACTTTGCAGAAAAAGAAATGTAATTTAGACATTTTTGTGGGTAGTGAATGGCATTCTAATCAGTGGTTTATTATGACTTAAGCTACCTAGTAATTCTTAATTCCATCTATCTATCTATCTATCTATCTATCTATCTATCTATCTATGACAAAGATGATGACGAAGATAGTGAACCAAAGCAGAAACCTGATCCAAACTGTCAGGAGAATGATTCTTTACAGCATTTCATGAGACAGATTGGGAAACATGAGTAGGAATACAGGGAACATGAGGCAGAGACCATGGCATTAGTCTTCATTAATTTGCATTCTAATAACTTCACCCAGTCTGTTGAATTTTTCTTCTCTTTTTCCTTATGATGTTGAAAGTTCCTTCTCTTGAGTCTTCATTCATAATACAATCTATCCATAAGTCACTCTACACTTATTTTCCTGAAGCTTCAATACAGTGAGTGAGCTTACTGATTTGGCAGCTATTCTGTGCTACTACCATATTACGGCAGCCATTGGACACTAGTGTAAAGAATGAAACTAGAGAAAATGGTGTACAATAATGCAATAAATTATGAACAACTGAGAAATTAAACTGAGTGTGTAAAATATTTTACTAAGATTTGTTATAATACTAAAATAATAAGAGGGAGAATGTTTGCACTGGTCTGGCAGAGATGCTCACTTGGGTACTTGCAGCTGCTCCAACAGGGTACCACAGTCAGAGGAGTGATATGCACCAAATAGTTGTTTCTAAAATCCTGATCTCTGAATGTCTGAAATTAATGTTTTAAAGACGATTGTGTCCTTGTGAGGTCTCCATACAACCCTGTGGACCATGGAGAGAGTTCCTTCCATTTTCTCAGGAACAGAGCCCCTTGTATAGCATGCTAGGTCCATTCATGAGGTTTGTAGCCTCAAGTTCCAATCATCTCCCCAGGGTCTGGAGCTCAAATTTCATCTTAAGGAAGGCAGGACATAAAGACTCGTGCATTAAAGAATCTCCAGAGCAAAATAGCCTGACCATAAAACTTACGGAACAGAAATTAATTTCTTCCACATCTAGAGGTCAGAAGTCCTAGTTCACAAAATGATATCTTCAGTTATGCTACAAAAGTCTTCCTGCTTGTATTCAGTTACCTGACCATTGTTTGGCCTGGTCTCATCACCGCTCTGCACCTCAACACTCTCTTGTTAAAGAGACAGGCACATCCTCCAGTGTAGGAAACCGTGTGCTCTACAAACATAAATACAAGCGATTTAGCTAACTCCTTAAATGTGTCCAAATGATCTGAGAGTCTGACTTCCGTATCTTGGTACAGTATGTCTATAGACATTGCTTATATTTTCATAATTAGGTTTTATTATCCAGTGACTCATACTAATGTTGATTCTAGGGATATTTATTACCTGGGTTATCATAAAATTGAGTTAAATATACCACAATACATACACCTATATAATGTTTCAGGTACTTTTTAATCTTGGATTTCTTTCAGAAAGCATTGATAGAGATATCATGTAATAGGAACATTAGATTTTGGCTATTTTGACAAATTAATCAAATTACGACCATATTGCGAGAGCTAGGAGCTCAACAAAGCTGAACACACAAAGTATATCCAACTTTTACAGGTGAATGGTGTGGTTTGTAGGGAAAGTCCCATGTTCCAGGAACTTCTAACACATGTGAAAACTGGAGAAAACACCACTTATAGAATTGTTGATGCAGTTGGCATACCTGATTGATTAAGCCACTAGAATCCCAAAGTCTTTCTCCAGATGTCCTCATCTCAGGCACTCTCTGAACAGGAAACGGAACAGGAATGTAGCAGTAACATTCTTGTTCCAAGTCTTGTGAAGTTCACCAATGTCTACGATTGCTCAGTGGATGCTGTGATGTTTGGTTAAGGAGGATGCTTTGATTCTGCAATGTTTGGTTATGTGAGGATGCTTGCTGTGGCAGGTGCACAGCAGCAGAAACCTCCCTTTACCTCTCAAACAACAGTGGTCATTATATATGACTCACGCAACACCTGCTAGCATTTAGTTGCACAGGCCATTCCTCCATTCACAGAATGGGGAAATCTAAAACTCTTCAAGCCTGCATATTTCACATGATTCACTCTTAGCTCTCACCTGGCTGGTCTGCTTGCTCACTCTTCAAAACACCACAAAGGGAAGGAAGGATGGACAGAGAGGGAGGGACAGAGAATGATATGTCGAGAGATAGAATATAAAGATGTATTTGAAATTGAGTTGTGAAGTAGTACTATTTCGTAAGAAGTTAAAATTATTTTACAACATTTGCTTATTTTTTCATCCAAGTATGGAGATTTGCACATGCTTAGTTTAGTGTGTGTGTGTGTGTGTGTGTGTGTGTGTGTTTCAGATTCAGATGATGCTTTAATGTATTTTATTTATTTTTGATGAACTCTATGACATAGTTAATAAAGAAAACAAACAGAATTAACTAGTAAGACACATTTTGTGTTGTTTACTCAAAATAAAAATTTTGAAGATGTTACAGAATTTTATAAAAGTTGATGTATGTGGCTCAAGCATATTCACATATTACAGAATAACATTTCTTTGTTTTTATACCTCTTAATACAGTCTAGATTTGTTTTGATGGTTTCAAAATCAGTAGTATATAAACATCATGCATGTGACTCTGGTTGAAGACATCCCAGCTGAGTCACTGGACTGTTCAATATTTTCTTTGTCAGTAAATATGAAATCACTTTCATCATTTGATGACTTATCAAAGGTATTATAAGTTAATGTTAACTTTTAATTATTTCCCCAAATGTATATGTCTAATGAATGATGAATGACTCGTATTGTTGATGGAAACATAAAATAGACAGCTGAAATTTTCTTAGACCATCAAACATACTACGAAGATTATTATATCTACCTCTATATTGATTTTAAAAAAAAATGAGTTATATATTGCCAATTAAAAACAAAAGTTTTTGGCTTTAAGGGTTGTATAGGTATTTTTGTACATTTTGGTGCTGTATTTGATAATTAATATATGGATACATGTAGCAAAGATTATAAAAAAAGATTAAAATGTTTATTGGGGAAAGTGTTGGCATTTGTGATGGGAAGGTTAAGTTTCTAGGGACAATAAATACTTTCCACATGTAGGAATTATTTGTGTGTATGTATCATATGAGGCTGAACATCAGAGTTATTGAAGAGAGAAGTGAAGTCCAAAGATAAGCTAATTAAATAATCTTGTAGGTATTAAAATTTTGCTATGTGTATTATTTAAAAAGGAAACTAATCAGGTTCCTGAGAGTCATTTGAGGAGAACATTGAATGAAAAAAAATCAAGAATATCTTAAGGGCATTGGCATCATGAAATGTTGAACTGCTGCTCAAGAAACTCCAATTTCGTAAGATACTAAAAAATATTAATTAATGCGCTCTGTATGGACTTGGTACTTATCCTGTTAAACAATTATAATGTATATATCATAATACTCTACTATAATTGTATACTTCTTAGATATACCTGTACAAATTACCTTTTTCTTTTCATTATTAACAGAACTTCACTTTGGTTTAATTTATTTTCTATTTTTATGATAACATGAAAGGGCAATCATTCAAAAATACTGATTTAATAATGTTACAGAAATTAAATGGAAAGCTGAAGCAGAGGTAAACGCTGACATTCTTCTTAGTTCCTTCGCCCTTCCTTCCCAGGTGTTGCTTGCTATCCACCCACTATATTTTGACACATTTACTGTGTGTGCATTAGTATATACCAATAATCAAAAATACTCAGAATTCTGACTTCATAGGCGTAAATGATCAAGACAGTTAAAGAGCATAAAATGGCTATAATATCTCCTGTGAAAATAAATAGTATAGATAGATTATTCAAAGATGGGTTGGGTAGTGTTGGTAGGGTAAGGGTGCCATTAACAAAAACTCCCACTGAGAATTTCTTATTAACATGGAGGCATCTACGTATCATAGTCAGGAGAATTCAGAGTTAAAATGCTGAGAAAGACTTAGGCAAGAGAACAAGGTAACACACAGGAAGCAAATGGACAGGGAGTCTTCAGGGAAATTAATTGCCATGCAAAGTGCCTCCTCTTTTGAGCACTAAGTATGTGCTTATTTCCAGGAAGCAGAGGTTCAAGCATACTGGATTCCCAGTAGCTTAGAAGCCTTTCTGTTGGAAGTAGATAATGTTTTGTTCTTTTTTTTATACTATGTTAACCACGGGGATTTAATTTAATAATCTTTCTACAAGTGCAGAAAGAGAAAAGAGGTCAACCTTCTACACACACACACACACACACACACACACACACACGCGCGCGTGCGCGCGCGCACACACACACACACACACACACACACACACACACACATATCATCTATGACATCTTTGTTAACAACTTTCTTGTACTTTACTACAATTGCAGTGCTCAAAATATATTGAGAGTAGATAGAATACCTCCAAGCCCACTTTTCAATTCAATCCACTACCATTTTTCTCTAAAATAGAGCACTGTTTGTCAGTCCTTCATGCAACATCCAGAGTGATCATTTTAGAAAGTAAGTCAGTTACATGTGTTAGCTTCTCATAAGAGAGGGGCTGTGGATTGAATTATGTGTGAAGGACTTATGTTTTAGAAGAGAAGTGTAATGTGCAACGTGGAAATGGGATGACAGAGAAGCAAACATGGAGCACAGGAAACAGAGGCTGTGTTGGTGACAGGGGCCTTCACGGCATGCCGAAACTTCACCCTTTAAACATGCACAATAATATTTTGTTGGAAATTTTCATAAGAGCGATAAGGGAACAGAGGTGGCATTGCCTTGGGGAGGCCAGAGGAGTTCACATTCTTAACACTTTTCTTACTTTTATAAGAGAAAAACAGTCTCCCAAAACTTCATAAGAAGCCCCAGACAAACATGTATGCACACACACCAGTAATTTGAAGTCAGCTGAAGAATATCTGAGTGGTTAGGTCTGATGGACAGAAACAACATATCAGCAATTATTTTTTTTGTTATTTATTTATTTATTGTTTTAAAACAACTTTATTTTATAAAACAAAGATAAATGTACAGATTTTAAACATTTTTTGCTTAAAATTATACATTTTTTGTCAGTACTTTTTTTCAGATTTTAACATAATTTTTACATAAAACTATATGAATATATTTTTTAGTCAGTACTTGATTTTTTTCAAGGTTTGATAGTATGCCTTGAAAACTTAATAGTTACAATGAGCTAAAGCAGTAAGGGAAAAAGGTCATGTAACATATAAAGGCAGACCAATCAGAAACACACCCGATTTCTCAACAGAGACTATAAAAGCTAGAAGAGCTTGTACAGACACCATGCAGACCCTGAGAGACTACAAGTGCCAGCCCAGGCTGCTATACCCAGCAAAACTATCAACCACCATAGATGGCAAGACGAAGATATTCCAAGACAAAACTAAATTCACACAATATATGACCACAAACCAAGCACTAGAACAAATAATAGGTAGAAAACCTAATACAATGAGGGGAACCACCTCATAATAAAAACAAGAAAACTTCAAAGCAAGAAAACCAAAAGAAGAAAGACACACAGGCACAATTCAGCCTACCAAAGCAACCATAGCAGGAAACAACAAACACTATTCCTTTATATCTATTAACATATAGGGACTCAACTCCCCAATAAAAAGTTATAGGCTATCAGATTGGATAAATAAACAAAACCCAACATTTTGCTGCATACAGGAAACTCATCTCAGAGACAAAGACCGACACCATCTCGGAATAAATGTTTGGGAAAACCATCCAAGAAAATGGCCCCAAGAAGCAAGCTAGAGTGGACATTCTAATATCAAATAAAGTAGATTTTCAACCAAAAGTTATCAAAAAAGACAAGGAAGGACACTTTTTACTCATTACAGGGGAAACCTGTCAGGGGAATTCTCAATCCTTAACATAAATGCTCCAAATACAAAAGCACCCATATTCATAAAAGAAACCCTACTAAAGCTCAAAAAATACATTTTATCTCACACAATAATATTGGGAGACTTTAATACCTCACTCTCACCAATGAACAGATCATGGAAACGCAAACTGAAAAAGGACACTGTAAAACTAGCAGAGATTATGAACCAACCAGAATTAATAGATATCTAGAGAACATATCATCCTAAAACAAAAGAAAACACCTTCTCAGCATCTCACGGCACCTTCTCGAAAATTGACCACATAATTAGACACAGAACGAGCTTCAATTGATACAAGGAGATTGAAATACTCCCATGCATTTTTTCAGATCACCATGGTCTAAGGCTGGTCTTTAATAACAGCAAAGACAACAAAAAGCCCATATACATATGGAAACTAAACAATGCTTTCTTAAACAATAGCAGGGTCAAAGAAGAAATAAAGAAAGTAATTAAGAATTTTATAGAATTCAATGAAAATGAAAACATGACATACCCAAACCTATGGGATGCAATGAAAGCAGTACTGAGAGGAAAACTCATAGCTCTGAGTGTTTCCAAAAAGAAACTGGAGAGAGAATACAATAGCAATCTGACAGCCCAGTTGAAAGCTCTAGAACAAAAGGAAGCAGATACAACCAAGAAGAGTAGACGGCAAGAAATAATCAAACTTAGGGCAGAAATAGACCAAATAGAAATAAAAAGAACCATTGAAAGAATGAACAAAACCAAAAACTGATTCTCTGAGAAAATTAACAAGATTGATAAACCCTTAGCCAGACTAACTAGAGGGCAAAGAGGGAGTATGCAAATTAAGAAAATCAGAAAGGAAAGTGGAGAAATAACCACTGAAACTGAGGAAAATCAAGAAATCATCAGATCCTACTTCAAAAGCTTATACTCAACAAAGCTGGAAAATCTGGAGGAAATGGATGAATTCCTAGACAGATACAAGATACCAAAGTTAAACCATGACCAGGTAAACCATATAAATAATGCCATAACAGCTAAAGAAATAGAAGCAATTGTCAAAAGCCTCCCTAAAAAAATCCCAGGTCCAGATGTGTTCACAGGTCTTTGTGTGGATTAGGAACGAAGGTTATTGTAGCCTCAAAAAATGAGTTAGGTAGTGTTCCATCGGATTTTATTTTTGACAAAGGAGCTTTAAACATTCAATGGAAAAAGGACAGCCTATTCAACAAATGGTGTTTGTCCAACTGGCACTCAGCATGCAGAAGAATGAATGTAGACCCTTTCATGTCTCCTTGTAGAAAGCTCAAGTGTAAGTGGATCAAAGATCTCCACATTAAACCAGATACATTGAAACTATTAGATGAGAAAGTTGGGAAAACCTTAGAAATCATAGGCACAGGAGAAAATTTCTTGAACAGAACATCAATGCCTCGAGCTCTAAGGGCAAAGATTGACAAATGAGACTTCATGAGATTGCAAAGTTTCTGTAAGGCTAAAGACACTGTCAAGAAAACAAAACGGCAGCCAACAGAGTGGGAAAAGATCTTTACCAACCCCACATCAAATAGAGGCCTAATATCCAACGTATATAAAAAACTCAAAAAGCTAGACACAAGAGAATTAAATAACCTTATTAAAAAATGTGGTACAGACTTAAACAAAAAGTTCTCAATGGAGGAATATCAAACGGCTGAGAAACATCTAAGGAAGTGCTCGAAACCCTTAGTCATCAGAGAAATGCAAATGAAAACAACCCTGAGATTCCACCTCACACCAGTCAGATTGGCCTGCATCCAAATCTCAGATGACAACAGATGCTGGCAAGGATGTTGAGAAGGAGGAACACTTCTCCACTGTTGGTGGGGTTGTAAACTGATACAACCACTCTGGAAATCAGTCTGGCAATACCTCAGAAATTTGGACATAGTACTACCTGAAGACCCAGTTATTCCACTTCTGGGCATTTACCCTAGAAACGCTTCAATATACAACAAAGACACAAGCACCACAGTGTTCATAGCAGCTCTATTTATAATAGCCAGAAGCTGGAAAGAACCCAGATGTCCTTCAGTAGATGAATGGATACAAAAATTGTGGTACATTTACACAATGGAGTACTACTCAGCTATCAGAAACAATGACTTAACCAAATTCTTAAGAAAATGGATGCATCTAGAGAATATCATCCTGAGTGAGAAAACCCTGTCACAAAAAAACAGACATAATATGCAGTCACTGATAGTGGGAAGCTAACCCCAGAAAGCTCCGAACACTCCAGAAACAACTCACAGACTGTGTGAAGTTCAAGAAAAAAAACCCATTATGCTCAATCCTTACACACCAAGAAAACTTTGACTAATTCTGGGTTGCATCCTGTTTTACATGTACTTTTTGCTCATTGTAACTAGTAAGCCCTTAATGCACACTATCATACTTTTGGGGAAAAAAAGCAATGTACTGACAAAAATGTATTCATATACCTTTATGCAAAAATGCTTAAATTTTGTTCATTTATCTTTTTTTAAATAAAGTTGTTCAAAAATAAATAAATAAAAAGTAAAATAAAATGTCATGTCTCATTTATGATTGTGCATATGATTGTGTGTATGGTTGTGTGTATATGTGAGTGCTAGTCTATGTGTTATTGCCCTTTCCTTTGCCAGCCTATGGACAGAATTTGGAGGGGTCAGCAGAGGTTAATGTCAGTGTGTGTTTTTCTTCTGTAAAAGAGGGAAACTGTGATTATTGCTTCTTGTTAAAGATGGACAGTAAGCTCAGGGGATTCTTCTTTCTTTGCATTGCCTATTCCCAAGTTTTACGATTTTAGACACTCACTACAGGACTTGATATGCCCCACGAGTAAATGTGATCAAATTCAGATTCTCACACTTACATCTGAAACACTTTATTAACTGAGCTTAACACAAAATTGTCGCATTAGCTTAACCTTTCATTCTATTAAGCATTTTGGAGGTATTTTAATGTTTTGTCAGATTATCAGGGTTGTAGAACTTAGGCAAATTACAGGTCATCACTTTTTAGAACTTATTCAATTGTGATGTTGCTCAGAATCATATATGGACACCATTAAAACCAGACCTCCAGAAAAGAGTCATTCACATCTCTTTAAGTTCAAGACCAGCCTGGTGTTAACAGTATGTTACTGGAGAGCAGGAGATCCATAGAAGAATGTTATATGGAAATTTTACTAATATATAAATTATGATTATGTGATGAATAGTATTATGCAAACTTGAGAACATCTAGAATTAACTAAAACTAAAGATATGGCTATACCTGCCCTCACGTTTGCTTGAAAAGTCATTTCTTTCCTGACATTAGAACCTACTTCTTTGGTATTTCACACATACTAAAGTCCAACTGAGACATCACATTTAGCCTGCCACATGAAAAAAATACTAAGTTCTTGGACATTTTGCTGATAAACTGTTGTTAGACTAGAAGGGCCACAGCCTTTAAGCCATTGTAATACATCCCCTTTATATAAAAATATATATGATTAATACATAATACTTTATGCATGATATGATGTATGATATATAATATGTATTATATATATTTAATATAATCCACTTAAAATAAATTTAATTTTAATATAATTTATATAATATATAAATGCATATATAATTATATAACACAGAATAATCAGTCTGTATATTCTTTTCCTCTAAAAATACTGACTACTAAACTCTAAGCAAAATTTGATTGTATCTTTTATCTGCTTCTTCTGCATAGATATATGAACAAAGTACTGTTGTTTCTCTCTTCCCACTGCACACAAATTGTGAACCAAACAGTGATCAATAAATTTGGTGGCAAGTATTTTCAAATGTTGAGACATATTTAATGCACTCTACCTAGCAATCTATGATTGAATTATTACAGTTACTGCAAAAAATATTTTAATTTAATTTAAAATAGAACTAATGATTATATAATGAATGCTATATGATATATGATATTAAGTTTACAATACAATACATGACATATATAATATATACAATATATGTATGATATATATGATAGACAGTATGTATTACATGCTATTTGATATGTATGATATATGGTATATGTGGTATGTATGATATATAATATATTATATGCAATTTACAATATATTATATGCGATATATGTTATATAATATATGATATATATGATTGATATATAGCATATGATATTATATATGATATATATTATATATTATTATGTTATTTAGTATATTGTGTATAATATAATTTATATAAAATTTTATAATACGATGTAAATAATTTTAAATTATAAATTATATAATATTCATTATAACTTATGTTCATTATATGCATAATTGAATATATATATACATATATATATAATTGTTCTGGTGATTCTGTAAGCATACAGAATAGAAATGACATATAGCCTAGTGTAATGGTATTTTTTGCTTTGGTTGAATTGTCTTTAAGTGAGGTGGTTTATAAAACTCACCCCAAGATAACATAAAAGTTTTATTGCTTGCAAAGTAATACAAGAAAGCACATTTTATGAAAATATTGCATTACTCTGTCTTTGAGTATGAAAGATATCTTTCCATTTAGATGTTATTAAAACTAGAACTTAGGGATACTATGCAAATTGTATGACTAATGTGTACAGAAAAATGAAAGGCAGAAACATTCCTGAGTTTTCCATTGCTACATTTAAAACTAACTAATAAAATTAAAAAATAATAATTTCAAAATGAAAAGGTCAAATAAACTATAAACTCATTTTAGTTTCACATATAAATGATTTTTACTTTGTTACCAGTTTTGAGGGTGCCTGAGTCCCTCTACAGTGTGTTATATAAAGACATGCTCAATATGGAAATCAAATAATGCCAATTTTTGATATGGTTTTTTTGAAACAACATAATTAAATACTTCTAGCAATGTACATGATTTTTTCTTAAAAATTATTGCAGAAATTAAAGATGGGGTTTTCTTTTGATACAAGAGAAGATATTTTAGAAAGGAACAACAACAAGATGTAATTTGATCTGAGTCCACAAAAAGCCATCATTTTAAGTAAAAACCTTCATCTAGAATCTTTCTCCATAGCATCCAAGTTCGGTAGGTCCATAATCCTCAGCTCCTCAAGGGCACATCCATTTGCCCACAAAGCAGAAGGCAACTCGTATCAGAAACACTGCTGATACACAGCTAGCCTCCACCCTAGGTTCTGCAGAAAGATACAAAGGAACAGTTCTTATTCCAGAAATATCCTTTGCGACACTGTTATGACACTATCTCCTCATAGTTCCCTTAAAGTTTTCTTCATCCTTCTTCCAGTTCAATCCACTTAAAATTTCTGCTGAAGTTCTTTGTAATTCCCCAATGGATGCTGCATCTTGGGGACTCCAATGAAAGTTAGGGAAAGGACTGAAGGAAATGAAGGGGTTTGCCATCTCATAGGAAGGACAACAATATCTACCAATTGGACCCCCCACCCCCGCCAGAGCTTCTAGGGACTAAACCACTATGGGTCCAAGGCTCTACCTACATATGCAGCAGAGGACTACCTTAAGGGGCATCAATGGGAGGGGATGTCCTTGGTTCTGTATATACTTGATGCCCATCATAAGGGGGTGCTAGAAGAGTGAGTGAGGCAAAAGTTGTGGATGAATGTGCAAGTACCCTCAAAAGCAGGAGGCAGGATGACTAGAGTAGGGGGTTTCTTGGGGTGGGGTACAGGAATCAACCCAGAAGAGGAATATTATTCAAAATGTAAATTAAAAAAATAACCAATAAATTTTTTTAAACAAATATTTAAAAGTAATGTGAAAAATGATGAGATATTCTTCACCTATATACTTTCTAAGAATTCAGTTGTGGGCTCATTACTGCTTTTGAAAAAGAGAAGTAACTATTAACTCACAAAACTTGATTTTGAATTGTTACTTACACATTCAACAACCAACACTATTTCAGAAAACCAGGTTTGAAGACACCAGTTCAATTTGCTGGGTAGCATCTGAGCTCCATGGGCATTTCTTGCATCACACTCCCAATTGGGCATCTCCTACATTCCATTCCTAAGCACCAGAAATATAGGTTAACATAACCATAGCAGAGTTTTTATTTGATCCATAGTTAAACTCAGGTTCTCAGACTTGAATAGTGGGTACTTTCTTGACTAAGTCATTTCCCCATCCTCTGAAGTTTTTACAAGTTTGTTCATGGAACTTCGATTCTACATGATGAATTCTTCTGAAGCCATGCATTTTAAAGCAGGGATATAGTATGTATCCCCTAACTCTCTTTGTTTCAGCACTTGGACACCATGGTTCAGCTACCAGCATCCTCTTAGATGCATAGGAATTCAGCAAGTTTAAAAATTATTTCATTTGAAAAGTCTTCATTAATGACTATGTGGGAAAAAATGTCACTAAAACAGGTCACACTTTACAATGGAACACGGATTAATTTCAAACCAGAAGGGAGGCAGTAGTGTTCTGGGTGGCCAGCCAAGCCCAGTGAACATGATTGGAATTTTTATAGTCAGACCAATCAAATGCATCAAATGCTTATGTTGACATTAATAGCAGAGAGAGAAAGAAAAGGCAGTTACCCAGTTTTCTTATAATCCTTCAGCACTTTATAGTCAGAGCCATACAACCTGCATATGCCCTGAGCAGTGTTTTCATGCTATGAGCAGAAAGATACAGTACACACACACACACACACAAACACACACACACACACACACACACACACACACACACACACACAGAGAGAGAGAGAGAGAGAGAGAGAGAGAAGCACACAGAGAGACACACACACAGCACACAGGCACACAGGCACACACACACACACACACACACACACACACACACACACACACACACACGCACACACCACACCATATAATACATAAGTCATATTCTAGCTGATTCTCCTCAGGAAAGTGATTTTATATCACAATTCAAACTGACATTGCTAAAAATGACAAGTGCTAAAGTTATACTGATAATTACATTTAATAAAAAATTTAATTAAGTACTATAATTTTTCTTTTCCTTTTGATACCAGATATCAAATGAGCAATTCAAGTATATAAAATAGTTATTTATTTATATGCTTATGTAATGTATTGGCTTCCTTAATGTATAAAAGTAATTTAAAATATTTATTTATTGACTTTAAAACCCAATATTTCCAATATTAGCCCTTCATACATCCTTCCAGGACCTTCTCATGAAAATCCTCCTCAAATTTCCCCTTCTCCTCCTCAAAAGAGAAGAGGAAGCCCCTCTCTCATTGTGACCTCTCAACTAACCTCCAATCTAAACGTCAAGTCACTGCAGGACCAGGTGCCTCCTCTTGCTGAGGCCTGGCAAGGCAGTCCATGGAGGGATTCACGAGAGTTTCTGCTCCAATTGTTTGGGACCCACATGAAGACCAAGCTGCTCATCTGCTACTTACATGTAGGGACTGAGGTCCAGCCCATGCTCACTCTTGGGTTGGTGATTCAGTCTCTGGGAGCGCTCACATGTCCAGGTTAATTGTCTCTGTTCTTCTTCCTGTAGAGACTCTGACCTCTTAAGGTCCCTCAATACTTCTGTCAACTCCTCCATAAGAGTCCCCAACCTCCATCTGATGTTTGGGTTTGCATTCCTTTCTATTAGCTGCTGGGGGAGCCCCTCAGAGGACAGTTATGCTTGGTTGCTGTCTGCAAGCATAACAGAGCATCATTGATGGCGTTATGGATTGTTTCTTGTCCATTGGATGGGTCTCAATTTGGGTTATTTGGATTGTTGGTGTCTAATTTCCTGAGCTCTTTGTATGTTTTGAAAATTATCCCTTTCTCAGATGTAGGATTGATGAATATGGATGAAGATCTTTGCCCAATCTGTAGGTCATTTTGTCCTGATGACATTGTCCTTTGATATATAGAAGCTTTTCAGTTTCATAAGGTTCCACTTATTAATTTTTTACCTTATTGCCTGAGCAATTGGTATTCTGTTCAGGAAGTTTTTTCCTGCACTGATGAGTTAAAGGTTATTTTCTGCTTTTCGTCCTATTAGATTTGGTGTATCAGGTTTAATGCTGAGATCTTTTATTTATTTGGACTTGAGTTTTGATCAGGGTAATACTTAGGGGTCCTTTTGCATTTTTATAGGCATATATCCAGTTAGACCAGTCTTTGTTGAAGACCTATTCATTTTTTATTGTATGCTTTTGGATTATTTATCAAAACTCCAGTGTCCATAGGTGTGTGGGATTATTCCTGGATCTTTGATTCGATTTCATTAATTCACCTGTCTGTTCCTATACTAATTAATGCAATTTTAAAAATCAATATTGCTATGTAGCATAGCTTGAGGTCAGGAATACCTCCTGAAGTTCTTTTATTATTCCAAACTGTTTTAGCTCTAAAGAGTTTTTTGATCTTCCATATGAAATTGAGAAGATGTTATTTCAACATCTGTGAATAATTTTGTGTTGGAATTTTGATGGGGATGGCATTGAATCTATAGATTGCTTTTGGTAAGGTGGCCATTTTCACTATGTTAATCTTTGTGATCCAAAAGCATTGGAGATCTTTCCATCTTCTGATATCTTCCTCAATTTCCTTCTTTAGAGATTTGAAGGTTTTTTTTAATATAGTCTTTTCCCTTGCTTGGTTAGATTTATACCAAGGTATGTTATGATATGTGTTGCTATTGTGAAGAATGCTATTTCCCTAACTTATATCTTAGCCCAGTAATCACTTGTATATGAGGAAGGCTACTGATTTCTTCACATTCATTGCGCATCCATTCACTTTGCTGAAGGTGTTTATCAATGAAAATGTTCTCTGGTAGAATTTTTGGGGTCGCTTATGCATACTATCATACCTTCTGATAATAGCTAAACTTTGATTTCTTTTCCATAGTATTTCCCTTGATCTTCCCAAAGCTGTACACTGTCCCCATATCTCTTTAATATACAAGTAATTTTTAAGTAGAATGAAACCAATTATTTTTAACAGCATGGTTACTAAAAAGTAAAATTTTCATATTTTCATTGAGAATTCTTAGTCAAATTATTATATTTGTAAGTGTTTAGCTATACCTTTATATATAACAATTTTACTATGTTCTAATATTCATAGTCTTTTAATAATTAATTCATGTTGTATGCATTTGATCAAGACACCTATCAGAGTAGAAAAATGCTGCACACATATCATTTATTTTTGCCATGTAGTATAACACCGTCTTTTTTAAAAAAGATTTATTTATTTTTTATATGTGAGTACACTATTGTTCTCTTCAGAAACACCAGAAGAGGACATTAAATCTCATTAAGATGGTTGTGAGCCGCCATGTGGTTGCTGGGAATTGAACTCAGGACCTCTGGAAGAGCAGTCAGTGCTCTTAACCACTGAGCCATCTCTCCAGCTTCAGCACAGTCTTCTTAATGCAAGCACTTCATAGTGTTGAAGTAAAAAAGTTCATAAAGTAATTATACATAAACAGTCAGATTTTAGCAAATTTAGAAAATATATCTCAGAGAATGGGTCTGTCTTAGTTAAGGTTTCCTTAACGAGCTCATTTCTCTCTAAGGACACTAGCTTATGTCAAGCTAACACACAAAACCAGCAAGTACAAGTTTAAATCTGTATTAGTCAGGGTCCTTTAAAGACACAGAACTTATTGAATGAGACTGTCTGTCTCTCTCTCATTTTGTCTCTTTCTCTCTCTCTGTTTCCCTCTGTCCCTCCCTGTCTCCTGCTGTCAACATCAACAATCTCTCTCTCTCTCTCTCTCTCTCTCTCTCTCTCTCTCTCTCTCTCTCTCTCTCTCTCTCTCTCTCTCTCTCTCTCTCTCTCCTGCAGTCCAACTGGCACAAAAATAGTTGTGAACTGAAAATCCTACAAGACTGGATGTCTTAGCTGGTTTTCTGTATATGCTGGGATCCTGAAGACTTAGGCCCCATTGCCAGTGAAGTAACAGATGTACTATCAAGACAAGAGTAAACAGCTAAAAAAATATATGAAGCTTTCTTCTTTCATTGTTTTTATATAACAGAAGGTGTGGCCAGATTAAAGGTGTGTCTTCCTGCCTCAAATTCAGGTCCCAGTCTGCCCTACATTTCTGTATTGTGGTTCATTCTGGATATAGTCAAATTGGTTACCAACAATAGCCACCACAGGGTGATCTCTTTAAATATCTAATACATAAAAACATATATTGTTGGAAGTTAAAAATTAGATGCATTCATTCTTCTATTATTGATGATTTGAGAAATCTTATAATCCTATCCACATAAATTGGAAATGAAATTTTTCAATAAAAGTGAAAAACTTACAATTTTCTAGACATTATCAAACTTCACTCCGGGGCTAGTGACATTCTTCCCTCCCACTGCCTCTCATGTCACTGACTAAATATTGCTTTTTTTTCTTCATGTCCACTTCAGCGGGATCTGATCTGTCACTCCTTATCTTTGTTTTTTTCCAAAGAACTTGGCTGATTTTCATTAAAGTCATAAAATAAGAAAATGAAAAGAAAAATGCATATTTTAACACTAATGCTTTTTTACTTTTAATATTTCAGCAATAGTTTAAAATTTTCATCATAGCAAGTAGGAGAAAGTAATGGATCCACAGAGCTTTGTCTCTGAAAATGTATTTCCATCTGTCTGATCACTTCCAGATTTCAAGCTCTATGTTGTCAAGTATAAATATTACCAGCTTCAGAGTTAGCATTTTTTCCCAATAATATAGTATAGAGAAACTTTCTCATGTAGTCAGATGGATCTATTTGTAAGAAAATGAGTGATACCATTATTTATAGTAGCAAGAATTTACTAATAAATACAATTTTCATCAACTGGGAAAAAGAGCACTATAAATTGTTAAATCTATGTATTCTTTAAAAACATAATTTATGATTTAATATTTAAATGAATAAATTACCAAAATTTAGTTTGCTACAAACTGAAAATATTTGAAGTCTGGTTCACAGCTCCACAAAATGAAAAGAATATTTTAAATGGCTTAACTTTGTGTCTTTAAGTTATGCTTGCTGCAGAGAGTTCACAGGTTGCTGTATATGTTGTCTGTAATCACCTAGAAAGAATATAAATTAAACTTCTGAAAATGGGTAAACATAGGTAGTACAATAGTAAAATATATATGTTTGATGCACAAAAACTTATATAGTAATCATGTAAAATTTAAGTGATTATTAGAAAATCTGTAATAGATTATATCTTTATTATATGTGATACAATACTTAACATTTCTAAATTACTTGACAAGACATTTTAAGATGGAATATATATGCTGGGTTTATTAGGTTATTCTCCATAATAAAAATATTTTAAGGTTTTCATAACAATAGAAATATATTTATATTGTGCAGTCATATACAGTTTAATAGATAATTTAGACTTACTATTTTTATACTTAATATCCATCTGTACTGAGAAATGGAAAGAGTACATTAAAAGTAAGTTTAAAATTTAACTTATATTTTAAACACAACAATATTTTGAACTAACAGTATCCCATTAAATTGCATTCTCAACTGGCCAAATATTATTTGACTTAAACTTTTGATGTCACAGAAAAACTGATCTGTGTATTTATCTGTATGTATGTATGCATGTTTCACTAAAGTTTTAATCATCATTTATCAGCTTTATAACCAGTCAAATTTCTCTTCTTCACCCTCTTTTCCATACCTCCCTCTCTCTCCCTTTCTCTTTGTCTTTGTCTCTGTCTCTCTCTCTCTCTCTCTCTCTCTCTCTCTCTCTCTCTCTCTCTCTCTCTCTCTCTCTCTCTCTTTCTCTTTCTCCTCCCTTCTTTCTCTAGTTTCTTTACCTCTCTCTTTCTTATGTTTTGAAAGATTACTTGGGCATCTTCAAGCATACACTCGAATAAAATCAGTTCTCCCCTGCACTCCAATATGTCATAACCTACCTCCTAAAATGTTTGTTCAGCGTTGTCCATAAACTTGCTGCAGTATGATCCAACTCCTAAAGGTCAGCTCCCCAAATGGTAAGCCTTTCTTCCTATCAGAAGCAGTCCATTGAAAAGAGACTTGCAAGGCCATCTTTCCTTAACATATATCACTACCCTCATTGCCTTAGGTGGTCAGAAAGCGATAAGGCCAGCTTATCAAATGAACATGAATTTATTCAGCAGCCCATACGTCCAGTGTTAATAGGGACCACAGATATCATTGCAGCTCTGGCTATATCAGGACTTTGAATCCACTAATGGGTCTTTATGGATCACAGCACAAACATGGTCCCAGATGGCCACTCATATCCAGATTGCCCATTGTAATGGTAAATATTAAATAAGGAAGTTTGGTTCCAGGTACCACACCATCCTATCTCCTGTTACTCTGTTGCCAGCAGTGACCTCTCTCTTGTGACTCTCTGCTATGACCTTTGATCACATTCCAAGCTTCTGCCCCTGTGGTTATTGTTACATTTCTCAATAACCTGACAAAATCAAAACTCTAGAAGCTTGTAATTTGTGAATCAGATTTATATCACTAAATTCTCAACCCACAAAAAAGTCCACACAATATACTCAGAGACAATTAATAGTGGTACAAACTGCACACCTAGATAAGACAAATTGTCTTATAATAATCCATCCATTATATGATATTCATTGATACCTATGGCTATTTAAAGACACACAGAGTTGGGTCATTCTCTTCTTCCTCCTCCTTCATCTTCTCTTCCTCCTTCACCTATTTTTTCAGCCTCTCAAAAGCTCTGTGCCTTCCTTTTACACTGTCCAATCAGAGGCCCTTCCTTATCTTGTGCCTGCCCTCACTTGCATACAGACATCCACCACATCCCTTGAAATAAGAAGCCCAAGAACATTACCAAGGCATCAGGCAGTGGCATAAACACATGGATTTTAGCCTTCATCATGGTCTGGGTCAGCAGCATGGACCACAGACAGCAACCTGGCCTCAGGTGCCATCACTGACCATAGTGGTCCTTAGAGAAGGCCAAAACCTGTAGGTGAGCCTTTCCTCATCTTAGGACTCTGTTGCCCAGAACCAGGGCTGTCAAAGGCTTTGGGGGGTATGTTTGAGGACCAGGTCTGTGTGTATAAGTTCCAACCTGCTATAAACCAGCCCTCCAACCGTAGGCTTTGTTATTTCTGTTTCCTTATCTCCCCACCATGTATGAATTCTTCATAGAGGTGCACCCAACTGAGGCAAAAAGGTAGTACATCTTTAGCTTTCCACATCTATCTCTTTGCAACAATATAATTTTGAGAATTTACATTCAATGAGAACTTCTCCAGGTCTCATTTAGCTATTAAATTATCAGTTACCAGATAGATACAATTATTTGAATCTACATTTCAGTACTAAGGTAGTAAATGAACTAATACTTTAGAATAAAATATAATTTTGACATTTCTTTAAGAGAGGATAATTCATTTATAATGTAATTATTTAAAGGTGCAATTAGCCAGAACAAATCTGGTTAACCAGGGTGTTACTAAAATAGCATTAAATTTCATTATGTTTAAACTCATTTTTCCATGAAACAAGCCTTTAGAAATTTTAGTGCATAAAGTTCACAAAATGGAGAACAAGGGTGTTGAGCTGGTTTTTTTTTTATTGTTTGTTTGTTTGTTTTTTGTTTTTTTATAGAGTAAAATAACAGTGAATGATACTGGCCAGTGCATACCTAAAGTATTTTCTTACACAATGTGGAAAGATGATGGGGTAGAAAAAGACATTTCAAAATTAGAATGAGGTTTCTGGGCTTGGAGGGCAGTTTTGAGATACAGGAGCAGCACAATGCTAAGCACATGCATGCTGGACAGTACTGTTTGGAGGGATTACAGAGGAAGGAGGCAGGAACTGAAGTTATGAAGATAATATCATTCATTATATTTTTTTTCGGATGCCTATTCAAGACATTCTTAACTTACTCTTCAGTGTGTCTTAATGATATTAGTAAGATGGTTTGCTTTCTTTGGATGTTCACGGCAGTAAGTTCTTTAAATATCTTTATATTTTACTTTTATTTTGCTTTAAGATTTTATGTTTTAGTGCAAAGTGACAAATTATAGTTGCGTATATTTGTGTGACACAAAGTTTTATTTTGATTTATGAATACAGGGTAGAATAATTAAGTTGAGCTAATTAGCAGATCCATCAACAAAAATACTTATATTCCTGTGGTGAGAACATTTGGAATTTCCTCTCAGTAATTTTTAGAAGTGCCATGTGTAGTTAGCTCCTATAATCCTCACACTGAGAACCATACCTGGAATAGAAACGGTGCTTATGACTTGTTCCTACAGCTTTGTAACCTTTGGCTGTCATTCCATGTCCTCTGTCTCCTCTCTGAAACTACCACTGAGATAGTTTACTATCGACTACGTCTATTAGAAAGAACATTTGACTTTTCAACTATGTATTTGGCTTATTTCTAAGAGGACTGGTTGTTAATTGATAAAATCTGGAATCCTTTGGGAAGGAAGTTTCATTGGCGGGTTATCTCCATTAATTGGCCTGTGGGCATTTCTATAGGTAATTTTCTTGGTTATGTTAATTAAAGTGGGAAAACCAGCCTATAGTGGGTGGTCCTATTCCCTAGGCAGGAAAAGCTAGACTGATCAAGAGTTGAAAACTAAGCACTCAGAGAAATCCACTAACTCATTGCTCTTTGTTCTGAGCTGTGGTGTGAGGTGACTTGTTGCTTCAAGATCCTGCTAACACAACTTTTACACAGTGCTAAACACAACCTGGAATTGTGAGCTAAAAAAAAAATCTTTATTCCTAAATTACTTCTGGGTAGTTTATCACAAGAGGAACAGAATTAAGGTAATCATTTAACATAAAATGCCTAATTCATCAGCGATATCATAAAGAACAACTTTTTATGACTGTTGAATATTCCATCATGTACTGTTTTGTAACATATTTTATCTGTTCATTTATTGATGAAGTTTAGGTAGATTCTTTACCTCGGGTCTCAGGATGGCAGATAAAATTGTCAGGGATGCACATGCCTATAGTATACTAATTTCAAATCTTTTGGATAATCTAGATGGGAATTCACTGAAGTATGAAACACTGCTAGTATTATAATTTGTGGAACAGTGCACAAACAGCTTCACATCACAAGCTGCTCACTTTCACACACATACTGGATTCTTTTATTTTCACATTTTCAGAAAGATTCTTTATCTGCCTTCATGTTACCAATAACATTCTTGACAAGTGTGAAATGGCATAACATTGTGGGTTGTAACTTGTAACTTGCACTCTCTGATGATGAAAGATGTCTTAACATGCTTCTGGTTTCTATGGTTATGTCCAGATTTTCCTTAGAGATTTATCTACTGAGATACCCTGTCCATCTGTGAAGTGAATCAGTCATTCTCTTATTACAGAGTTGTTTAGGTTTCTGTACTTTAGGTGTAAATTTTTACAGATGACTGATGGACATAGGCAACTACTTCTGATCTCAGAATTGTCTTTGTATTGTGTTGAGTGTTTGCTCTGCCACTTAAAGTTTTAATTTACTTGAAACAGTTTTGGAACATGTTTTTGTACTTGTTATGTTTTTGTTTTGTTTTCGCCAACTTCACAGAATCCTGAGACATCTAGAAAGATGGAATGTTAATTGAGGAGTTGCCTCTGTCAGATTTAACGCTAGGCAACCCTGTGGTAGATTTTCCTTAGTAACAATAAATGGAGGAGAATGCAGCCCAACAGTGACACCACACCTGGGCAAGTAATTCTGACCTGTATGTGGAAGTAGGCTGAATGAGTCACAGGAACAAGCCATTAATCCAAGGTCTCAGAGCCTGTTCCTGCCTCCAGATCCTGACCCCGAGTGTCTCACATGAATTTCCCTCATGATGATGAACTGGACACATCAAATGAATTAAATCTTTGCCTAGTCAAGTTGCTCTGGGCTATGGTGTTTTGTTATAGCAATAGAAAGTCAACTAGGAGATTCTGTTTCTTTATTTGTGGTTGTACATTTGTAGTCAAACATAAAATAAAATTAATTGCTCAGACTAGTGTCTTATTTCATGTACAATATATTTCACCCAGGTAGGTAATGTATATTCATGTTTTGCATTGATATCTTTAATCCATTTCTTAAATAATATGATCTAAAATAAAAGATCAAGCTTATTTTTGCACCCATATATATTCAGTTTTTCCAATAGAACTTGTTGAAGTCATTATACTTTAAATAGATGTTTGCCACCATTATTATTTATAATCATTTGTCTATATGTTGATTCATCATAGTCTTCTCCCTTTCCTTCCTCAGGCTAATCAGTCTGCTTTCAACACTGAGACCGCAGTGCTTCAGTCACAAGCACTCTATGGTATAATTTGAAATAAGGTGATAGTATGTTCATAAATTCCTTTCTTATCCTTTTGGTTGCTGCTAGTTTTCATAATTAATTATAAAATGGCATGTTAGTGTTTTGACTGTCATTTTCCTGGAATGACAGAGCTTCTCATGATATACGCATTTCAATAACATCACCTATACACTGTTAGGGACGACTATTATTAGAATTACTTGTTCCTTCACTTTCTGCAATTTTCATAGTCATCCGCACATGTGTGTTTTATCACCCTGTTAAAATTGATCCCCAACTTTTCCTTCTGTAAATACAATTTAACTGATGTGCATTCTTTCCTCGTGGTGTTACATTAGGTACTTTGGCAGTGACATGATTCTGCCCTCCCGTTTGTACCTCTCCTCTCCAGTGGTGGAATTGCTCATTCTCCCAGCAGTCTGGCTGCCATCACTTTGTCACATGGATGATGGTGGCTGTGTGTTTTTTTAGTTTTTCTTTAACACCCGGTACTGACAAATACAAAAATATAATACTTGTATTTCTGAGCTTGACTTACTAAGAAACTGGTCAGTTGTTTTCTAAAATGTCCACAGTGGATTTGTTTTCTTCTAGATGCTTCATTGTTGACATATAGGAATCCTACAGGTTAGTGGCTATTATTTTATGTTCTATATCTTTATGTCCTCATTAGGTGATATGAACTCCCAAAAATATATGGGAGATTTTTTATATATGATATGCGTGATAACAGCTGGCAAACATTTCCTATTTGGTTGCATATTGTTTGAACTTTTCCTGATATAACACCAAATCCAATATTGATTGATAAGAATTGGCAGATAATATTTGACTTAGGAATTTTTTTAGTTTTATATACTGGGGATTACACTAGCTGTAAAATTATTAAATGTCCACTGTTGTGCTGGGATATGTTTATTCCAAGTATAACCGGATCATTACAAGAAATGAAACTTTTTTGGTTCCTTTTCTGCATATATGGAGAAAAACCTTTACTTTCTGTCACAATGTCCCTGCTGTAGTTCACATTGTAGTAACTGTATAGATCCTACTACCTTGACTTCAACAAATAATGTATCTTACTTGATCAAACAGTGCAGTCATTTTCACATGCTTTTGAATTCTTATTTCCAGTATTTTATAAGAAAGTTTTGTTTCCTTTTCTTCAGATGTCATGTCTACCTTTGGTATCGGGACATTTATGTCCTCTTAAAATCAGTATGGATGAGTTCCATCTTGTTTAGTTTTTAGTTGAGGCAGTTTGCTAAAAGTGCTTTGGAACTCACATGGGAAGTCCTCATGTCTGAGTGTTTTCTTTGGTTGTTGAATTTTACTACTGATTAAATATGATATTGAGGTTTTCATATGTCACACTTGGTGAACTTGACATGTCCATTTGCCTATATATTTCTTACACAATGTAGGGACCTGCAAGTATTGACAATAATTATTCTTGAAGTTCCTATGCTGCCATGAAGAGTGTTTTACTCCAGCTTCTACTCTTGTTCTATGAGTCTGCCTGTTTTCTTCAACTAGCTAAAGGTTTTATATTATCTTTCAAAAACTGTAAAATTCTTTCATTTATCATCTGATTATTTTTACACTTGTAGAGTTTATTTCAGTCGTTTCTCCTCTAATCTTGTTATATTCATTTCCCTTTATAAGACTTGTACTGTTCTTTTTCTATTTGCCTGAGGTATAAGGTCCCATTGCTGGTTTGAGAGATTATGTTTTTCCAGATTCGGGCACTTATTATCATATGCTTTCTTCTTGGGATGCTTTATCTGTCCCAGAGAAGTTTTGTGTTGTGTTTTTCTCCTCGATTGCTTCAAGAAATATTTATTTTCCCCTTTAATTTTATTCATGGATGCATAGATTTTTTAAGATTATAATTTAATTTTCACGCATCAGTAAATTTTATGATATTCCAATATTTATTAATTTCCAATTTTATCCTGTAATGGTCATCTAAATGTACATATTATTTTGAATTATTCAAGACTGGAACTGTGGGTTGTTGAGAGCCTCATGTTGTAGGTGCTGAAAATAAAACATGACATTCTGATTAAACACCCAGCACTCCTAAACATTAAGCTATCTTTACAATTCTAAGAATTCATTTTCTTAGTAATCTTAATATAAACCATTAACTATGGTCCCAAAATAAAGTTGTATTGTATTGTATTGTTTTCATTTTAGAGAATTATGAATCTAAATTTATGTTTATGTTATCTATTTTTAGTCTTTTGATTCACTTTTAGTAGTTCTTTTCCAAAGAAATTCAAGTATTGATCGATTCCCTTCGTGTTGGTTTGTCTAGGAAGGTATATTTTCAACCTATTTAAATGAATAATTGAGATAGAATAACACAGCTTCATTTCTTCCTTTCTGAAACCCGTATCAGGCATCCTCCATGCACTTTTCACATGTGCTCTACCACTTTCACTCATGCTGCCTCCTTACTGTAATTTGATATACATATAAACATGTAAATATATATGCATGTATATAAACAGATATACAAATACGACCTACAAAACCCTGTCTTAATGCCTGTGTATATATGGTTTCAGAGCTGGCCCTTGTACATTGGACAAGCAATAAGGTCCTTCTTGAGAAATACTGGTTTTACTTCTTTAGCTGCCTGTAGTTCTTTGAATAGAAACAAGGTATCTCAGAATTTCTTTTCACTGACACATGAGCAGAATAATTCTTTCTTAGAGTCTCAATCTTTTCTTATACCCACACATAAGGGTAACTGTAACCCATCCTCACTGTCTCTTTAGTCACATGAGAGCATCACAGAAAATCACAACTAGACATGATGCAGAGATCAACAGGTCTTGCGACTCTTAACCCCAAAGCATTCATCTGGAGTTGTTGCATCTATAGATCAGGGAATATCAGAGAAAAGAGGATAAGAAGATTGTAACGTTAAGAAAATATTTCACTAATCCTTTGAAAAAAGTCTCTCCTGCAAGTGATCTTGTAATCAAGGTTGGAACAACGGCAGTAGCAATGGGTGTGCTACTGTGGAATGAGGAAAATCTTCTGTATGGGAAACAGGTCTCGGTGGCTGTCTTCTCTAAGTAATGTCCTTTTTTCTTTGAGGTCTCCTTTTCCAGATTCTTCTGGCATTTAATATCCTTGCTGAAAAACCTGCTATAGTAGAGTGGGGATGCCTCTGTGGATGCTGTGCTTCTGTCTTTTTGCGAATCTCAGAATTATTTCTTTGGTTATTTGCTAGTTTGACTTGGTGATCTCACCTCTTGGGTTTATTTAACAGGATCTCCGAGATTCCTATATAAAAATGTAGACTACTTCCCAGAAACATTAAAAGATTTTATTCATTATATTTTATCTGTGCATCCTTGGCCCCATTGTTTTTTTTTTCTACGTTTCTATTATTTATAAACCGTCATGTATTTTCCCATCAATGTTTTTGCAGGGGGCTCTGCACTTTCCTTTAAATGCTTCTTCTTCTGTCTCCTTGATGTTATGAATAATTTTTGTCCCTTATTTGTGCTTATTGAATCGTTAGCCAAATTGAGCTGCTTGCTGAGGCTTCAGCTGAACTGAGTTTGGACATGGCCTTCTCCTCACCTGGTGTTTCTCTTTTCATTTCTGCTGTCTTCATTTAACTTCACCTGTGTATTGGATTTAACTTTTGATTTGGTTTCAGATAGGTTCTTTCTAAGAAGCTCTGACTCTCCTGCAACCCATGATCTTCTTGAATCAGCCTCCTGTGTGCTGGGATTACAGTTATGTGTCCACATACCTGGCTACCTGTGTGTAATTTAGGTTCAGTGAACTTCAAACAGAATAGTCTTAAGTTGTTGTCATTATACTATGTACTTTGTGAGGATAGTTGATTTACCTTTCTTTATTTTGGGGCATGACATAGCTCATTGCATGTTTGTAACTGTGATTGTATGTACTGTATGGTGACTCTAGGTTTGGAAAGCAGCTGTCTTCACAAGCATTCTCACACAGTCTTGATAGGAGAGATCTTCAGTATTCAGTTCAGCCTCTTTCATGTTTGTTTGTTTTTCTGTTTAATATAACTATTTATGATTCTGAGTAGGCAAAGCTTGCTTTCATATCTGCTATACCTGGTAAATGATATTAGATAGGTAACTGTCTAGAATTTGCAGTTAAGCTCATTTTTGTCAGATTAAGAACTGGAAACACAGGCTCACTACTTGACTTTAAGATCTGGACATTGTGATATGAGTCCTAGAGGTGAGATGTTTAAGCATTCAAGGTTGAATTTCCTTGTACAGTTCAGCGTGTGAGTACATGAGAACAGGTGAGTGTGCCCCAACACTCACAATTTAAAAACCTGCCCCGTGATCTGTCTATGAGCCACCAAATCTCTGCTCCATCCGTTTCTTCTCCCTGGCTTCAGATAATGCAGGAGCACCATTTCCCCTTCACAGTCCTGTGATGAAGTAGGGGTAACTGTCCTGTGGATATCTCCAGATGCCCTAGAAACTGAAAAACCTGCCTTCAGTTTACCTTCCCAGGTAAAAACTGCCAGTATGAGGAGTGCGGTACTGATGTGCGATAGGCTAAGGTTGTGTAGGGACAACAGTCAGAGGAGAACACTGTTTAAAAGATTTCTATGTAGGTGTTCATCCCATTGTATGGACCAGATGTAAGTTAGATATTACCACTTTTTAAATAATTTACAGCATGTTTATTCCAGCATTAATAAAGACTGGGCCCATGTATTTAGCCATGGTACTTGGTTTTATTTTGTTTGTTTAATTTTTTATTATTGGATAATCTCTGTGTTTACATTTCAAAAGTTTTCTCTTTTCTCCCCATTCCTATACCCCTTCCCCCTCCCTTTGCTTCCATGAAGCTGCTCCATCTCCCAACAACCCTCTCCCTATGGTGCTTGTTTTGAAGAGGATACATTTCATATGAAAATATACTGTGATCATATTCTTTCATTTTCCTCCATTTCTCTGAGATCCTCCCACAAAATTATATATTCTTTCATTCTCTCTCTGTGTTGCTTGGTTTTAGCCTGTGTCTGTTTTTCTATCTCTGTATCTCTTGGTCTCTTTTGTTTGTCCCTTTTTCTAATACTCCTTCTAATAAAACATGAAAGAAAATCAAATCAAACCAACAAAATATGCCAATATGCCATTATAGTTTTTTTTTTGACATTTTCCTTTTCTTCCTTTATGGCAAATATTTAGTGGACAGGAAAACATAGGCATTTTTAAATATGTGTAAATTTAATTAATGACAAAACTGCTGCATAAAAATGGACCTGTGAATGAACCACAACTACTGAACAAAATTGGTTCATCAAGAAAAAAAAAAACATGAAATCCCCAGAAAAGAAACCATGTTCTGGAAGGACCAGGACACGGTGTTTATTCTTCACTGTAATGATCTATGGTCTGAACACAGGGACTCATAATACTACTTTATTTTGGTGTTATTGTTTTGTTTTGTTTTTTTGATTTTTTTGTTGTTTTCTGCTCTTTGAATCTCTGATCTGCCTTTGAAGTCCACTTGAGGGCAAACTTGTTCCTCTCATTACCTTTGCAGACTAAGAGGGAGAAAGTACAGATTTGATTTAACTCATATTAAAGATGCATCACCTTTTGAAATGGATTAATCTCTCAATAAAAAGACTAATCAATTTTAGAAGCAGATGTAGTTCAGTCTATTAAATCAGACACGTCATTCACCTTTTTATGTCCATGGCCTGCTAATTAGGACTCTGCATTTAAGCTCACAGTTTTGATCAAACTCATCATCTATTAAGTATATCAATATTAAATAAAACAAAATGTATATTAAATGAATATTTCAATAAGTGAAACTTATCATAAAATGTTAATTTTCTACACACTTTCCTACTTTAGTTTTTTTTTTTTTTATGGGTTGTGAAGTCTATGAAAATTTACTCTGATATTTTACTAAAGTGTTTATTTTCTGATCATAATAAATAATGCTACCACTTGCAATATTCTGAAGAATTCTAGAAACTATGATTCCTCATAGTAATTGCTCTAACAAATAATGGTTTTTATAAGTGAGTTTGAATGAAACAACTGGACATTGATGGCAGCATATGAATACAGCCCCATAGTAATCTAAGACATCAGATACTCATTTCAGACAGTCTTAACATCTTATAGGCTGGTTGGTTTTAAAGAAACTTGATCTAAATTCTCCTTTGATTCAACAGCATCCTATATCATAATAATACAGCCGATGAAAATATTTTCCAGATAGAAAATGCTACAAAAAGAACTAACTCTTAGTTGATATTTTGAAAAATATACACTCCTTTTAGAATATGGACACTTTCTTCAATTTTCTATACTATTTCTTTTTCCTTCCCTTTTGTTTGCTTTTTTTCCTGTGGGATTTCTACTCTCTTTGTGTGAACTTCACAGTCACTCCCATGAAAGGACACACTCAGTTCCTGTGTACTGCTCAGACAAAGCTGAACTCAAGGGCAAATGTGTATGGAGTGACTCTTGGGGACCTTTATTGTAGAGGTTGTAAAAATTGAAACAATAGAAATATTTCATTCAAATCCAGCTGATATCTGTGTTTCTACATTAGTGTGCCTGCTTATAATCTGGCATACCAACAAATGCTTTCATCTTATTGGGTAAGAGGAGAGAAACACCAGAAAACTGAATACAGAGTATGATCCAAAACAAAACAAAACAAAGCAAACAAACAACAGAACTTCTAACTTTGGAGAGAGCAAGTCACTAGTATTTATACATCATATTTTACTACACTGGCAAGATTCTCGTTGGAGATGATCGGTCACGATGATACATAGATAACACTTCCAATTGAAATGTTAAGTTGTGTATCAAACAAATAGGGAGAGGATGGTGGGTTGGAGCTTGACCTTCCCACTTCGTGCAATTTTGACATGTTTGATTTTTTTTCACTTTCAGTCACTAAATGAGATGTGTTGAAATGGCGTGAAATAAAAAATATAAAAGTTTAGATTAAAAAAAATGATAGAAATGATGTGACCAGATTTCTGGCCAGAGATACCTTCATTTATCTGGATCTGTATTACAACTAAAGAAAAAAATAAGCTATCTGGTACAGCTAATCTATAATGAACTAATCCTACTCTTAAAATTGTTCTTCTCCGTTCATTTTTTTGGTTTCTATGTCAAAAATCATGTTTCACATATCAGTGTATGTAGTTTTATGCAGTATGAATAAAAACATCTGGATAGACACAGTATGTTCAGAGACTAATTGTAACTGATTAGAAGTTCAGGCCTCTTGAGAAAAATGAAAGGTTGCATGTGCAAAGCTAATTACTTCATTTTGGGCTAGTTCTAGCCCCCTGGAAAAGCCATTGCTTGCTGAATTAGCATCCTCTGACTAATATCGAAACCATTTTAGGTTCCATTATCATACCAATAGATTCTACTCCATCAACAGCTCAGATAACATCTTGAGCCTGTAGAAAACCTTCCTCCATATTGCTGCCCGCCTCCCATATGTTCCCAAAAGTGCATTTTGTATTTACATTGATGTGTGATGTTCTGTGTTTTGTGAAACTAGAAAGCTATAATGACGCTGCTCCCGTGTCAGAACATGGAACTTGGAAGTAATGTACGTAGGCATTTCCACATCGTGTTCACTCAGAATGACTCCGGAGTAAGTTATCTGTTATTCTCTATGAGGTGAGAGCTACTGTTTCTGCATCTACATAACTATCAAGAGGAAAATAACGAAGTATTTATATACATAAAGCATACATGGGATGAAAGCTTCCAGGCACTGCAAAGCTTGGGCAGACCTGTGAAAAGTTAACACATTTTTAGTTCTTGGTTCAGATCGAAGAGCCTCTTTCAGGGCATTCAGCACAAAGCATTTTGAGCCTAGGAATGGTCTCAGAAGCTTAGCAGAGAGCAAGAATTCTGGACACGTGCATAATTCTCCATATACTCTTTGGCAATCTAACGAATACAGGTGCTTACATAAAGCTATAAAGATGCAAGTATAATCCTTTGATATTTGTATTTCTTCCTTAATTTCATCCCTGCTTTCCTTTAAAAAAGGAATATTCTCATTGATTCCAGTCATTAATATAAACTGTTACCTGTTTGTTATGATCCTTACAAGCTATTAATTAATTGCATTAACCCATTCGGCTGTGAAACAACCCTGTTGCATATTACTCCTTTAAATTTGTAGAAGAAATAGACAATATGAGCAAAACAAAATGTTTGGTGACTAAACTTGAAAATGTGATCTAGCGAAAACACCAGAGAATGGGAAACTTACCATATCCACCAAAGTCTCTTGTTTATGCAATTTTATCTAGTAACTTATTCTGATTTGAACTAATAGAATTGATACCAGTAAAGCAGCTTCTAAGAACCTGGCATAGAAAAAATTGAATCAAATCTGGATTTTGTATGCCATAGAAATAGCAAATACCTCCTTTTAGAAAAAAAAATGTAATTTTGCTTATTTACATTTCAAATGTTATCCCCCTTCCAGGTTTCTCCTAACCTTCCTCCCTCCCCCTGCTTCTGCGAGGGTGCTCCCTCACTCATCTACCCACTCCTGCCTCACTGCCCTAGTATTCCTCTATACTGCAGCATCAGGCCTGTCCTTCCATAGATGCCAGATAAGGCCATCCTCTGCTATGTGTGCAGCTCCAGCCATGGGTCCCTTCATGTGTGCTCTTTGGTTGGTGGTTTAGTCTCTGGGAGCTCTGAGGGTTCTGGTTGGTTGATATTGCTGTTCTTCCTATGAGGTTGTTAATCCCTTAGTCTCCTTCAGTCCTTCCTCTAACTCCTCCATTGAGGTCTCAGTGCTCAGTCCGATGGGTGGCTGGGAACATCCTCCTCTGTATAGGTAATGCTCTGGTCAAGCCTTGGAAATAATTTCAGTGTATCTTCTAATCAGTACATTCCAGCTTTAAAACTTTTAAATACTCTACTATTAACATAATTTATAATAATCTTTCAATGTATGAGAAGGCATGTATGTACAAGTCTGTAAGATACACAGTCTCCTTTTTGTGCATGAACAAGATTTAGACTATTGGAAGGTTTGGCAGGCTGGAGGGACAGCTCTTGAGAATGATTTTTATCACCACAGAAATGAGAAGGTCCTAGGAGAATAATGTCTTCCATTAATTCTTCAACATCTAGAAGCATCTACTTGGCATGTTAAAAAGTTCATCCTAGTCAAAGAAGTAATATTGCAGCTTGTCCTATCAGTTTATTTCAGAACACATAGTTGGCCAAAGCCACATAAGTCTTAGAAATTTGACCAATCTCTCTCCAATGAAATATCATTAAATTTAATTACAAAGAGAAACTTATTTTTGTTATACAAATAATATCCCCACGTAGCCTAATTTAAACTAATTGCCTACACAGTTTCCATTCCAAGGGGACAAGTAAAATAAGTGCTGAGACACTGAAAATGTCGTTAATTACATTATCACATTGCAATCAGCTTTGACCTTTTTTCAAAAGTTACATTTTGAAATCAGAAACAGTTGTGCAAATTATGACAGACCTGTGATATGTGCAGCTTCGGGCCTTCCTGACCCACTTTCGTTCGCATTGTTTTTTTTTTTCTTTCTAATATAGAAAGTGTTCTGATAGTTTACATGAACATGAATAGATGGGTTATTTTTCTTCATCTTCAACTCCTGTCATTGTATTTGTTAAGTGGAGACAAATTTCTCAATAAATGAACGCTGTCTAATCATGAGGATTGAAGCTTTTTCTTACAAGCATGTTCCAAGTCTAGACCATGTTATATATTCTTCCTGTGGAACTCTGTGGTCTAGCAGCAGTGGCACAAAGGGTGTAGCTGCTGATTTTTTTCCCAGCATGGAAGAAATAAGATTTTTAATTGGATTTGATGATGGCTTCACCAGACCTTTGTCATAAACTCTTAGGGAGCAATACATTTTAGTAGACATCAGTCATCCTGGCTGGAGAGCATCCCAAGCCATCATTAACTAAAATCTTGACTGCCCCGGGACACTGGAATACTGTCAGATACAGTGCCGCAGGCAGTCACAGTGCCTCAGATGCTATGATTTCATTCTCAGTTCTCTTTGATTACAGGATGAGAAAAACCAAATTATTTAGCTCTGAGTCTTGATGCATCAGAGAAGCCTTCCTTGCAGAGTGATTTCTTTTAAAAAGACTTATTAGCAGTTCTGAAACTTTATTGCCCCCACCCACTGGTCAAAGGACACATAAACCTCTTCAAGATTCATTCTCTTGAAGACTTTGGGGAATATTTGGTTCATGATTGTCACCTCTATATAGAAAGGCACCTACAAAGCTTGCTTCTAAGATGTAAGCCCACTTTCACAGAAAGCAGAAAAACTGTTATTTCATTAATAACAAACAGTTGCAGGGTAATTTGGAGTGAAGTCATGTTCACTGTGAGCACACACACATTTTTTTTTTTTTTTTTTTAGTTAAAGAACAGACATGGTGGCTTCTTGAGGAATATCTAAAGTTCATTCTCATCCTCCTCATGCTTCTGTTTGGACAGCCCCTGATGTTTCATTATGTAACACCGCTGGAAGATTTCAAGTGCACAATGCTGACAGGAAGTCTTAGCCTCTGCAGTTTTCACATATTAACTGGTAATTATTTGGTGTACATGTGTCATACTACATACTACAGGTCTTTTAGTTTTCTTCCTCTCTCCTCTGCACTAGGTTCCTGTAGCATGATTTTCTTTTTATTCAACCTCAAATTCTCTCTCCCTTTAAGAAAAAAATATCCCCTTACTTGAGAATTGTGATATATATATATATATATATATATATATATATATATATATATATATATATATATATATATATATATATATATATATATATAATGAAGGGTTTTATTGTTGTTCTTACTATCATACCTAACTACTTAAGGGCACAGTCTACCATTTCTGAATAGTGCCTCTGAGCTGATCACACAATGAAGGACTTGCTTTGTTTCTCTGCTTGATGTAGGGAGCCTGACTCTAATTGTCTACCTGAGTGAAGTCTTATCGTCCTTAGCAGGTTCAACTTCCTCTTCCCTAAAAAGAACCTGCCAAGGAAGTACCTGGGATTCCCAGAGTGTCCTTCCATACAAACGAGGAATTCACAGAAATGAACACTTCAGCCATTGATGTTAGACAGGTTCATATACAGGTCTTGGTCACCCCAGGCAAAGTGTACCCCATGATAAAGCACCAGCTGTCTCACTAAAGAGTATCATTTAAAATATTTGTAGCACTAAAAGCCTTGGCGAGGGCGTTCCTAATAGAAGACCTTCTCTTGCTCCTCCCCCTATCACGCATGCTCAGCTGGACCAGGATTCTGCAGATCTGCAGATCCCACCCGATTCAGAATGTGCTTTGTCTTTCCAGACTGTGTACAACAGAGCCCCCTGAGAACTTCAGCTGGTCCCCAACACACATACCACATTCTTTACTGACTTCTTCCAAAGTTACTGCAGCAACACCGGGGCTAGGTCAACTGAAATAGATGGTCAGCATAGACTTTGCCAATGCAATCCGAATATGTACATTCTGTGTAGAAAATAGGGAGGAAATCAGTAATGCAGAGCAAATAATTTCTCCATTTAATATTGAATAGAAAAAGAGGAAAATATGGAAGGGGTCATCAGAAGTTAACCAAAACAACACTGGCTGGAGAGTTTAGCATGTCCTTGCATGTTTCACATCATGAATACATAGAGTTCCATAGAAGTGACATATTATAATATTTAATACTATATTAGAATCATGACATATCAGTCATTCATGATGTCTGGAACACTCTAATATCAAACATCCTAAAATTGGTCAATATAATACTATATTTGTGTTCTTTGAAAACTGAAGAGAAAATAAGTTATTTGAGGAATAAAACTGAGACAAAAAGTTTAATGTAATGTTTTCTTGAAGAGGTAACTATGAAGCACACAAAATAACAAGCACAGAAACCTTGATTTGGGACTGGAGAGAAGGTCAAAATGCTTTTACTACTTTAGTTGAGGACGCAGGTGTGGTTCTCAGTACCTGCCTTATGTTACCCTCAACTGTTATTGCAGATACAGGGAAGCTTTAGTCCTTTACCTCTACACCAACAAGCATACTTAGCACATACATATGATGTGTTGATATGCACTTACCCCCACTCCCACACATATGCACAACACATACAAGTGATTAAACGTTAAGTAAAATAAATATTAAAATAATATGAAATAAAATAAAAATAGAAATAAAAATAGGAAATATGTGGTAGTTGACCACCAAAAGATGATTTGAGAAATCCTTATGTGTGTGTGTGTGTGTATGTGTGTGTGTGTGTGTGTGTGTGTGTGTGAGAGAGAGAGAGAGAGAGAGAGAGAGAGAGAGAGAGAGAGAGAGAGAGAGAGAGAGACAAAGTGGTAGTGGTAGAGAGAGAGACAGAGTTAGAGAAAGGGTGATACAGAGACAGGAAAAGAAGAACATATGCTTGCATATACTTGTGTGGGAGATTTTCATGGGTACAGGCATGCATCAGCTACAGTGCATATATAGAAAACAGAGGAAAACCTTTGGTCTCTCCTTCCCACGTTGTTTAAGGGAGGGCCTCTTTACTGCTGTATAATTCAGGATAAATTGTGCACAGGTTTCTACAGATTCTTCTGTCCCGGTTTTTTATTACTGCTGGGATTGCAGATACTTACACTGATGTGTTTGACTTTATTTGGTTTCTGGAAGCCTAAATTCAGTCTCCTGGGCTTTCATAGTATGCTCTTTTCACCCACAATCAATCTCCCTAGGACAGTGTTCTGTCTTTTGATTGAAAAATGAGCATATTGTTTGAATTGCTTGAAAAAACTACCTTTACTTAAAAAATTGTTTCATTACATATTTTGTTTATAATGACTCACCTGCTTTTCTGCATTATATTATGTCTGAGAATTAATTTCACAAGTGAATTATGTGACAATAACAGCCAAAATTTTATAATCCTCACCATCATTGCCAGAAAACACGTAAGGGTAATTGATTAGGCAAACACACTGTTTACATGAGAGCACTTGCATTACTTTTCCACAACTTTGTCATGAACACATTGATATTTACTAGAAAATATTCATGTATAAGTATAAAAGTTTTATTTTCAGTCACATCTAAATAGCATATAATTGGTGGTTAAAATGGTGATAGATGAATTTGCATGTTTTCCAGGCTTTGGAAGAATAGATATAGTTTAAATTTACTTTAGAATTTTTTGGTCACCTGTGCCAAGACTTTGATAAATGTATTATGTCTGTTATGAAAAATGGGAAGAGCACATTAACACCATAAACATAAACAGATAGCTAGGATGGGTTCCTTAGATTAAGATACACATGTTTACTTAGTGTGGATTCAATTTAAGAGAAAATTAACACAGGAGTTAGGAGTCCACTTGGTTATTTTACAAAAAATTTTTAATTTTAAATATAAATCCTTACAGGTACATATGGGCATATTGTAATACACACTATATTGTGTTTTAATTGTGACTGTCAACTTGGTGCTTTGGCATTGTGAAGGGAAAAGTTCTGCTGCTACAGAGCGTGAGTGAACAGGAAAATACTGGGCAGTGAAGAGGCTGTCGAACTATTGCTTAATATAACTGTTGCCCACTCTGGTCAGTTTCAATGTACTCGAATACACACAATTACTTAGATCAAGAACAGCATTAAATTACTTACTGTGTTATTTTCAAAAGCATGCCAGTGGGGTGCTGTTATCTACAATGGTGCTTCCTGTTCCTGTTTGGTAGGGACCAACAATGTGTAGTAGACCATAGAGAAATGATTTTAGTCAGTAATCCACTTAGATTCATTAGTATCTTGATTAATAACTGCATTTAGTGAATATTATGGCCCATGAGACCAAAGCATACAATGTTTGCAGCCACTCATGCACCGTATACATAGAGCAAACTGTAATGAATATTTTTAAATTGTGCAAATATAAATTTTATTATTTTTCTTTTTTCTTTTTTTTTAACACTCCTAATTTTATTCATCTCCTGGTCTACCCTTTGACTGTCCACATCCCATATCTCCTTCCCACAACCCTGTTTCCATGAGGTTGTCCTTACCACACCCACCTCACCAGACCTCTAAACTTCCTGGAGCCTCTAGTCTCTTGAGGGTTACATGAATTTATTACTGCCTGAACCCAAACCTGGCAGTTCTTTTGCTGTTTATGTGTTGAGGTCCTCATGACAGCTGGTGTGTGCTGCCTGGTTGGTGACACAGTGTATGAGAGATCTCCGGGGACCAGGTTAATTGAAACTGCTGGTCCTCCTACAAGGTCACCCTCCTCCTCATTTCTTCCGGAATTCAACCACAGGGGTCAGCAGCTTCAGTTCATTGTTTGGGCACAAATATCTTCATCTGCTCTTTCAGCTGAGAAAGAGATAAGGGAAAGATAAGCAGAGGGAAAGAAGAGGTCAGAATCAAGATGCTTCAAAGGACCTGCCACCAGTGACCTAATTCCTCTAGTATGCTCTGCATTCTTAAATTTCCATTCTCTCCCAAGTAGTACCACCAGCTATGGACCGATTGAACACACAAACCTTTGATGGACAGTGCGCATCCAAACACAACACATATTCACACCTCACTGAAACTTAGTACCTCATCTTTCTGCATGTGAGAAGTAATGCTGGAGATAAGCAGTTTTGCTGAAATCATGACTCCACTCCACTTAGAAAGCTTTTAGTGACCCAGGGATGGAGAACCTTTAAATCGGAGCATTTTGAGCATTATGTGCAAGTTGCCATTGCTTTTTGAAGACCATAAAATTGTTTTGTTATAATGGGTATTTACTATAATGAATCTTCTTATAGATGTCATTTTCCAATTTTGGAGAAATGGAAATGAAACAACTCTGACGTGCAATTTGTCTGTTTTGCATTAGCAAAGTGTCTGCCATGCATCCTTTAGCCAGTCACTTGTGTCACACTTCTCTGGGGATCTTATTTGATCTTATATGAGTTGTTAATAATTAAGAAGGGACTGAGTCTATTTGGGATGCTTGAGGAATCTGAGCTGATGAATATTGATGGCCTCACGAGACTGTCTGGCTTGACTGAAATCATGGTCATCGGGATCAAGTTAGGCTGCGTTCTGACTTCTGACCTGGTTTCCTGCTCTTTCAATTAGAGCTATAAATCTCTATCTTGATTAAACATCTGTGATGAATTGCTTGGCTATTGGGTACACTGTCTGTAGATAATACGTAGTGTTGTGGAATATCTAAAATAACTTGAATTTTAACATAAATGTCTCCTCTTATTTTTATATTAGCTACAACATAAAATCTGATGGATCGTAGCATCACAGAGGACTCTTGCATTCATTTCTTGCCTTTCTAAGGTTTTTTCTTAGAGCCAAAGCTAAAATCATCTTTTCTGAATGCAAAGCAGACCATGTTACTCTCATACTCAACACTTTTAAGCCCTGCTCTGTTCCATATGTATGCAAAGCCCAAGCCCCTTTGTCATATGAACAAAAGGTTGTGACTATATACTAATCATGGGAAAAAATGAGGAGGCCATGTGCAAAATAACCGATACGCAGTGGCAGAGCCATTGCACTTTGGAATTCTCATTTTGAAAGTCCCAGAGTGTGAAATGTAAGGAACTACTAGTGTGTTCATGGTCACTACAGTACAATTACAATGATCATGATAAATATAGAGACAAAGTGCACACCAAGAATGAACCAATTGTTCAAAAGTGCTATTACACAGAACACATTGATAAGGTTTTAAAAAGAAATTCTATGTAGCATTATGGCTGAAACTTAATGACATTATACTACATAAGTCATGCTTGTGCAAACCCCAGAAATCTTGTCCTGAGATTGGCAGGAGTAGGAAGGCTCCCCTCAGAGCCCTGGGCCTGCGTATTCAAAGTAGGTGGCCCTGCACATTGCCTTTTCTCCTTCCAGAAATCAAGCAACATGTGAAAATGTTTTTATGCAAATGAAACCACCTCAGAGTCCTGCTCACCCCCTACTGCTGCAGAGATGAGATGTACACTTGCCCCAAAACCCTTACCTAGCCCTCAAAGTTGTAAGATTAGCACTTGTTCTCCATATTCTGTGAGCTGTCTCAGTGAACCTATATCCTCAAGAGTCTATTTTCACTAATCTCTCTACTGACTGAGCTCTCTATAGATCCTGGCAATATAGGATTTGCAAGTTAAAATATCTGGCCTATAACTTACTTCAGGTGGGTAAGCTGAGCCTGATCAATGTCTCCACACAGGGGTTAGGGTGTTTTCAGCTCTAGGTGTACATGTGTCAGATCTCATTCTCAGAGCAGTTTATCTTGCTTTCTGAGACGAGATCACATGGAACATAAATGAGAGAATGACATTAGTTTAAAATATTAGGATGTATAGCCATGTTGGACAAAGTATGTCACTAGGGTTTGGCTTTGAGGTTTCAACAACACAAACCAGGTTCCATGTTTCTCTATTTTTGATTTGGATGTAGAATTCTCAGCTCCTTCTTCAGCACCATGTTTGCCTGTGTGCGGACATGCTTCATACCATGCTGACAGTGGACTAAAACTCTATAACTATAAGCAAGACCCAATGAAACGTTTTATTTGTTGTTGTTATTGTTTTAAATAAAATTTGCTATGGTCATGGTGTCTCTTATATTTGTATTCTTAAGATATATACTTTACCTTGTAACTTGAGTAATTAATAGTACACACACAGAATCACAGGTATGTGCATATAAATTATCTAAGACACTTAATCAAGACAATGTGTGGAACTGACATGGTTGGAAAAAGGAAATGCAATGCTCTTCTGTGGAATGTCCATGGGTATATCACCACACTGAAGGGCAACCCAGTTTGACCAACACAAAACAGACTTTATGCTTGCTGCTGGTGATGGAGGTGGAGGTGGAGGTGGAAGACAAGGTAGAGATGGGGGTGGTAGTAGTGTGTGTACTATTTTCTTTTAGTGTATTTTTTCTCCTGGTTCTATTTTTATTTGTTTTGATTTCTGAATTAGTTTAATATCTTTGAAAGTGAAATATTGGGGGCAAGTAATTTTTGTAGGAGGATCTTGGAGAAGTTGAGAAAACCAAAGAATATGACTGAAATATATTCTATAAATTTTGTAAACTAAAATTTTCTTATTGTTATTGGTTAGGGGCATCTCTTATGAAACTGACACATCCATTGCAAATTTTAAAACACTATGCTTAGCATAGTAACCAGCTCTGAAACTTGGGATGTGATTAGAAGATTATATGGGCCGCAGCATGCTCTGATGAAATCTTTGCCAAATAAACTGGATGCAGTCCAACTAAATGATGAAAAAATCATTTACTCGAGAAGGAGAGGAACTTTCCAGAAGGCACAAGTCAGACCACTGGTTAATCATAGCCACTTAGGAGAGCCAGACCCTGGGATTGAAACTGTGACCTGAAATGAAATATTGACATTAATTATTTGCATAAATCATACTGTTACTAAGAATTTAACCAATTAGTTTAGTTCATTTACAATATAACTGAAGCTAGAGAATCATTATATTTGCCTGTGTTGGCTGCAAGCTTTCAAGTGCACAAAATGAGCTAAAGATATTATCAAAAGAAAATTTTCTTTTATGTAAGGCTAAGATGATTTTAATCTTTTGTTTAATTATTTGTTCATGTCGTAGACTACTCGATAGTATGGCCAAGCATACCTTTATCAATTATTAAGTTCCATGTCTCAGTGGGATAGGTACTAAATTTAGGCATTTTCTCTTTGTTTACTTCAAGGATTATTCCATGTGACACACAAACCACCAACTTCAGGATCCCCTGAGCCATATTACTCAGATAAGGGTTATGCTCGACTTTGAGAAAGTATGTGAGCCATGTTCTTTGTCAGCAAGATGAAAACTACTATTCTCAAAACTGCTCACATAGGATCTTTGCTGCCTCAATGACCTATTCAATTTGTTGTAAAAATTCTAAATGTCTGTCATATATGAAAAGAAAATGAGCCTGGAGACAGCTATTTTGCTTGAAAAAAATTAACATTTATAGCATAACAAAATAGGACTACATTTAAACCATGAGGCTAAGAAAAATTATGAATTTAAAATGTTAATAAATACAAATAATAGGAAAATAAATTTTAGCAGCTTAACTACAGTGACTTAGCCAGAGTATCAAGGTCACATTCTTCTGCAGTTCTCAGTCAGTTAAGGTGAACTTTGTTTTGGGGTCTCCTCAATGGAGCATCAAAACAGACTGCAGGAGCTCAAGCCACATTCCTCCTCTGTACACAGTACAAGTTCACTTCATTCCAGACTGGCATTTACAGTGTATAGAACTGTTCACTAAATCTTATCAACACTATTTTGTAGAGTTGAAACCATAGAAGTGAGCAATAACTTAAAAGTAATTTTTATCACATACATTACAGTCTTAAAGGGCAGAAAAGACATCTTAGTGCTTGTGGTACAACTATTCGAACCAAATTTTATATACTTAGAACCTAGATATAAAATAGTGTATGTCACCAGGTCCATATCATCATCATCATCATCATGCTGTGTGTGTGTGCATGTGTGTATGAGTGTGTGTGTGTGCATGTGTGTGTTTTGTGGGTCAGAGAGAGAGAAAAGGATTCAAGAATTACTGTTCTTCTGTAGATAAACCAGGGTGTTATGGATTTAGAGAGAGATTCTGTCTTGAAAAGTAAGGGAGAATTATAAAGTCTATATCTAAAATGAATTTCAGTTTCAACAAAGATATTTGTACAAGTATACACATACTATACATGCATACGCAAGTATATGAGCACATAAATGTGCACACACAGTAAACTAGGTTAAATTAAAAATAATAAACTTGTCATCATCATTTTGCTGTACAACTCCTGGGCATAACTGGTGGTCCAGATACCCTCCCATAACCAGAAATTGTTTGAGCAGAGACACCCTGACTCCATGGAACTCTGCTACAACTAGGCTCAAAGGAGAGACAGGATCCAGTCAGAGACAGCAAGGCCAGTTAACATCGGAGATAACTAGTTGGAAAAAAGCAAGTGTAAAAACATATAAAACAGAAACCAGTGCCACTTGGCACCATCAAAGCCCAGTTCTCCCACTACAGCAATCCATGGATACCCTAACACACCTAAAAAGCCAGACTCCTCCCTAAAATCCCATCTCATGAAGATGATAGAGGACCTTTAGGAGGACATAAATAAGTCCCTTAAATAAACACAGGAGAGTGCAGGTAACAGGCAGAAACCCTTAAAGAGGAAACACATAAATTCCTAAAAGAAATAGAGGAAAATATAATCAAACAGGTGAAAGAATGGAACAAAACCATCCAGGATCTTAAAAATGGAAATAGAAACAATGAAGAAAATACAAAGGGAAGCAAGCCTGCAGATGAAAAACCTAGAAATAAGATCAGTAGTTACAGATGCATCACTAACAGAATACAAGAGATAGAATGAGAATCTCAGTGACAGGAGATAGACTAGGGAACATCAACACAACAGTCAAAGAAAGTAGGAAGTGCAAGAAGTTCCTAACCCAAAACACACGGGAAATTCAAACACAATGAAAAGACCTAAGCTAAATATAGTAGGAGTAGAAGATAAAGAAGATCCCAACGCAACGGACCCTCAAACATTTTCAACAAAATCATAGAACAAAACTCTCATAGCCTAAAGAAAAAGATGGTCATAAATGCACAAAAAGCCTACAGAACACCAAATAGATTTAATCAGAAAATAAATTGTTCCTGCCATATATTAATCATAACATTAAATGCACAGCACAAAGAAAAATATTAAATATGGTAAGAAAAACACGCCAACTAACATATAAAGTCAGAATTACATTGGACTTCTCAATAGAGACCCTAAAAGTCAGAGGATCTTGTACAGATGTTATAGAGACCCTAAGAGAACATAAATGCTAGCCTAGTCTATTATACCGGGATAAATTCTTAATAACAATTGATGGAGAAACCAAGGTAGTCATTCCATGACAAATACAAATTTAATCAACATTTTTTCACTAATTCAACCCTACAGAGCATTCTAGAAGGAAAACTTCAGCATTAGAAGGGTTCCTACACCCAAGGAAACACCAAGAAATTTATCTTCACACACACACACACACACACACACACACACACACACACAAAGGAGAAAAACATATATGCATATACACATAATGCAACTTACAATAACAAACATAACAGACACAAACAATCATCTTCCTTTAATATCTCTAATATCAATGTACTCAATTTTCCAATAAAAGACATAAGATAATAGACTGGATATACATGAAAATTTATCACTTTTCTGTATACAAGAAAGACACCTCTGTGACAAAGATAAACACTACCTCAGAGTAAAAGGCTAGAAAAAAGCCTTTCAAACAAATGACCCCAGAAACAAGTGGGAGTGGCCTTTCTAATATCCAACAAAAAAAGACTTTCAACCAAAAGCTATTAAGCAATATGGGGAAGAACACTTCATATTAACCAAGGGAAAATACACCAAGAGAAAGACTAAATTCTGAGCATCCTTTCTCCAAATGAAAGGGCACCACATTCATAAAAGATACTTTATTAAACCTCAAAAAGCACATTGAAGCCCACACAATAGTAGTGGGCAATTTCAATGCCCCATTCTCATCAATAGACAGAACATTGACATAGAATATAAACAGACAAGAAAACTAATAGAGGCAGCGAGGCCAATGGATTGAACAGGTATGTACAGAACATTTCACCCTAAAACAAAATAATATACCTTCTTTTTAGCATCACATGGTACCTTCTCCAAAACTGATCATATAACTGGTCTTAAAATAAGACTCAAAAATACAAGAAGATTGAAATAATAACATGCATCCTATCAAATCACCATAGACTATGGGTGGAGAGTTTTTTTTTTTTTAATAACAAAAAAACCAACAAAAATACCACATATCCATTGAAACTGAATAACTCCACTCAATGATAACTTGTTCAGGGAAGATGTAAAGAAAGAAAATAAAGACTTCCTGAAATTTAATGAAAATGATTACTCAGCATACTCAAACTTGTGAGATACAATGAAATCAGTGCTAAAAGAAAAATTCACAGCACTAAGTGCTCTTGTAAAATAAATTGGAGAGATTCTACACAAGCAATTTAACAGCACACTTGAGAACCCTAGAACAAAAAGAAGAAAACATACATAAGAGGAATTAGGGCAGGAAATAGTCAAACTCTGGCAGAAATTAGCCAAATAGAAACAGAGAATTATACAAAGAATCAACAAAACCAAAAACTGGTTCATTGAGAAAAACCAACTAAATCCTTAGCCAAACTTACTAAAGGATCTAGAGACAGCGTCCAAGTTAATAAGAATGCAAATCAGAAATGAAAATGGAGACATAACAACAGAAGCAGAGGAAATTTTAATAAATCATCAGATCCTACTAAAAAATCTTACACTAAACAAAACTGAAAAATCTAGATGAAGTGGATAATTTTCTAGAAAGATACCAGGTAACAAAGTTAAATAAGAACCAGATAAATGATCTAAACAGTCTCTTAACCCCTAAGAGAATACAAGCAGTCATCAAAAGTCTCCCAACCAAAAAATAAAATAAAAAGATAAAGGTAAATAAAATAAAATAAAATAAAAGCCCAGAGCCATATGGATTTAATCCAGAATTCTATCAGAACTTCAAAAATGACCTAATACCAATACCTCTCAAACTATCCTATAAAATAGAAACAGAACAAATATTACCTAATTCATTCTAGGAAGGCCCAGTTATACTGATATATAGCTCACACAAAGATCCAACAACAAAAGAGAACTTCAAACCAATTCCTTTTATGAATATCAATGCAAAAATATTAGGTAAAATTCTCAGAAACTGATTGCAAGAACACATCAAAACCATTACTCAACATGTTGGATCAAATAGGCTTCATCCTAGGGATGCAAGGGTAGTTCACTATATAAAAATCTACCAATTTAATTACCTATGTGAACTAAAAAACAAAAAAGATCATTTCATTAGATGTTAAAGAAAGCCTTCTACCAAATACAGCACTCCTTCAGGTTAAAATTCTTGGAAATATCAGGAATTCAAGGCCCTTTTTTTAAAACCCATGGCTACTTGTTAGAGTTTATTTTATGAATAAAGACATTCTAGCTTGCTTGTATTTATATACTAGGCTATACTCTTCTATAAGATGTAAAGTTTGAGGGCATGTCTTCAGCCTTCTTCTTTTATGAAAAACAAGTTTGGTAAAGATAACCTTGGGTCTTCTACCACTGAAGATTTTGACTCCCAAATGACTAACCTTTTCCTTTGTGTGTTTTGCATGTGGTTTCATGATTCTGCACTGAGCTGTCTCTGTTAGTTTCCACTCTGGGATCTTTCCGAGTCAAGTATCATAACACTTCTTTTTACTTGAGGACATGAGAAGTCTTTTTAAAAGTGTAGTCTTCTTGAAGGGATAAAAATTGACAGTGAAACCTAGGATTCTAAATACCATATGTATCTGCTGTTTCTTAGATACCAGTTCTGTTAAACTTGGACTATTCACTGGTGCCCTAAATGTATTAGGACGTCTGCATTTTATAGCAACGCATCACTGCAGATTCCTAAAATAAAGATCTATAATAAATAATATATTCTACACAAAGAGCTTAAGAGAATTCCGGTGGGCTCAGTGAATAAAGCATTAACTATCCACATTTCACTAACTGAGTTCAGATCCCGTGACCAAATAGAATTAGACACAGTCACCCATATCTACAACCCCAAAGATCCCAAGGCAAAATGGAAGGCTAAGGTAGAATCTTCAGAATTTTAAAACCAGTTAAATGGTGCAGCAAGAGAGACTTTCTCAAAGGCAGAGGAGATTGGGAGTTGATAGTAGACCTCCATGCTCACACCTTGGTATGTGCATGCTCACATTTACATATAGATAAACATACATATCTGCACACACACACACACACACACACACACACTTAGATCATAAGAAAGTAAATACCAATGAAACAGTCACCGCACATTTTGGAAAATCACCTGCATTGTCTGAAAGATTTTTGTGTGCATTTGTCATAGCCATATTGTGGTTGAATATGCAAAGACCATATTTATGTTTTCTCTACAAAATAAAATTTGTAAGGCAATTAGAAAAAATCAAGTTCTTGTACAACACTTTACTTTTGTGTTTTAGGTTTTTGTGACTGAATCTTTAAATTGTGTCACTTTTCTGGAATGTTTGAACTAAAAAAAAAAAAAAAAAAACTCTCATTGAGAACATTTAATTAAGCTTGAAATATTTGCCTCATACATAGAAAGTTTGGCTACCATAGGACACTTTGAAGAAGTATTTAGCATAAAAGATGGTACAAGTAGCTGGTCATCAACGTAAATTATTTTAGAATTTTGAAGTAAAAAAGCAGAAAGAAAAAGAAATTTAAGAGCTCAGAGTAAGGATTAAAAAGACATAAGAAATTAAAGTTATGCTGATAAATTCTGACTTTTTCAGACACAATTGATATCCTGAAGAGGGAGCTGAATGAAAGCAAGGCACTTTCTCATGTCAATCTCCCCACAAGATTCTCAGTGGGAAGAAAATAAAACCACTTTAATACTTACCTTTCACTCTGTTTCCTTAATTTGACTGACATATAATATTTGGAGTTACATCACTGATCACTTTTAAGACAGAGAAGCTATTTGTATGAAACGTAATATTAATTCTTAAAGCACTGTTTTGGGCTCTTGGGCACTTGGGCTCTCAAACTCCCTGAGCATGTAGTACCCTGAAAGATGACAGGCTATTGGAATAAACTATTTCAAGTATCATCAGTCATTTCAGTTTAATATTAATCTGTGCTTTCAATGCTGTAGATTTTCAATACTGTAGGTTCCTGAGGTGGATGAGCTCAGAGCAATAATTTTTCATGGTATACAATGTCTCAGAGTTCACAGAATTCTGCCATGTTAATTTCAATAACCAAAAAGCTATTTTACATTGCCAGATCTCTCAAAGTACCCATTGTTTTTGTGATTTGAATGGTGAGCTCCTAATATTTTGGAAGGGTGACTTGCATTCTTTAGTAGGAAAATTTGAGTAAGTCTTTAGTAACTAAGTGTTGGCAGAAATAAGCAGAGCACATCTCAATAAGAAGTACCTGTGCAGGCTAGCTGCTGGCATTCTAGTGTCTTTTTTCTGTAGTATTATGAGTAGACCACGTGAAAATATCAGTGAGTATAATAAGACATTTGCAGTAAGACTTTATTAGTAGATGTTTAGTTTTCTAAAGTAACGATGTCCCCATAACTAGGTGCTTCAAATAACATCCACTTATTTTCTCACTGCATTAGAGGCCAAGAGTTTGTAAACAAAATGTTGGCAGGGCCACACTTTCCACAGAGGCTGCAAAGTACTTGTTTCCCCTTCTAACTTTGAAAGGCTCCAAGCCTCCCTTTGCTTGTGGCCACCTCATTTCTGTCTCTCCGACTCTCTTCATTTTCAGAGTTAGTTTCTATTTTTCTATTGGTTTCCTTCCTCAAGCATATATTTGAATGTATTTGGGAATAATTTAGATAAAGACTAAAACTTGGGATCTTACATGAATCATATAGTTAGCCATATGAAGTAGAACTTACAAGTTAGAAAGCTTTGGAATTACAGCTGCCCTCAGTGCTTCCTGGCTATCACTCAGCCCACTACACAAAGCACAGCAAATCCTATAGTGGGTTGGACTGAATTTAATGTTGCTCAGTATTGGAAGAACATGAAAAACACTAAAAGATCAAAGACTGAACTATTTGCCATGTATTAGATCACTTCTAATAAATGCTTGAAAAGTGATCGCCTTTAGTAGGTCCAGTCCCAACAATCCCTGATGTGGTTTCTCGGCAGTCTACTACTATCTTCAGAATATAAAGATAGTATATATATATATATATATATATATATATATATATATATATATATATATATATATAAACATATAAAGAATGTTAAGACACACCCCGGCAATTGCTTTATCCTTGAACTTATAAAGTTCACTCTTCCAAAAATAGGAAAAAGAAAAGGAAGAACATGAGGGCTACTTCTGTTAAAATGATAGCTATATGTCACATCTCTGCCTTCTTTTTGTAAGAGATTCCCTAGCTACCATCCTACCCTAGGGAACAATGCTGCCATTTCCATGGCAAACTGTTGTTTTTATATAGGAAAATCTCGGGGAATGACCATTTTCGTCAACAGTAAAACTGAATTAACTTCTGAGGGGGAAAATGCAGTAAAAATGTCAAGCTCATAAAATGTCATATTTTGAACGTCAGCATGTTTTTGACTGACCTGATCAAGAAAAAAAAATATCTTGTACGTAGTCTGACTCCATCTTGGACTAAATGGCTGAGGGTGATTTGGGATGAAAGTGGGGAGGTGGGAAAGGTGGGAAAACAGAAGGAAAAGATTAGCTAGACTCTAGGAATAGAGCTAAAGTGTGATGCTGTAGCTGCAAGAAATTCATTGTTCCAGGTTTTGAGCAAACCATTAAATAGTTAATTTAAGTTGAAAAATTATAATACAGGAATGATAATGCTTCTTTCTGGTCTTCCTTAGATCTTAACATTTCTTACTTTCTTTCTCCATTTTCTCCTTTTTACTTCTTCCTCATTCTCAATGGTACTTTCCCCCTTGCTCTTATTCTTCATTCTGTTACATCAATGTTTTTCTTTACTACCAGCTTCATCTTATCTCACTCTGGCATGACCTAATTCTATCTTCTGCTGTACATTATAATATACTTCAAAGCATGCATGTGTGCATGTGTGTGTGTGTTCCGGTTAGTATGGCACACGTATATGGATACACATGGAGTGAAGAAAAAATGGCATGTCCTTTGGCCTGGGAGTTACAGGTGGTTGTGGATTGCCTGCTTTGTTTATGAATCAAACTCAGGTTATTCATAAGAAAACACTCCTAATCATCAAGCGGGTCTCCAAAGTATACTTTAAATAGAAATTTTCAGTTAAGTGCACATAGTCCTGTGTTCTAGCTTGCTTTCAAATTGCACACCAGTTGTGCAATCTCACTGAGAAATTATCTAGGTTATTGAACATACTGCGTAGTCATAGCCATTGACTGAATGCATTCCACTCCTGTAGGAGTAATGAGAGTTCTGGAAACTCACAGATTTCCCCTTTAAATGGCCCCCAAAATAATTTTGCCTTTAAATATTATAAGGCAGCTACTAAAATTCTGGATAAAAATTTTATTTTTATTAATTGAACTAGACCAATGTATTCTTAATTACAAGGTAAATGTATACTTACTGGTGAAGCACAATTGTTTTTCCCTTTTTTTCTGGAGTTTTTCTACATTTCGTATGTCAATAAAAGCTCTGAGTTTCTCTACTGAAAAAGAAAAGAAAACACACACTTGAATGGGGATGTATCTCAGTTGGCAAAGTACTTAGCATTTAAGTATCTCTAAGTTCTGTGTCCAGTTTTCCATAAAACCTGGTATGTTGGTTTACTCTTGTCATTTGGATTTGGAAAGTGGAGGCAGAGGGAACATAAGGTGGTGAGTTTGAGGTCTCCCTGGGACACTGCCGACTCTGTTGTAAAAAACAAACAAACAAACAAAAAATAAGCATTTCATGGTGTGGTGGCACAAGCTCAGACACCATCTCTCTTGATAGCCAACCTGTTCTTCAAGTGAGTTTAAACCTCTCTGGGGCTACGTAGTTAGATCTTGCAGAACAAATCTTATCTACAGAACACTTGAATATCCAAAATATTTGAATACCAACATGATAATATAAGCGCAAAATTCAACTTTTAACTCTTTGATATAAGTCACAGTGCAATTATGGGTACACAGAGGATGTTTGACATTACCGCCAAACTCATTCTTAGTGTTTATATGTGATAAAGAAACTTACACATTGATATTAACTTTCTCCAAATATTCTATAATTCCCAATTCTTTATAAAATCCAAACATCTTCCCAATTCTTTATAAAATCCAAACATCTTTTTTAAGGTATTTTAAGGTTTCTTAAGAAAGATCCACAACGTAATATATAAGTTACTTTCTATTTATTATATTATATTATGTTGACATTAATAATAAATCAGGTCCCTCTCTTATCCTATATTTTCAGAACGAGCCTTTATTGATTCTTTTATTTTAACGGATGAGTAAGTTACATTTACCTGAAGCTGGAGTTTGAAAAATAAAGACTAAATAATATTTTTGTTTTATTAAAGTGTTCACATGTTTCAGTTAGATGTGCCTTGGAGGCAACTCCTCTGCCTAAGAGTCAGGGAATATCATAGAGGAGAGAAGGGAAAGCCTGTGACAACCAGAAGACTATGAAATCTGACATGAGATTTTATCCTCCAGAAATGACTGAAAAGCATCATCCATGATACTGTGACAATATCACCACCAAGGCAAAAAATGAATAGTGACAGGGACAATAGACATGTTAACACAGAAGGGAGAAAACTTCACTCAGTCCTATACCTAGACAAAAACCAGTATTCAATGGAGGGCTGCTAAGGGCTGGAAACAGCACTGATCCCCAAGGACAAGTCCCCTATCGTGTTATCTGATACCAAATGGTCAGGCATTCTGTCATATACAGAGAAGCAATGCTAATGGTTTCAGTAGGTTGTATTTATACATTTTTACTTTTACATTTTAATAAGTATTATAAGAATATAATATAAACTATATTATAATAAAATAATAATAGAAAAAGGGGGTTGTAAATTTAAGAGAGAGCAAGTGGAGGAGCCACAAGAAATAAATGAAGAGAGAAAGAGGGAGGAGAAAAATGCGGATATTATATCTAACTTTAAACATTAAAAAGGTTCTAAGAAAAAGTAAGACTGAATTAAAAACAAATCAAGAACACACATAAAATCCATGTGAATCTGTATCTTGGCACGTACAGATTGAAAACCATCTTTTAGGATGCAAAATGAGCTTTTCTTAATTTTAGAGTTTTCTTGACTGTTCAATCATTAATAATTTTCTAAAAAATGCTTAAATTTGTGTTTCGTACATTACTGTGTTTTTAATGGCATGTGAAAAGGAAAGGCTATTCATGTTTTTCCTTTGGCTAACCATCTAATAGTATTCTAAATAAAAGTGAAATATTTCATGAATGTGCCAAGTCACCGTCATCAAGCTTCATGGTTGCACAGAGCATTATGCTCAGACACGGGGAGGAAAAACCAAGACATTAGTGTAAGAATGGATTTGGGGTTGATTGTAATCAATGTGCATGAGGGTTCTAGATAATATATAAAACAAACTAACAACATTTGAGGCAGGCTATAAAGCATTCATAAATGATGTCAAATATATATGCAAATTGAAGACCATAAATGATCTGATCATTCAGAGAGGGAGGAGAAATTTTGGATAAGAAAATTAAGCTCAAACTTTATGTGTGGCTTTTTGGAACTACAGAGGTACAGATTTATTTTCATCATATATCTACCTTATGAATTATTTATTATTCTAATAAAATAACATCATTTTACAATTAAAAAATCAGAGACAATTTCATAGAATTAAGACGCTGTTCTTTAGATTGCATTTGGTTTTCATGAGCATTCTGATTTTGATTTGAATATTAGCTAGCCAACTAGGCACTGACAAATACAGAAATATATTTAGTTCTTCACCTAATGGAGAGTTGCTTCAACTTCTTCCTTATGTATTCCATGTGTCCACATGACTTAGAACATTTAATTTAAAGATTATAAGGTAAAGTACAAAAATTTTTGACAAAATGATAGTTATGTGTGTTGGACACAAACTCTCTCATCTTTCTCTGTTGCTCTGTCTCTCTGTTTCTCTGTATCTCTGTCTCTCTTTCACACATACATACACATAGAGTCACACACACACTCACACACATGCATATACCCACAAACACATACATACATACACACACACACACACACACACACACACACACACACACACAGACAGGCTGAGAAATTAGCAAATAGTCTTCCTAGTATGCTTTGGTTACAAATAATGTTAAGATTCTTGACTGATTCCCGATGACTATGAAACAGACTATTAGGATAAACCTATAACTATATATAGCATTACCACTGCTGGGTACAAGTATATATGAAATCAAATGTTTTTCTTAATATATCTGATTTGATTCCACAGATTTATATATTCTCTATATTTTCCTATGATAAATAGCTCTTTGTTGTAGATTTCTTCAAATGTGAAATATTAAACATTTCCAAACCGTAATGACTGAGGTTGAACTCCTTGGGAGATACTTTGACTGTTATTTTAGAGACCAAAAATTTGATTCTAAGTGGCTCAAAACACCACCAAGAAAAATGACTTAGTTATTTTTAAAAATGATTTTCTAATGATGATTGTTTGGAGGTAATACCTAACACAAACTATTAGAATATATGAATAAATAAGTAAATTCTAATTATATCTTACATGTTTTATAACTCACAATATTTTATTGAAAATAAAATTATTATGAAAGAAGTCTATACTGGCAGACCTCCAATATTTTGATTATCTGGGAGTCCTGTCTAACTCGTAATATTAGGATATACTGTATTAGAGTGTAAGCATAAAAACTCATTATAAAATCTAAGTACAATCATAAGACTACTAGATTTTCTTTATTCCACATTTAAAATGTATTTATCTAAAGGAATAAGAAGTCATTATACAAATTATACAAATAATTGCCCTTTATAATTCTCTTTATTTTACAGATTTTTGTTTTTTAAGAAATTTTTGCATCTGAATTTTTTGTGGTGTGTTTATTTCCCACTATGGCTCACTGTTTGTTTCACTCCACCATCTATTTTTCATCATTTCCAGGTCCCTAAAAACTTTCCCACTTTTTAAATTTCCCTTTGTCTACTTCTGTACTGAAAATATGAGAGTAAACATAAGATAGTTGGCTTTGAGAGTCTGGCCATTTCACCTTAACAAAATAGTTTTATTTACTGTCCTGTAACTAGCCCACTTTTACTTCCTTTGTTTATCAGTGAAACTCCTTTATATATATGTACCACATTGGCTCTATCAGCTTTTCCACTGATGAATGTTGACCTAATTTGGTGCCACAAAGGCAATGAAGTGAAGAGTAGAATGTGTGTGTTTTGTTTCTCCATCCTACACTGGCTGACTGTTCATTACAATACATCCAGAAGTGATGTGCTTAAATCAGAGCATAGTTTCTAGGAGTCTCTAGTTGACAAATATGTGATGCTTTGAATTCAAATGCAGGTGATTGTAAATCATCTCTGTCAACTTCGCCACAGATGCCAGTATATCTGTGAATGTGTTTCTAGAAAGTTTAAAATTAAAATAGAAGACCCAACCTGACTTTGAGTGCAGCACTCTGTGGACTAGGCACTAGAGTGGGTGCATCTTCATATGAGCGGGAGTAGGGGAAGAGGATATGGGAGAAAGGACAAAAGGAATAAAATTTGAAATTTAAATACATGAAATATCCAATACGAAACAGACAAGGAATGAAGTGAAATGAGCAATCGCTCTATCATGTTTTCCTTGGAACTAGGATCCTCAGACACACCCCACCCTGCAATCCAGCCTTCCTGCATTTTGTGCTGTGATACATTGTTACTTTGTATTGAGAGCCAACATATATTTTTACCTTTTCCAGTTACTTTTGTCAAACATCTTGCTACAGCAACTTGCAGGCCATATCTGGCTGGAGTGACAGTTGTTAGGTATTTTAGTGACTTTTTCTATAAGGTTAAAAAGAGGTACAAGAATATTGTTGGCATCTGCCACCCGGAACGGCAGCTCGTAAATGCTGAACAACTGGTGAGTGGGAGAACTAGGCTGCAGGAAAGCGGAGGAATCTCTGTAGAGTGCACACGGAAAGTGCACCCCCTGCCTTGCCCTGCCCTGCCGTGCCTGATCCAGCAACCAGGAACAGAAAATTAGAACTTCTGTTTCCACCCGGTGGCGACTTCAGGACACAGAGCAGAGCCTGGCCCATCTGCCACCCGGAACGGTGGCTCGTAGAGGCTGAGCAACTGGTGGATGGGAGACCTGGGCTGCCGGGGAGCAGAGAGATCTCTGCGGAGTGCACACAGAAAGTGCACCCTCTGCCTTGCCCTGCCCTGCCCTGCCTGAGCCAGCGACCAGGAACAGAACATTGGAACTTCTGTTCCCACCTGATGACTCTGAGGCATAGACAGGGCTCGGCCCATTTGACACCTGGACCAGTGGAGATCCAGGGACACAGACCAGATACAAGGGTAAAGCAAGAACATATCACTGACAACAAAATGGCAAGAGGAAAGCGAAAGAGTATATCCCAAGGAAACCAAGATAATCTAGCAACACCAGAACCCTGCTCTCCCATAACAGCAAACATCAGAATTCTAAACACTCCAGAAAAAGAACACACAGACCTGAAATCATACCTCAAGATGCTGATAGAGATACTTAAACAAGAACGGGAGGAAAAGCAAAAAGATTCAGAAGCTTTTAAAGAAGAAACAAGAAAAACACTCAAAGAACTCAAAGAATGAGAGGAAAACAGAACCAAAGAAATAAAGGAATGTAAGAGGGAAATTAAAACGGAAATTGACACAATAAAGAAAACGCTAAAAGAGATAACCCTAGAGGCAGAACACCAAAAAAAAAAAAAAAAAAAAAAAAAAGAAATCAGGAGTCACAGAAGCAAGCATTTCCAATAGATTACAAGAGATCGAAGAGAGAATCTCGGGGGCAGAAGACAACATTGCAAACATAGACAAAACAGCCAGAGAAGATGCAAAAAACAAAAAGCTCCTAACCCAAAATGTCAAGGAAATCCAAGACACAATTAGAAGCCTGATCCTATGAGAATATTACAAACAGACTTTAGGAATTAAACCAAAAAGTCAGAATGAACTTCAGACCTATGAATTATAAAGAAGAAGAATGAGAAGGAGGAGGAGGAGAAGGAGAAGACTGACAAAATGGAGAAAAAATTACCATGGAACATGTATACTAACTTAGCTGCTGTTATCAGTTGAATTGTGAAATATACTGCTGAATTTGTATTATATGTCCCAATTTCTATACAGTTCCTCACAAGAAATGACTTGGTTGCATTTCCAATATTTAAGTTCAATTTAGCCACAGTTTTTTTCAAAACTACATTGACTATGTTATTCTTTCCTAAAAATGGGTCAAAATGATGATACTTCAATGCTAAGAGCATTAATGTAGGATAAAATTCACCATTAATTTTTGAACGACTCTGTCACAGCTTCAATGTTACTGTAGTGTGTGCCATCTGCACTGTCTGCAGTTCTCATATAAATACATCTATAATACATCCAAGCACATGATGTGTACCATCACCCCCTATGTGCTGCAGAAAAGAAAGGGAGAAATTACCAAACCAATAAACAATGGTACAATGCAAAGACTTGCACAAGATTTCTAAAATGAGTATATACAAGCCAGGTAATGTTTTCAAAGGACTCCAGGACAACAGCATGCCAGCTCATCTTAGACAATATCTGACCACAAACCCAGCACTACAACAAATTATAAGTGGAAAACCCAATACGATGAGGGAAAATATAGCCTCGTAAAAACAAAAAAACTCCTAAACAAGAAAACTAAAAAATGAAAAAGAAACAAACACAACTCAACCCACAAAAGCAATAATGGCAGGAAACAGAAACAACTATTCCTTGATATCTATTAACAGAAATGGACTCAACTCCCCAATAAAGAGACATAGGCTATCAGACTGGATACATAAACAAAATCCAGCCTTTTGCTGCATACAGGAAACTCATCTCAGAGAAAAAGACAGACACCATCTCAGAGTAAAAGGGTGGGAAAAAAACTTCCAAGCAAACAGTTCCAAGAACCAAGCTGGAGTGGCTATTCTAATATCGAATAAAGTAAATTTCCAACCAAAAGTTATCAAAAAAGATAAGGAAGAACACTTTTTACTCATTACCGGGGAAATCTGTCAGGAGAAACTCTCAATCCTTAACATATATGCTCCAAATAAAAAAGCACCCACATTCATAAAAGAAACCCTACTAAAGATCAAAAAATACATTTCACCCCATAAAACAATAGTGGGAGACTTTAATACCCCACTCTCACCAATGGACAGATCATGGAAACAGAAACTGAACAAGGACACAGCAAAACTAGCAGAGACTTTGAACCAACTAGAATTAATAGATATATACAGAACATATTATCCTAAAGTAAAAGAATACACCTTCTTCTCACCACCCCATGGCACCTTCTCGAAAATTGACCACATAATTGGACACAGAGCAAGCCTCAATCGATATAAGAAGATTGAAATACTCCCATGCATCCTCTCAGATCACCATGGTCTACGGCTGTCTTTAACAACAACAAAGACAACAAAAAGCCCACATACACATGGAAACTAAAAAACACAATGTTAAATGATAGCAGGGCCAAAGAAGAAATAAAAAAAAGGAATTAAGGATTTTCTAGAATTCAACGAAAACGAAAACACAACATACCCAAAGCTATGGGATGCAATGAAAACAGTAAAGAGAGGAAAAGTCATAGCCCTAAGTGCTTCCAAAAAGAAACTGGAAAGAGCTTACATCATCAACCTGACAGCACAGCTAAAAGCCCTAGAACAAAAGGAAGCAGATATACCCAAAAAAGAGTAGAAGGCAAGAAATAATCAAAATTAGGGCAGAAATAGACCAAATAGAAAGAAAAAGAACCATTGAAAAAAATCAACAAAACCAAGAGTTGGTTCTTTGAGGAAATCAACAAGATTGATAAACCCCTTGCAAGACTAACTAGAGGGCAAAGAGAGAGTATACAAATTAACAAAATCAGAAAGGAAAGTGGGGACATAACATCACTCTTTGCCGATGACAAGATAGTGTACTTAAGTGACCCTAAATCTCCACCAGAGAACCCCTACAGCTGATAAACAAGTTCAGCAAAGTGGCTGGATACAAAATTAACTCAAACAAATCAGTAGCCTTCCTATACTCAAAGGACAAACATGTGGAGAAAGAAATTAGGGAAAAGGTACCCTTCACAATAGTTACAAAAACTATGAAATACCTTGGTGTGACTCTAACTAAGGAAGTGAAGGACCTGTATGACAAGAACTTCAAACCTCTAAAGAAAGAAATTGAGGAGGATCTCAGAAAATGGAAAGATCTCCCATGCTCATGGATTGGAAAAATCTACATCTTAAAAATGGCCATCCTACTAAAAGCAATCTACAGATTCAATGCAATCCCCATCAAAATTCCAACCCAGTTCATGGAATTGGAAAGATCAATGTGCAATTTCATATGGAATAACAAAAGAACTAGAATATCGAAATCTGTCCTCAACAACAAAAATACATCTGCGGTAATCACTATCCCTGACCTCAATCTATATTACAAGGCAATTGTTTTGAAAACTGCATGGTACTGGTACAGAAATAGGCCTGTGGATCAATGGAGTAGAATAGAAGATCCAGAAATGAGCCCTCATGTATATGGTCACCTGATTTATGACAAAGGAGCCATAAACATTCAATGGAAAAAGGACAGCCTATTCATCAAATGGTGCTGGTCCAACTGGCACTCAGCATGCAAAAGAGTGAAAATAGACCCTTTCTTATCTCCTTGTACAAAGCTCAAGTGTAAGTGGATCAAAGATCTCCACATTAAACCAGATACACTGAAACTATTAGATGAGAAAGTAGGGAAAACCTTAGAACACATAGGCACAGGAGAAAATATCCTGAACAAAACACCAATGGCTCAAGCTCTAATGTCAAAGATTAACAAATGGGACTTAATGAGATTGCAAAGTTTCTGTAAGGCTAAGGACATCGTCAAGAAAACAAAATGGCAACCAACAGAATGGGAAATGATCTTTACCAACACCACATCAGATAGAGGCCTAATATCCAAGGTGTACAAGGAACTCAAATAGCTAGACACCAGAGAATCAAATAACCCTATTTAAAAATGGGGCACAGAGCTATACAAAACGTTTTCAGTTGAGGAACACCGAATGGCCGAGAAACATCTGAGGAAGTGCTCGACATCCTTAGCCATCAGGGAAATGCAAATGAAAACAACACTGAGATTCCACCTCACACCAGTCAGATTGGCCAAGATCCAAAACTCAGATGACAGCAGATGCTGGCGAGGCTGCGGAGAAAGAGGAACACTTCTCCACTGTTGGTGGGGTTGCAAGCTAATACAACCACTTTGGAAATCAGTCTGGCGATACCTCAGAAAATTGGATATATTACTACCTGAAGACCCAGCTATTCCACTTTTGGGCATGTTCCCCAGAGACACTTTAATACACAACAAAGATATATGCACCACAATGTTCATAGCGGCTCTATTTATAATAGCCAGAAGCTGGAAGGAACCCAGATGTCCTTCAGAAGATGAATGGATACAAAAATTGTGGTACATATACACAATGGAATACTACTCAGCCACCAGAAACAATGACTTAACCAAATTCTTAAGAAAATGGATGCATCTAGAGAATATCATCCTGAGTGAGATAACCCAGTCACAAAAGAACAGACATAATATGCAGTCACTGATAGTGGGATGCTAACCTCAGAGGCTTGCAGTCCCCCAGAAACAACTCACAGACTGTATGAATTCCAAGAAATAAAGAAAACAAAACAAAACAAAAAATATTTACAAAAGAAGAAAACTTTAACTATTTCCATGTTTCATTTTGTTTTACATGTACTTTATGCTCATTGTAACTATTAAGTTTTCAAGGCATACTATCAAACCTTGAAAAAAATCACGTACTGACTAAAAAATATATTCATATAGTTTTATGTAAAAATTATGTTAAAATCTGAAAAAAAGTACTTACAAAAATGTAAAATTTTATGCAAAAAATGTTTAAAATCTGTACATTTAAAAAAAAGAAAGAGAAAAAAAAGAAGAGACAATTTTCATTTTACTTATCAAAATAAAGTAAGATATTGATTAATAAATAAAAAAAAGAATATTGTTGGCAACTGTACCATAAAATCATAGCATATTTACAATCAGAATTCAGAATTAACTCACCTGTTTCAGAAATATTTGCTTTATTCAATCTGTCTTACAACTTGTCTAAGAAGCTACTCCATTTCTCAATATCCACTTCAGTAACTGAGGCTAAGGAAATGCTATTTCTAATGAATGAACATAAAGAGCAGCTGTTGATAGATTGTAGGTCACGGCCAATTCTGCAAATATACTTCATCAGAGCAAAGTCATCCTCATTTATTTTCTTTCATTTTGTGTGCTTTTATGCTGACATGCCATCTAATGCGATTTATATAAATTCCCATTCCCATAATATGTCAGTATGGTCGTTGATGGAGAAAGTATGCTTACCCATACTTTAGAGGGCCATCTAGGGAAGAGAAGTGTAATTAACCAACACTGAAACACCAAAGCAGAGGTCCATGTAGACAGCGACACTAAGCTGTGTTTAGAGCAACAGTTTTGGAAGCTAAAGAGATTCTGTGACTCATGGGTCATTCTGGAAGATGAGTTTATACAAACATGTGAAGTCTGTCCATGCAAATTTCTTTCATGCTGTGGTGTGATTCTTTAAAGAGACCCCTTTTAGAGCCTGTATACGTAAGGGAGCTTGAGATTTTTTTCTTCTGTTGTTTTCTCTATAGTCTTACTCAATGTTGTCATTTTTTCACACCAATTTTCTTCATTCCCTTGTACTTCTTTGTAGATATTCTTTACAAATAGTGCATAGACTATTTTCTTCATTTGTTTATTTCTTTGATTCATATTTCTTTCTCTTGGATTTCTAAAACAATGGAAAGGTAGCTCTGTAACACCTGATGAAGTCAGTTTTAAAGTATCTCATCACACACAGAAACATGGCAGTAAGCACCCTAGGGAAATTGTCAACCAGAAGTAGAACCCAATTTTATGCATGATATATCAGAAGATGCCTGCATATATGTCCTATTGAATAACTGCTCTAGGGAAAACGACCATTAGGATTGCCTTAGTTATTTTTAAATTGTTTAAAGGAGATACCAGAAACAAGCTAATTTATTAAAGAAAGTTTATTAATGCTTACAGGTTCAATAGTTAGTCCATGATCCTGGTGGCAGAGTGTATGGCAGAAGACGGTACGGCAATGCACTTAAACAGCAGCTGCAGGTGTATATGTGGTTCATAATTATTGAGCAGATGGGGGGAAAGGAACAAACTTGGAATGACAAGGGCTTTTTACGAATTAGCCCCGTCCCTAGTAACACACCTCATCCAATAGTGCCAAACCTCTCAATCTTTCTTAAACAGTTAAACCAATGGGAAACTAAGCATATGTATAGGCTTGGGGTTTATTTTCCTACTCTTTGGAGCAAGTAAAGTCTGGGGACTGTGTATTTCTGTTTCACAGTGTGATGGTTTATATATGCTGATCCCAGGGAGTAGCACGATTAGAAACCGTGGTCCTGTTATAGTAGGTGTGTCACTGTGGGTGTGGCTATAAGTCCCTCATACTGGCTGCCTGGAAGCCAGCACTCTTCTAGCATCCTTCAGATGAAAATGTAGAACTCTGTGCTCCCTTTGTACCATGCCTGCATGCATCTGTCATGTTCCTGCCTTGATGATATTGAACTGAATCTCTGAACATGGAAGCCAACTCCAGTTAAATGTTGTCACTATAAGAGTTGCCTTGGCCATGGTGTCTGTTCATAACAGCAAAACCCTAACTAAGACACAAAGAAAGAAATTATTGAAATACGATTGGTTAAATTGTATGAATAAGAACATAACTATTAACAGTCATGGGATACTTAAAAACAAACCAATCTGCTACAAATGATACCATGTAATGGTATCATGGGAAAGAGTTTATTTGAAGGAGTAATGTTTTGGCAAACATTTGGTTCTGAGAAATAGGTAAAGGGTATCATGTGCCAAAGGATTGTGTCAATCATGTTCTATATATAACTTAATATGAATTTGAGCTTCTGGTCTTCTAAATTCTGGCATTTTCAGAATATACCACACACTGGATTTCTGTATGTTTGGGGATGGAACCCAGGACTCTATTTATACAAAGAGGCAAAAAACCTCCACCCATCTTCCATTCTTGTTTTTGCTGTTGTTTGGTTTGTTGGTTTGCTTTTAGCTTGTATAATTGGTTTGCAGCCACTTTAAGCTTATTACATTAAAATCAATGATGAATGAGAACCTCAATTTATACAAAAGCAAAGCAAAACTTTTAAGAAATAAATAGAGTTACATTTAGAAAATTTACCTTTCATTTCAAGATGTTAGCTTGAAATTTCATGATAATGTGAGCAATAGCAGTTTTATGTTCTCATGGAAATAGCAGTTAGACTTTTCTATAGAGTGAGGCTAGCAAAGGTGGGGTCTTTCTTTGTAACTGGAGTCAAAAGGCGAGTTTGAATTGTCAATAATGCTCCACTGCTATAGAAGCATGACTGAGCAGTGGAAGGCAGAGATATTTGAACACATTCCTTAAAACACTCCAGACTTCCTTCTAGGCTTTTCTAAATTGAAAACAAGTTCACAACCACTTCATATCTTTAGCTGAGTATTAAGGTCTTGTCTCTTAGAAAATGAAATAGCAGTCTGATGCTTGTAAATTAGGATGCATCTGTTCCAGGGAAAAAGTTATATAGCAGGAGAATGCAGAGTATTCCATTTGATTTTGAGAAATGATGTTAGAGAGAGCTCAGTTGGTAAAGCATTCAGCTTATATGCAAGAGAATATGAAATCAATTCCCCCCAAAAACCCTGAAAAATAAACCTGAATGTGGTGGTGTGCTTGTGATCCCAGTGCTGGAGACAATCATAATGTCCTCACTAGTTAACCTGCGTGCCTGAATTAGTGAATTACAGGCCAGTGAGAGACCCTGCCTCAAAAAATAAATTATTGTTGGACAATACCTGAGGAATAGCATTGAAGGTTGTCTGCTAGCCACCACACATGTATACATTCATATAAACACATTTGCAATCATTCCAAATACAGAAGTACTCATACACATAATCACAGACATGCATGAATGTATGTGCATGCACACATATGTGTGTAAGCATGCATGTACACACATACACATGAACACACACACACTGCACTGGGGAAGAGGAAGGAAGCAAAAATTTAGTGTTAACTTTAGAAATAAAAAAATCTTTTAAGTATAAGTACGACTGTCTGTTATGAAATAAGAAATTAGCATTATGCCTAGAAAGTTCTTCTCTAAGTAACCAGATGGTTTAATGACACACCAGGTACTCATCTAAATGCAGGAAGATCGTGTCTGACCAATCTCTCTTTGATCTGCATCCCTCACCTTTATTTTGCCCTAAAATCCATATGAAACACTAAGTTTGATTGACTGTTTGGTATTTATCATATGGAGGTTCTTGAATAGAGGATTGTCCTTGGCCAATTGGAATGCACACCGGGTAAAACTCTGAGAGTGTCAGCTACTCCCTACAGGCCACTAAAACAATGTTGTAGCCAGTAGTGGCTGTTATACCAGCTTGGGATTTGGGGCTTCATGTAATTCTTCCTTTGGATGTCACTAAGAGAAGAGATCTTCCCAAACTGAAGTTAAGTTTATGAAGACTTTGAAAATCTATAGTTATAACAGTTGGACTAAATCAATAATTGAAGGTACAGTTTCCTATCTCTTCTTCCTCAGATGCAGAATGCTCTACATGGAATCCTGGATTGAAGCTGAAGTTTGCTTTGTTCGGATTTGTAGGATGTCTTACTGATAACTCTACAGAGTCTGAGAACTCTCATTTCTAGTTAGTACCTTTCAAACTCCTCAGAATTCTCATGCCTTCTTGCCTTGTTTCTTCACCTAGCAGAATGGCACACAGCTAGCATTATTCATCCAACTGTTGTCTGATTATTGGTATATACACACACAGACACACGCACACATGCATATATATCCAGGTTAAAGATTATATGTAGACAAATTTGATTTCTTTTTCTGTGATTTAAATTATCTGGAATATGAAAAATACTGTTTCAGGTAAAATACCAGAGAAAGTAATTCTTGATGATAGTATAACTTTCTTTTCCAAACTACAATTGCATGTATTTAAGCAGTTGTATGTGATTTTCCATTGTGACTGTTAACCCAGGAGAATCTTGTTCTTACACTTTCTCTACACCAACATAAGAACCATGAATAATTAATGTTTTTTTTAATTTAATTAATTTTTGTAGTAGCAAATTAAAAACTTTGAATCATCGGATGTATTATCATTCAAACAAGCAGAATCAGCAAAAAAACAAAGTCACAGTTTTAAGCAGGCACGTAAAGCCAGCCGGACTTTGCCAACATGTTTGCTCAATTCTGTAAATGTCACTCAATCATGACCTATTCTAGGTAGCATATTTAAGAGGCTCATTTTTTTATTGATTAGAACAGTGCGTAAAATAGTAAAATTTCCCCTCCCCATTCCTGAAAATCTCATATACCTCTCAAAAATTAATGCTTGCCATATTTTCATGAAATAGTGTATATTTATAAAGGAGATCCTGAATTGATATTTGCATGTATTTCCAAGGTTTAAAGATAATACTGTCATACCTCTCAATCATGAAGCTTCACTTTGCTGACACAGTACTTAAAGGTTTGTGTCTGAATCCCAACCAAGATCATACCTAAGCAGAACCTAGAAGTAAGTGTAGAGATTTTAAAGCATTTCTACTTCCAAGTTTGCATGAGACAGTTTAATTGAATAAAATTAACTGTAAAAAAAGAACTAAGAATTGGGCTAACAAAAAGTTATCTCTTACTTCAAAAGTTAGAGAGGTTCTCATAATTCCAATAAACTTAGACAGTAAAATTTGTTTCTCACCGATTGATGCTCCCTGAGAGGAATAGCATTTTAGAACAAACAAACTAGAATAATGCTAGGAGTGAAAGAAAAAGTTGTGAGGTGAGAGATAGAGTAGGTTATTCATGGAGGGATGGGAGACATGGTCTGACATTTGACCTTGACCATGATTCTCAGAGGAAGTGGGGTACAGTAAGCTGGAGGATTTGACAGTTAGTAAGAAAGATTTCTCATTTTATTAGATATTCAGTTTGCTGAACCTGTCCAGTGAAATCTACATGAGCAATAGACCAGTGTCTTCAAAGCTGTACGTTTGTGATTGTCATAACTAAAGATCACCTATCATAAAGGTACACCACTGGTGAGTGCCTGTCAGTATGTGACTAGTTAACTGGCACTTGGTAGAAGTCTCTTGGGCCACAGTGATTATAGAACTACTTGCACACAATTTGCTAAAATAAATTTGCTAGGTTTAAAGCAGGACCGTTTAATATCCTAGAAATCGATAAATCTGACTTTTATGGTTATCTTATCAGACAGAAAGTGTGTGTTTCTTTATGGAGCAACAATACACAAGTGAAGCTTTAAATTTTATAAATCCCATACATAAACCAATAGTGAAGAGATAGCACATTAACCACCATTGACATTCTTTAGGGGCAACAAATACCACCAAAATAGTTTGTCCAGTGATTTATCAGCATCCTATCCAATCAGTGCATCTGTTGTGTGTATGAATTTGTGTATGTGCATGTGTGCATGTACATGTATGATAGTGTGTGTGTGTGTGTGTGTGTGTGTGTGTGTGTGTATGAGTGTGCACTTACTTGTGTGCATGTCTACAACCTGCATAGAATTCTTGAACAGGCCAGAAGGGGAAGATGGATCCCCTGAGACTAGTGTTCAGGTGTTTGTGAGCTTTCATTTGGTTGCTGGGAACAAAATCTACATCCTCTGTAACAGCAGGGAGAGCTTCCAACCACTAAACTATGTCACATATACTCTTATTATGTTTCTTTTAAAAAGCATTGGATTTATTATTAAAAACATTAAGGAGACAGCCATATCAGTCTCCAGTTAGCAAGCACTTCTTGACATCAGCAATGATGTCTGGGTTTGGTGGCTGCATGTGGGATGGATCCTCAAGTAGGACAGTCTCTAGATGGCTTTTCCTTTAGTCTCTGCTCCATTCTTTGTCCCTGTATTTTTTTTAGAAAGAAGCAATTCTGGGTTAACACTTTTGAGATGGGTGGGTGGCCTCATCCCTCAACCAGGGCCTTGCCTAACCTCTAGATATGTCTCTATAGCTTTTCTTTTCCCTTTGTTTGGTATTTCAGCTAGTAGGTGGAAATGGGTAGGTGGGGGGGCGAGCACTTTTATAGACACTTAGGTAGGGGAGATGGGATAATGAGTTTACAGAGTAGAAACTGGGAAGGGAAATATAATTTGAAATGTAAATAAATAAAATAATTAATAAGTTAAAATTTTTAAAAAGCATACAAATGTTTCTCCTCTTCACCTGTTCCTAATAAATCAAACTTTAATTTATTTTTTGTTTAATAATGAATAAATTGTGTAGCATAAGATGTTGATAGAGACCTAATTAATTTGTAGCTTTTACTATTTATGTTTCAAATATTGTATAATTATGCTGAGATCTCTGGTTTTCTTTGTGAAAAACTTTTAAAGACTTATATATTTCATGTGTAGCAGTGTTTTGTCTGCATGTGTGTGTGTGCACCAAATGGGTATCTGCTATTTTGGATGACAGAGGTAATAAATCTCCAGGAACTAAAATTACATAAAATTGTAAGATGATATTTGTATCCTGGCTATTGAGCTCAAATGCTCTGTAAGAAAAACACATGTAATGTTTTTTTTCTCTTTTATTATTAGATACTCTGTATTTACATTTGAGATGTTACCCTTTACCCCACCAGGCTCCTATCCCCCCTCCCCCTCCATTTGCTTCACAAAAGTGCACTCACTTCTGATACCCCTCTCCACTGCATCTTAACTGTTTGAGTGTTCTCTCCAGCCTTCTTCTTATTGATGTACACACACACACACACACACACACACACACACACACACACGACATTAAATACTAATAATATTAAGAAAAATCATAATATATTTTTTAATTTAACTTTAAAAAATAATGTAGTAATATTGAAGATAGTATATTAATAACCTAATCTAATTTTGTCAGCTATTTAAACATAGCAAAATTTTTTTATCTTAATTTTGGACCTATATCTTTTGAAGAATAATTTTTATAATTTTCTTACAAGTATCAAAATTCTACTTTAAATCTGCTTCGAGGGAATGGAATAGGTGCTAGAACTGTACAGAGTTTGGCATGCCGACTTCTGGAGCTCCACCCACAGTACAGAGCATGGCAAGCCCAGTTCTGGAGCTCCACCCACAAAAGGAGGAAGATTCTATGGAAACTGTAGGCATCAAATGCCTACTTTGTATTTCAGGCTTTTGAATTTTATAAATCATATCTTAAACTCATTTACATGTGATTTGTATGCATATATCCAACTTTAAAACCTTCTGAATCATAAATACCAAGAAGGAATTGGTGTCTTCTGCTTGGTTTACAAGTAACATTCTAGTCCTTGATTGTCATAACAAATGTGTATTTTTTATATGTCATTAAGACATTTATATAGTAGTAGTAGTTTTTACTTTCTAAAGCATACACTAAATTACACCCATTTTTTAAACACAATAAGAGAAAGCTTTTAGTAATAAATGTGTTCAGATATCAGGGGCATATGAGAATTTGATCATATTTTCTCACCCAATTCTTTTTTATTTTTAATCTAACAATTCCCAAAATCTCAAGTTCTGTGCTATTATATGAATCTATTTTTTAAATTGTATATGTAAAACATTTTCACACATGAGAACCATTTTTACATCTTTTCTTTGCTATTTCCTCTCAAATTATTGAATACAACTGTGTATATTTATATGTATATGTGTGTTTATGTGTATGTGTATCTGTACGTGAAACAGAATAGATATATATGTTGTGAACTGTTCAAATATATGTATACATATTTACATCATTTACACATATATGTTTAAATATACATATATAAGTACATATTATAAATATATTTATGTATTGCAACATATAATACAAAATATATTGTAAATACATATTTATGTATGCATATATATTTAAATATATATCACTATATAAATTTCATATTAGAAATATGTTAAATATTAGTGTTATATTGACATATAATATGATTAAATATTTAATAAAATAGTATTTAATAGAAATATAAATGCTTAATATACTATTTAATAAATGTATGTAAAACAAGTAAATATTTAAATTGGTCCATATATATATATAATGCACACACATGCATTTATATATATATATATATATATATATTTAAAGAGATTATTACATATATATTCATCCGACTGTATCTGTTTAGTGTTGCTCGTATGTTTGTGTTTTGAGGTGGAGATGTTATATTGTATATCTAATAATGGTGGGGTGTGTTCCTGGAGAAGACTCATTACTTATCACCCACCCAGCAGCAAGCAATTTTCCGTAGTTTTTTCTAAATATGTGATCTGGCGAGACTTCACCCATACTGGCATGGCTTGAAAAACACATAAGAACAAGCTTACAGCTTAGTCTGCCAAGAGAAAGCATCTTTTAAATATGATAGGGAACACACATCCATGGAACTGTAACAATATGGTCACTTAAAAGGCAACTACATGGGCCTCTTTGTTTCTGATACCCTTCCTTGATTACTACAGTGCTCCACTCAAAGGTCAGTTTCCTGTCTATTAAAACCCCCAAAGAAGTGCTTACTGGCAGAAACCAGACATGGATTTCTCAATAGAGGCTCTCCCAGAGTCATACAGATACAGAGGAGGATGTTTGCAGCTAACCATCAGACTGAACATGGGGACCCCAATGAAAGAGCTAAAGAAAGGACTAAAGAAGCTGAAAGATTTGCACCCTCATGGGAAGAACAAGATCAGCAGCAGCCAAGGCCCTGGAGGCTTGTGGAGAGAGGGGAGAGGGTGATGGGAGAGGGAGCACCTTCATGGAATCAAGTTGAGCGGGAGGAGGGAGGGGAGTGTGGGGGAAGGGTATAACATTTTAAATGTAAATACAGAGAAAATAAAATTTAAGAAAAACAAAAACAAAAATCAAAAAACCCAAAAACCTCCAAACACTCTCCTACAAACTCTAAGGAAATGCCTAACCTGCTTTCTGCCTCCTAATGAACATTTTTTTTGGCTTTACCCCTCACACCACCCTGTTTACAGTCTGCCATTGCCTTTACTTTTCCTTTGGGCTGTCGAAATAGTTTGTTTTGAAATTGTCTCCCTTAAAATCCATGTTGGTCAGTTAGGCCAGTGACAATCCTGACCATACATCTACAATTACTGTTCAAACTTCTTGACAAGACCTGATTTCTTTAAAACGTGGCTCCCTTGTTAATTAAATAATTTCATTTAGTACTGCTAGTATTTGACTCTCGTACCTCTTAATAAAAGTCTTGGAAAGAACAGGAATAAAACAGCATGTAAATAACAACATTCTTTGAAATAAAACAGAAACTGCAGAAGGCATTCATTCTAGCCAATTGAAACAATCAATACACAGATAATCAAAATCAAGCGTATGACAGCTGTAGTATGTGTTACATTTAAAAACCCAAAGTTCATTTAGGAGAGGTTGTTAGAGACCGAGAAGCGATTAAGACTTTAAACATGATGCTCAAAGACCCTGAGAACTGCTGGACGTGAACCTTGATCATAGCAGCATCAGACCTAACCTCCTCCCATGACTGCTAGGAGCATGTTATAGGATGAACGATTCAGTGTTTCGGAGCCAGACGTTTTTCTTTTTCCACAGTGGATAATTTGAAGAAGTTAGAATGTTTTGTGTTCCTAGAAAAGTGTTTGCCCTTGTAAATGCTTCTATATCTAATAATACTTTCCCCATTTAATCCAGTACATTTTGGAGTGCTAACATTCTTTATGTTTCTTTATATGGCGACAGCCCATTAGGGCAGAGTCATCTTTAAAATGTCTCTGGAATTCTTTCTCCACATTGACATTGTAAACAAGCATTCCTTCTTTTCCACACTACACGGAAATGCATTCGGGTTCCTCTTCCAGGTTTCTGAGGTATTATAGCATTTATAATATATCCCTGGTTTACAGCCACTATCTGCTGTCCTATTTTCTTCCTTATTTTATTCTTGTAGTTGTTTTTGCTAATTAACCTGAAGTTTGAACTAATTTCCAGACTTATAAATCTTAACACATGCTTTTCCTTTTTCTGCCATTTATGTCAACAATAAATATTTCAAATTAAAACAGAATCAAGGTAAATTTTAGGAAGGTATAGTACACATTTAGAATATTTTAAATCTCATTTGCATAACCCATCCCACAAAAAAAGTTTGTCTACACCCTTAGCTTCTTCATTTTTACTAATAGTATGTATGTCCTGTGTGCACGTTTGGAAGAAGTGTCTGAGTCATTGCTCCATAGATTACTTCCTTGTTCATTCTACAGTTCTTTGGAGGCAAGTTTATAATAAAAGTGATTGTTTCATAGCCAGGTCTTTCCTGTTTCACACTCTTCTTTTCTATCTCCCTTGTATAATTTTTATTCTAGCAAGGTTCCTGTATCCCACTACAGAATTCCAGTAACTTGACAATAAAGAGGCTACAGTGGGAAATCAGGTCCGTATTCTGTCAGTAAGTGACTTTATTCTTAGCTCTGGTTGAAGAGAAGCTGGGCATCCAGAGAAACAATGAATATGCCAAGTCATTTCATTGGGAACCTGTTCTCTTCTTCTGGTCTCTGCTGAGATGGTTCCTTGATATACCGACCCCTTTGGTAAGGTCTCCTCCTTCATCTTAATGGCACTGAGACTCCTGTGATGCTATTTGCACTAGATCTTAATATACCTTGGATACAGAAACAAAGTCAGACAGCTCAATTCACAGCATTTACATAAACCTGGCACAAAGACAACTTCCCCAGCATTGCACCGGAGGCTGAACTCTGCCTTGCTTGCGAAGATCTGCTGGAGATGGCGTAAGTGTCTGGCAGAGCAAGCGGTCTGCTGGGTGTCTTTAAGTTACCTGCAGAGCAGGCTTCTGGATCGCTCTGTCTGGCTTCGGCACGGATTTTACAGATGTCTCTTCGCATGTTTCTGGAGTTCTCAGGAGCATCTGAGATTCAAGGCTTGGCAAAGCCATGCTCAGCTGGGGCTATCTTATTTAATCTTGCCGAAAGGGGTGATTCTTTGGAAGTGTGAAAATACCTTAGCAAGCAACATCAACAGATGTATAGTAAGCGAAAGTCATTCTAAACACCTAAGGGGATTCATTCTCCTGACACATTTAACTCCCATTATGATTAATGATAGCAGTACTTGGTTTAAAACACGCCCTGACTTTAGGTGGCTAACTACTACAGAGAGAGTCATCAGCAAAACTGTAAACTCTGCTCATAGTCTAACTATTGTCAAAAATAATTTCTCATCTCTATGTTGGATCTGGTGACTTGATTGTATGTGTCATCAAATCTACCCATATTGGCAGAACCTCGGGTTTATTATCCTCCAGTTTATTTATGTTTTTAAAAAATTAGCTTAATTAGAAAATTTTCACACAAGATTATTCACTGTCAAGTACTAATGACTTCAATAAAGGAAGAAAACTTTAGCTAAAACAAACAAATGATTAGACTCTGCAACACAACTAATGGCTTGCCTAATTTGTCTTCCGTCCACATTAGCTTCATAATGAACTTTAGCAGGGATACGGCTATCTAATTTCTTATAGGAATAGTGTGCGTTAATATTTAACATGTGTTATTTAGATTTAGAAAATGTGAAGCCAGGTTTCTTGATGTACCCAGTGCTATGATTTCTGAAAATATTAATAAACTTAAGACCTCTTTTATAAAAGACCTTAAATAATCACCTGGAATGGTAGTGTGCCTTTTAAGTTCCCATGCAGGAGGGAAGAGAGCTTTCATACCATGGTCACTGGATTCAATCTGTCCAGGATTGTGAAGGGTCCTACTCAGTGAAATCAATAATTATTTTAATTCTGCAGTAATGCAATAGATAGAAGGCTTTCAGGCATTTATCACAATTTTTCTGTGAATGCAACCATCATATGAGTCTATATTTGATTATATTTTTATATATTCAAATACATATATATTTGAATATATATATGAGTATATTTTTCTAGAGCTCACTGCATAAACACGTATAGTTGAGGAATGGTAACTTGGTGAGGTGGAAGTGGGTGGGTGGGTGAGGGAGCGCCTCATAGAGGCAGGGAGCATGGGGTAGGAGGGGAAGGGAGGTAACATTTGAAATGTAAATGAATTAAATATCCAATTGAAAAAGAAAACAACAAAACAAATCAAGAGAGAGAGAAAGAAAAATGGGCTGAAGTGTGAGACTTCTAGTGCCTAAAACAGCAGAGGAACAATTGAAATCACCTTATCTTTAGAGAGCTTTTTAGGAACTGTTCCTACTCAAATAAAGAAATGCTTGGTAAAAATTATGACTGGGCTATGATGACCCATATCTTTAATCCCAATGGGAGATCTCTAAGAATTCTTGACTAGCCTGGTCTACAGAGTGAGTTCCAAGGCAACCAGGCTATACAGTGAAACACTGTCTCAAATAAACAAATAAATAATAAAAGAAAAAAAAAACAGAAAAACCATAAAAATAAGTCAATAATGGCTTGCTTTAGGTCTTAGAATAAACAAAGACAAGTTTAATTTTTAAATTTAAAATAGCGTTTTCTGTTCCTATTTACTTTACAGGTTTACATTTTTATTTTTATTAGATTTGTATTTGTGTATATGTGTGTTGGAGCGGGTTATGTACTTGTTAGTGTGAGTGTGTCTGAGCATGAAGGTTGGAGGTGTTTTTCAATTACTGACTTTAACATATTTAGCTTTAAAACATGCCTCAGATAGCTAGCTGTTTTCCTTATGTTATTCTTAATGAAGAATTTCAGACAAGAGTGGGCACAGAGTAGTCTGGCTATAGACAATAAAGGAATTCTGAATGGAAAAAAATATATATATATCTGTATAGTAACTAATGCTTTCTTCTGTATATCTTAGAGGTTCTAAAAACATTTGCTTCATGGTGTTTCCTTGTTCAGTGATGTTATTATCAAACTGAAACCTAAAATGTCAAAAAAAAAAAAAAAATAGAAAATCTACTAGGTATTTGAAGTGTGATGGTTTTGACACTTTCTTAAGTTGATTTTTAACTGATTGTCAACAAATCTTTATAACTCCTGTCAATTCATTCATACTTGAACTCTAATTAGTCTTTCACTGGAATAAGTGATTTAATCCACTGATGTGTTCCAGCTCTAACCAAGCACAAGTCAAGAATTAGAACTGAGTCAATTCAACATGGAAGTCAGTAAAAAATACGTGGCTTAGAAATGATATTTTATTATATATTTTGAGACAATTAAAATTTATCTTTGATTATTTTAGCTTACTTATATAGTTTTGTATTTTATAGATTACTTGTTACACTAGTATAAAATGTGTTCTGTATTATTAGGAATAATTATACACAAGCTTTTTAAGTTTATAATTTTATTTGCTAAAGATAAAAGTTGTACAATTAAAACTGACCTCATTAGGAAATGGAAGAAACCCAACTGCCTCCTGTGGGAATGCAGGCTAACAGACTCTGATCTTACTCTCCCTGGGTACATCTGTTTCTGACTCTTTTAGTTTAGGGGATGTCTCTGTGTTTCTGCTTAATACAACCTGATCCTGACTCCACCACACCACACCATTTCCTCCTGCCTGTCCTCTGTATGGGTTTACCTCTTCAGCTGCTACCTGCTTGTTTTCTTGTTCCTAACTGCAAATTTCCTGAAAACAAGGCACCCCCTTTTTTTTTAAGGCAAAGCATATACTCTTTTTTTAAAATTTATTTTCATGTCCTACTTTATTTACAAGAATGCGGGCTACAAACCTGGCCAACTTAAACCACTATGTCTAAGGCATTATATAATTTTGGCAATGCTTTAAAAAAATGATATTGACAAGAACAGTTACATAAAAATTGTCATTTGTTTGGGGAGAACAGCCATGTATGTAAATTCTCATTCTGGCTGACTTCTTGAAGAGTTTATATACAGATTCATCTAAAAGATGGTGAAGGAATAATTGATATATGTCTTCCTTTTCCATTTAAATTTGCTTTTTTTCATGAAGTGAAAACAGAGCTGGAAGGTAGAAACTAGATTCCAAGCAGTTGAAGACAATAAGTTAGAATCAAGCATTTGTTAGTTAATGCATTTTGTTTTTAATTTAGCTGGAAGATAAAGGTCCAAAATGTATTAGTGTCAAGATACCACGGATCTGATGCTGGCTTTTCATACTTTCCGGTCAGAAATTGATCGGTTTGGAAATCTTTGTATTTGAAAACAAATGAACCAGGAGACAATGAGAAGAACAGCATTAATAGAGCAATGTGTTGGGAAGGTGGAAGTTTTGTTATTTTAGGGAGAGTTAAAGAGATTCTACATCTGTAGAAAATGAATGTCTCAGTTCCCAAATCTACAGAAAGAGGCAATTTCGTCTGAATTTGAGTATGGATTGGTTCTAAATAGTCACTGGGTTCAATGTGCTTTTCAGTGCTTTTCAAAAGTAAATTTTGGTGAATCTGTAAATGCTTTCTGATTCACAAACCTGAATTTTATGACTGAGCAAGTTATTAGTTTTCCAGCAAACTATAGAGAAGATGGTTAGCAGTAATTTAAATGGCTAATGTGAGCTGTAAGTCTAAATTGTATTCTGTTTTGTAATAGGAAATCATGTAAAAAAACAAAACAAAACAAAGCTAGGGAGATAGAGAACGCAGAGGTCAATTGTCTGAAAATAAGAAGATTCACATGGGAGCAACTCACCCAAAGGAAGTTAGGTTGTCACAATGAACTGAGTCTATATGGACTTCTGCAGAACCAGTATAGCATGTTTTCCCAATATAGGTATATGAAAAAAGGTACAAGAGGCACTCTTTAGTGGACTGTAAGTCAATTTTACTTAAAATCGTGTTGTGTTTTTTCTTGAAAATAATACAGGCATAATCAAAGATACATTTTTATTCTTTCTGAAATGTCACATTCAACTTAACTGGAGATTTCTTCTTAATAGTACCTGGATTAGAAATGGAGAGAGGCCAAGAGGTAAGACCTTGTAAGAAGATTAATTCATAGACAGTCCTTGTCCCTGCTTGCTTGCTGGTGTTTCTGGCAGAGAATTCTGAGACACCTTGGGTTCCCTGTAGAAAAGCAGGAGAATTTGTGCCTCAAGCAAAGCCATAATAACACTTAAAAGAGGCAGGCAAATAAAGTCTGCTTGGCACATTCAAAATATTTTCGCTGAACTGCAGGTAAAATTCCCAAGGACATTAGAAAACTAAATCTCTAAGGGAAGATGAGAGGTGAGGGGCCAAGTGTAGCAGAGCAAGGCTAAGCGAATGATGGAGGAGACAACTTCCGCCACGTGGCCGGCTTTGTGTGCAATTCCAGAATATATTTCAGTCAGTATAGTTGTGCATCTAGACTGGTTCAGCTGGTAAGTTCTTAACTCTAAGCCGGGAAAATTTCACCGGAGAATTAGACATATTCAGATGCAGATGTGATTTCCATTAAATGTATTGGGTATTGTGACTTACAGTCACATAGCACTTTTAATACCAAGGAAGCTATTGCCTATGAAGATAAACTGTTATCCGTTATTTCTAGAGAAATATGCAACCTCTGCATATGAATCTATGCACGTACATAACACATTACACTAAGATTCTAGCATCCTTACTTAAGTAGCACACAGTAAACAAGACTTCATTACTGGCAGGGCTGCTCAGTAACTACTAGTGAGCATGTTCTTTCAGAGGGGTGGGGTTGAGTTCCCAGAACCCACAGCAGAAGGCTCACAGCCATTTGGGAGTCCAAGCTCCAGGGAATCCACCTTTTCTTCTGGCCTGTGTAGGTTTGTACACATCCATGCGTGCACACGCACATTCTCTCTTTCTCTCTCTCTCTCTCTCTCTCTCTCTTTCTCTCTCTCTCTCTCTCTCTCTCTCTCTCTCTCTCTCTCTCTCTCTCTCTCTCTCACACACACACACACACAGAGAGAGAGAATAAAATAAATCAAAACACACAAAACTATAAAATAAATCACTTTAAAAATACTTGCTCTGAGTTTTGAAAATGTTCTTGTTCGTTCACATATTTTTCTATTAAGATTTTAAGAAACTCTGACAGATTTAATCAATGTCTTCAACAAAATCTCATTACACTCATAGCTGTCTCTACTTTTATTCTTCTGGCTGTTCCTTCTTGCTGGTTTGACCTCTGGAGCCTATTTGAATAATAGAGTCCTACTGGGGTAAAGATGGAGTGAGGCCACAGGAGCTTCTGTAGAACTCATGGGATTGTTGTACTTCTGCTTCCACTCTAGTCACAGGAAATTATGAGAGTGTGGTTTCCCAGGAATACACACTAGTCTGGGCTTCATGCCGAAAGAGGACCCTGCAGTCTCAGGTGGCAATACTGGGGTAAGTCATCAAGACTTTTGCTACATACCTTTGTCCTAGGACACACATGAGGTGAGACCAGTGGAATGCTTAATGGTGGTGCACAGAAGAGGCTGAAACATCCAAGCTCTTTTGCTCCTTTTATCTCCTAGAGAAGAGTGATATTCCTAGAGTCAAACACTTCCTAATCCTACAGAGAATACTGCTGTTCCCTCTACAAGAGTTAAGACTAAAAGAATATTCCTTACCCACAGCTCTCAGAGAAAAAGCCATGCTAAATATATATATATATATATATATATATATATATATATATAGAGAGAGAGAGAGAGAGAGAGAGAGAGAGAGAAAATAGGATCACACCAAAAAATAAATAAATAATGAGTCTTAGAAGTGAGAACCAATACTTGTCCACGGGTATGTGCTTTGACTCTCTCTCTCTCTCTCTCTCTCTCTCTCTCTCTCTCTCTCTCTCTCTCTCTCTCTCTCTGTGTGTGTGTGTCTGTGTGTGTGTATGTGTGTGTGTGTGTGTGTGTGTGTGTTTGAATACCGAACACGTTTTTATAAAAGAGAAACATTAATTTGTTAATGAATTGGTTAGTCTATTACTTCTTCAGTTTTAACTATTATAACACCCTTTTTGAAAAATAAGAAAGTATATCCCTTTCATTTGAACACAGGTGTCTTCTTAATACATGCACAGGGGAATGTGGCACACTTCACTGTAGTTTGGTCATGTTTTCATTGGTACAAATTTTTGGGAGTTTTTTTTTTTTTCTTTCTTAAATTTGCATACTGTTCCTTCTCAGTTTTATGGATACTAATGATCATGACAGCAAAAAAATGATTTCATTATTTCACTTCTTAACTCAACACACTATAGGCAGAAATCCTATCCTTGCTCTTGTGGACCAGGCTGAGCTGTGATGTGTTCCTGTTTGGAACATTGTAGGAGCCCGCTCATCTCTAATGATACCCACGAGGCAGAATCCAGCATTTTGCCCAATTTTGCCCACATTTGAATCACCTTTGCTTCTCCAGTAAAACTGGGAACCATTGAAGGGTATAAAATGGGTACTGAAGAAAAAAGTAAGACTACTCAATTTGTTTTATTTGCTCTTTTGTATTATTCTCAAAAATTGCTAATTCTATGCCCAGACAGGCCTTTAAAATGGAAACTCAGAGTGATTAGTCTAATGAAGAATCACCATGACTATCCCTGCTTCTTTGCTCCACACACTGAACTTAACTGTCAAAAATCATTTGCTCAGCAAGGAGATGGTCTATATGGTTGAGTCTCTGGAGACAGATTACATAATCCAGCTCTTAAAGTCTAAAATAAATATACATCTCTTCCAGAATCATTATCTTTTTTTCTACTTGGTATCTTTTTAAAATATTATTTCCACTCACTTTGATATGATGTATATAAAGTTGTTTTTAAAACTGGAATCTCTCTAAGCCTTTTTTATAGCAAATAATGTGTATAATAGTACACTTATTTTGTTTTTTCCCCAGTTCCAACAAAAATTACTATTTTGTTTCATATTCTGATTAACTTGTGTATCAACATTTTTAATTGATGAAGCACAATTTTGCAGAATTTTATACTGCTATTATTTAGGAAAAACATTTCCATTTTCAGAAACCAATAATTACTGAGAGCACAAACCTTCCACAGTTGAGAAATTCATGACACATTTGATCACTGGCCCAAAGGTTGGCAGGGAAAAACACAAGTACTGATGATGAGCTATTAATAGAGTTTGTGAATATTTATCACTGGGAGATCCAAGGTGGCCTGGCCACATGGAACCTGCGCTCCTATGCAATTCAACAGCATATGGAGGGTTCACATTTGCATCTTAACCTAATCAAATATCAAATATTAATACAACCAGAAGGGTTTTGAATGTTTTCAGAGCACAGTGGCTCTTTAAATTATAAATATGAATAATGTACTTGGCTAAGTTTCAAAACTTAAATAAGATCATAGCATCAGATCTGGTTTACTCTGTTTGAAGCTTCATACCTGAGTATGTCCTTAAAGCCATTAATTTCTTTTAAATCACAGTTTGTAAAAAACTAGATAAGAAAACAGTCCTACCCACCTAGAGTTCATTAAAGACATTCAAAGTGCATTGAAAACTGGTATATTTACATGTCTGTTACAAGACCTTCAACAATTGTTCCATTTCATGTTATAGTTCCTGTAAATATAATCTTCAAATATGAATATAAAATTATTTCAGAGAACTACCACATCAGAATGCTGACTTCAGACACTAAGGCTTTTAAAAAAACATATATAGTAACTTACAGAGTGTCATAGTGTTACAATTTAACAGAATGTTTATTTCAGTAATTTATAGGTTTTGCATCACTTTAGGATTTCAGATTTTTATTATAGTGAACCATTGCTTGAAGAATATTGTTCAGTGCATGAAAAGGCATATAGTTCATTTGTCTTTCATTTCTCCCCACACAATGGCCACCAAGAAGGCAATGTCACATAATACAAACCTTGAAAAAAAAGTGTCAGGGTATTTTGTTTTGGATTAAAAGTATACAGTGGAATTTTAAATACATGTTTTTGATTTGTGTGAGTAAAGCGGTGAAATGAAGAATAATATGTTTACAGCAGATACCCGATTTCTAAAGATGTGAGCCAGTGGTTGGTTCTTGAGGAGTGTCTTCTTGACGACTGACATGTCAGGGCACCCTTGTTTAGAAAACCAACGATTCATGGCTTCTCTTCCTGGACCAGTGGTTCTCAAACTTCCTAATTCTGTGACACTTCAATATGGCTCCACATGTTGTGTTGACCCTCAGCCATAAAATTCTCTTATGGTTACTTCTTAACTGTACTTTTGCTTCTGTTAGGAGTCATAATATAAATATTTGAAAACTAGGTATCTGATATATGACCTCCAATGTTGTCATAACAGACAGGTTGAAACTGCTGCTGTAGTCTGTTAAAACATTCTTCCATTTTCAAAATACCTTATAATAACCAGCTTACTGTGTGCCTAGAGTATCGAGCATAGCCTACATTACAAGAGGCATCCCTAGGCTTAAGAACACAAATACAGTTGCTACCAGGTTATTTCAAGATTACTATATGTATCCAATAGTTTATTTTATATAAGATATCTGCTGAAGATATGAAAAACAGAGTTAAAATAATCTTGATGCTAAATTAGTTTTAGTTAAGAATTTCCAAAACCATTTTAGTCGAGGTTTACTTTTTCATGATAAATAACAGTGGTTTCCTGATTACATTTTTCTAGAACAAAAGGTGTTTTCAAACTGCTTCTTTGCTTTTATGCTTAAGATTGGATTCTATGCAGCTCTTCAAAAAAGTTTCCAAAGCAATGAACGTCATGTCATACTGTTATCTACACCAAATGGCACTGACATAATTTCAGTCCATAAATCTACTTGAAAATATATGCATCAAGATTCTGTTCAATCAGTATACAATCTGAGTAAAAATATAAATATAATTAAAGTATTTCACTAGATTTGAATAATTATTTTGGAAATCAGAAACCAAGTGTATTAAATAGACTTCAAGAATGAAAACTTCCTTCACAAATCCCATTATGTCAGTCTTTAGATTGGGGAATATGGTAGCAATGTTATCACTGCTGTTCAAAGGTCATTTACAATTGGGTATTTTATTCAAAATAACGTGTAAAGTCACCATGTCAAATTCATCAGATATTTGTAATTTAACAAATTTTCTCCAGCCAGATACAAAAAAAAATCCATTCAAATTTGATTTTAAAATGCCTATTTACCTGTATGATATGTATAATGTATATATGTACATGTTCATAAATGTATGTGATATAATATGAAGTATATAAAATATATGTGTATTCCTTAATTTTTTTTATGTTTGCTTATAGAAAAGCATACAAAAAATGTTCAGCCCCTTTGCTAGATAGAGTTTCAAATGAATTTTACTGGCTGTAGATATACCATTAGCGTTTGGCTAAATAGAATATTTGAAATCAAATGTGGTATAATGTAATATAAATTGACTATAAAACGACTACTGTTAGCCACATTTATTCCACAGACTGTCACAAAATGCAAGACTCTTATTTTTTTATTTCTTTCTCAATTTCATTATAATTAAAATATGAAGTTTGGCTTATTAAAGTTTGGGTTGACTTAATATAAAGAACACTTCCAAAATCTGTTCTTTATCATGTAAGGAACATGGAATCTTCAACCAGGTCCTTCAGAGTTGATGCTGAAGATTTTTTTCCATGATTTTTTTGTAAAAGGCAAATAAAACTTACCCTGGACAAAACTTGAGAGGTAGTGCATGCTTGGTGAGTTGCAGACATTTTGATCTTCCAATTTTAAGCATGGGTAAGGAGACAAGGAGTTAGAGAGCTCCTCACAGTGGAGCACTCAATTTATTAAGAAAAAGAGGCTGTGGTCACAGCTTTTTGCTACTTCATTTACTATACAAGCTGTTTCTTAATGGCATATTTAGGATGGCACTTTAGCTTGGTTCTCTAAATTCTAAAATGTGAATTCAACTTCCAAATTTGCAATGTGCTGCACAAAAAGGAATCACATTAGAGTTAGCTCACAACATCTGCTCTTTCTGAGAGAATCTCTATTGACAAACCCTCTGGACTTACTGTTATATCCAAACACTGGCTGTAGATAATAATGCTTTTTCTAAAAATAAATAAAACCTCTCTCTTAGGCACTTGGACTCCACTCATGCTTTTAAAATAATTTATGGAAATAAATTACCTTGAATAATTTTTAACTAGCATACGCTAACATATTTAGGAGAGCATGCCTGCATATATTCAATGTTTCTTTATATCTACTTTAATGAAAGTGATGACATTACTAACATCTCACTATCTCAGAGTCCTGATAGTTAAAGCAAAGCTAAATTTAAATGTCTATTAAGAAATAATACTTGCGTACAGGTTCCTGAATTGCTATGCCCAAATCTGTCATTTTTAAAACTATGAGGCTGTAAAAATCTTTTATTATATAATTTAAAACGTTTTCATAATGCCCACATATGGTAAGATGTTCTTTTGTAATTCCAGATAATGTAGCCAACAACATGACCAGGAGTGTAAATATGATCTTTTTCCACTGTGCTGTGTAGTAAATATTTGGTACACAGTTATTCAATTAATTATTGAAAATGGTGAGGTTTTCACTATAAGAGAATGTCCAATGATTTTGCCAAAAGAAGAAAAGAAAGATTGATCTGATGCTTATTCACACACTCAGTCAGTCCTCTCATTACCCGCAGTTTGCTGTTGTTGTTTTGTTTAGTTTAGTTATTCCTCAAGAGACAGTTTATTCTTAGTTACTTTAGACCCAGTGTGATTTAGCTTGTACTGGTCCTACATGTAGCTAAAGTTTCTGTTAAATGAAATAAAATAAACTTTTGCAAAATAAAGGGTTTGACAAGGTCTAAATATGCCCAAAATGTTTCAATGGAAGGGTCTGGTGCTGATTCATCTCTCACAGAAATCCACAAACAACTATCAATCAATCAATCAAACAAGCAAGCAAGAAGACTATAAAACAGATAACCAAATAAGGGGAAACCTGTAAAACAAAACACACCAAAATGAAACAAAATCACACAAAACAAACAAAATATGAAACTCATTTTATGTAGACCATGTGTTCTGGACATGGTACCTGATTCGGAGTGTCATGGATATACCAATGACACTTCTCTGGTAAAAACTGAGCTTCTCTTTCCTATCAAGTATCAATTGTAAATAGCTTCTTGGTTTGGAGTGGGGTTTTGTGTGCAAGGTTTCATTTACCATTGTGATGACTTAGGAGATTTTTTTCTCTTTTGTTTGTTGAATTATCTTCAAAATTGCTTCTTCTTCACTTCGTTTTATATGATGAAAAACGAGAGCTAAAGAAAACCTTCACTGACTGCCAAGGGCTTTCATAATCGTTTCTGCCCTTCATCATTTTAAGACATACCTGAACATTTTTAAATACTATTTAGTTGCCTGTTTCTTTCTATACATGAATTTATTATTGGTGCTCTAAATAAATATGTATGTGTGTATTTACACAATGTGCTTATGTATGTATGCACATATCTGCATCTGTATATGGACTGAAATATTTGTTTTTGCTTTATAAACATTGCATATCAGCATTTACATATCTGTTCATACATATGTGTTTCTATTCAATTTTTTATAAGTAAATACATTCAATATTTATTTTTCTTGGTCGGGATACCCCTTTCAGTATGATAGTTTTTTTTAGTTACACCAAACTTTAGATATATCCTAAATTTTATCAAAGTTATATCCAAATATCCAGATGAATATTAAAACGTATCCCCCAAACATGTATTATGTTGGTAAATTGTAGAGTCTCTGTGGTTAAACAAGTAAAAATATTCAACAGCAAACAGTATACCACTATATTGTTTTGGGCATGTCCATTGAATCTGAAAATAAAATAGGTTTCAATAGTTTAGATAAACCTATTTTGCTTCAGAATATATAACTTATATGCCAGTTTTATGAAATACTTTTTTTATTACTGGAAAAACATTGTTTTAAAAAACAAAGATAAAAGTACAAATTTTCAGCATTTTTGCATAAAAGTATACAAATACATTTTTAAATGTTGTAATTAAGTATTTGTGGGTAAACATACATACACATATGTATATATGTAACAATAATATAGGAAAAGGCTATTAATTTGAGGGTATTGGATAAAAACTGGGAGGGGCTGAAGGGAGGAAAGGGGGATGTGAAACAGTTCTATTTTAATTAAAATATATTCTTTTCTTTATTTGAACTTCACACAGTCTGTGAGTTGTTTCTGGAGTGTTCAGAGCTTTCTGGGGTTAGTATACCATTATCAGTGACTGCATATTATGTCTGTTCTTTTGTGACTGGGTTATCTCACTCAGGATGATATTGTCTAGATGAATCCATTTTCTTAAGAATTTCGTTAAGTCATTGTTTATGATAGCTGAGTAGTACTCCATTGTGTAAATGTACCACAATTTTTGTATCCATTCATCTACTGAAGGACATCTGGGTTCTTTCCAGCTTCTGGCTATTATAAATAGAGCTGCTGTAAACATTGTGGTGCATGTATCTTTGTTGTATGTTGGAGCGTCTCTGGGGTATATGCCCAGAAGTGGAATAACTGGGTCTTCAGGTAGTACTATGTCCATTTTTCTGAGGAACTACCAGACTGATTTACAGAGTGGTTGTATCAGTTTACAACCCCACCAGCAGTGGAGAAGTGTTCCTCTTTCTCCACATTCTCGCCAGCATCTGTTTTCATCTGAGCTTTGGATGCAGGCCAATCTGACTGGTGTGAGGTGGAATCTCAGTGTTGTTTTGATTTGCATTTCCCTAATGGCTTAGGATGTTGCACACTTACTTAGATGTTTCTCAGCCATTCCATATTCCTCAATTGAGAACTTTTTGTTTAAGTCTGTACCCCATTTTTTAATAAGGTTGTTTGATTTTCTGGTGTCTAGCTTTTTGAGTTCTTTGTATACCTTAGATATTAGGCCTCTATCTGATGTGGAGTTGGTAAAGATCTTTTCCCATTCTGTTGGCTGCCGTTTTGTTTTCTTGAAAATGTCCTTAGCCTTACAGAAACTTTGCAATCTCATTAAGTCCTCTTTGTCAATCTTTGACTTTAGAGCTCGAGTCATTGTTGTTCTGTTCAGGAAATTTTCTCCAGTGCCTATGTGTTCTAAGATTTTTTCTACTTTCTCATCTAATAGTTTCAGTGTACCTGGTTTAATGTGGATATCTTTGATCCATTTGCAATTGAGCTTTGTACAGGGAGATAAGAAAGGGTCCATTTTCATTCTTCTGCATGCTAAGTGCCAGTTGGACCAACATCATTTGTTGAATAGGCTGTCCTTTTTCCACTGAATGTTTACAGCTCCTTTTTTAAAAATCAGGTAACCATATATATGAGGGCTCATTTCTGGATCTTCTACTCTATTCCATTGATCCACGTGCCTGTGCCTATTTCTGTACCAGTACCATGCAGTTTTCAGCACAATTGCCTTATAATATAGCTTAAGGTCAGGGATAGTGATTCCCGCAGATGTTTTCTTGTTCTTGAGGAATGATTTCACTATTCTAGGTCTTTTGTTATTACAGATGAAGTTGCACATTGCTCTTTCCAACTCAGTGAAGAACTGGGTTGGAATTTTGATGGGGATTGCACTGAATCTGTAGATTGCTTTTGGTAGGATGGCCATTTTTAAAATGTTGATCCTTCCAATCCATGAGCATGGGAGATTTTTCCATTTTCTGAGATCTTCCTCGATTTCCTTCTTTAGAGTTTTGAAGTTCTTGTCATACAGTCCTTCACTTGCTTAGTTAGAGTCACACCAAGGTATTTCATAATTTTATGACTATTGTGAAGGGTATCTTTTCCCTAATTTCTTTCACTACATGTTTGTCCTTTAAATATAGGAAGGCTACTGATTTATTTGAGTTAATTTTGTATCCAGCCACTTTGCTCAACTTGTTTATCAGCTGTATGAGTTCTCTGGTGGAATTTGGGGGGTCACTTAAGTACACTATCATGTCATCTGCAATAGTGAGGTTTTTACTTCTGCCTTTCCAATTTTTATCCCTTTAAATTACTTTTACTGTCTAATTGTTCTGGCCAGGACTTCCAGTACTATGTTGAATAGGTAGGGGGAGAGTGAGCAGTGTTGTTGAGTCCCTGGTTTTAGTGGGATTGCTTCAAGGTTCCTACCACTAGGTTTGATGTTGGCTCTTGGTTTGCTGTATATTGCTTTTATTATGTTTAGGTATGGGCCTTGGATTTCTGCTCTTTCTAAGACTTTTAACATGAAATGGTGTTGAATTTTGTCAAATGCTTTCTCAGCATCTAGTGAGATGACCATGTAGTTTTTTTTTTTTTTTTTTTTTTTAACTTTGTTTATAGGATGGATTACATCGATAGATTTCTTTATATTAAACCATCCCTGCATCCCAGGTATGAAGCATACTTGATCATGGTGAATGATACTTTTGATGTGTTCTTGGATTTGGTTTGCAAGGATTTTGTTGAGTATTTTTGCATCTATTTTCATTAGTCAGAACTCTCTTTCCTTGTAGGGTTTTTGTGTGGTTTAGGAATTGGGGTTTTTGTAGCTTCAAAAAATAAGTTAGGTAGTGTTCTATCTGATTCTATTTTGTGGAATATTTTGGACAGTATTTGTATTATGTCGTCAATAAATGTGTGATTAAACTCTGCGTTGAACTCATCTAGACCTGGGCTTTTTTTGGTTGGGTGTATTTTGATGACTGCTTCTATTTCTTTAAGTGTTTTGGGATTATTTAGATGGTTTACCTAATCCTGGTTTAACTTTGGTATCTTGTATCTGTCTAGGAATTCATCCATTTCCTCCAGATTTTCCAGCTTTGTTGAGTATAGGTTTTTGTAGTAAGATCTGATGATTTCTTGAATTTCCTCAGTTTCCATCGTTATTTCTCCACTTTTCTTTCTGATTTTGTTAATTTGGATACTCTTTTTCCCCCTCTGGTTAGTCTGGCTAAGGGTTTATCAATCTTGTTAATTTTCTCAAAGAACCAGCTCTTGCTTTTGTTGATTCTTTGAATGGCTCTTTTTTATTCTATTTGGTCTATTTCTGCCCTAAGTTTGATTATTTCTTGCCCTCTACTCCTCTTGGGTGTATTTGGTTCCTTTTGTTCTAGAGATTTCAACTGTGCTGTCAGGTTGCTAGTATATGCTCTCTCCACTTTCTTTTTGGAAGCACGCAGAGCTATAAATTTTCCTTTCAGTACTGCTTTCATTTTATCCCATAGGTTTGGGTATGTCGTGTTTTCATTTTCATTCAATTCTAGAAAATCCTTAATTTCGTTCTTTATTACTTCTTTGACCGTGCTATCATTTAATAGAGCATTGTTTAGTTTCCATGTGTATATGGACCTTTTGTTGTTATTGTTGTTATTAATGACCAGCCTTAGACCATGTTGATCTGAAAGGATGCATGGGAGTATTTTGATCTTCTTGTATCAATTGAGGCTAGTTCTGTGTCTAATTATGTGGTCAATTATCGAGAAGGTGCCATGAGGTGCTGAGAAAAAGGTGTATTCTTTAGTTTTAGGATAATAAGTTCTTTAGATATCTATTAATTCCCGTTGGTTCATAGTCTCTGCTAGTTTAACAGTGTCCTTGTTCAGTTTCTGTTTCCATGATCTGTACATTGGTGAGACTGGGGTATTAAAGTCTCCCACTATTATTTTGTGGGGTAAAATGTATTTTTGAGCTTTAGTAGGGATGCTTTTATGAATATGGGTGCTTTTGTATTTGGAGCATATATGTTAAGGATTGAGAGTTCCTCCTGACAAATTTCCCCTGTAATGAGTAAAAAGTGTCCTTCCTTATCTTTTTTGATAACTTTTGTTTGAAAATCTACTTTATTCTACATTAGAATGGCCACACCAGCTTGCTTCTTGGGGCCATTTGCTTCTAAGGCTTTTTTCCCAAACTTTTACTCTGAGATAGTGTCTGTTTTTGTCTCTGAGATGACTTTCTTGCATGCAGCAAATGTTGGGTTTTGTTTATGTATCCAGTCTGATAGCCTATATCTTTTTATTGGGGAGTTGAGTCCATTTATGTTAATAGATATAAAGGAATAGTGGTTGCTGTTCCCTGCTATTATTGCTTTTGTAGGTTGAATTGTGCCTATGTGTCTTTCTTCATTTGGTTTACTTGCTTAGAATTTTTCTTGCTTTTACTATGAGGTGGTTCCCTCATTGTATTGGGTTTTTTACCTTTAATGCGTTGTAGTGCTGGGTTTGTTGTCATATATTGTGTGAATTTAGTTTTTTCTTGGAATATCTTCCTCTCACCATCTATGGTGATTGATAGTTTTGCTGGGTATAACAGCTTGGGCTGGCTCTTGTGCTCTCTTAGGGTCTGCATGATGTCTGTCGAGGCTCTTATAGCTATCATAGTCTCTGTTGAGAAATCTGGTGTGATTCTGATTGGACTGCCTTTATATGTTACATGACCTTTTTCCCTTACTGCTTTTAGTAGTCTTTCTTTGCTTTGGGCACTTGGTGTTTCGACTGTTATGTGTCGCGAGGAATTTCTTTTCTGGTACACTTTATTTGGAGTTTTGTAGGTTTCTTTTATGCTCATGGTCAGCTTATTCTTAAGGGTATGGAAGTTTTCTTCCAGGATTTTTTGAAGATATTTACTGTACCTCTTAATTGATATTCTTCACCCTCTTCTATTCCTATTATCCTTAGGTTTGTCTTCTCATTGTGTCCTGGATCTCCTGGACATTTTGGGTTCGGAGCTTTTTGTTTTTTTTCATCTTCTTTGACTGTTTTGTCTATGTTTTCAATGTTGTCTTCTGCCCCTGAGATTCTCTCTTCCATCTCTTGTAGTCTGTTGGAAATGCTTGCATCTGTGATTCCTGATTGCATTTTTAAGATTTCTACCTCTAGGGTTGTCTCTTTTAGTGCTTTTTTTATTGTGTCCATTTCTGTTTTATATTCCTCCTTCCATTCTTTCATCTCTTTGGTTCTGTTTTCTTCTAGTTCTTTGAGTTCTTTGACTGTTTTTCCTGTTTCTTCTTTAAAAGCTTCTAATTCCTTATGCTTTTCCTCCTGTTCTTTTTTAAGGATCTCTATCATCATCTTAAGGTAAGATTTCGGGTCTGAGTCTTCTTTTTCTGAATTGTTTGGCATTTTTCTGTTTGTTGTGACAGGAGAGCTGGGTTCTAGTGTTGCCAGGTTGTCTTGGTTTCCCTCCTGGATCTCTGCTGTTCCTTGTGGCAGATGGTCTGAGCGCCTGTTTTGCACCCACAACTCGCTGGCTAGGAACAGAGGGCTCAGGCCGGATTCCTGGGTCCCTGGATCAAGCCGAGCAGGCACGCACTTTCCACGTGCTCTGCTGAGATCTCTCTGCCCCCTGGTTTGTCGGAACCCATTCTCACCCTGTTCTTGCCAGTCCTGTGTGTCTGGGTCTCCGCTCTTCCTGGAGGCCTATGGGCATGTTTCTATTCCTAAAGAGTATATTCATAACCTCCTCAGGGAGGCTTCGAGCTCACCTGCTATAATGAAAAGTTAGTAATGATGAGTGTGAGCCTGAGTTTGCCCATTCTCTCTTCTCTTCTAAGTTACCTGAAGTCACTTGAAGCTTTTCAAAGGACTGAAGCTTTATCTTAGTCTTCTGTTGGTCTCAGTGTAGAGTTTTCTCTTCTGAGACTGATTTTTCTTCATCTTTTCCCTTTTTCTATGACCTTTTTTTTCCCTTAATGTTCTCTTGTCTTTGACAAGATATTTCCACTCATACATTTCTGTGTTTCTTTCCTCCTTCTTCCTCCTTCTCCTCCTCCACCTCTTCCTCCTCCTCTTTCTCCTCTTTCTCCTCCTCCTCCTCCTCAACCTCATGCTGCCTCACTCTCTTTTCTTTCCTCCTTCCCTCCTAATACCACTAGATGTTTTATTACCTCATTTAAAAATTCAACCAATACAACAATATAAAAAGTTGTGATACTTCTACTCTATGAAAATCCTTTCACTAAAAACGAGGAACTCTATTTGGAATCATTTACCTTTAGCAACCAAACTAAAATTTAAGTTATAAATTCAAATTGATAAGTGTTTATTATGTATGAAAGGGTGAATGTGCAATTTTTTGTTACTATTAAATGCCCAAGAGGCAAAATTCTACACTAAAATTGTTATATATTTCATGCTGACTTGTTTATATAACCTAATATTTCCTTCGAAGTATTTGTTCAGGCTCACCAAGAAGTCCAGGTCTGTCCTGCTTTCTTCAAAGAATTGTTATCCCCTATCTTGTTTGCATTTCTTTGTCTTTTTTTTTAAATTTCTGTTTCATTATAACTGCTCATAATTCCCAGCTCAAATTTTCTTAGTTTTTCTATCAGGCATTCTCAGATAAAAGAATATAGCAAAGATAATGCCTCAATAAATAATTATCATTTTCTCCATTAAAAAAGGACACATTACATAACCTATAAAGAAAAACAAAAATATGTAGAAAGTAAACACAGGCCTGATTTCACGTAGATAGAAGATGCGGTGTGAGTTCCACAGTCTAATTGTCACCCTTCTCAGTGCATAGAGGAGTCTGAAAATCAGACCATCTTCCTGCCTAGGAATACAGGATGTTAGAAAGTCTGGGCTTTCACACTTAACTTTGTGACGTCTCTTAAGCCTGGCCAGTAATGCTTGCTGATGCTATCATATTCACCAAAGCACAAACATTTGTATCAGATATTAAAGCGGCATAAACTGGCATTTCGTGGGATTTTTTCCAATTATTATTCACAACTTTTGTAAATGGATGCTATATTGCTTAGTTGATCTGACTGTACATCATACATTTTTTGGTTTTTCATATTTTTAATTAAACAGAGGGGGATATATTCTTTTTAGGATTCTAGCTTTAAGCTCTGGAAAGAAAAAAATATTCCATTCTTACAACTTATGTGACAACAAATATTTTAAAAATAAGTAACATATACCTTATGCTCAACCAAAAGTATTGTTTTCTTAGAAAATTATGAGGAGCAGAGAGTTTAGGACAATTTACTGCATATGGTTCATGAATAAATTCAGTCGTCAATGTAGAAAGTACCTTTCTTGCCCCATTATTAGATGAAATAAACCCAAGGACAAAGAAAATCAAGAGGTAATCCTTTTGGCAATCTTGTCATGCAATTTCTGCAAAACATTCCCTGCAGTGCAGAGCTGTTCAAAGCTTCTCATGCTGAGACCCACTTGCTGTGAGAAAAAAGAAAAAAAAGAACCATAACTGGCTGCCTCTCCTCTCTCCTTGGTGAGAGAATCTAGTAAGCAAAGGAGGAAGATGTGGTGCATGACCCCTGGCCCCAGCCTGGGCAGGCCATGGGGCAAGCTCTTAGAAATCCATTGCCTTGGTTGCTCAGCCTCTACCCTGACTGGCTTCGTGGATCTGCATTGAAATGGAATGTTCCAGCTCACCTTGGCTGGGCTGTGGTTGTTTCGGCTTATGTTTGCTATATTCACACTTTTCTCCATTTCTGTACTTCCTTATTCCTAATAGTATGTCATTTCTTTAAAAAAAATAAAGGTCATATTGTAATAGAACAAGTTCACACAGTTCTTGACTTTATGATGAATGTAACAAAAGAAATCTTTATACTGACAATTTTTTTTCTTTTTTTTAATTTTACTGGATAATCTTTGTATTTATATTGCAAATGTTGTCCCTTTCCCCCCAATCTCATGCCCCTCCCCCTCCACTTGTTTCCATGAGGGTGTTCCCTCTCCAAGCCACCCAGGTGCCTTGGCATTCCCCTACACTGGGAAAACCTGCCCCATCACTGGACCAAAAAGGCCTCTTCTCACATTGATGCCAGACAATGTTATTCTCTGCTACATATGCACCTAGAACCGTGGGTCTCTCCATGTGTGTTAGTGGGTTGGTGTTTTAGTCTATAGGCGTTCTAGAGGGTTTGGTTGGTTGATAATGTTCTTCCCATGGGGTTGCAGACCTTTTTAGCTCCTTCAGTCCTTTCTCTAGCTCCTTCATTGGATTCCTTGTGTTCAGTTTGATGGTTAGCTGTAAGCATCCTACTCTGTATCAGTATGACTCTGGCAGAGGCTCTAAGGAGGCATCCTTATCTGCTTCCTGCCATTAAGCACTTCTTAGCATTAGCAATAAGTGCTTGGGTATGGTGGCTGCAAATAGGGTGGATCCCCAGGTGAGGCAGTCTCTGATTCATCTTTTCTTTTCTTCAATTCTTGCTCCTCTATTTGTCCCTTTATTTCCTCTTATAAGGCCTTTATTCTCCACTGTAGAGGAGCTGAGGCATCCACATTTTGGCCTTCCTTATTTTTGAGCTTCATAAGGTCTGTATATTTTTTTCTTGGTTACTCAGAGCTTTGTGGGCTAGTATCTGCTTATCAGTGAGTGAATACCATGTGTGTTCTTTTATTACTGGGTTATCTCATTCAGGATGATAGTCTCTAGTTTCATGCATTTGCCTAGGAATTTTGCAAAGTTACTGTTTCTAATAGCTGGGTAGTTCTCCATTATGTAAATGTACTCCTTTTTTTTTTTTTTTTTATCTATTCCTCTGTTGAAGGACATCTGGGTTCTTTCCCGCTCTTGATATTATAAATAAGGTTGCTTTAATCATGGTGGAGTATGTGTCCTTGAAAAATATTGGAACATCTCTTGTGTATATGCCCAGGTGTTCTATTGCTAGGTCTTCAGGTAGTACGATGTCCAGTTTTCTGAGGAACCACTAGAATGATTTCCAGAGTGTTTGTACCAGCTTTCAATCCCACTAAAAATGGAGGAGTGTTCTTCATTCTGCACATTCTCATCCCAGCATCTGTTGTTACCTGGGTTTTTGATCTAAGCCATTCTCACTGGTCTGAGGTGGAATCTCAGTGTTATTTTGATTTGCATTTCTCTGATGGATAGGGATGTTGAACATTTCTTCAGATGCTTCTCAGCCATTTGGTAATTCTCATTTGTGAATGCTTTGTTTAGCTATGCACCCCATTTTTATAGGATTGTTTATTTTTCTGGAGTCTAAATTCTTGAGTTCTTTCCATGTATTGGATATTAACCCACTATCAAATGTAGGATTGATAAAGATCCTTTTCAAATCTGTTGGTTGCTATTTTGTCCTCTTGACAGGCCCTTTGCTTTACAGAATCTTTGCAATTTCATGAGGTCCCATTTGTAGATTTTAGATCTTAGAGCATAAGCCATTGGTGTTCTGTTCTGGAAATTTTCCCCTGTGCCTATGTGTTTTAAGCTATTCCCCACTTTCTCCTCTGTTGGTTTCAGTGTACCTGGTTTTATGTGGAGGTCTTTGATCCACTTATACTTGAGCTTTTTATAAAAAGATAAGAATGGATTTATTAGCATTCTTCTGCTTTCTAATTGTCAGATGAACCAACACCATTTGTTGAAAAGGTTGTTCTTTTTTCAATGAATATCTTTATCTCCTTCATCAAAGATCAAGTGACCATAGGTGTATGGTTTCATTTCTGAGTTTTCAATTATGTTTAATTAATATACCTGACTGTCTATATACCCATAACATCTCTCTCTTTTATTTTATCACAATTGATCTGTAATACAGATTTAGGTCAGGAACTGTGATTTCCTTGGAAGTTCTTTTATTGTTGAGAATAGCTTTTGCTATGCTAGGTTTTTTTATATTCCAAATGAATTTGCAGATTGCTCTTTCCAAGTCTATGAAGAATTAAGTTGAAATTTTGATTGGTTTTGCCTTGAATCTGTAGATTGCTTTTGGCAAGATGGCCATTTTTACAATGTTGATCCTTCCAATCCATGAACACGAGAGATCGTTCTATCTTCTGAAATCTTCTTCAGAGACTTGAACTTCTTGTCATACAAATCTTTTACTTGCTTGGTTATAGTGACACCAAGATATTTTATATTGTTTGTGACTATTGTGAAGGGTGTCATTTTCCTAATTCTGTTGTCAGTCATTTTATCCTTTGAGTAGAGGAAAGCTAATGATTTGTTTGAGGTAATTTTATATCCAGTCACTTTGCCAATGTTGTTTTTCAGCTGTAGAAGTCCTGTGGTGGAATTTTTAGTTCACTTAAGTACACTATCATATCATCTGCCAATAGTGATATTTTTACTTTTTACTTTCCAATTTGTATCTCTTTAAATTACTTTTGCTGTACTTTTTTCTGGCTCAGACTTCCAGGACAATATTGAATAGGTAGGGGGAGAGTGGGCAGCCTTGTCTAGTCCCTGATTTTAGTTGGATGGGTAAGGGTTTCTCACCATTTAGTTTGATGTTGGCTACTGGTTTGATGTATATTGCTTCTACTATGTTTAAGTATGAGCCATGAATTTCTTATCTTTCCAAGACTTTTAACATAAAGGGGGTCTTGAATTTTGTCAAATGCTTTTTCAGCATCCAATGAGATGATCATGTGTTTTGTGTGTGTGTGTGTGTGTGTGTGTGTGTGTGTGTGTGTGTGTGTGTATGTGTGTGTGTTTTAGTTTGAGTTTGTTTATATAGTGAATTACATTGAAGAATTCCGATATTTTGAACCATTTCTGCATCTCTGTGATGATTCCTACTTGGTCATGATGAATGATCATTTTGAGAATCTCCATAATCATCATGAAGTATGATTTTTAAGTCCAAATCTTGTTCTTCTAGTGTGTTGGGATATCTACTATTTGTTTTGGTTCGAAAAACTGGGTTCTGATGTTGCAGGATTGGTTTAGTTTCTGTTTCTTAGGTTTTTGTTGTCTTTGGTGCTAGGTGATCTTGTCTATGTCTGGAACATGTCTCTCCTGTGGGTCTATGGCCCTGTGGGCTCAGAAGGGAGATTGCTCCTGGGTGTTCACCTCTCTGTGGGTATTCTGTGAGTTCTGATGGCTGTGGGCCAGCCCTGGCTTGGTGCTGGAACCATCTGTTCCCAGGCAGCATAGAGCTACCTGCATCCTGAGAGTTCCTGGGAGTCTCTCCCAGATAGTCAGTAAAGAGGTAGTGTGGACTTCTCAGTGTGCTCAGAAGGGAGATCACTCCTGAGGTTCCTTTGGTTGTTCAGCAGTCTGAAGGAAGGCTGTGAGACCTTATAGTTGTAGGCAGGCTCTGGCTTTGGGCCAGAACTATGTCAAAACTTTCAAACATACTTAAAGCAAGTCAAAATTTCCCACATTCTGTGATGTGGGCCTTACTGTTAGAACAGGGACACACGTTTGTCTTTTAATGGAGTGAAGGTGTAGATTGACATAAAAGGAAATTTAGAAGGGGGATGTACTCACAAAAACAAGAAAGTTTACATTGATAAGTGTGAGGCTGAAATGCTTGTTATGCAATGTTAGACTTCTTCATTCTGATTTTTTATTATCAGTTAGTAGGAAAGAAAAAACTCTAAATGCTTACAGTGAATATTATTCTTATACTTTGCTTAACCCTGTAGGTTTCCCTGAGACAATAGGGAGAGAGTCTTGGGTCCTATCAAATGAATACAATTATAATACACTATATGACATTTGTTAATACGTTTAATTTCAATATTCGGCATGGATACATTTTAAATAGGAGATATAGAAATTCTAAAGCAAGAAAATGAGTCTTGCCATTTAACTTTTCAACAGACTTTGATTTCTTTGGTTGAAATTATCTACACTGATTCAGACTGTCATTTGGTTTCATAAAGGAGTGCTTTATTTAGTTTAAAACAATGACTAATATCTTGATCATTTTTATTCCTTAGGCTCAAACCATTAAGATTAAACTATAAATATAACAAATGCATGTTGATGTGTAATTTCTGCCTGACATATGTGATGCTATGTGTATTTAGTGATTTTTAGGAAATGCTGTATTTTTTTAAATAACAGGTTTTATGGATCCTCATTTATATTCAAACTTCCATAATTTTAGGATGACATCAGTATTTTGAATGTATATTCTATAGCATAGTGCAGTGAAAAACCAAAAGCAAATAAAAAACTAACCCCTTTCTAAACATATTGCTGCTTTCAGAAATTGATTTTAATATTTTATTGTTTACAATAAATATATTTTAGTATAGTGTTATTTTTATATAGGATATTTGTATATGGAGAGCACGAAATATCCATTTAGTCATTCATCATCAAGTGTTTCCCTTACATTAAAGCCTTTTATAACTATGGGGGATTTTTCTAAAGCCAGGAAACTACTATTGGTAAACTATTACTAAATGTTACCTTTGTCAGTTTTTCCATTAATGTTGATTATATGTAACATAGTTTCATGTGGGAAGTATATTGCATTTGGTTCTGATGCCTTCCTCATTTTCTTTGATTCGCTTCCAATTTCTGTGTCCTTCCTTGTTTTTAAACGATCATGACAGTTAAGAAGATAAAAACAGAAATGATATAGAATGCCTTTTTCTTCTGATGGGACTACATGCACACACAGATGGAGTGGTAGGTTTCGAGGAAGGTCATCATCAAGTAAGGCGACTTCTTATTCTAGACTCTAGAAGATGACAAAGTCAGAGCAGAGAGCATACTATGAGGCTGACCCCAATGAAGTAAATGTCTACCAACCTTTCTTACCTGGAGAGTAAAGCAATGTTCTTTCCCCATTTCTACTCTTCAAGAGGGGACTTATTGCTTCAGACTCCATTCTAAAGAGAGATCATCAATAAGGCTAAATATTGGAACTAATTGTTTCAATTAGAAAAGCTTTTTGGTTACATTGTAAATAATTATGAAACAATGCTTTCACATGTAACTTAAAATTAATTTCATAATTCTAGTTTTCTGCTTAAAATTTTAACATGTCCATCCACAATGCTTTATGTAAAGATCTTATGTAAATATTTGAGAATAGGATAAACAATTTCTGCTCTTTTTAGAACTACTGTTTATATACTGACCACAGAAATAAAGAATAATCAGACCACCCATTTCATTTTTACAGTAGAGAGTCATTGGAGAAAGAAAATATAATTCTTGTTAGATACATGAAATGACCAGTTTTCATACCAATAAATAAGACTGAGTATAAATACTCGTGCATTTTATTAATGATAGGCATCTGCTTACTAAGCAGGCAATCTGGTGAGCTCTAATGAATCACACTTGCCACTATATTTCATGGGCAGCGAACATATTCTCTGAAAGCTTCAGCTGTAAGGGATTTGAATGATGCTTTGGACAGATAAATAGCCTGCTCATGGTGACCTTAGTGAACATCAGGGGACACTGAGAGACAACAGTCTTGGCACAGATGCTGTCCTCTATCCATTAAATGCATTACAAGTGAGTAACAGAATTTTTAAATCAATACAGATTTTTATGGGAAGCCAATACAGAGATAGCCAAATAAAGGGTAATGTGATCTAAGAGATGAGAATCCAAAGGGAGTTGGCTCTGTATATTGTACAGAGTACATGTTGGAAATATCCTCAAAATCATGAAAACTTACATACGTTTTTGCTACTAAGTGCTTTCGTAATTAGGATCCACCACAGTCAGCAGAAATCCAACTTCATTATATAACGTTCTAAGGTTTTATTATTTGTAAACTACATATACATATTCAGTGAAATGTAATCATATCAACCCCCTCTAAATTCTTCTGTACCCCAGCATGTCTCCCTCCAAATTATTGTCTATTTCACCACTTTTCTCTCTCTCTCTCTCTCTCTCTCTCTCTCTCTCTCTCTCTCACACACACACACACGTGTGTGTGTGTGCCTGTGTGTCATGAAGTCCAGTTGATGTTATTATCATGTGCATGAATGTGAGACTTTCAGTAGCAGAGTAGAAAATCTGGCAATGAGAACACCTTCTAAGAACACCCTTCTCCAAGCAGCTACAAATTGTCAGTATCTTCCTAATAAGGAACTGGACCTGGTAAAGCTCTTTACAGACTTAGTCTTATGTTTGGCTAAAAGGCCAGCTACTGGGAATTCTGAGGCACCTTAGCTTTGACTTATTCTGACTACTCTGCGACTATTTAAAATCCTTTTATTTGCTTCTAACTCTTACATTGGTGGAGGCATCACTGGTTGCTGGTCTCTTGCAATTCCTACCTCAATGAAGAATCCTCTCTTTGCAGTGTGCCCTCTATAGGAATATTTCTCATCTTCTGCATGGCTCACATTTCTGAAATATAATTTGAACATATCACCCTTATCATAGAGGTCCTATAATGCAATGTTCCAGAGTCTTTCCTGGTCTGGACATAACTCATCTTTCAAAGCTACGTAGATCTTATGTATAAGAAATCATGGCTTGCTTTTCTCCCCAGTCTTCAGACTTTGTTTTCTCGTCTTTCATTCATCAGAGGGCATTTTTGTCAAGGCATTTATTTTTCCTGCTTCAGAGTAGTTGAATAATCTAGTTAAAAAGCAGCTATTATGTGCCATTCATATTGCTTTACCTTCCTACATTTTCTTTCTCTTGCCACATAATTAAAATTTATTGCTTAGAGTTTTTAAATCTGTCCATTAACTTTCTAATATGTACTACAGGAGGTAATGTATAGCAGATATCCACTGATTATTTGCTATATAGACACTGGAGATATATTTAAAATATATTCTCAATTAAATGGCATATTTTAATTATACAGAAAAAAATTGAAAAATAAAACAATCCTATTCAAAATCTATTGATGGAATGAAATATTGAGGCTAATAAAAATAATAGATCAGATTCTAGAAATTTTTATGAACATTTGTTTTTAAAATATTTTAGAAAGTTGTATATTGTTTCAAGTTCATTTTCTATATCACTAATTTTATAACCATAAACTGAAAATCAATTATAGTTTTGTTCATTTTTTTATCAATATGTATTGCATGTTTTAAAAATTTGTAAAGAAAGCATCAAGTGTTTGTTAATATTTCATGTTGGAATTTCACAATTGTATATATTTCAAAGTGTGTTCCAGTAAATGTATCATGTTTACATCAGTGAAGCAAAAGACACTATTAAAAAATCAAATTCAGTTGTGAATTGGTTTTGTTTTAGAGAAGAGAGCACACATCCCAGCTGGCCCGAGTAGTTTTTACAGGCAGTGAAGCCTTAGGGACCCCAAAGATGAGAAACAATAACTGTTTCCCTGGTGCTTCACTGATGGGAAGACATTCCTGTGCAAATCAGCATTGCAGTCACTGATGACAGTAACTGCAGGAAGCAGATGCCATGTTCAACAAATGCCCCTGTTCACCAAATGCCCCTGTTCACCAAATGCCCCTGCTCACCAAATTCCCATGTTCACCAAATGCCCCTGCTCACCAAATTCCCGTGTTCATCAAATGCCCCTGTTCACCAAGTTCCTGTGTTCACCAAATGCCCCTGTTTACCAAATACCCCTGTTCCCCAAGTGCTACTGTTCCCCAAATTCCCGTGTTCACCAAATGCCCCTGTTCACCAAATGCCACTGTTCACCAAATGCCCCTGTTCACCAAATGCCCCTGTTCACCAAATGCCACTGTCTGCCCAATGCCACTGTTCACCTTCTCTGTTCCCATAGAACTTCCAAGCCTGGGCGTTTTTCCTACTTGGAAGCATTGAGCAGTGGACTCAATTCCTGTCAAGAAATGCAGCGAGGTGAGTTGATGAGAAAATCATCTTTGGCTGTCAATAACACTCTATTTGTATCACAATTGTTCAGTGGCCTCTAACATCAACAAGGTCAAAGATAAGTTGTGATGTTTTTTAACACGGATGGGAGGCAGGGATTTGAGAGGAATGCAGATATATTTTTCTTCATACTACAACTTCAGGACTAGGTAAAACAAGGAATTTCATCAGAAAGGGAAGCAATCATGTTTCGCAGGGGAAGTGGAAACTGTAGAGACCAACTCTGGTAGATAGGCAAGGCCCTGTTTGAGAGATGGGGCCACCCCACTAATCTCAAAAAAATTAACACAGAAATATTCTTGACCAAAGGAAGAACAGGGACAATAAATAGAAAATAGACTGTAGAAAAGGCCATCAGGAGACCACCTTACCTGAGGATTCATTCTATCTGCTGACATCAAATCCTTGCTGTTCCCAAGAGGCAGAGGTGCTTACTGACAGCAACCCCGTGTGTCTGTTCCTTGGGAGGTTCTTCCAGCAACTGACCAATGCAGATGTGGATTCTTGGAACCAACCATCAGACTGAGCTTGGGAATCCTGGTAGGGAAGCTGGCTGAAGGACTGAAGGAGCAGAGGGGGGTTGCAACCCCATAGGAACAAACAATGTTGACTGTCTGGACCACCCAGTGCCCCCAGGGACTAGATAACCAAACAAGGAGTGGATAGGAAGAGATCCATGGCTCCAGATACAAATGAAACAAAGGATGGCCTTATACAGCATTAATGAGAGGAGAGGCCTTTGGTCCTGTGCAAGCTTGATGCCCTAGCATAGGGGAATGCTGGAGCAATAGGGAAGGAGAGTGTAAGTGAGTTGGGGAGCACTCTCATAAAATGCAAAGGGGAGGGGGAAGAGGATGAATGTGGGATGGGGGGTTGTGGAGGTTGTTCCAGGAAGTGGAATATCATTTGAGAATTTGAGATGTAAACAAAAGAAATGATTAATTAAAAACATAACATTACTCTATACACTTGACACTATAAACATTTATAAATTGCATACATCTCAGCAGGAGGGTTCATTTAGCTGTACCCACTCATTCTTCAGGGATGAGACACTAGAGAGCTATCCCTTCTCAAGTGCTTATCCCTAAAATGTACACTGTGTGCAACAGTAAGTGGAATCAACAGCATATATCTATACATTGACCTTTATGTATAGAAGTAACAATCAACAGCAATTATACAACAGCAGTTATACAAAAGCCAAAAAAGTTAATATCTTATTAAAAAAAACTTGGTTTATAAAGAAAATAAACTCTGGCTTAAATAATAAGTTAACTATACATACTAACATTAATAAGTATATTATTTGAGCAGGAAAGGTAAGTATTGTTACGACAACCAATTTAACCTGATGAGGCTGTAAATTAGAGGCAATTAGTTAAAACCAAAGAAAATGTCATGAAATACAATATGAGGTGAAAATTAAAAAAGCTATGAGAGTCAAACAACAAAGAACAAGCAAGTAAGCAAGCAAACAAACAAAAATTCCACCTAAGTGAAAAGCAAACTCCAAAAAAAAAATTCACCAAATTCTCCTAGTTATTAGAAGTCCTAAAGGTATAAGGACTGAGTACCTCAGGTCTAATAGAACTTTACCTCAAAATAGGTACCATGTAGAAGTGTAGTGTCCAGGACAGACATGTATGCAATAAATGTTTTGAAAATGTAAATTTTGGGAAGTTTTTAAGCCCCTTTTACTCCAACATGCTTGCAGGTCATTTCTGTGCCTGCTCTAGACCATTTTAGCACCTTATTAAATATAGAGACCTGATATTTTTATTAGCTAGACTCAAGAACTAATATCCGGGCAGGTTCTGATCTATTCTAAAATGACTAGGCTGCAGCTACCCAGATAAATATCCTCTTATTGCCATGGGCCACTGTGGTCCACATGTGTATTCATGGCTGCTTTCTCATCATATTTCCTGGTGAATCCTCCTGGTGTTCTCTCCTGGTTTCTCTACCACTTTTCCCTTCTGGTCTTTCTCTGCTCTTGGGTCTCCTATGGAACCTCATTACTGGGACAGAAAATTCTACTCTATCTCTTCTGCCCAGCTAATTGGCTAATCAGCTCTTTTAGCCAATCAGAGGTGATGATGTATGTATGTATGTATGTATGTATGTATGTATGTATGTATGTATTTCTTTATTTACAACATAGACACCAAAGATACTTGACTATGACATCTATCTACAGAAGAAAAAAATAAAGTCTAGTTTTAAATTGTTAATATACCAATGAGATTTTCAAAAGTAAAATTAACCAAAATCAAAAGTTCTCTTATATCAAGAAGAAAGAAGGATAAAAATGATGAAGGAAAATTAGAAATAATACAGCGCGTGAGAAGAGCATGAAAGACAGGAAGACTAAAAGAAAGACTAAAAACAAAACGTCATTTTATCACTTCAGTGACTAAGAAACCAGGGGCTGTTCCTAACAGTTGTGTTTGAAATTGTGTTTAAAATGGAAGTCATGGTTTTGTTCTGTGATTTCTAAAACATGTTTTAGCTTAGAGGTGGTTCTACTAGGATACCCTCCAGGACTTAGCAATTGCTTCCATCATCACCTGCCACCAGCCAGGTGTGACAGGCATGTGACAGGCATGTGCACTCTCTCCTCTTCCCATCCTTACCCCTTCTTCCCTCCCTCTCCTCCTTCCCCTCCCTCTCCTTCCCTCCCTCCTTTTCCCCTTTTCTTCGCTCTCCTTCTCTTTCTTTCCTCCTCTCTCTTCCTCTCCCTCTTCCTCTCTCCATATATGTCTCTGTTTCTTTCTCTTGCTTTCCCACTCCCTGTCTCTGTCTCCCTCTGTCTCTCCGTCTCTCAGTCTCTTTGTCTCTCTTCCCACATGATCCTGGCTGGTCTCTCTCCCATTTTCTGTCCTTCTCTTTACCTCATCCTCTTCTTTGCCCTCATGCCTCTGCTCCTCTCCGTTTTCCTGTGAACAGGTCTACGTGTCTCTGTCTTTACCCCTTCCCAGGTCTTCACTTCTTACCTTCCCTCAAATAAACCCCCTTTATACCAGGCATGGCGTAATTACTCAAGGGCCTACATAGGCATGGATCTACCAGGTACTCCTCCGCTGCTTCATTATATTTTTCCACAAATATATTTATTACAATATAACTATAAACATAGAGAAGAAATATGAGCTGAGGAACTTGCAACCCCATAGGAAGAACAACAATATCAAACAACCAGACTTCCCCCCGCCCCAGAGCTCCTAGGGACTAAACCACCAACCAAAGAGCACACATGGAGGGACCCATGGCTCCTGCTGCATATGTAGCAGAGGATGGCAATCTGGTATCAAGAGGAGGAGAAGCCTCTGGTCCTGTGAAGGCCTGATGCTCCAGTGTATAGGAATGCTAAGGTGGTGAGGTGGGAGTGGGTATGTAGGAGAGGGGGCATCCCCATAGAAACAGGGGAAGGGGGAATAGGAGAGGGGGCAACCAGGAAAGGAGATAACATTTGAAATGCAAATACATAAAATATCCAATAAAATGCAGAAAAATATAATGAGTGTTATTGAAATGTTCTATTCTTAGATAATGACTGTGGTACTTGGTTTTTACTCAATTAAAATGCGTAAACAAATCTTTTGTTCTCATGGACATCTTATAAGTCATGTTGTCTGGCAATGTCCTAAGTCTTTTATTCTGTTTTATGAGTATTGGATACTGCTTCCTTGCAGTAATTTTTCTATCAGTACATGATTTATCATTTCTTGCCTCTATAAATTCAGTGATTTTTTTCCTCTATCCATCTCTGCCCACTTTGTTTCATTAAGAGCACCCTGACTTCAAACATTTTGCTACAGACTTCAGAGCAGAGTTTGAGTCACTTTAACATAGTATAGCACTGAGAAATTAAGTGACATCAATGGCAGTTATCTGTCATCCCTCATGTGTGAGTGTGTACGTGTGTACAAGCCATCCTCTTCACATGGTTCCCTTCTCAGGTGCTGAACTATGTCTGTCCTATTGCTTCTGTCCGGGTGGATCCGACCAACCTCAGCTTGTTTCCTTCCTCCACCACCCAGCACAAACATGACTCCAAATCCCAGTAATTTATCAAGCAGGTTTTTATATTAAATTCTAAATCCACAAACCCTCTACACAATAAACTTACAACCAATAGACAAAGACGCAAACTGTCCTTCTATCAGATGAAAAGACCCATTGAAACCCTTAGAAATAATAATAACAACCTCATCAAACTAGAAATGTGCAGAGAGAAACACACACTTCTGCTTCCATCTCCGTTCCTTCCAGAATCTCTTCCTCCTCTCCTCTTCTGCCTCCCTAGACCGTTCCCTGCCTACCTCTCCACTGTCCAATCATATATCACCTTAACATCAACCCACATGCCTGTCACTGTTTTAAGCTTTATTATTTTCTGATCATGTTGACAAAGAACTTGTAAACTGGCTTCCCTCATTGTTTTTGAAATCCATGCATGTAAGTTTCCATACATGCTTTCTGTAATCTCATTGTCAATAGTGAATATTTTATACAAATTTGTCATTCTGCACCACAGAGAAGAAGGATAAAATGTGAGTCACACAATGTTTCCATTATGGGCTTGGTTTATAGGCACATGATCATTTTGTATTAGCATGCTACCAGAAAGTGTCCATGGGACATAGATACAGGGTGCCATAGTTTTTTCTTTTGCTTTAAAAATATGTATTGTTTGTTTTATTGTTTAGATGGTCCATATGCAGTGTTGAAGTTATACTTCATGTTATAGTATGAGAGGATTATATAGGTTTTACCAAGAAAAATGAATACTTTGGATAAGCTACATTCACACATATGTCATAAGAGTATTAAATGTAGTTTTAAAATTTTTATTGGTATTTTGCATGAGGTGATTTTAAAGAGAAGTTTCCAAATATCAAGGTCAAATATTAGTGAACAGAGGAGTATATTATGATCAGTCTTCCAAATGAATCTAGCATATTCCCAGTACGGCATAGTTCAATCTTCTCAAATTCAGTAGTTTCAAAGACTTTAGAGAGTAAAGTAACCACAAAGGTCAAAAATTCATCAAGAACCAAGCATAAATCTAATGCCTCCTGACTGTCTTGAGGACTTGAGTTCCTCACCCCTTAGTTTTCTTTGTGCTGTGTTAGGAAAGGAGAATTGTCTTATTGATGGGGGTACAAAATCATGGGCAGTATCCATACATTCAGGTAACAGAAAATTGTATATTGTTTGGGAAAAGCATAAATTTAGAAGCTATTACCAATCCAACAAGAAAGAAATGAAGCTGTCTGTAGGCACCTATTAGCAAGAACAAACTCTAATGAAATACTGACGGTCTGTATTCCTCTTAAAGCCTCAGTATTTTGCCCGAGGAAAGCATTTTGCTGTGGTGGTCTTTGCTTCTCAAGTGTCTGAAATATCCCAGTTATTACTTCCAGGACCACAGGCACCTCAGGCATATAGTGACATTTTCTGGTAATCCGAATAACCATAGGTATTATAAGAAGGTGTGGATGGAATCTACTATTAGGTAAATGGAAACTGTGAGTGGAGATGTGAAACCAAAGACCAAATATTTAGAAAGATAAGGTAATTCAAAATTCAGAGAACAGATCATGATTGATCAAGAGGACAAGAGACCAGACAAATAATAAACATCAAATGTTTCAGCATGAAGTTTTCAAGTATCATCAGGGTTCTTGGATTATTTATGCTAATGCCAACCTTCTTGTACACACAAGAATGCTAATTCATTAACCTTCTAAACAACCTAACGTTGTAAGACTTTGAAGCTTAAAGATCATACGTTCCTAGCCTCAGCCATACATCCCTTCTCAGGGCTATAGGAACACCCCTTCCTCCACCTGCTGCTCCTTATACTTAGTATGCCATGCACTACATTTTGTCTATCAAAACCCTCTGGAAACATCATTCTGTGAATGCAGGTCCCTTTATTTCTACTTTGACTCAATTCTCCCAACCAAGGTTTGTGGATTTATTTTTCTTTGCATCAAATATTTTTTTCCTACTATTTTTAATATAAAATACTTATCTTTCATTTCAGAAACTTAAAATTCACTTCCATCAGTGCTTTTTCCAGTGACCTTGAGTTGGTCAAAAAGTACTGCAATACTAAAAATCAAATGGTATTGGGGGGGATTTTTTCAATAAAGCAGAGTGGTTTTTTTTTTTTTTTTTTTTTTTTTACATATATATTACAGTTTCCCACTTCTCTTGATCTCTAGAACATAATTTCCCTCTACTCTCTGGTTGCCAGTGCTATGGGGTGTGTTTGTGTGTGTGTGTGTGTGTGTGTGTGTGTGTGTGTGTGTGTGTGTGTGTGGTATATGGTGTGGGTGTTTGGTGTTGGGTTTAATTTGCCTTCTAAATGCTTTCCATGGCAAACACCGATGACTGTAAGTGATTCAAGACTGCTTCTTACTCTTGATAAAATAACTGTTGCCTACAAATCCACCTGTGTTTGCTGTCAATTTTTGGACAGAAGAAATATTCCCAGTCATATCATTCAAGCTACCCCTGGTCCCTTACTGAAAACACAATGGATGTTTAACTACTCCTAAACACAAACTGAACATAAAAAAATATGAAATGCAGTTACATTCCCTACTGCACTATTTCATAGGATTCCTGGGGTGCAATTTTAAGGCTTGCCATCACCTGAGGAAACTTTGCACAGGTTCCTTGTAATTTTAGGTAACATGTAACTCCTATTTGTTATTATGTGAAATTCATCTTGCCCAGCTAGTCCACTGAAAAAAGCCAGAATCATGGGTGCCTGCTGGGAGTGGCTCTCCTTTCCTTTTTCTTGAATATTATTCTGCTCCTCTTGGGGGGCAGTGTCTCTTCCTCATTTTCTCATAGTTTCACAATCAGTCTCCTAGCATTTTCTCTTGATTGTTCTACACAAACACTCATGCGACATCAGGCATCCCGGAGATGAACTTCCATGAGAACAGAATGGCAGGAGGTAGAAATATTATAATAAAACTGATTTAACCTTTTAGGCAATACTGACTAACATATGTAGACTAACACTTGTCAGATTGTTTTGATATGTATGTATTCTGCTTCTCTATATCAGGATCTGTAAACATGGTTTACTTCTCTGTAAATGTTCATTCAAAAATCACCAATGGTTGTGTCTAAACCAGATCTCTTCTATCCCGTAGTTATCCACTAAGGCTTCACACATACATCTTATTTTCTCTTAGTTTCACAACAACTTCAAAACACTGTTTCATTTTTAAGAGATAGGGCATTCAGCATTGAGTAACATAACTCTACTGACTTTTGAGACAAACTTTTTCAGAAAAATGTTCTTTCCAACCTTTGAGGGGAACTATCAATATAACAACGTGTATTTGTGCATTTAACAGTGCCTTTGTGTAATTATTGATGGGAAATTATTCTCAATAACTCATAAACATTTCCAGCTGTGATTGTAATATTTATGGTATTGGATGAATATGATACCAAAAATATAGGATATCTGTATAGGATATTTTATATTGATGTTGTCTTTAAACTTTTTCTAGTAATTACATTGAATCTGGACATGAGTGCATGCATCTCTCCCTCTCTCTCTCTCTCTCTCTCTCTCTCTCTCTCTCTCTCATTGTGTGTTTGTGTTAGTGTTTCTGTCTTCAAATTATTTCACTCATTTCTGCTTTTAATTTTTCCTTTCATTACTTAATGGTTTCATTTCAATTACCTATGTCTTCTAATATCCTTTTATTATAAATGCATGCTAACAATGAATATTTATGAATGCTCTAAATTCTAGATAAAATGCTTTAAACTGTCTACCTACATTATTTTAGCTATGGGATTGTTTATTTGCTTTTATGTGGTAACAATTGTTTTTAATTTGAATTGTCAGGAAAATCATAGATCTCAGTTATATTTCATAACTTTCTCCTTTCTCTGCATTGAAAATGTAACATTTTCAGAAAATACTCATTTGTTTGTGAATCTCTGGAGTTTTCTATTAGAGAAATAGATTCATGAATGTGAGTGATCGTGCAAATATGGTGGTTTAGTTTGGAAAGCTCTTTATTCCAGAGAGCCTACCCAGAAAATCTCCAAACAGTTCCTGTGATTTCAGAGTAGTTACAGTGTGTAAGTTGGCTGAGTGACCGAATCTAGGAAGGTTGTCTGGAGTAATGTTAGAGAACAAAGTCATTTTAGGTTTGTTCTTACTTTTCTCTCCTCTGGGTGGTCCCGGAGATTTCATCTGATGGTGACCTGGCTCTTACATGTTGTCATTGCTATTTGATGCACAGTGTGTCAGTGCATGTAAGATGACTACAGAGTTGGGGTTTGAGCTGTGCACCTACATGAAATAGCTATGCATCCAAAGCTTGGGTCCAAGAAGATTGGTGACCTGTGTTTTCCATCACCTCAATAAGGATTCAGCCTTAGTGTTGGTGGCTCAGCAGCAGCTAGCTCTAGAAGGCATCTATTAGACATGATTGGTTGCTTGCATGCTTGCATTACATTTGAAGGCTGTAGATGTCCTCTGTGGAGCAGGGCCGCTGTGTCCACAGGGTTCAGTACTAAGGAGACATGCATTATGAAAAATAGGAACAGTCTCCATGTGTCATTGGAGTTATGGAGGTCCTCAGAGGCACACATTTTCATGATCCTCTAAAAAGCCCATGACTGATGCCACCAGGGTACTTACTGCATGGCCATGTATTAAGGACTAATGTGTAAAACCTAAAGCCACAATAAACAATGACTTTTTATTTTTAGTTGCTTATCTCAGGTATAAAAGAGAAAGCTTACTAACATACCATTCATACTTAACTCAGGTAAGACCAAACCCAATGAATTCAGTGGAAATCAAATTGCATTGATCCATAAATTATTTTCTATTAAAATTGTAGACATTTATGGATCGCTGACACCATTTTAAATGAACTAATCTAAATTCCCTTACATTCCCATAGAGCAGTTGTTTTATTTTAGCTGCATTTTGAAACATTGGGTACTTAAGAAAGTGAATAGGTATTATGTTACATTATGAAAAATGATCTTAGAGTTTATGATTATAAGTATCAGGTCTGGCTTTTCAACTTTTACTTCTATTGGCTACTTTGTCTAAATTAACCTTTGAAATTTTAATTTGTTGTATTTGAAAATGATGTGTTTCTTACAGTGTTAGAGTATATATTTTAATACCACAGTATAGATTTAAGAAAACATAGACTGATATTTTATACTCAGATATTAATAATGTATGTTTCAAATAGGTGAAAAATTATAATCGTTATGACAGTTTTGGTGATAGTAAATATTTGCTGCTACTCTTCAAATATTTAGAAAATAATATTATTTTATAAAGGCCAATGAATCTGTAACGTTGTAGAAGGCTCAACAATTATGAATGCTTGGAATGCAATTGGAAATGGCCTTTCAAATCCCAATGCCAAATAACAAGTCAGGCATCTCATGTAGCCCTGTTACACCAGAGCTAAACAAGGCAGCAACAGGAAGATCTGGGGTTATCTGGCTTCTAGAGTCACCTAGGAAAAGTGCAATCAGATGTTAAAGAGAGATCCTGTATACAATTCTAAATGAGAGGGCAACAGAAAGCACTCAATGGTCACTTTTATCTTCTGCTTGCACATAGTCACAAGCACCCAGGCACACATGTGTTTATACTCTCATAGTCACATATACATATACACATAAATAAGTAAATAAATAATCTTTTAAAAACCCCAACAAGTTTACAGATCAATATTTGATACAAGGCAGGGAAACAATCAAATATATTTTCTGATGTCTATTTTATAAATACAAATCTATAGACATCCTCCTGCCTATCTATCTAGTGACACATTGTGATAAAATGCAAGGTCTACTATTGGAAGCATGAATAAGATAAGTATGGGAAATAAGACTCCCCTATGAGTTTAACATTGGGGAAACAAAAAGATGGTTCATGAGTTCAAGGACATCCAGGGTTCTCCAATGATGCTCATTCTCAGTAATTACTGTGAAAAGTCACATGGATAACCACCTAACCACACATCAAGTAGAAATCTCCTTTAAAAGTAGCACATGTATAATATTTTAATTTCCTTTTGACACAGCTAAAGTACAGATCACTTCTTCTCTATGTTAAGGACATTTTTATTAGAAGTTTTTATATAATACTACAGGTGACAAATTGCCGATTCTCTACATATTCTTTTTGGTATTTAATTTGAAGAGCCTTAGGTGACTGACATTAACAGAATTGGGCAGCGGTGATTATTTCTTGACTTCTGTAAAGTGGTAATTTAAAAATACAAAATTTTGAAAAAATAATGAAAGTCATACGTTTTGGAAGTTGATCTTCATTTTGTGGTAAGTAAGGATATTAACAGACTGCCACCAATCATTCAGAATACATTTACATGTGCCCAGGTGAATATTCTTGAAGAGACATGCTTATAAATAAGATCTCTACATAAAGAACGACTGAAATTTTAGAGGCATTTGACGAGGTGCTAGGCTCTTGAGCTGAGTACCACATTGAAACCACAGGTAAGATAATTATATTTATGGCAGAAAATATTAGTCTTGAATGTGCCTTCATATTGAAGACAAATACAGATTAGAGGAATCTGTAGATACTGCTTACCCTTTTGCTTGTGAGCCTGGAATGACTGAGCAATTTATTGAGCCCCTTTATAACCATTTCTGCAACATGAAAGTCAATTAAATGTTCAAAGTGTATGAGAACTTTGTGATAAATGAAATTTATATTGAGAAATATGCTAAGAATTGCTATCAGGTGTCAGGCACCTTGATAACATTTATACATTGATGATCTCTAGTGACTATAAGATAATTAGACATAGATGACGGTTTACAGAGGATAGCTGGTTAGAAATTCGATTATGAGTACACTGAAAAAATTTTTACAAAAATATTCATATTTTTAAAGGACTAAAAATAGAATTTTGTAGCAGATTTCAAAACCACACTAATAAAACTAAAATTGTAGTTAGCCATCACACACACGGAGCACAGTCTCAGAATATAAGCTATAATATAGGACCCTGGGGAAAGAACAGGAGCTGTAGAATCAGCATTCGTGTTAGATGGTGCACATGATGGAAGCATTAGCACAATGGGAACCTAGCAAAAGTACACAAACAAGATTCTTGGAGTAGTGGATGTCAAAATGCCCCTGAATGGAGAATTTGATCAAGACAAGTTATCAGTTCTTAGGTAGATGGACACACAGATAACAAAACAAACAGACAAAACCATCATTGAGCCCAGCAGAAGATGTGACTCCTCATGTGTCTTAGGAATGAAGTGGACAGCAAAACCTGAAGGAGGAGCTCTGTTCTTTTCCTGATAGCTTAGAGTTAATAGCGGTATTCGCTCTGTCTTCTCACAGCTGAGAGCTACCCTGGGTGCTGGCTCTGTTCTCTCTGTCATTGCTGAGGAGGCGTCTTTGTAGATGAACAGTTGCTTTAAGAGGAAAGTACTCCTTCTTCTCAAAAGAATAAAAGAGAATGGCTAACCTTCACTGATGCCCATATTTGCTATCCTCTTAGACAACCTCCGCAACACTCTCATTGGCTAACCTTCACTGATGCACATATTTGCAATCCTCTTAGACAACCTCCGCAACACTCTCATTCAGACCAGTTATCAGAATTGGGAGGACTGGATACTTTTTCCAACTTCTACCATAGAAACCCAAAGAGCAGAAAAAGCAAGGATAGAATATAATTTTTAGTGTGAGAAGACAGGATTAGTTTCCTCATGTAAGATTTTTCTTTACTTAAAAACTGAGAAAAAATATACTTTGTGGTTTTAAAATCAATTATTTTGAATATTTCGCATGAGTCACTAATATTAATTTAAAGACAAATTTAATCAAACTGTAAGAAAATACTTTTCTTAGTCCTATGTCAGTCTCAGTTAGTCAGAAGAAAGCAAACTGTTAGCACTAGTTTGGTATAAATGAAGAATTCTCAACCTAAGTATAGCTAATGGCTAAGAAGCACCTCGAGAAATGCTCAACATCCCTAGTCATTAGGGAAATGCAAATAAAAACAGCCCTAAGATTCCACCTCACACCAGTCAGGATGGCTAAGATGAAAAACTCAGGTGACAGCAGATGCTGGCAAGGATATATATATATATATATATATATATATATATATATATATATATATATATATATATATATATATAGAGAGAGAGAGAGAGAGAGAGAGAGAGAGGAACACTCCTCCATTGTTGGTGGGATTGAAAACTAGTACAACCACTCTGGAAATCAGTCTGGCAGTTCTTCAGATAATTGTACATAGTACTACCTGAAGACCCAGGATTACTCCCCTGGGCATAGACCCCAAAGATTCTCCAACATATAGTAAAGACACATGCTCCATCATGTTCATAGCAGTCTTATTTATAATATCCAGAAGCTGGAAGGAACCCACATGTCCTACAACAGAGGAATGGATACAAAAATTGTGGTACATTGACACAATAAAGTACTATTCCGCTATTATTTTACACATATTGTTTCCATTATCTTTCCTTTTCACTACAGAGCTAAAGGCGTATGAGAAAACTCATCTAGACCCAGTACTTTGTGAGCTAATTAAAACTGTACTTTTTAAGAAGGTTGAGCAGAGGTGGGAGGGTAGTGCTACTTCTAGAACCACATGCTTAAAAAATATGAAAAACCCAATGCCAGGTATCGGACTCTGTCCAGGTAGTCCCCAAAGAGAATAGTTTCATTTTTGGGGGGGGGGGTTGTTTTTCTTTTCATTTTTTTTTTACTGTGATATTTTCATTACTTACATTTCAAATGTTATTTCCTTTTCCAGTTTCCCCTCTGGAATCTCCCATACCCTCTCCTTTGCCCTTCCTCTTTGAGAGTGTTTCCCCACACACCTACTTCCTCTCACCTCATCACACTGGCATTCTCCTACACTGGGTTATTGAGCCTTCACAGGGCCAAGGCCACTCCTCTTCTTGGTGTCTGATAAGGCTATCATTTCCCTCATATACAGCTGCAAGAATTGGTCACTCTATGTGAAATCTTTGGTTGTTGGTTTAATCTCTGGAAGCTCTGGGGTGTCTCCTTGGTTGATATTGTTCTTATTTAGATGGGGTTAAAATCTTCAGCTCTTTCAGCCCTTTTTCTAACTCCTCCACTGGGGACCAGGTTCTCAGTCCAATGGTTGATTGAGAACAACTGACTCTGTATTTCTCAGGCTCTGCCAGAGTCTCTCAGGAGAAAGCTATATTAGCATGTATGTTTTGGGTTTGGTGACTGTATATGGGATATATCCCTGGATGGGACAGTCTCTGGAAGACGTTATCTTCAGTCTCTATTCCAATCTTTGTCTTGTATTTCTTTTTATGAATATTTTGTTCCCTCCCCTTCTAAGAAGGACTGAAGCATTTCCTCTTTGGTCTTCCATCTTCTTGAAATTTATGTAGTTTCTGAAACTCTGTTGCTAACAGTACCATACAATGTAGTAGAAGGAAAGGAAATGATCCAGAAAGTGATTGGACAGTTTTTTAGTGTTGTCTAGTCTTCTTTCTTCCTGAGGGAGATATGCATGGCTTCTGCAGGGAAAACTCACCACCTAACTAAACTTGAGGTAGACCCTGTCTGTTATGACAAATGCTGGAGCAATAGTGGTGTAAAAATTAAGAAGATAATTGACCACGGTTTTAATTGAATTTTGTCTTATTCATGGGAAGGAATTCAGGACTCATACAATCAACCTGGTCTAAAGCTCATGACTGGGGATCTCACAAGCTCTGGGGTTGGAACATACTATTGTTATTTTTCACACTGAGTTTAAACTGACTTCTAAATATTTGTGTTTCTACCCATAGATTAATACTATGTTTTGGACAGAAAACCACCTTTTGTTGGTACTGAGAATAGATGATTTTTTGTTGTTCATCCTATACAACTATGTTTCAACTCCCTCTCACAGCTCAGGAAACTCTTGATTGTAGTGCACAAAGAGAATGAAAGTGACTTTGGAGAAAAAGAGAGGAGGGTTAAAAAATTCTGCCTCCAGTATATTACCTCAGCATGTATTCAAAGTCTCACATCTGCAGTGGCTGCCTTCCCAAGGTCTACCTAGCCTGTCAATATTCCAGCATTGAGGGAGAGGGACAAATGTGGCCTCACCAAGAATGAAGAGGTATGACCATTAATGCCTTGAAAAGGATGGGCACTGATTGTTAAACAGGAGTGTAATCACTTCTAAGTTGACCATGATTCAGTACATGTACCCATGATCGTATGCATGCAAATAATACTAAATAAATTCAGTGCATCCCAATAAACCATGAAATTAGAAGTATGGAAGTAGGAGGGGTGCATGCTGGCAAGTAAAATATCCCAGAGTGAGTCTGAGAACGTTGGGAAAGGAGAATAGAGTTGAGCATGATTTAAATATATTATATACATGCATAAAACTATATATAAATAATTAATTTATAAATAAGTTGTCATTTCTTTCAAGGTAAATGCATTTGAAATGAAAAATTATTAACTTTAGAAAACTATAATATCTCTCTATGATTATTTTTAATTATTAAATACATTTCATTTTCATGTTAAATACATGGGAATTTACAAATAATCATGAGAACTTATTCCAATATAGTTTCTTTACATTGAGTTCTCTTTGTATTTCTGAGATAAACTGGTATCAAGTAAGAAGACATCAATCTCTACACCTCCTGTACTATCTCTACAGCCAAAATCACCTCAAGAGCTGTCTGAATTTTTAGAATGAAAAAAATAAAGAATATGTACTTGAGGAGAAGTTGAAGATAATATAATTTGACTTCTTTTTAAACTTTCCAGATAATTTCTTTTATAACAACTCTGTTTTTCAATCATTTAGGCCCAGCTGGAACTTCTCCCCGTGCATGGAGGTTGCTATCATTTAAATAAGCACATTTAATTTGCAGGCACCTAAACTGATTAAATTTTTTTCTCATATTGAGATGAAGTATTCTTTGCCTACATTCAATTTAATTCAATCTTCTGAAGTTATTCAGGATAAGCCTAATCTCACCACTAAATGCTAGCTCATCGGATGTCTCAGGCAGCTATCACAAATAACTATCAAAGTCTGTTAAATTGTGTCTTTTCCAGCCTAAACTACCATTTTAGAATGTGTCACTAGATCCATACACAACTATTCTACTTAGTTTCTAAAATCCACTGAAATTAGTGTCTCAAAATAAAGGTCAGTGATAGTTAATCATTGACCAGTCAGTTTAGTATAAGATTATGTCAGGCTATTATTGGATATTTTCCTCTACCAAACAATTCTCTTTTGTAATTATATAATACTGTGTATCTCTATGTAGCACTACATTTAAAAATCGTGTTTTTAAATATCATTTAAAATTATCCTGTTATTAAAAACATGTAGCTTTATCTCCTCCATGTCTGACCTTAGCTGTGGGTTGAATTGAGTTTCCCAGAAGATAAATCAGAATCCATATCCTGCTACATGTAAACTTGATTTAATTAGAAATCAGTCTTTGAAAAGACCCCTGAATGATGTCATATTACATTATGTTAGACTGTTACCTAATAAAAGTGGTATTCTTAGAGAAGTAAAACTTCACATGCCCCCTACACACACTCATGAAAGAGGAGATAGATCGATAAATAGATAGAGAGGAGAGAGAGAGAGAGAGAGAGAGAGAGAGAGAGAGAGAGAGAGAGAGAGAGAGAGAGAGAGAGACATAGATACATAGATAGAGAGATAGGTAGATAGGTAGATAGATAGACAGGCAGATAGATAGATAGATAGATAGATAGATAGATAGATAGATAGATAGATAGATAGATAGATAGATAGATAATTGTCACAAAACTTAGACTAATGTTTCAGTGCCTCTACAGGTTATAAGGTCCCTTTAACTGCTAGTTAACACTAGAAGCTGAAATTCATGGCACAGGTCAAATTCTTTCTTAGCTAGGGTTTTGCAGCTGTGAACAAGCACCAGGACCAAGGCAACTCTTATAAAAGACACATTTGATTGGTGTTGGCTCACAGGTTCAGAGGTTCAGGCCAGTATCATCAAGGTGAGAGCATGGCAGCATCCTGGCAGGAATGGTGCAGGAGGAGCTGGGGGTTCTACATCTACATCTGAAGGAAACCATCATGTCTTTATCAAAGACATAACCTGTGTGTGCCTTGAGTTCAGTCTTGTAATTCTCAAAACTTGGAAACAATCCTTTGTTGTTTTAATGTATTTAGTTTGTGATATTCTTTCATGAACGCCATAGTATATTAGATATATTTTGCTCTGGGAAGTGAGATGTCAATCTTAACACATACCTCAGGTAAAAAGGCTATGAGACAAAATATAAATCACGTTGTAAAATATTTATTACATGCAGATACTTGATTTCTTCAGGAGATTTTTACTAATGTGAATGATGAAGGTGCTCTTAGATAGAAATGAAGGACATATACTATAATTTCTCATAACCTATCTGGCTATAAAATAGCAAAAATAATCGGTAGAATTTTACCTATATATTGCACACTAGAATATGGAGGTGCTAAATTTTCATATATAGCTTAGGAGGTTTCTCCACAAAACATGCGTTCTGCAATCAATAGTAAAATATGAAATTATATAAAATATAATTTAAAAATTTAGAAATTTCTTAGATTTAAGAATTCTAGGTTCTAGAATTTGGAGTGTTTTTGAGTACTTGTTGCAATGGACCCAAGTTTGGTTCCAAGCCCTTACAATAAGTGATATACAACTGTCTGTAACCCAAATTTCAAGGGGGTCCAGTGCTTTGCGTTCTGTGAGTACACACATGCTGACTGCTCTCACTCCTATAGACACCAATGAGCACCAATTTAACAATGAAGCATGTGTTAAAAAGAAATAAAAACTAAAATGTGAACATTTGAGAATTTCTCAGTCTTAGTATGTTCAGAGTGACAGAGGGGGCAAATGCAGGGGTGACAGGGCATGAGCTCAAGAATAGGAGAGATGAAGAATAAGAAAATCAAAACAGAAGGAAGAAAATGAAGGAAATCAGGAAGGTAGAAGAGAAGGAAGGAAAGGAAAGAGAGGGGAAGAGGTAGAAAAAGGGGAGGGCAGAGTGGAGCTGAAAAGATTAAAGGGAGCAGAGAAGAGGAGGAGGCATGCTCTGGAGTAAGCTTTTGACAGTCAATGTGTATTATTTTCCCCAAAGCCAAACAATCACTTGGAGGGTAGCTCACATTCCTACACATCTCCAGGGCTGTAGAGTATCCCCAGACTCAGCTTTCTTCTTGCTGAAACAATAAATGTCCCATAATGTGCAAAGATAAATTGTCATTCATTACAGCAGTCCTTAAGAGCTCACAAGTGACCTGCTGTCTATCATTGCCCATTTGAAGTGTATTCAATATCTTTCAAACATAGAGTTTCTTAAATTATTCATCTACCAATCCAATGTCAGTGATTCCAGGAGCTGAAATCCTTACACGGCTGAAATTCTTAAATCACTTTCCTACAGGAGTGATTTAGAGGCTCAGGTTATCCTCCTGCCTCTGTCATTCTTTCTAACCATGTAGAATAGCCAATCAACAAACCAGAATAAACAGTGAGAAAAGGGTTTCACTTATGAAACAGTATTTTAGTGTCTTCACCAAGAAGTAACGAATGCTCATAGAGCAGTTTATGCTGATTTAAGTCAAAGACTATTTAAAAAACAAAAAGCAAAAAACCCAAACCAATATACTTAAATGTCCTAGAAGACAGAGAATTTGTGATAATGTTCCCACGACAGTTCTAATTGGGAGATGGCTTCTTGTATGATTATGTGTTTCCTGGCCCCCCCTTAAAACACAGAGCCACAGACAACATAAAACCTTCATTCACCATATCCAGATCTAACACACAGCCTGTTATTTTGAGAAATGCTCCTTTTAAGTGTTTCTTTTTCCTCAGCGTCTTTAGAAGTTTCTTGTCACTTCCCCTTTGATGTTGAGCATAGACTTGGCTGAGTCCGTTGTGACTGGTGACGTTTGGTTTTCCGTTGCTGGATGTTTGCATCTTTCCCCATGTTTAAGGATTTCTGTCCATTTTTCTGTGAGTATATTTTCTCTCACTTGGGTAAATTCAGTTATCTATTAAACCCAACCACCTGTGCATTTATCTTCATTTATCTACAGATCCTGTAAATGTCCTCTATCCACTTTCTTTTTTCTTTTCTCTTTTGCCCCCAGATGAATTTTCAGATAGCCTACCTTCAAGCTCACTACACTCTCCTGTATGATTTGCTCTGGTTTGGGTGCTTCTTATTGTGACTTTAATTGAATTTAAACCATTTTCAGCTCAATCTTTGCAGTCTCATTTTGCTTTTGGTTCTTCAACCTTGTTAAATTTTCTTTGTTAGGCACTTTGTGTTGGTCAAGTTCCTTACAACACCTTTCTTAAGTGTACTATCAGGAATCATTTTACTATTTAACATTTGATCAGCTTCTGGAATGTTTTTTGAATGTCAGGTAAGGTCATAGTTTCCAGAATGTTCTCTGATGGTTGTTGGTTTGCCACAGGATCTGGGAATCAGTATGTGATGGAACTGGCTTCACCTCCATCTTCTTACTCTGTTTATAGTAATCCTTCTCCCATTTTAGGCAGACATCTGATTTTCTATGATCCTAACATCATTTATAATATTTTAGTATTTAATGAATACCCACGCAAGTCTTGGAGCAGAATCTTCTTGATGGTTAGTTTCCAGAGCAGTAGCTATTGAGGTTGATAATATATCACTCCTGAGTCCATGACCTAGACAGGAGGTAGGACCAACCTTCCTGCTTCTACCCTCTTCCAATCACTGATCTGAACTTGTGGACTATAGAATACAGCATCAGGATATAATAACTGGAACTGGATGTCTGACAGGATGGTGAGGTGTGTCTTTACTTGATTCAAGTGCTATCTCAGACTATGGCTAGTGCCATGCCTAGAGATGAGAGCATGTATTAGAATACCCCTGCATAGACTTCAGCAATCTTATGGTATATTTCAAGATAAATAATTGAACTAAATATCTGGTGTATAGAACTTTCTAGAAGTTCTCCTCAACTGTCATTCCACACTGCTGCATATTTCTATTAATTCTCCTGATCCTTTGTCTTATCTCCTGTATCATTCCATAACTGACCCTGCCCCATTTTGCTCCTCCCCTTCCCATCTCTCACCCAGTTACCTCCATCCCTCTGCCTCCCATGATTATTTTGTTCTTCCTTTAAGTGGGATTGAAGCTTCCATGCTTTGGCCTTTCTTCTTCTTAAGCCCCATGAGGTCTGTGATTTGTATCATAGGTACTAAACTTTTTGGCTAACATCCACTTAAAGGTTGATCTTCTCATTTGGAAATTTGGATGGGGACTTCTGTTAATATTTGATCGCATTTTGAACTGGAAATTTGAAAAACCTGTTTTTGTTTGTTTGTTTTTTGTGGTGTGGTTCATCCCTAGCACATACTTTTAACCCAAATGCTTTAGGTTTAATATAATAAGTAGTTGTAGTGTGGCTTACCCCTAGCACAAACCCTTAACCCAAGAATTTTCTGTAAACAAGAGCTAAATAATGTCAAAATAAGTCAAGAAGCAGAGCCAGCAACCAGGTGATAGGGAGTGAACATAAGAAACCCAGGAAAGAGAAAGGAGGAACTTTGAGTTGAAGGGAATTTAAAACAGCAAGGAGAAGGGGAAAGAGCTTTTTCCTTCTGGTACATCAGTGGAGTAGGAAGGTCAACTGGGTGCTTTCTTTGACACTCTGAGCTAGCAGGCTTCTACCACAGTATCTGGCGCCTGAGCCTTCACTTGGTAAACTGAACATTTGGTATTTTGTTTTTAAAACAATATCATTGTATTATCTTGAAAGATATTCCTCTATGGGGGAGGGGGAGGAATTCATATCAGTTTCACCTCAGGAATGTCCACCATGTGGATCTGACATATGTGCAGTCTTCAGGAACAGTGACATCCTTTTCTTTTCTGGGAAGGAACCGAAATTCTGGTCATCATGTCTCGCTGGTGTCCTGGACTGAGTAACAAGTCTAACTCTGGGATGTGATGCGCCTTCTTCCTCCATATGCAAGACATCTGTCTCTAGTGCCATGACTTAAAGTAGCGCAGAGGAAGATGAAGTCACCATCCCACAATGGGACTTTTAAAAAAATCTGTTCTATAAATAGATAGTGATTTCTTAGCTCAAACTCTTTATCTCCAGTGTAGGTATTTGTAGTAATACATATGTCTCAGGAAGATGATCCCCAGAGAGTCTCATGAGCAAGTCATCTTGCTCTGCTTTCCAGCATTTTCATTTTTTCACCAAATATGGTATAAATTCAGCCTTTTAAAGAAAGAACAAATTAAGTCAAAAAAGAATTTACACAGTTCCAAAGTTTACTAGAATTAGAGGGTTCTAGGAGTTTGGAGAACACATTAAACTGTCACCAACAATCACAGTTGTTCCCAAATCAAAATAGAAACTGAAAGAAATTCCCAAAGCTGTCCCTGTCTCACCACTTATGAATATACCAGGCTATACTTTTAAAAGTTAGAAATGGCCTCTCTTCCCTTCTTCTTCTAAAATGTAATTAATTGTTATTGGTAATGCATGCGGTAATGTTATTTTTAATGAATTCAGGATCACAGAACCCAGTCCAAGAAATAGTAGAGACACAGCAAGGAAGTGGTGCTGAATCCCATGGCTCATGATTTTAGGTACCAAGACATCATATGAAATATTAAGACTCTTCTCCAGGGCCTGTACAATTTCCTTCTACACACACTTTGCCCCTGAGTTGCTAAGCATCTTTTAGCATTGTATTGTGATTTAAAATAATTCATGTTATTCTTCCATTTCGATCTTCCCTTACATAGTATTTTGTCATGAAATATTCCAATTGTTTCTTACATTTCCTAGTAAATACCTAACCATTCCTTAAGTTCCACTGTCAGTATTTTCTGAATTTCTTACTTTTCAATGATTTGGTAATATGATTAAGTAATATGATTACATGTTTGCACTGGGCAGGTTTCTTTACCTTAACAAATCGCTAGGTGTGTAAATACTCGGTAAATTATTCGGCTTCCATTGCCCTTAAGTCGTTTCTGCCTTCATAAGAAACCAATCACATTTGTGTTATTTGCTCTTTGCCCAGCAACATCCTTTATTATTATTTAACTCAATTTAATATTTATTCAATCGAACTTTAAGTATGAATAACGGAAGAATATTTTAGTAATTTTCCTAAATTTGCTGTCATGCTACTTTGGTCTTTCTAAAAGAGAGAGTAAATTTATTATAGCATGATTTCTTGATTGATTTAAAAAATCAACATCAATTATTTGAAAAATAAAATTACTATAGATTGTTAGGTATTTTCTACAGGTGGAATGGACAATTAAGTCATGTCAAATAGTACTGACTGTATTGTCATAGTGTAAATTGTCTCTACAGATTGCTATGGAAAATGTAAAGACTAAATACAAATGGTTTTTACTCAAGGAATTGAAATTTAGTTTATACATTTCTGAAGTAGTATTTCAATGACAGTACTATACAGATAAATACAGAATTAAGTGGACTCAAACGTTATTTTTTTTTCTGCTCCCATTAGGAATTGATTTGTGAAAGACTATTTTCTTCCAAAAGCATTATTTTAATCTACATGTTTATATGAACAGTTTTTGTGCACAAGACACCAATATACTTACAAAACGTTTTCACTCCTGAAAGAGTGATGCTGGGATTTAATTAAGGCAATCAGTATTAGGAACAGTGTTGCTGGCCTTCCATTTGTTTCAGGCTTCTGCACTAGTGTTTCTTTGGACAATTTGTTTATCTCTCCCTCCAGATTCTCTGAGCTCTATCTGTTCTCTAGTTAGGTTATGGGAAGAGCATGCACAGACATTTGTATCTCAGGCCTCACAGAAAGGTCTTCACTGAATTATTTTTTATGTTAAAATGGCAGCATTTGCAACAGAACAATGTGTATTTTTCATGGAAGTTGTGTGCAGATATAGTCCATTATGTCTTTTCAATGTCTCCAACATAAGAAACCACATGTTAAATCTCTGCTCAGTTCAGAGCGAAAAAGACGCTTGTGTCTGTAGGCAGCCTTGGGAAAACCACATTTTCCCTTTTTCTTTTGCTGCCAAAAGAAGCAGACATACATTCAGAGTTTATCTGTACTGATTGACTCGTCACTGGTGTCTGATAATAGCACATCTTCAGTTCTTTTGAAGTGTTTTTCTTTTTGGTAGCCTCTGATAGGAATGTTCCAGAGTGGCTCTCAGCTGTTCAAGGTGATTCAAATACTGTTAAAGCACACAAACCAAACCAAACACAAACAAGTGCTAAATACAAATACCAAGTAATCAAATAGAAATGACAATTACCAAGTCCTACTATTCAATGTACAATGTGTTGAATTTGAGAAAAAATTTCTCTTTCTCCTTTTTCATATAAAAATTATTATTTTTTATTTTTAGTATTTCAAGACAAGGTTTTTCTGTGTGGCTCTAGCTCTCCTAGAACTCACTATGTAGACCAGGCTGTCCTTGAATTCACAGAGGTCAGCAAGCTCAATTCTGTATTATCACAAGAATATCAAGTTGGTGGAATTACTTACAAATCATTATGTATGGATTTATATATTTTAAAATGTATTCCAAGGAGTTGTTAGCTTAATATGATAGAGGCTAACTGTAAGAAGAAAATTGATAGCAAATCTAAAGAGGTTAATGTTAATAAACAATATTAAGTTGGATGAGAATGACTAAATGTCCCAGTGGAAAGCACATCTGTGCATCTCCATGGCTAACAAGCAGAGCCCTATAAATTATTGGTAGAAAAGGACTGACTTACAGAACATTCTCAACTGTATCCACATATAATGAGATAAATAAAGTTAAAATAGTCATCTTAAGTCCTTTATTTGTATTCTGATGATTAAATCTTCATCATTCAAAGTTGCATAAGAATTTTTGGAATATATAACATAAAAAATAATAACTCTAAAAATCAGTCATTAACATATTTTGTGCTTAACTAAAATAGAAGTACAATATTTTAAAATATGTTAGGTCATCTTACTTTTATTACTGGTCATGGATTAAGAAAAATATTTGAATAGAATGCTTCTATAACCATCTGTGCAAGCTCTCCTTGAGTGAATATCAGTATTATTTTGCCTTAAAAATATTTTTCTGAATAAAATGATTACTTCACCACTTTGTAAAACATTTTATTTTACAATTTTTGTAAAACTGTAAAAAGTATTTTTGTAAGGTAAATTAATTACATACCATTAACAGTGTGTTGTTCAGATATTGTGTGAAAAAAAACTGAGCAAAACAAATCAAAGGATTGGGAAGCAAAATGAAATGTGTGAAATAGGATTAGTGTGAATGATGTAAGTTTTCAGCAGAATTAGCCAATGAAATATTTTACAGTGAATGAAGATTTCATTAGTAAGTTTTAATATTAGGAATTTGATTTATTTATTATGTAAGAAATGTTAATATTACTTTGTGCTTGGTGAATCCATGTAATTGTATTCTGTGAGAAATAGGCCCAATTAATTCGAGCTGCTGAATTTTACATTGGATTATTTTAAAATTAGTATATAGTACTAATCATAACACTGAGTTTCAGTTACTATGAGAATAACCCTTAATATCCTGTTAAGTCTTTGTTCCATTAGACAGTGATGCTTTGACTTTCATGCTATATATACACATTCATTTTTTCTTTATCATTATTAAATCAATAATCACAAAAAAGAGAGAAATTTCAATATTTGTTTTTCTGATACTGACATGATTCACTTAGAATGTTTGTTTAAATTTGCTTACCATTTCTTGCAAATGACCTAAATTAATTTTCCATACTTACCAACTCTGTTTCTACCATTCCTCTATGGAAAACACTAAGGTTGGTCTCATTATGAGCTTTTATGATATTGATGTATACATATCTCTGATGAGCCTTGTTTTGTTTTGTTTTGTGTTTTTATCTAAAGGACTACAAGTGAACTCATATAGTCACCATTGGGTCTGTAGTGATATCCCACACTTCATTTCTGACATTGGTTACTTGTGGAGCTTTTTTTTGTTGTTGTTGTTTTTAAGCTTGGTGCAAACTTTTCAATTGTATTAATGGACCTCATAAGAATCAGACTTCTGTTTTGTTCAGTTTCCATTCATTTTTGTACTCATCTTTCTCTATACTTCCTTTGCTGCCATGGTTACCTGCTCCTCTCTGATATAAAAGTGTAGATGGTAAAGCCATTGCTTTGAGGTATGTTTTTACATTTATTCACTTACCACATACAAACATCTCTTGCTGGAATATTTAACTATGTGCCAAATGTTTTTTGATTTTTTTTTGTTTCTTCTATTCTACTAAGTATAATGTTTAAGCTTATATCAATAATTCTTTGTTTTTAGTTATTTTTGTTTGATTGCCTTTCTGCATTTAAAGATTCAATATATCATAATTAAATATTTCACAAAACAGTAAACCATTTGGTTTTAGGGGTTAAAGTTCAATGAACAATGTTTTATGGCTCACATAGAGCACAAAACAATCTACACTTGGAAAGCATGTTGAGTTGTTGAGTAGAAATGTTGGCAGGCCCTTGCTTACTGATGATTGGAGGTATGTGGATGGTCTGTAATGCCCGCTGATTTTCTGCTCAGTTATATTTTCGATTTCTGAGAAAGAATTATTGTATGCTCCAAAATATACATTCGTATTTGGACATTTCTCACATAATATGACTTTTAAATATTTTAGAGTTAGCAGTACTGTGTGTTCTGGGTATATAGCGTATGAATTATTCTATAGGGTTCTTCTGTTTCTGATAGCTCCCCATATTGAGGATTTTATGTTTAATAACATTACCATATCTATTTCTGAATGTTAATGTAAATACTTGTATATTTTCTCCACTAATACCTCCAAGACTAGATATTTTATAAATTCATAGTAGAAACTAAGTAATATAAATGGGCTAAATAATCACTCTTCAAATAGCTGCAGCATATTTTTTTAAAAAAAATATCTGAATATCTAAAAGAGGTTTTACATGAATATGTTTAAATAACTAAAGATTAATTCAAAAGTAAAAGGAATGTTAGTGATTGGGAATCAACAAAAGTCAAATATGTTCTTTTGGTCAGAACTATGATTCATAGAATTTATACAGTAATCACGACATTGTTGGTGGCTAAAAGTCAATTTATTTTTATGGAAAGAGGCCTGGAGGATCAATAAAGAACACCTTTATGAATGTTATTGAGGGTGTTTTCAGTGACAATTTGTTGAATGGTTCTCTGACCTAATGCATACATTAATTTCTTCATGGATTTAAATTATTCTGAATTCATAGACAGTGGTTGAAGCCTGGAGGGAGGACCAGTTGGAGGCAGGATTCAGTTTTTTTTTTTTTTTTTTTTTTTTTACAACTTTATTTTTAAAAATGAGGGATACATATACAAATTTTTAAAGGCATTTTGGCATAACACTATATGAATATTTTTGTCAGTACTTAATTCTTTTAGGGGTTTGATAGCATGCATTGAAATCCATTTTCTTCTTGTCAGTGAATCACCATTTTCCTCTCCCCCAATGCTGTAGCCAAGACTTGAAGACAAAACACCCATGAACTGAAATCCTTAAAAACAGTGAAACAAAGTCAATACATGAATTTGCACTATTTTTCTGCCAGGGTGGTTGCCTTAGTAAGGGTTTTACTGCTGTGAACAGACACCATGATCAAGGCAAGTTTTATAAGAATAACATTTAATTGGGGCTGGTTTACAGGTTCTGAGGTTCAGTCCATTATCATCAAGGTAGAAACACAAGGGCATTCTGGCAGCCATGGTACAGGAGGAGCTAAAAGACATCTTTGTCTGAAGGATGCTAGTGGAAGACTACCAGATAGCTATGGTGAAGGTCTTAAGGCAAAAGTACTGTGAATCACATACTTCAACAAGACCACACCTTCTAATCCTTGGGCCCAGAATATACAAACCATCACAGGTGTTGTCAAGTGATGTAGAGGAACCAACATACATGGGTGTTATTAAGACATAGGTTCAAATGATGGAACAATTTAATAGATATATAGGAGAAAGATAAACAATTTTATTTACTCTCTCTCTATTTCAAGAAAGTTGAAAAAAATTCTAAACAGTAACTTGCTTTATATAAGCTCATCACACTTAAATCTTATGAAACTGCAAAGGAAAGGATCAAAGGCACACAGGTATTGGCTGGTTCCTCTTGGAAGCTGAACTGACAGTCAGCTTGGACTCTTAGACTAGCGTTTAGCCTTCCTTTCATTCATTCAATTGTCAGCTATGATATAGTATCAGTATTTACCATGAAAACAGTTAGTCTATGACGTAATATGTGTTTAGAATAGTCAAGAAAACTATCGGGTAGAGAGGAAAAGGTGCCATTGCATTCTGCACATTTTGTGAGTAACTCATGCTTGTAAGCTCAATCCTGGGATCACCTCTATTTAATTGATCTTTCTCATTCTTAAAAGCCACCATGTTACCGTGAAAACTTAAGAACTATTTTCTTCACAGGAAGAGAAACTTTATCCTAGGACAAGAATAGACAACTCATAGATGCTGAGAGCATACATGGATTAAAGGAAACTTAAGGACATTTAGACCTTCTCTCTTTCGGGAGGCATTTAGAGTCCTTTAGCTGCCTTCATACAAACAAACATAGGAGAAATAACACATAATAAAAGGCAAGCAAAACTTTAGGGATTAGTTGGGAATAAAATTGGAAGGAGAATGAGGATGCTGGACTCAAGACAGAGAAGTCCAAAGCTGGCAGAAGAGATCAGATCGAAGCAAGGGAGGGGGGAGGGAATGGGCTGGATGATGTTGCCATGAGCAGGTAATTTCACGTGCTGTTTCTTATGCTTAGGTTATGTTCAGTTAGCTGCTTGTGGATTACAAAATAAGGAGAGCGGGCAGGCTTCCCACCAGGATGGATCTGTGAAATGTGAGAAGTAGATTTCCAGGCTTCCATCCCATACTTTATCTTAAAATTCATGATACAAAACTACAAGGAAAAGGAAGGCTCTGGAATGCATTTCAGGGTAGAAAGAGCCACGTGTCACAATCATGCTTGCCAGGGTCTCAGAATTACGTTCATTTGCAAAATTTCTCCATGGTTACATAGATGGGACTGTGAGATCTTTTACCAAATGAGGCTTCATCTTTGTAAGGATGACGTTCTTTTCTTTCACATTTGAGGGTATCATAAATGAGAATCAGTCTTTATTTTTTTTCAAGTCCTAGTGAAAAAGTACTTTAAAAATTATCCCAAGAACCATGATGTTGCTTTACTTGCTTTTATACAAATATATACAAGATAAATATATATGTTACACAGCAAGAAAACTCGCATCTTATGTCCTGGTTTGGAAGAGACAAGAAGTCCTACATTGCAAACAAAGCATTTTCCTTCTTGTCTAAAAGCTTAATTAGTTAATATAGAATAAACCTTTAATATCTGGAAAATTGTATCCATGCCATCAAAGGTGATCCTTGCATGTACAAAGTTTTTTTTTATCATGCTCTTGAGTTACCTGCATAAAAGTAAAATAGAAACATCCAAAACTAAGCAACACAGCCAAGCTGTCTTCAGTATTACATGTATTAGCTAATCTAATTCTGTTATTATTATTCCTGCTCCATTAGATATAAGAGCAGCAAAAATGTCATTTATGCACAGTGATTTACCAGATCTCTGGATTTTGAACTTTTAAAATCCTATCGGTCACTCTTAGTTCATTTTTCTTATTTAAGTAAACTATCCCTTATTCATATCCCATGCTTATGACTCTGGTCACTACAGTGTGATGTATAGTGATAGTGAATACTGTTTTTGTTCCTTTACAAGGTTGATCTTGTTGACCACTGTAATTGTGATGTCTAAAAATCATGTTTGAATTCTTATAATATATCAAATATTACTCATATTAATCAGCACATGCTCTTGATGGTTACTTATTCTGCTCCACAGATACTGTTGGATACTTAGAGTCTAAAGGACTGATATACATGGAATTAAACAGTGACTCATGGAAATGATAATGAAAATGAAATGGCCAAATCCACAAATCAGTGTGCTTACTGCTTCATGGGTGCTGAGAAAATCTACTGTCTGACTCATTTCCTTGGAGGAAAGAATATTTCTTAAGATAACTCAGCTGAAAGTACTAAATCAACCATTTAATATATTTCATTTTGGTTTTTCCTCTTCATCTCTTCTTCCCCAGAAACCACCGGCCTTGTTCCACATGCCAAGCTGGTGATTCCATCCCATACTAACAAGTTCCAGTATTCCTAAAAGAAAAGACATGTACCCCTGTTTTTAATAGGAATTATATACATGTGAGTGTTAAATTAGATATTTTCTTACTTCTCATCATTCAGAAGGTACAATGTTCTTGCAGGAGGAAGCAGAGAAATCCCAGATCTTATGTTATGGTGCACACCAAAACAGTAGGCATTTTCAATAGGTGCTCATAATCTGAGGTCAGGTCCTTGTGTATGTATAGCTATGACTTTACCTGCTGATTCGTCTTCCCAGCTCATTTCAGGTCTTTAATACTGATATAGCATGCTTCTGAACAAAGATAAGGATGGCCTTCACTACTGTCACCAGTGGCTGTAATCGTCATGGGTAGCTTTAAATATTTAAAGGGATTCTAAAAAGTTTTTTATCTCATAAAGATATGTGTCTTTCTCTATTAGACGTAATCTTATTGTGTGGAAGGTTTGTGAACTGAGAATCTATTATATAAACCCATCTGAAAACTTACCAAACTTTGAAGTGATGTTTGTGATGGGCAGTGGAGGAACGAAGAGGCCGGGGCAGTGACCACCACTTAGGACAGAAGCAGCAGGGCAGGTGGAGTCAACGCCTGGGAAGGGAATCATGTGGAGGGGGCGCCTAAAGGACCAAGTGACAGAGTCCATGCGCAAGGCACCATACTAAAAGCAGAACCCATGGAGTGAGACAGTGGGGGTCAATAAAAAGATAAGTCATCAGTTTTTAATATTTACTGCAACAGCCTCATCACTATTCCAGCTTTTAGAGAGGCTTACATCCTCTGATGTATGTATTATAGGTATAGATATAGATGTAGATGATATAGATAGAGAGATATAGATATAGAGATAGATATAGAGATAGAGATAGAGATAGAGAGATATTAGATATATATAGATATAGATATAGATATAGATATAGATATAGGAATAGATATAGATATGGATATAGATATAGATATAGATATAGATATAGATGTAGATGTAGATGTAGATGTAGATGTAGATGTAGATGTAGATGTAGATGTAGATGTAGATGTATAGGTATAGGTATAGGTATAGGTATAGATATAGATATAGATATATTCATAGATATGGATATAAATAAATAGAGATAGAGATAGGGATAGAGAGATATAGATTTAGATTAGATATAGATATAGATATAGACATAGACATAGATAGATAGATATATAGAAAGAGATAGAGATAGGGATAGAGAGATATAGATATAGATACAGATACAGATAGAGATACAGATACAGATACAGATAGAGATACAGATACAGATACAGATACAGATACAGATACAGATTTAGATATAGATATAGATATAGATATAGATATAGATACAGATATATAGATATATAGATATATATAGATATAATACAGATATAGATATATCATTAATTTTTCTACAACTGGAAACTCAGAACCACTATGGTTGATTGTGGGGTGAGGAATTGGAGATCAGAAAAAGAAACATGCATATGTGTTTTCTACTTGACTTTTTCATAAAGTGAGAAGATACAAATTATTACTTGTACATTCTAAGTATTTATATCCTTAACAACAACCCGTCAAGTTGAAGTAAATTAAGCATTTGATCAAATAATAAAAAATGCACGTTTCTGGAAATAGAAAACATCCTCTCCTTACAAAGATTAGAAGAAATAAGTGAGCTTCCTTCATTTCCACGGGCAGAATGAGAGCAGGAGCGTCCTCTGTCAGCCACTCTGTTGTTTGATACAGTCCCTGTGGCGTTTTAGCCACCTCACTCCCTTATCATTTCCACTTCTGTGATGCTTCTGGTTCCCAAAGCTTCTGAGTGTGTGACTGCTATTTTGTTATCCTACTTAGCTGGGTTCTACATGGAAAGAATCAAATCAAACAACTTTAAAAAAAAAAAAAAAAAAAAAACAATGAAATTCTTTGAGTCAAGCCTGCAAAGTCTCTGGATGAAAGCACAAAGAATGCAAAGACTTAGTTCCTGACATCCCTGCTCCTCTGCATTAGAGGGTGCTTCTGCTGCTCACTATATTCTCGCTATAAGTAACATTTAAACGTCTAAAGTTTTTGGTCCAGTTTACGTTTTACATAAAGTTGGCTTGGAAGAACTAACCTCATGCAAACACTTTCTGTGGCTTCGACTGGTCATGGTTTGGTTTTTAATGAAAATTGGGACCCTTTTGTTTAGATTTTTTCCAATTTAGATTTTGGTTAAATGCCAAGCAAGATTTCATTCATCAGAGGAGAAGAGAAAGCAGCTTGGAAGCTGTCTGTGTGAGTATTTGGTCAGATTTACTGAACCTCGAATATTGCTAATCCCTTACTTTCCAAAATGAACATCTTCTTGATGTACATGACAGGCTGTTGTAATGCACCATTGTCTAAGCCAGTAGAAGGATATCGAAGAAAAAGTGCAACTATTTCACATTTCCCCCTTCTAAAATCCTTCTTAGTATCTTGGGTAATCACTACACCGCCTCATCTTTTTTGTTGGAAATTTATTAATTAAGTAAAGGCTCACAAGTGGCTACCAGCAGCTAGTGAGCACTGTATAATAGTCAGTGTATGGGGCTGAGGAGTGACGCCTCTGAGCTCCGTGCATGTGCAATACTGTAGCACTCTTAGTACCATATTAACTCATGTGAGGTGCACACCGTCACACAAAACATACACATACACAGACATCGCAAACATACACAGGCACACAAGAAGCACATATATTGAACACGACTAGCAAGCCATGTAAATAAGACAAGAGAAATACTTATTATAGGGATTGGTATTTCCAATTTTAAGAAGAAAAGGGGGAATTCAGAATATCTGATTTTGGAGTTCCTTTACCACAAAATAATTTTAGTTTTATTCAGAGGTGATATACATGACCCCTTCACAGATATTAAGCACCCTTGCTTTTAAATCTGCTATTATGATTAACTACCTGGTTTAACCCAAACCTGACTAGTTTTATTGAAGTGAGACTAGAATTCTGTAACTTGCCAATGTAAGATAAGTCTATTCTTATGCATTTTCCAGTTAATTTACAATAAGGGGAAATGTTTGAAAAAGGGGAGAGTGCTACTTAAGTATTTTCAACAGTATAAAATACAGATTAGGAAATTGCCTTTGGAGTGTCTACTGGTAGTGGAATTAGTTCGGGAAGAGTATTGTGCTATTAGCTGCAATGGTTTTCAACCCCTGTTGTCTGCTGCTCTAATCAAGGGCTATGTAGGTCAACATTACAAATGCATCTAAAGCAAAGTTTCACAAATATATAACTAATGCCAGTGGTTTTAAAGCCTGCCGCATATTTGAATTTTCTTGGCTTGAACACATTGAGAGACTGCTATTCTCTTAGTCTGGAGTACTGAGAGATGCATTGGTAATTCTTACAATAGTCTCTCCTGTCAGCGTGCTTAAGGAAGTCATGTTCCGTTATCTACAGACAAAAAGAAGAAGAACTTTGAGATAACTAGCACATGTGTTAAGTGAGGACGTACGTACATTTGTGCCTTTCGCTGTTGGAAATAATGCTGTGGGGATGGTGGTTAAGTCTCCAGACCTTTAGGTTCCTCATGATGAAGATCTCTCTCGAGGCTACTTGACCTGTGGTCAGTCCTCACCTGTAGAGGAGGGGCTTGGTGTATTGCCCTAAGCGACTGTTGGCCACAAAACACTCTACAGAGAACTGGGGTTGGGGGTGTAGCTATGTAAGAGGGGCCTGGTCTCCTGAAAATTTAGGGAAGCACCTACACCTACCATTTTTTTGGTGTCACCAGGGCTACGATCTTACCTCGAATGGGAATCAGGATACATATCACAGCCCACCACCCCACATTTCACCACCCACTTAATGTAGAATCCAGGCTGGGCATGTCACTCAGTTGGGCGAGTGCTTTTTCTCACACATACAGAGCGTGGAGTTCAACCCTCAGCACGGCACACAATGGGCAGTGTGATGTACATCTGTAATCCCAGCACTTGGCAGGCTGAGTCAAGAGGACCAAAAGTTCAAGGTTTCTATACTGTTGAGGTAAAAGCTGTACTAGGCTCTGTGAAAGCCTGCTTCATAAAGAGACCATAAGTAAATATAAATAAGCAAATCGATTGATTCCTTTGGAGATACTTAGACGTGGTTTGTTAGACTCCTATCCACACATGTGGTTTCCCTGCACTCAGGTTCAGTTACTCATTGGCATCTGTAATCCGTACACAGCAAAGGTAACATTGCAGCATTACAGATATCAACCTTGAAAACCATTTCACATTCTGGGAACCGTGGGAAGCAGTTCATGTCATTCCCGTTGCCTGGATGTGGATGGTCATATCTGGTGTTTTAACATCATGGGCAATGTCTTCCTGTCAGCTACTTAGTAACAATTATGCTTATCAAATCCATGATGCCGACATCATACGTGTGTCCAAGTAATTCATACTTTAGTTAATGACACGTATGCAGTAGTTACCCTGGCAAGTCAGACATGGCAAATAGGCCGTGTACATGAAAAAGTAAAATAACTTAATTTTACACAGTATATTGAAGACAGTTCTATTTTATTACTGCTGTTACTCTTTTACACTGATTAAGTCACTAAAATATGTGTACTTGTAATACAAAATAAATTTTCCTTAGTCACACCATCGATCTTGATGTTTCAGGTAATAGGCAATGACTGGCAAATAATAATTAAATAAAGGTGATTATTTAAAGGTTATTCTGTACATTAAAAAGAAAATCTATCACCTGATAATATTGTCTCCAAGGTAACTTCATAGCATAATGCTTTAATCAAATGTTTGGGATGATAATGGTTTGAACAAGCTCCTTTTTCTGTCAGCATGTACTAAAGTGTGGAGCAAAAACAGTTCCATCCAATAGATAATCCGTAAGAATTACAGCTGTATTATTGATTTATATGTTTCTGTACACTTAACTGTAATACTGAAGAACATCCCTATTTATCTTCTTCAAGATTATCATAATATACACTGGGACATTGGCAGCCGATTCATATATCTGGTGTTCTCCGTGGGATTTTGCATGGAAATCTCATGGACTACTTGACTCACAGCATCAGGATTTATGTCAGCTGACTGCACAATGTCTGCGTTTTTACTGACACATTTTTCATACAACAACTCAGTCCCTGAGTGATTCATAATAACATTGACAGGGACTAATTTTATCTGTGGCTTAAGGTGTGTCCTGAATATGAAAGGGAATAGCTCACCTCCAGTTGGTGAACCTGTAGAAATATGACCTTGTGTAACCTTGTGCTTTGATGGTACGATGATATTGAGTACAGAAAGGACATGTCTCCCATAGATTAGCCAGACACTTCCTTGCATGCTTTGTGTTTTTAACTTAGTAGTTGGGAGTCTAGAACTTTTAGATGGAGTGGTAGCATAATTAACCCAAAGTGCCATTCTGACCAATATGGAATTAACACACACACACACACACACACACACACACACACACACACACACACAAACACAAATGCATGGACATACACACATACAATTCTGTTCTCTAAAATGTTAAACATCTGTTACTTGTAGGTTTCTTCAAGCAAAAAAAAAGGCATATATTAGCTGTTTTTTAATCAAAACAATTGATTTAGTGGGCTACTAAGCATAAAGTTCTGTTACTTTCACAAGGCCAGTGTGTTAGTGAATTAAAGAGAGTGTGGGATACACTGGGACTTTGGCAGCTGATTTGGCAGTGTACAATTAGTGAATTAAAGAGAAGGGTGGGATAAGAAGGTTCATGAGTACATAGATGCAAATATTCTCTAAAAGGAAATTTGTACGATTAGCAATATACCTTAAAATATAAAAGTATGTGTGCGTATATGTATATATATATATATATATATATATATATATATATATATATATATATTCTTAGTATTTTATTACACTTACAAGAAGGAAAGTTTGAATAATGCAAACCTATAGGAAAATTTAATTGATAATGATAAAAGTCCCCCAAAAGAAGCACCAAAAGTAAACAAATAAATTTTTAAAAATTATTGATCAATTTTTATTTTAAAATCAAAAAAATAAAATTCTCACTGAAATAAAAATTTGACAGATAATAAAATTTGTCAAGTTAAATACATGGTTCAAAATAATTTTTGACAGGTTTCATCAATGTCAAAAACACTATAGGAAATGATGGAGCTAAATATCCACAAAGATTGGATGCACAAAGTAAAACTAAGCTTATAGATTTTATATATGACATAAGAATATGTAATATATAAGCACATCTGTGTAAGGAAATCATGGACATGTTAAGGTGAACATATTTAATAGTAGGTATAGCAAACATATTCAATAAGATATGATGTTTAATAAATGTAGAAATAACTTCTACAATATCATTAATTTTTAGACAGTGTCAAGGGGCTTGAATTCTTTGAACAATAATCTCTCAGATTAATTCCTGAGATTACTGAGATTTTTGGAATGGCTGTTATGAAATGAAGGAATATTTTATGGTGAGTTTGGCAATTGCTGGCAGGAATTCTGGAAATTGCTTTTGTAGATACATTATCTATACAAAGACTTTATTATTACTGAAATTCTTCCCATGTCTTATTCTTGTTTGTTCAGTCGCTTCTGGGATACCTCTGGAGTCTGTATAGCTGCCTCTTCTGCCTTAGAAACCTGTTTTTCTCCAGTTAGGATCATCTCCACCAGGCAAGCTGGTAAGAGTGTGGGGGACCCCCAACTGTGAACTCTCCCAGCTCAGAGGCTGGGTTTGCTTCCTTTGTCCAAATGAATATGAAAAAATGGCAGGGGGATATACTTGTAAACTCTAAATTAGACATCGCTTCCTTCGTTTTTAAGCATTTCCTTCCAAATGTCATCATTCTCTGTGGTCACTGACATTGTGTTCAGCCCGAATTGGCCTGTAAACACCTCTGGCAAACACCCTACTTTCTCAGAACAGTTGACATTACTTCTCTAAAGTGACAATGTATTGAGCAGGTTCACTGGCATTCTTAAATAGAATGTACAAAATTTGCTCTGATCTGCACAATTTTGTTGGGATTTTCTTTTTTATATTATTTCTTCAGATTATATTCACATAATTTGCCTTCCCTTTAATATGCATGTATGTACACATACATGTATGTGTAACAGATCTGAAATACTTCTCCTTTCCATCCTCCGTGGCTCTGCTTTAATGAATCACCAGTAGATCCCATTCTCCTGTGTTTCTGTGGAGCCTTCTGCCCACTGCATTCTCTCCTGACGACCTTTGGTCACTCCTGTGCTCTCTGCTCTACTCAGCCTGTATGACCTGTCTACAGTGGACATGGATCACTTCCTTCTCCACTTCAAACTCTTCTTTTACTTTTCTTTAAATCCAAGTGGCACTTTGGGCTTCCTCCCATATCACCCCTAGGCCCCATGATCTCTAGGCTTCATCTATTCCTGGTATCCATCTGGGACCTCTGCTTACAAGTCTTTCTCAGCTGTCCCAGGCCAAACTGAGATTTCCAACTTTGTTTTCTTCTGTACCATACCCTTATCACATTTGTTATTGTCTTCACAGTTTGTATCATAAGTCCTCTAAATATTACATTTTCAAGAGCAGAATCTTGTTTACTTTTATCATTAGTATCTACAGGGGTGTTTGTTGTCATACACAAAATATCCATTTGATATTTATAAGATAAAATAACAGATATGCTCCAAATGGGATATAATAAAACAAGACAAGAACCCTCATGTCTGTGCTAAACAAGGCAGAAGAAAAGGAGTCTTGAGAGTAAGCAGAGTCAGAGACACACCCATCCCAAGTCTTAGGAGGCTCCGCAAAACTAAGTTAACAACAATCATATACAACAAAAGAACCTGGTACAGGCCTCTTTTGTCTCATTCTCTGTGAACCTGTGATCCCTGCTTAATTGATTTGTTGAGGAGGTATCTTTACCCCTCTTATTCCTATATCCCTTTTCTCCATTTTCTAAGATGGTTTCCTCATCTCTGATGGGAAGGAAAGGATGGAGTACCAATTTAGTCTTGGTCAGCAGAACAAAGAACTTCTTCCTAGGTGACCTTGCTTCCCCTATAAGCACAGAAAGTGTTTTAGATGAGAATGTGCTCTTTTGTGGGACTCTGACATATTATTCCTGAAAGGAACTTGGAAAGTTGACTTGCATGGTAAACATCTTGATGCTGTTGTTGGACAAGAACACAGACTGCAGGGAAATTTCTTTTTTTTTTCACCTACTACTTTATTTAAAAAAGAGAGATACATGTACAGATTTTAAATGCATTTGGGCATAACACTATAAAAATATATTTTGTTAGTACTTGATATTTTGAAGGTTTGATAGTATGCATTGAAATCTTACTAGTTATCATAGACATAAAGTACATGTAGAACAGAACATAACATGGAAGACTCAGAGTTTTCTTGGTTTGTATAGATTAAACATAATGATTTTTAAATACCAAAAATTGCCACAAGGCTATATTCTTAGCTCTTAAATTATTATTGATTTAAGGTCTAGGTGTACCACACTCGGAGAGGATGCTGTACACTTAATTATTCCTAAGAAGGACTGAGGCTTTCACTTTTTTGCCTTTTTTTGAGCTTCATATGGCCTTTGAGTTGTTTCTAAGGTATTCAGAGCTTTTGGGGGCTAGTATCCAATTATCAGTGACTGCATACTGTGTCTGTTCTTTTGTGACTGGATTACCTCACTTAGGATGATATTTTCTAGATACATTCCTAGGAATTTCATAAAGTCATTGTTTCTAATAGCTGAGTAGTACTCCATTGTGTAAATATGCCACATTTTTTGTATACACTCATCCACTGAAGGAAATAAATATACAGAGACTTGTATATGTACCATGAGAGACTCACATAAAAGGGAGAACAAATTTCCTGGATGAAACTCACAGAGTTTGCTGTGATCTAGTGTTGTGGAGATCACAACATAAGTGTGATTTTATCACAGATCCCTCCGTGGCTCCTGCAGCTGCCTCAGGCATCAAAACCAGAGAAGTGATAGTCTGAACCTTCCCAGCTGTAGAAACATACACTCTGACATTGCATGCATGAGTTTCTGGGTTTTGAGGAAACAGACACACTACTCACCTTAATTTGACTGACACTTTTTATATATGTACATAAATATAAAAGACCAATAAATAAAAATGTATACTCTCATAAACCAAAGAAATCAAGCAAAAAGCAATTTCTAAAAGAGATTATTCAGATATCAACTCATATTATTATCACCACACTAAAAGGGTAAATATATTGAGATATGTTTCTTTTCTGGTTGAAACTGTGCATAAAGTTAACAGGAAGAAATGCGATTATGAAGAGAGACGACTTTGACAAATGGAGGATGTAACCAAGGTAGGGTAGGTATGGATTCCTAGTTATGTCTTAAGATGGACCATCAGAAAGTAAGCAGTTACAACCACTGGAGTACCTTAAACTAAGTTCATTGCTGCTAAATTCACTCCATCGGATCTAATAACTAACCTCTCAACACTGATAGCAAATTTTATACGGCCATCTATATAGGGGGGCACTCAGAAGTTCCTGTGGTATGTCTTCTGTGTCTCAAAAAATAAAAACAAAGCCAACAAAGAAAATGCACGTTTCTATGTTTCCAGGCCCACATTTTCTATAAGTGTCCTCAATTTCTTTATGAGCTATAGATAATTTTGATTATTTTAGAAATACTCTTTCATTGTGGTGCCTCAATTATCTCTTAATAAATTGTTTCAAAGGGATCTGAAGCCCTGAGGCAGAGAATACAATGTGTGATAGAGAGTTTGCTTGGTATATGATAGGCACTGGGTATCCCCACCCTTAAACCTCAAACAAACAAGCAGCAAAAACAGCAGCAGCATCAATAAATAAAAAAAGAAGGCAAAAAACCACAAACAATCAAAAAAAAATTAGAGGTTCAGTTATTTTTCCTAGCCAATTTTGAATAGATTTCACTGTAATAATCTTGCAAAACTGATGGCAAATTTCAGACTATAGTTGTGTTGCCGTTGGGAACTTGGGAATTTGTGATTGTATTTCAAGGGTAAATCAGTCAAAAGCTAAAAAAATGTTACATATCTGATTTGGAAGGAAATTTTGACAGAATTCACTAGTAGTGTTTCTCTTACCCCTAATATTCCCACTTTTAGGAAGGAGTGTGATTTTCCTTCTAAGGTTTCAGAATCTAATTTCTGCTTCATTGTGTTATCTGAGAGCAGAAATATTTTTAGGGGACTGTTATTCTCAGCTTTTCTTTTGTTTGAAAGTACCCCTCCCCACATACTTTTGTGACTCTAATGGGCTTAAAGGGATGAAGGGAAGTGTTGAAACAAAGTCAGTCAATCCCAGCACAGGGGCTTTGTCACTTTCTTTTGTGTTGTCTTGTTGATTCTATCACATGGGGTCATGGGTGGTTTGATTCCACATTAAGTATCCTTCTTGGTTAGCTAACTGCTGCAGAGATCTGGGCAAACACAGATCTCCAAATACATGGTTTGTGTCCTATGGTATGTCTAAACATCTACGACTCTAGAGCTTCCACACGTGAAAGGGGGTTATCTGGAGTAACATATTCTGACAATATACCAGCATGCTCCTGATACTACTCAAACTGATTATAATGGCACATATGTCTCTGGTTTTGAAAAAAAAATTAAGTAGGTATGTGACTGTTTAGTTTATAGGCAAAACAGACAGGCCCTGTGTTCATCTTGATTAGGACTTTTATTTCTGTGATAAAAACACTGTGACTAAAAAACAACTTGGTAGAAGAAAGCATTTCTTTGGCCTACATTTCCAAATCTCAGGTCATTATCAAAGGAAATGCACACAAGGGCTAAAGACTGGAACCCGGATGCAGGAACTAACAATGCAGAAGCCATGGAGGAATGCTCTTTAATGCCGGATGCAGTAACCCTACAGAGTAGGAAGGAGGGCCTCTTACTCAGATGCTCCTCCTGAATTCTCAGCCTGACTTATTAAATCATCCAAAACCATCAGACCAGGCACGGCTCTGCCCACAGTGAGCTTGGCCTTCTTGGATCAGTTATTAATCAAGAAGATGCTGACAGGTCAGTCCTGTGGGGCAGGCTCAGTTTCGGGTCCCTCCTCCCGCTATCTCCAGGTAGATTAAAAACGAGAGCACGAGCCGTTACTTGTTCTCTATTTCTCTGTCTACTAACTTAACACTGAGACAGGAAAACGAACAATATGAAACCGCATTTTTAAGAGAAATTTATCGAAAGTTTAAGAATTCTCAGTACTCAGTACCCAGTGTTTTAACAATAAACTGTTCAAAGTAAAACCTTCACAAAACAGTTATGCAGCATTGTGCTTTTCTATTAATATACAAATTCACAGAAACAATGTTTCACACATAAATGATCATGTTACATGTGTCATACAAATATTCTTGTGATTTTGTTGTAAATTTTTCCTATCATAATGGATACATGGCATTGTTGAAATGGTGTTAGGAAGGCTTGACTTGCTTTTATTTAGTGATTTTAATCACGATAGTTTCACATCTGCTTTTGAAAATATTTTAATTTTGTTTATTTTCATTTTTAAAGGATTTTGCTTTTGTACCTGAACTTGCTCATCTCTTTCATAGAAACAAAACGCCGAATTTGGACATCTGCTCCTGGACCTTCTTCTAGTGAGACAATTTTCTGTAGTAGCTAAGGTTTTCATTTTTTAAAAATTGAGCTTCTAGACACTATAACCGAGAGCACCATTTGGAAAATGAACCAATGAACTACTGCAATTTAGAAGGTGTTAGAAGTACGTGACAATGGCCTTCCAAGAGGCACAAAGTTCCCAAATTAATCTCAATGGACTAATTATGGTCACTTAAGTGTCAGTGTGGTTAACTTTTTTCATTGCAAGCAAAAGTGCTAAGTGCGAAGCTTTTCTAGGCCAGTTGAACACCCACCATAGCAGGAGGTGGCACTCATTTGAAATAATGTGCCAGAGAGAGAAACCCTTACTGACTGGCTGTGCAGAAACTTGAATATCATTTTGATTAATTGGTTAATTGAAGTGCTGCTACGGCTCTCCTTAGGATGGGAAATGAAAGTAATGGCTGTGGTTTTGTCAGCTAAAAAGTGGTGGCCTCCAACGGTGAAGTTTATAGGAGAATGTATTTTTTTCTATAAAATATCGTCCACCAGCAGGGAAGACAGTTTACCTTAATAAGGTAATAAATATTTCTGAAGAAACATCCTTGTGTCTTATAATAATACTTGGTACTAAAAACACAAAAAGGCCAAATAAAGTAGTTCACAAATGATAAAGCCTTGCTCCCTTTTCAAGGGTGTTTATAAATTTTACATTAAAAACAAAAACTATCATTATTCTCCATGTTGGGTGATACCAAGGCTCTGAAATAAACTAAATAAATGATAACAATTACAGGCAAATGAGTGAAAATGTTAAACAATTACACCATCATGTAGAATATCTCCTTCTGTGGGCAAATATAATAAGAACTATAGTCAGGGGGTGAAAGATTGGAAATATGTTACAATTGTAAGAGAGATTAAAATGTTGCAAAATTAACAATTTTATGTGAGGGGACACTTCTTAGATTTAAGACAAAAATAAGACCGAAGTCCACCCCAAAGAGCTCATTTTAATTATTTAAGATTTATTTATATATTACAAATAAATAGACTGTACCCGTCTTCTGTTACAACAGAAGAAGGCATCAGATCTCATTACAGATGGTTTTGAGTCACCATGTGGTTGCAGGGATTTGAAATCGGGACCTCTGGAAGAGCAGTCAGTGCTCTTAAATACTGAGTGGTCTCTCCAGCCATACATTTTATTTTAATTCGAAGTTCACAAGAACCATATAAAAAAGTGTCAACACCATTACCATATAAATATATGTCCGATAAAATTACAGCAATCATATTTGGACATTATGTCTTATATGCAAAACTGTTTTTTTTTATTTTGCAGAAAACAATATTGCTGCTGCTTTTAAGACATAATTGATCAAGTTAATGCTGTAATATTTTGTTAAATAAAACACCTTACTCATAATCATTTTTGTAGTAAAGTTAATTAAATAAAAATGGAGTATGCAGGCACATAAAATTACAATTTTTGCTGGATGTACTTAATTTATTTTATGAGAATGTTTTTTGTCTGCATGCATGTATGTTCACCACATGCATGCATCATATTTGGGGATAGGGTTGGTTGGTTTAGCTCTCTTTGCTCATTTCTGTTCAACCGTCTGTTTTGGGTATTACCTGATTGATCATTTCTAAATTCTATGCCCTGAGATCTACCTGTCTTAGACATGTTGTTGAGTTAATTTATTTATGTGGTATTTGGTAAAATTTTAACACCATATTTCTTGTATCAGTTCTTACAAAAGAGTATGAGGAGTTTATTAATTTTTCTTCCTGTGTAGCTCTTCTTCTTCTTCTTCTTCTTCTTCTTCTTCTTCTTCTTCTTCTTCTTCTTCTTCTTCTTCTTCTTCTCCTCCTCCTCCTCCTCCTCCTCCTCCTCCTCCTCCTCCTCCTCCTCTTCCTTTTCCTTGTCCTCCTTCTCCTCCTCCTCCTCCTCTTCCTCCTTCTCCTCCTTCTCCTCCTCCTACTCCTGCTTCTCCTCCTCCTCCTCCTCCTCTTCCTCCTTCTCCTCCTCCTACTCCTGCTTCTCCTCCTCTTCTTCATCTTCCTCCTCCTTCTCCTTCTCCTCATGCTCCTCCTCGTCCAACAGACTTAATTTATTTTTCTTGTAATAAAAACCCTTATGTGGTAGCCACAGCAGGAGCCTGGGTCTTCTGAACAGGGACATTGGTCTAAGTTTTCACAAGATGATCAGTGAATTTCTGATAGTAAACTTGGTGTACACAGTCTCTTTCAAGAGGATAGGGGTCAGGTAGCTGTTGTTCTTGGAGATGGTAGCAATCGAAGCCTTGACAAAGTTGGCCAGGGTGGGCAGTGCAGCCTCTGGCTGAAGTGTAGGTCATCTATACCAGCCATCATCTGTAGCTTCTTGTGCATAGGAGCAGAGACATTGCTAATGCCTCTGGGGGCAGGGATGAGATGTACCAGTACAAAACAATGTGGAGCATGGATGAGATGTACCTGCAGAGAACAAAGTAGAACTTGCCAGTCTTTTCCCCCAGCAGCCTCTCTGCACAGGTGTGATGGAAAGCTGGCCAGGATGACTTTTACCTCAGATGCCAGTGCCAACCTCCTTGGAGCACTTAACATCAAGACGAACATTTTCCTGAAGAAGTGGTATACTTACTTCTTAATCTTCTTTGCTCTTGAACACATCCAGGGGGTGTCTCCAATTCCTCATTATTTTCAAATTCAGCTTTGAAAATTGTCTCTTTTTTGTAGTGGTGTTCTTCACAACCATGGGATTATTTTGTTTCTGTGCAATTCTTCTGATTAATTTAGTTGTCTTTCTTCTCTTAGATGACTCTCAGATTCTTCTTAAAATTTCTTTTACACTACAGGTGTGCTTGTTTTGCCCACATGTATGTATGGGCACAATTCATGTGTCTAAAGACAAAGAGGACAGAAGACAGTATTTGATCTGGAGTTGCTAACACCTGTGAGCCACCACATACCGTCTGAACATTCAACCTGGAAGAGGAGCCAGTGTTAAGCTGTCTCTTCCAGGCATTACCAAACTTCTTTAAGGCCAGTATTTTCAGCTTTTTCATTAATTGCTGTATTTCTTTTTATTTTAATTAATTTATGTATTCTTTCAAATATTCCATCTCAACTACAGGTCACCCCTCTTCTCCCAGTCTCTCTTCCCACTTCTCCTTTCTCCTATTAACTTCTTTTTAATACCTTGTAGAAAAGTACAAACCTCTCAGGGCTAGCCACAACACACAGCATATCAGGTTGCAGTAAAACTAGCCACTTCCCCTCATATTAAGGCTGGAAGAGACAACCCAGTAGCAGGATGGGTATCCTGAAAGCAGGTAAAAGTGTCAAATAAAACCAAACTCCCACACTCCACACTTAAGAGTTCCACAAGAAGACGAAGATACAAACAGTAGCATGTATGCAGAGGGCCAGGTCAGAAACATGCTAGTTCCATGATGGTCAGGTCCACCCTATATGCACATAGGAATCCAGGTTAGGTAATTCTATGTTCTTGTGGTATCCTTTGAGCCCCGGGCTCCTATTTTTGTTTCTCTTCTCCAGTATTCCTAGTGTTTCACGCAACCTTTGGCTGTGGGTCTCTGCATCTGTCTTCCACAGTTACTGGATGAAGCCCTTCTGATGAGAACTGAACTATGCACCAGTCTATGAGTATAGCATGATATCATTAGGGATCATTTCATTGAACACTCTTTTTCCAGCTGTCTTTGGCTTTATCCTAGGGCTCTGGATCCTGGTCCTTAGTCAGTGACAGGGGTGCATTCCTTTCTCTGGCATAGATCTTAAGCTGAGCTACTGTTGGTTGACACAATTTATGTGCTACCTTTACTAAGGAGCATCGTTCAGGAAGGACAAAGGGTAGGTCATAGGTTTTGTGGCTGAGTTGGTGCCCCAGTTTCTCCATTTGCCTCGTTACAGGGAATGGCCTATTCAGAATCTTTATCACCTACTTCTAGGAGTCCCAGCTAGGGTCACCCTAATAGAGTCCTAGAAATTTCTATTGTACTAGGAATTGACCTTTTCCCCTAAATGTCACACCAATACCAATGTCTCTCTCAAACCTTATTCTTCATCCTCCACAGCCCGAGTCCTCCTGTTTCCTCACCATCACCCACCTGTAGTCTACCCAAACACCTATTCTATCTCTCCTTCCCCGGGAGATTCCTGCATCTTTCCTGAGCCCTGTTGGTTACTCAGCTTTTCAGAGTCTGTGGATTGTAGCATAATTATACTTTACTTCACACCTAAAATCCATTATAAATGTGTATATACCATGTTTGCCTTTACGGATCTGGGTCTGGGTTACCTCACTCAGTATAGTGTTTTCTAGACCTATCCATTTGCTGGCAAATTTTATGATGTCATTTTTTAAACAGATAAGTAATAATCCACTGTGTAAATATATCACATTTCTTTTGTCTATTCTTCTGTTGAGGGACATCTAGGTAATTTCCAGCTTCTGGCTATTATGAATAAAGCTGCTATTAGCATGATGGAGCAAAGGTCCTTGTGGTAGAATGGAGCATCCTTTGTTTATATTCTCAGGATTGATATAACTGGTTCTTAAGGTAGATTGTCTTCCAATTATCTGAGAAACCACCATATTGATAACCAAAGTAGGTGAACAAATTTTCACTCTCACCGGCAATGGAGGAGTGTTCCACTTGCTGCATGTCCTCACCAGCATAAGTTGTCACTGGTGTCATTGGTCTTACCCATTCTGATAGATGGAATTTGGATTCTCAAACTAGTTTTGATTTTTATTTCTCTAATAGTCAAAGATGCTGAACATTTCTTAAAGTGTTTCTCAACCATGTCAGATTCCTCTGCTGATAATTCTCCTTTCGAGATCTGTGCACATTTTAAAATTGGTTTCTTTGGTTTGCAGATGTCTTGCTTCTCAAGTCCTTTATATATTTTATAACTTAGACCTCTATCAGATGTGGAGCTAGTGAAATTCTCTTTTCATTCTATAGTCTTTCGTTTTATCCTGTTGACAGTGTTCTTTGCCTTGCAGAAGATTTTGAGTTTCCTGGGGTGTTATTTGTTGCTGATCTCAGTGTCTGCACTATTGGTATCTTGTTCAAGAAGCAGTCTCTTCTGTCAGTGCATGCCAGCCTATTTTCCCATTCTTTATGTTAGATTCAGTGTTTATGATTTTACTGAGGTCTTTGATCCACATGTACTAGAGATTTTTACAGGGCAAGAGATCAGGACCCACATGTATTCTTCTACATGCCAACCTCCAGTTAAGTCAGCACTATTTTTTTAAAGAAATTTTTCCCACTAATTTTGGTCTCTTATTTTAAAACTCAGTTGCCAGTAGATTGTGTCTCCATGTCTGGGGCTTCTATTTGTTTCCATTAGTCAACTTGTCTGATTTTTTGCCAACAGTATGTAGTTTTATTACTATAGTTCCATAGTAGAACTTAAAATCAGGGGTGGTGAGACCTCACATATTTCTTTTAAAGTACAGGATTGTGTGGGCTATACTGAGTTTTTGTTTTACCACATAAGGTTTAGAATACTTCTTTCAATGGGGACTGTGTTGAATCTGTAGACTGCTTTTGGTAACATGGCCATTTGTATTATATTAATCCTACTGATCCATACACGTGGGAGACTTTTCCATCTTCTGATATATTCTTGAATTTCTTTCTTCAAAGGCTTATAGTTCTTGTCATACAGGTCTTTCACTTACTTGGTTACCATTACACCCAGATAGTTTGTGTTATTTGTGGATATTATGAAGGATGTTTTTTCTCTGATTTCTTTCTCAACCTTTCTATCATTTGTGTATGGAGTGCTACTGATGTTGTTGAGTTAGTTTTGTATCCAACCACTTTTTTGAAGGTATGAGCTTTAAGTGTTCCCTGGTAGAATTTTTGAAATAGCTTTTGTGTGTCATATTGTATATCTTATCATATTACCTAACATATATATATATATATATATATATATGTCATATATATATATATATATATATATATATATATATATAAAACTTCTGACTTCTTCCTTTCCAGTTTGTATCCCCTTGATTTCGGTTAGTTTTCGTATTGCTCTAGCTAGAATTTGAGTACTCTATTAAATAAACATGGAGAAATTGGACAGCCTTTTGTTGTTCCTAATTTTGCCTAATTGCTTTAAGTTTCTCTCCATTTCATTTGATGTTGTCTATATGCTTGTTATAAATTGCCTCTGTGTTGCTTAGATTCCTGATCTCTCCAAGATTTTTATCATGAAAGTGTGTTGGACAAATATGCCAATGTAATACACCATATTAAACAAACTGAAGGGAAAAATGTGTGAACATCTCATTAGATGCTAAATGAGCCTTTGATAAAATCCATTGAAAAGGTAAGTGGTGTGTTTAACTTTCCTGGCTTCTTCAGTACTTATCTGTGTAAATGTTTTAGGTCTCTAAAACCAATGATAGTTACTTCCTGTTATTTTTTTTGTGGGTATGGTTTTGTGTGTTTGTGTGTGAGCGTGCACTTGCAAGCATGCATTTGTGTGGGTGTGTATGTGTGCATGTGCATACACTTGCATGCTTGTACACATGCGCTGGTCTGAAATGATGAACTTCCTGTATTTTTTGGAAATCATCTCCTTGGAATGGATTTTTCCTTTTAGTACCTTCTGTAGGGCAAGATGTGGATAGATATTGTTTGAACTTCATATTGTGGAATATCTAGTTTTCTTCCTTTATGGTAACTGAAAGTTTTGCTGTGTTTGGTAGACTGGGCTGGCATCTGTGGTCTCTTAAGATCTGTAAGATATCTGCCCAGGTCCTTCTGGCTTTTATAGCCTCCTTTGGGAAGTCAGGTGTAATTCTAACAGATCTGCCTTTATATGTTACTTAGCCTTTTACCCTTGCACTTTTTAATATTGTTCTTTGCTTTTAGTATTTTGATTATTATGTAGTTAGGTGGACTTTCTTTTCTAGTCATATTTATCTAATGTTCTGGCAGCTTCTTGAACCTTTAGGGGCATGTTGTTCTTAAGGTTACAAAGGTTTTCTTATATAATTTTGTTAAAATATTTTATGGGTCTTTGAGAGAATGTTTTTCTTCTTTTTCTATTTTAATTATTCTTTAATTTGGTCTTTTCAGAGTATCTTGGATTTCTTAGATGTTTTTGGTCAGTAAGTTTTTAGATTCAACATTTTCTTTGGCCCATGTATCAATTTCTTTGATCATATGTTCTGTGTCTGAATGTCTGTCCTCCAAGTCTTGCATTCTCTTGTTGATGCCCATGTGTGTAGTTCCTCTTCTTACCTAACTTTCCATCTCCAGGATGCTCCCAGTTTCTGCCTTCTTTGTTGCATTCTCAAGTGTCAGATAGGCTGAAACACCTAGGGCTTGCTGTAGTAAAACAGGGTGACTCTGGTTGTGTCATACTGCTTTGACTATTGTTAGTGGCCTTTTAACATTGGCCTCTAGGGATCTGGGTGTGGGATAATTCTAGGTTTAGGTACCAAACTCTGAGTTTATCTTTGCTGGAAGGATATTTTTCCCCATAGTTTATAATTCCTTTTTGGTCATCTGGCCCCAGTGTCCTGTGGTACTGGTGACCAGCAAGTCTGCAAGTCTGGCTGTGTGTCTCCTGTAGGGATTTAACAGCCTGAATGGCCTCTGGAGTTTTGCAGGCCAGTGTTGCCTCTGGGATTCTGTTGCTATGCAAAATGATACCATTTCTGGGAATCCAGCACAAGTGTGGCCTTAGGGATCCAAATGTCAGCATGGTGTCTGCAATTCCAAGCATGGTTATGGCCTCTAGGATTCTCTGTACAGGCTTGTTCTCTGGTAAAACAGGCACCTTCTGCTGGAGTTGTAGGGATTTAGGGTTGAAGGAGGGGATGCTGTTGGGAAAGTTGGGCCAGTCCTGAGGACTGTTAGTGGTGGTAAGTGTGTCTCACCTGAGGTTCCAAGTAGCAGTGTGGTCACTGTTAGAGCAGGGAACTTCTGACAGAGATGACTGAGATCTGTCCTTGAGGTGATTTTTGAGATTATTTTCTTGGTTTTGGGCCATGCTCTTCTCTCTCTCTCTCTCTCTCTCTCTCTCTCTCTCTCTCTCTCTCTCTCTCTCTCTCTCTATCTATCTATCTATGTTTTTTTCATTCTATTTCTCATGGCTCTTCTGAGGATACCTGATATTTCTAAAGATTAAAGAAACTACTCTGGGCTTATGTTTTTGAGTTTTCAATTAAAGAGCATCTCTATACTTTTTTGTTGTTGTTGTTTTGGTTTTTTATTTTTATCTTCATATCTTGTTGGGTGGTATCACATTAATGTGTCAGTCATTCCTCTGTTTTTTTTTTTTTTTTTTTTTTTTTGGCTTCAGATAGATTGCCAGATTTCCATCTCTTCTTCATGTTTTGCCAGGTGGACTAACTTTCCTCAGAGCTAGAGCTGTGGGAGGAGTGCCACTGCTCCCTTGCCTCCCTGATGAAGAGCCCGCAAAGCTGAGCACACTATATTGAAGACCAGCAATGTTGACTACAGCCGTGCTAACTGGAGCAGTGTTGACTACTACAGCGGTGTAAGCTACCATGGTAGTGACTACTGTTAACTACATCAGTGTTGACTAGAGCTGTGTTGCCCATTGTTTGGTTGACTAAGACAGTGTTCTTTGATCTGCTTTTGCCGAGAGTATGACAGCTCCTCTATTACTCTGTGACTATTTCATTTAGCCATTTCAAGTCATCTCTGTTTGAGAGAAAATGTGGTCTAATATTCCCTTCAACCACTTTGCTGACATCACTTCAGAATACACATTGCCTTTAAGAACACTTAGAACAACCAAATACTATAAGTCTGTTAGGCTACAAGTTGAAGTAGCAGAGTCCATAAATATTTTGAGCCCTAATTATTAATATATTCATTTAAATATGCAAGTATGCTTATAATATATACAGGCTTACATGTACAGATGCACACACATATCTGACAGAAAGACAGTAACTTTTAAAGTAGTATCATACTTCAAGAAAGAAATGAGCAAAAGCATATGTCTATATATTGCAGAGAAAGATGTTAAAGAAATTTAAACTTATTCAGGGTGGAGTGAAATGTGAGTGCACCCCTATAAGGGTGGAATTTCCCTTAGAGTTATACCTTCAGAAAGCAATTTTGTTGTGAAATAAATAAGTAAAAACCAAGAAACTATAAATGCCACTTTACAATATGTCAGCATAAATACTTGCAAAATAGTTCTTGATATCAACAAGGCTAGGAAAATTCCAAAACAAGGAATTAAATTTACTGAGTATAAAATATTTTAAAATATAGATAGAAATCCGTGTGATATAATAAAATAAACATTTAACATAATAATGGTTATCTCAGATGTTCTAAACTCCACCACAAGCAATTGTCAAATGAGTGTTGGTTTCTCTAGAGTTCTGGGTAAGAATCATGATGGGATTCAGGAAAAGACCTTGGTCTATTCATGGTCACAATCTGCATTTTAAAAGCAATAATCTAAGCTCTGCTTTTAGCTCTGGCACTCCCTGGCTTGCCATCACCAGTTGTTTAGTTTAGCTTTGACTTCAATTTTCTTATCTGTTATATGCTTTCTTTCTGCCTGTTTGGATTGAATGTGTTGACTAAATATATCTAAATAATTAGGTGTTTTCATAAAGTACATTTACACAGTAAATATTGGGTCCTATTTTATTGCCTGGTGAAAGAATCAGCCCTTCCTCTTTTGAATGCATGGGGTGCTTGCCTGAGCCACTTGTAAGTGACTTCAGACAGTCTGCAAAACTTTCTTTTGTATTCCTCAAAGGACAGGTTAATGGCTATATCATAAGGATATCTTAAAAGGAAAATGCATATGAAATAACAATTTCATGACCAAATTTAGTTATAAATACTTAATCTTGTAGTAAGGATCAATTTCAAGACTGCTTCAAGAAAAACTGGCCTATGAATTTTAAATATCCAACAATAAACAACAAACAAAAACAGCAAGTAGAAAAACCTAAAAATATTATGTTGAGAAACTATTGCATATATCTTTACCTGTTCAGTTTGAAACTTATTCTGAAATAAAAGGTAACTGAGGTTAAAGCAGGATTATTAAAACAATGAATACAAGATTAATATGCAGGCTGCTCATGACATGATTTTCTGAAATACTACCCATAACAGTATCAAATATATTGATTTATAACTCATAATTGAGTTATACATGCAAAAATCTATATCTTTGGAAATTTAGTTTCGCTTGCAAATAAAATCAAGTTTGAGAAATAAAATTTGATGTCAGACAGATTAGATTGAACTTTTCATATGGTTTAAAAATATTCATGGATTAGAAAAACAATTTGTTTATGTGACACAAGTTCAGAATACAAGATACATCAAACCCTAGAGAGTAAGAATTTGATTACACATTATTAAAAATGTCACTAAGAAAGACTACCCAAGAGATTTCTTGTTATTGTTTTTTTCAAGTTAAAACAACATAAAATGCTTAAGTTTGCTGTTTTAAGAATGTGTTTTGATTTTTTTCAAAAGAATTGACTAAGTTTAAAAGTGATTAAATTTTTCAGATAGAAGCTTAGACCATTGCTGTAAGTCTATTTCCCTCTAGTGAACTTAATTTATGTGAACCAAACTGTCAACACACATTTGTCTGGGTGTGCATGAAATCCATCCTAAACCGAGTCAGGAAGTCTTCCTTTGTGCTGAATATGTGATGGAAATTTTGCTTGCAATATGGAATAAGAAAATGCCAAAACAATAACACCATTTGGTAATAAAGTTTTCTGTCTTAAGTTTTGAACTTTCTGTAAGTTTGTTAAACAGAATGATTCGGGTTTCATGATCGAATTTGTGCCAAAATGGATTTGTCTGCATTCCATGTCTAGGTTAATTTATTGCTTTATGATATAATTATAATTTTCTTTCAGAGGGTGAATCAGAGAATACCTTGATTGAATTATGCTCCTTCAGTGGAGCCCTGGACATGATGCCTTTGATACTCAGAAAAAAGTCAAATGAATGTCCAGAAGTACAAATGCCCATCTCTCCTTTTAATATTATTTTATTGGATATTCTCTGTATTTACATTTCAAATGTTATCCCCTTTTCCCCTGCTCCAATCCTTCTCCCCTCTTGTTTCCATGAAGATGCTCCCTCTCCCATTCACCTACTCACAGATCTTATAAAGCTCAAAGAGAAGGAAGGCCAGAATGTGGTTGTCTCAGTCTTTCTTAGAAGGGAGAACAAAACATTCCCAAATACAAGATCAAATAGAGGAACAAGGATTGAAGAAAAGATCATTCAGAGAATGCTTCACCTGGAAAACCACACCATATGCAGCCACCACACCAAATCACTATTGCTGAAGCCAAGAAGTACTTACTGGCAGGAACTAGATATGGATGCCCCCACAGAAGCTCTACCAGAGTCATATAGGTACAGTTGAGGATGCTTGCAGCTAACCATCAAATTGAACATGGAGACCCCAAAGAAGGAGCTAGAGAAAGTAACAAAGGAGCTGAAAGGGGTTGCAACTTCATGGCAAAAACAACATTATCAACGAGCCAAACTCTCCAGAATGCCCACAGACTGAAACACCAACCATTGAGCACACATGGAGACAATCATGGCCCCAGTTGCATATGTAGCAGAGGATGGTATTCTCTGACATCAATGCCCATCTCTTTAAAGAAATCTTTCAGCTGTAAGCATGGCAGTAATTTAAGATTATGGTGAATTTGGTGTTATTTACGCAGCTCTATTTAGGGCCGTGTTTTGTATTTCTCCAAAGTCCAGCACTACGTGGAATTAAAAAGTCAATAAAATCAGCTCTTTTATATCCTGACATATAAAGGAGGAGTGATAAACCCTGTGTCCAAGCAGCAGGTTTGTAATCTCTTCTTTATTTTTTTTTTAATTTCTTTTTTTAATTATTCCTTACCACTTTATTTTTTTTTAAAAAAGAGGGATGCATTTACAGATTTTTAAAGGCATTTTGGCATAACATTATATGAATAATTTTGTCAGTACTTAATTCTTTTAGAGGTTTGATAACATGCATAGAAATCCGACTAGTTACCATAAGCATGAAGTACATGTAGGACAGAACATAACATGGAAACAGATTTCTTGTTGGGTATAGATTAAGCATAATGATCTGTGAATACCAAAAATTGCCACAATGATATTATCTTAGCTCTTGGATTATTAATGATTTGAGGTCCAGGTGTACCACACTCTGAAAGGGTACTATACTTTTTTTTCCCCCCAAGAAGGACTGAGGCTTTCTTTCTTTCTTTCTTTCTTTCTTTCTTTCTTTCTTTCTTTCTTTCTTTCTTTCTTTCTTTCTTTCTTTTTTTGGCCTTTGTTTTTCTTGAGCTTCATATAGTCTGTGCGTTGTTTCTGGGGAGTTCAGAGCTTTCTGGAGTTAGTATCCAATTATCAGTGACTGCATATTATATCTGTTCTTTTGTGACTGGGTTATCTCACTCAGCATGATATTTTCTAAATGCATCCATTTTATTAGCAACTTCATAAAGTCATTGCTTCTGATAGCTGAGTAGTACTCCATTGTGTAGATATACCACAATAGGAAGTATGTGAACTACCATCGAGTTCAACGCTAGCATGAAACATATAATGAGAACCCCTTGACTTCAAAATTAAAAAATTTCTTAGTTTCATAAAACAATTTTGGTAAGAGTAATTCTTATTCTCTCTTAAGTTTGATTTCAAACAATATAAAACATATTCTTGTTGTTTCAACAAAAAACCTGATGTAAAATGAAACATTACCTGGTGAACATCAAGAACAACGATGTAGAAATCATCACTATTTTCTTTTCTCAGTCAGATTTTGTTATTGTTATTATTTCATTTGATGATAATTTTCAGGTGAGTGGTGAGGCAGTAAGTGATTTGATTACTGAGAGATTATAATTACTTTGATGGATGACTATGTCTAATTCATATTTCTAAGTTACCACTGATAACTGGCTGCACATTTTCAAACCACCTAATTTAAACATTATTTCTTGTTCTATGGGTGCTAACAATATCCTCTGTTTAATATGATTGCTGACTTTAGATAAAGTCAAAATGAATGGGAGTAATTTTGTGAATTTTTTATTACTAATAATTCTGAAAGGAGTATTAACCATCCAGGTACCCAGGATGTCTTAATGTTAGCTGCAAAAAGAAGAGATTGTACCTCATTCTGAGAGAGATAGAGAGAGAAAGAGAAAGAGAGAGAGAGAAAGAGGGCGAGAGAGAGAGAGAGAGAGAGAGAGAAGAGAGAGAGAGAGAGAGAGAGAGAGAGAGAGAGAAGAGAGAGAGAGAGAGAGAGAGAGAGAGAGAGAGAGAGAGAGAGAGAGAGAGAGAGAGAGAGTTCTTGCAAAAATGAGTAATGCTGAAAAACTTTGGGTCCATCATGCAAAATGTTTACACTAATAGACATGAGTTTTTACATCATGTAACATCAAAATTTGCTTTCTGTAGTATAGTATAATCCTGTCCATATGAATTCACTTTAAACAAATCACCCAGCAGTTTTCCAAAATATTAGTACTTATAGCTTAGATTCAGGGAAAAGAACTCTCTAGATAGCCTAGTTAACACACTACATTGCTTGGAAACACAAGCAAACAGTTGTCTGATTTCTGTTTTGGTTAGTATAAGTAACAGAAAACTGTCATCTCACGGAATTGTAGAGAATCTATGTCACAAACATAGTTCAGGAATTTTGATGAAGCAGGGTGTGGTGGCAAACCACTTTATTCCAGCACTCACACAGCAGTGGAAGGAATTTTAAATGAGTTCATGACCAGCCTGGTTTAATAATGACTTTGAGACCAGCCAGGTTTTTCTCTTCCTCTCTTCTCTCCTCTCTCCTCTCCTCTCTTCTTTCTCTTCTCTTCTTTCTCCCCACTCCCTCTCCTATTTCTCTTTTCTTCTCTCTTTTCTCTCTCCTCTCCCCTCTTTCTTCCCCCTATCTCCTCTCTCTTCCTCTCCCTCTTTCTCCTCTCTTCCTCTCTCCCTGTCCCACTTCTCCCTTTCTGTCTCCCTCTCCCTCTCTCATTTCTCTCTCTCCTCTGCTCTCTCCTTTCTCCCTCTCCCTTTCCCACTCCTTCCTTCTCTCTCTCTTTCTCTCTTCCTTTCTCCCACTGCTCCCCCCATTTATTTCCCTCTCCCCCGCCCTCCCTCTCCCTATCCATCTCTCTCTCTCCCTCCCTCTCTCTCTCTCTCTCTATCTCTCTCTCTCTCTCTCTCTCTCTCTCTCTCTCTCTCTCTCTCTCTCTCTCTCTCTCTCTCTCTTTCGAGGTTTACTCTGGATAGCCCTGGTTGACTTGGTATTTGCCCTGTAAACCAGGCTGACCTTGTGCTCACAGAGATCCCCCTGCCTCAGCCTCCTGAGTTCTGGCACTAATGGCATGCACCACCACAGCCAGCTTCTAGTTCTACCACATAGAGACCATTTAATTCTCAAATTTCTCTAATCTTATAACATGGAAGGATATAAGTGTTCTCTCCTTTTCCTCCCTATTCATCTGTCTATGCCTACAAGGTACAGTTAAAATCAATAGACTAAGAAATATCACAATTACAGTTGCATTTGGTGTCTAGAGATATATGCAGGTGCAATAACCACTTTGTGAATGTTTTCTCTGTGATAGTTGAGTAGTAACCTCATGATCAAATTGCTAAAACTTTTTACTATGACACATTATATTTAAAATCCATATAGAAGAACAAATATGATTGTTTGTTTCATTAATGAGATAGAATTAATGATACAGGAAATTTTATATATTTGTTGCAAACAAAGTGATATGTGATACAAGAGGTGTAAAATAATGAACACAATCTTGCCAAATAATGTGCATTCTTCACATAAACACCCTATATATTATGTTTGCATACTTGTATGATGGAAATACTTAAACCTACCTTCTGGGCTAACTTTAAATGAGAACAAAAGGACAACTAATAATTGTATTGTCACTAAAATTCTGTGTGCTCTCATATACTTTCCTTGAACAATATATTACCCACAACACTTTTCATTGCTTCAAAGTATAACATTTTGATTCTATATTATGATGATGACGTATTACCCTTTTCCATCTGCTCCTGGTTAAATTCCTGGAACAAAATGTTCTCTGAGACTATCCATGTTAACACATGGGAACGTTCTTTTTTGTTTTCTGTTTTTGGTTTATTGTTGTTGTTTTGTTATTGCTGTTTTTGTATATAGGATTTAATAGTGTTTTGTGTAATTCTTACTCCAAATATACATTTTATTCTAAATATTCATGTCCATGGGCAAAAGTTTTAAAAAACTGAGTAATCCATCTGCATACTCTGTCTCATTAATTTAGTATAATTAAAATAGTAAACATTTAGATTTCATTTCTAGATACAAGAAAACAACATATGTCCTACTAACCAGTTTCCTAAGAATTTAACTAAAACTGACTTATGAACTGTTAGAACTTCCTATGAAAAGGAGGAAGACACAGCTAATGAAGAGCATCTACCTCTTAGATACAAAGGGAAATCAATCACTATTTCACTAGAGAAAATCCAGAAGGAAGGATTTGGATCATGAGTGTTATTAGTTTCCAGATTATGAGAATTAAAAGAATATGTTCCAAATGTAATGGCACAACACAGAGAGACAAATATCTGAAAATTGTGACTTTCACACTGTTTACTATCAAATCAGTCAATTTAGCTTGTTTTATTCCAGTTAAAAGTGTGGAATGATAGTGTATTATGAACCAGAAAATAAAGAACTCTGCTCTCCTGCTAAGTTTCAAACAGTAGTCCCAGTATATGAGTTAAAATACAGTATATTTTTCATTTAGAAATTTCTTTAGCATTATTCACGATGGTTTAGCATTTGCAATACTGCATAATCACATTATATTACATTGTCTATTTTGTCTATCTCTAAAAGTCATGAATTTATTACTTGAATAAACTTAGGTCAACTTTTCTCCTCAAGAAAAGAATTATGGGTAAAATCATAAGACCATGAAAACTGAGATCTCTAAAACTAAATATTTATGTATGGCTTAAAGAAATATGTACTTCTTCAGAAGCAAAGTTTTGTATAAAGATGTTTTTAAAATGGAGATTGAAATTAAATTTTTAAAACTTGATTTAAACAGGTAATTTATTTTAAATTAACCTCATTTTATATAATTGTATTTATTGATAAACTGACAGCCAAGTGTTCTTAGCAGACAAACACATATGTAACATTTAAATTAGTTTAAACCAAAGTAGATACTTTAACATACTTATTCACATGCCTCATTAATTCATTCATTCATTCTTTTTTTTTTTTTTTTTTTTTTTTTTTTTTTGGTTTGAGACAAAGTCTTGCTATACAGTTCTGGCTGTCATTGAACTTATAATACCCCTGACGTTGTAATTGATTTTCACACTTTTAACTCCTCAGATATATATAATATAGGTATTCAGTCTTCTTTGCATTGTCTTTTTGTTCTCCACATTATTCTTACTTTGCAGGCAAATACATTTAAATTTGGCACAATCTCACTTTTCCATCTTTATTTCCTGTGTTGTTGGAATTTGTCTAGAGACACTGCTATTCCAGTGCCCCAAACTGTCCAGTCTTCTGCCCATTCCCACCTTTGTGGTGCTGAGGGTGCAGGTCCACACTACCACTACAGTGTATCTGGGGCCTGGGATTCTTCATGTCTACCAAGGAGTGACACCCTGGTCCACCTCTAACTCTCAGTACCTTCAACATAAGTATGGTTTTCTCTTGCTTTCTTTGTCTTCCACTCCATGTGTTTGAGGAGGGGCTTTGAAATGAGTTCAGTACTGACACTAAGTATTTATTAAAGACATAAAATGGAAAAACAAAGTTTCCACTGATAATTTTTATAATATATACATATATATACATTATAATGTATAACACATATATTTTGTTATACATGTGGATAGTGAACTGGATAATAGAAAGATGAGTATTCTACAATTCTTTTATGTTGAGTATATTTAAACACAACATCAATAAATCTAAGTAGCATATAGTATAATAACTATTGAGTGGGGTACAATAAAATACCATAACAATTTTTCAAAAGAAAAGAAAATAAATTAATTTGGAAAGCTTTTTTAACAAAAAAATGAAATATCTAATTTTTAAAAGTGCTTCAACTTTCCAGGACCTTAAAAGAAACATACAAAACATAATAATTTCAGAATATTTTTATTATTTAAGGCAATACTCAAATGCCCACCCATGAATTCTTTACCTATGTGATTTCATTATATAAAACTAAAGCATTTCTCTTATCGTAAAGCTGAAACCTACACAAATTAAACTGGAGAACTGAATTGTATTGAATATTAATAACTAGGATGAATATCCTGGGAAACATACACATTTCTTAGTACATATTAAAAGCATCTTGGGATAAAATACAAATTTTGGTTTGCTTTCCAGAAATAAAAAACACTAATATTTTTAATTCAAAATGATCAATAAGTAACAGAAACAGTACATGGAGCTTCTAGTTCATAAACTGACACTCAGAATTCTCTATGATTTATAATAAGTATCAGAACAAAGAAGAGGATTAAACATTGATTCTCAATAAATTGAAAGGATTAGTGTTTTTCTTTCGCACAGAAACTTGCTGAGAAGCTCAAGATAGAACTGTGTATTTTAAAATGATAATTGCTGTCTTAAAACCACATGTGCTTGTAGGTTTGAAATGAAGGCTTGCAGATGAAAAATACATTGAGAAAAATCACTTCTCTGGAATAGCATCTTTGAAATATGTGAATAAGAAATGCTCCACTTTTGAGTAAGAATTGCTGATGTGGTGTCACCATAGTTCCTACGAAATGGTTCATTTTACTCTATTCAGGATTCAGCTCGATTCATCACGAAGTGTTCTGAGGCCTTTTCTGAATGAAGGTTGGGAGCAGCTGAATGATCATTCCATAAGCACATATCCAATCCAGGAAGAAATAATTTACCCTCACAAAGCCTTATTTTCTTTTTGAGAATGTATGATTAAGTCATATCAAATATGGCCTGAGCTGAAGTTATTTTAACAATCATGTAGTAAATTCTGTAAATTCCTTGACAGCATAATAAACTATTACTAAAGGTCCTTCTTAGTCATTCAAGAATCTTATGCTTTGGTGATATTTATTTCTTCTAAGTAAGGGTATGGGAGTTTCTGGACACTGAAATAGGAAATTGAGTTAAAAATACTGTGGACTATATGCTTTCAAATATTATTAAAATTCATATTATCTACTTGTCTTAGTTACTGCTCTATTGCTGTGAGAAGACACCAGGACAAAAGACACTTATTAAAGCATATAAAAGGCAGTAATTTATGTGCATTTGCATGTACCTTTGGAAAGTACATCTTTCACCATCATGGCAGGAAGCACAGCAGCAGGTAAACAGGAAGTCCTTATTCAGGATCAGCAGCTGAGAATATATGAGCTACACAGGCACAAGGTAGAGAACAAAACTGGGTCTGGGATGGGCTTTTGAAACCCTATCCCAAGTGACACTTACTTCAACAAGTTCACACTATCTAACCCTTCCTCAAGAGTTCAGTAACTAGGACCCAAACATCGACATAAATATGCCTATGAGTACTTTTGTGGATTGTCCTGGAGAGAGTCTGAGGAAAAGGAGAAGGTGAAAGAAGATGGAGCTTGGCCTGGAGAAACTGCAAGTTACAAGAGGTTTCTTAGCAGGGGAAGAGTAGTGTAGTGGTAGATTTGCCCAATCTAGGGGCACTGCTTGTATTCATACTAACTGAGCTGTGTTTTTATTTTCAAGGGCTTATTTGAAATGGAGAGGCAACTACAGCAGGCTGCCATTCTGACTCAACCACTGCCCATTTTTTTTTTTTTTTTTTTTTTTTTTTTTTTTTTTTTGCTATGATAGTTGCCTGATGACAATCAACTTAAGGAAGCATTTGGGTTTTCTTATCGAGGGACACATGGTAAGGAAGGGAAGGCCTGTTAAATGCCATCATGAGGCTGAGGGAGTCAAATGCTGGCGTTACCTTGCTTTCCGGTATATTATTCTTCATCAGTGCAGAATCACAGACCATGCAATGGTACCACCCATAGTTTACATACATTTCTGTGCTCTGGTAAACCTCTGTGGAATTGCCCTCATGTGTACCCTGGAAAATATATTCCACAGAGCTCTACAAATACAGTGAGATATCAAATAAGGTCAACATAGCAGAGTTACACATGGTTATAGAAGATACAGGGCTTCATTAAAATCACAGAGTCTCCATTTTATACACAGATAATCTTGAACATTCTCGGCTTAAATTTTTAGTTATTATCTGAGTAATCTAAGTTAGTATCTATTTGAACGGCCTTTTGAATGTGCATTTGGAGCATTCAATGCAAAGTATTAGTTGTTTATGGATTACAATATTATAGGAAATAAAAGATATTAATTGAATAAATATTTAATAAAATAATGTTACAATTCTGTATCTCAGAATGACAAAGACATTTAATTGTTTTAGATAGTGATAGGCATTATGGAGATTTAAGAGTTTTATTAGAGGTTGGACAAGGTAAAATGAGTTTTCTCTGACTGACAGCCTTGGGCTATGTGTAGACTGTCTGCCATTCTGATGAAAATAGAACAGAAGAAGTTTGGGTTTCTTGCCACCATTTCCTCAGTTTCAGACATTTTAAGGATTCCACAAATATCAGATATCCTTGGCTTCCACAACTACTGCCAGTCAACCATTTCAAGTGAATTTTTCACCCAGACTGGTTGATTTTCTGGCCCATTAAGAGAGCTGATTCAATTCAGTCAAGTTTATAGAGTTTAATCCCCCATGCATGCTGTAATGTCCTGCCAAGTGGCAGCTGGTCACATCTATAGGTAATCTTTCATAGAGGTCTCTTATCTCTATTTGCTATGTCTAGGTTTCTAAGAGGGACTTTGTGGCAAGATTGCTTTGGGGTCTTCAGTACTTAGAATCACATCATTGATTCAGATGCGAAAAGGAAGAAGAGTCAACAAATTTAATTTGTCCTTTCAGTTTTTGCAATGACATATCCCTATGAGTGAGGAGCGTTCTCAGCTTTCACTCTGTGGCCCTGGTCTAGGATATTAAAATCTATGGCTGCACAGCGTTGTCTGGTGGTAGCTTTGAATTTCAAAATTATTATCTTTTTCAACTTTCCCGAAGTGAAAAAAGATGAAAGAAGCATTTAGGTCAATAGAATTATTTAGGGTAGATTAACATATCAAGTGATTTATTGATTCTAACAAATATGTCCAGAAAGATATGATTAGAGCGAAAAATATGTGGAACAACACCTGTCTCTAGTGATACAGTTTTGTAGACCAGATTAAAGAACTTGAATTTCATGCTGAATGCAGACCAAAAATCACAAGCATCAGTGGCGTCATTGTGGGTATAAATTTTAGAAAACTATTCTGGATTCATTGTGAATAAGATGTGAGTGAGAAGAGCATCTTGTAGACTTGTCATTCTTCTAATCTAGGTGAGAAATCATCTAGATGTGTTTGTGACTGAGCACAGCAAAGATGGTGCTGTTCCCCTCATCCATGTTGATTAGGGAAAAAGAGAGAAGACCGTGATAGGAAACTGTCTGCAGAGGGGAGGGGCTGAACATGAATCATTGAGTTATAGTATTGGAAGATGTGAAATAAAGCACAAAGACTTGGCAAAAACCTGATTTTTGAGGGCAGAATAAATATTCTCTTTAGCATATATTTATTTGAAAACAAATCAAACCATGGACAATCAAGTAAAAGACTGAGTGGTAGTTGTTAATCTTTGTTAAACTTGTAAATGAACCATTGTATCTCTGGGTTCCTCAAAGAAACCCCACAGAGAGAGCAAGGAGGAAGAAGAAGGGGTATATGTAAGGAAAGATGCTAGAGAACAGAAGTCCACATATGCTGTGCATAAGAAATTCCAACCAAGGCAGAGGAGGAGCTCTGAAAAATAAATAGTTAAGAAAATAAAGGTGAAGGAAAGAAACAGTGACTCTCAGATGAATCAGGGAAGTACTAGGTAGCTCAAATATAGATGGAGATTTCTTAAGTCGTGGACAAAGAAACAGTTTCATACTTATTAACACCGTCAGATCATTGACAGTTTCTCAGATGTGTTGTAAAAAGAGGGGTGACAATAAAAATTATGTTGTAAAACAGTACAAATAACAAAGAAGGCAAAACTGTAGACTCTGCTGAGCCTGGGCACATGTGTTCAAGCCAAGACTTTGGTTGAAGCAACAGTGCACAGATTCAAAGACATAGTGGGCTTGTCTCAAAAAAGCAAAATACATACAATAAAATGTCTGCAATGACAGGATATATTATTCTGTTTTTTACATACTGTTTTTTGAAGAAACTCCTTCTTTGAAAAATTGATTTATTTTTATATATGTGAGCACACTGTAGCTGTCTTCGGATATACCAGAAGAGGGCATTGAATCCTATTACAGATGGTTGTGAGCCACCATGTGGTTGCTGGAAATTGAAATCAGGACCTTTGGAAGAGCAGCCAGGGCTCTTAACCGCTGATCTCTCCAGCCTGTTCATCTGTAATATATATCACATATATAAAAACTAAATATCTTTCAGAACATAATGCAATAATTATTTTGGTTACTGATTCATTAGTTAATCAGTTTACTTCAGTGATGAGGATTGCTTTATGTAGAGGAATTTGAAAGCAGATCTGTGAACATAAAAATATGTGGCATACATAATGACTTTCACATGTGACAGTTGTTAAAATTGACTTTGTCCATTATTTTTGAGAACAGACATTTATCATGGTGAGTCAGCTACCAAGTTTCCTCATTTTCTGATTTGGTTGCTTTCTCTTTCTATGTAGAATATCAACCTGCCTCCTATAGGCTGTCATTCACAGGCTTCCACTTCCATTCTCTTCTAAATTAGAGACTGGGGTCACTGGAAAAGACACAGGTTATTTTTGGCTATACTTGCCCATGCCCTAGTTGTTGGAGTGCAGCCAGCAGTATTTTCATTTTACCCCTTTTTTTATCTCCCACCATGGAACATCCTTAGCTCTTGGTAAAACAGCTACAAGGCCCTGAGATCATGGCCTAAGAGTGGGAGCTACTATCAACTCTTCTTTACTTTAGGTCTCAACTTTCCTTTTGCTATAACATTGCAAAGCACATCTCTCACTCAAAGAAATTAAGACTGATTTTATTTTTAAGGCAACTATAGGTGACCATTGCCTAGAAAAAAGAATTGAAATTGATACAGAAAACCATGCTTCTGTGTGGAGAAAGGTTCATGAATTTTATTGTTAAAGAATAAAAGAACACCATAAATTGTTGCTGAATATATCGATTAAAACAAAAGTTAATGGTGCTATGACTAAGCCTGCAAATCTGCTCTGGGGCTAATGTGATATCTGATAACATTCTTAGTTTTATAGTGGTCAAAACTATTGGTTTGGTAAGTGAATATATTTCTAATATGTTTCTGGTGGATGCTGGCTCAGACATAGAAGTGAGTAAAAATGCCTATGAAAGGGATAAACAATAGAGGAAATAACTTAATTACAGATTCCCTATGTCTAGACACTCCACAGTCATGAATTTCTACTCAGCACTGCAGAATCTTTGACAGAGACTTGGCCCTTTAAAGGGAACTTCAATTCAAAGATATGACACAAAACCAGTGAATTAAATTCCTTGTATTTAAAGAGATTATAATGGTTAATGCTAAATGTGATGGATAAATTGAGGTCACTGTTCTTAAGGTTGAGTAGAGCGGTGGGCAGCTTCATCCAGACTTATCAAAAAATAGCTACATTAATGTTATTTAAAGAAATAAATGTTCAGAATACTCTTTCCACAGCCACAGAGTGATTAGATTATAGAACAGACTGCATTCAGAAATTGAAAACTTAATTTTGTGTTCTTACTGATTCTTAAGACTGTTCCTTCTTTCACTGTCACAAATTGTTTTATCTGTGCTGCTGTAATGGCGTTGTGCTGAGAAAACTTCAGCGCTATTATTTCCAACTGACTAAATATTTTCCCTGGCATGGTTAATAAAATTCTGTTAGACCTCTGTGATTCCAACACCTTACAAAACCTCTGTAGTTTTATCTTGCCTTTTAACTTAGCATTTTCTGTTTCTCCTCACGTTTTGCCCTGGAAATATCCAACTTGACTCTCTTGATTTTCAGCCTCATTCAGAGACATTTGGTTTCATCTGGGTCATGCTTCTCTCAGGACAACAACATCTCACTTTTATGTCATATGTATGGATAACTCAAGTAGATCCTTCTGTAACAATTAGTAGTGAGATTAAGAAGTAAACCTTCATTTTACATAATATTCATTCATTCTGGATATTCTCACCCTTTCTTAAAGGGGTTTGCCACAAGGATTCATTGTGTATAATGAATGTTCCTTCATTGTGTATAACTTTGAACACCCATCTTGTTTTAATATGGCTCTTGAGTAAACATTATAGCGTCTCTTGAACACACAAAAGATACTAAATAATGTTTTCTAAGACTAAATTACAATTGGTGTTAGAACTTCATTAACAAATACATTCAGCCTATGGGATAGACTCAACACTCTTAGAAGCAGGGTGATCTTCAGGATGAAACAAGCAAGTACAAAGCTACTGGAATGCGTTCTGTATTATCAGGATGATAGAGAATATGAAGATAACCATAGCAGTAGGGAGGTACTTGTTAGATATGGACAGTAGTGAAATTCAGCTAAACACTTAATTTTATAAGCCTCAAATTCTTCCACTCTAACATGAGGATAATGACTTTGGGGGATGCTGTGGGACTTAAGTAAAGTCAAATGAGAGATAATAAGTGATATAATTACTAAGTTGTAAGTTAATATGCTTAAGTTTGAAAACATAAATTAACATGTCTTTATTACTTCCATACCTCTACATAATAAAATTTCTTGATTTTCTAGATCCTTCCTTTTATGAACGTAGATAGTTGCACAGTTCCTTGGGGTCTCAAACCTGTCCATTAATATATTACAAAAGTAAATATGGTCATTTAACCTCTTTCAATAAATTTATGAAAAATGCTAGTGACTGACACTTTTCATGATACTATGGTATGCTCCCAAAAGGGGCCTAGCAGGGCTGCCCTCTGAAAGACTCAAGAAGCAGCTGAAAGAGTCAGATGCAGGTATTTACATACAACCAATGAACAGAAGCTGGTAACCCCTGTGGCTGAATTAAAGTAAACGTGGCAGAAGCTGTGGAGGAGTGTGACCCTATAGAAACACCAGCACTGTCAACTAACCTCAACTCCCAAGATCACCCAGACACTAAGCCACAAACCAGGAAGCACACACCAGCTGATACTAGGCCACAAACACATATATAGCAGAAGACTCTCAGGTCTGGACTCAGTCAAAGAAGATGCACATAACTCTCAAGAGACTTGAGACCCCAGGGAGTGGGAATGTCTGGTGGGTGCTGAAGGTGGGAACATCCTCTTGGAGACAGAAGGGAGAGGAGGTATGGGATGTGGAATAATCAGAGGGTGGACAGGGAGAGGGATAAAGCTGGAATGTTAAAAAAATTAAATAATAAAGAAAAGTCAAATGAACCTTATTGTTAGCCACTAAATTCTATGCCTAAAGTTAATTCCTTTGAGGGAAAAAAAAGCCATCTTTTCCTTCTTATGTTCAAGTTATAAGTCAGTGCCTTTTCTGATTTTGAGAATGCATCTTAAACATAATCATGTCTGGGAGAAAAAGTGAAACTTTAAAATTATTGTGGATGTCTGTTAGAAATTTCTTGATGGCACCAGGATCTTTCTTCTTTCCAACCAGTGGCTTGCCTTTCCTTTGTGTGTAAGCTGGTAAAAGCTGCATACCCTAAAAAGACCCAGAATATTCCAAAACCAAATCCACAGACTGAAAATATATTTTTAGAATATATTCTTAATTTCAGAATAGGTTTTTAGCATAATCAAAAATGTGCAGAAAGTGGGCAGGTCTCCTGTATCTCACAAGCAATTTCTCTTGTTCACACTCAACACATATACGATGTTGATAGATAATGTTAACATACTACTATTGTTCTAAAAACTGTACTCAAGTATACCAAAGTTTTTAAGTCTTTCTGTTTTTCTTTTCTATTTCAGAATTTCATCTAGAATAACGTATTGCTTTATGTTGCTTTGGTACTTGAGCTTATACGAATATCTCATATTGTCTTTTATGTTCAATAACCAGAGAGATTTGAGAAATAATAACTTAGAAATTTAAAGAACATTTCCTCATTGAAGTTTGATCTCATGAAATTCTTCATTAGGCTTGGTTATAAATTTTAAGGGAAAGACAGGAAATACCATTCTTTCCTTATTCCATTGAATCCAGGGCTAACTTATCAATAAGAATTATTGTTGATGGCAAAATGGTATGACTGGTGTGATTATTAGAGTCTCTCCACAGTACAATCACTGTTGATCTTTTTTTTCCATTTTACTCATTGCACTTGGTGGAAGTCAGTCATACTTTCGGCTCACATTTAAGAGTCTTCTTTTCCACAATGGCTCTCATTTGTTTCCATTTCAGATCCAATGCTCAAACTACACAAAGGGTACATATCTTTAAGACGGTTATTTGGCATATGAATATATGGAAAAATTGACCACTCAAACTCTTGAAAAAAATTACCTGAAATGTTGCATAAAGAGTCTCATGTCCATTGCCAGAGAGGTTGGCAAATGGCCTAACCACATCAACTTTCTATGAACAGGATTATTGCTCCACCACAGTATTTAGAGTGAGCTATTCAATATCAGCATGTGCTTCCCTGGAACATGTTTTCATAATGAACTTATTTAATTTGTGACTCTGGATCTGACTTTATTTTATACAAGGAGTTCCAATATTTAGAAAAAGGATTAGGGAAACCATGGGCAATAAAGCAGAATCAAACCCTTAAAACTCACTTTCTGTTAGAAATATGTCTTTTACTAAACATATTTTTTAAATTAATAGTTAACAACTATAATATTTAATAGTAATTATTGACTAGGTAAGATGTTACTGGTTAGTTTACTGATTGATTGACATACCTTATGTCATATAGGTGCCTTATGTCATTTCATGTACATAGCCAAAACTGTTTCTGAGAAATTGCAAAAAGAACAAACAGGAGAATGAGAAGGACAAAGGGAGCTAGGTGAGCTCATGTTCTGTTATCACTGGGCTGCAGAACTCTGGGATTTTACAAATGAATTTTCAAAGTGCACACATTCACACACTGGGCACAGACACACAGATATACATGCAGTGTAGCACACTAGCCTGTGCTGACATTTCAGAAAAGAACCAGCATTCATATGAAAGCAGTAGTTTGTTAAAGATTGAAGGAGAGATTTTCAAAATTGTATGGTGAGTGGAGATTCATGTATGTTGTCTGTTACACATGCTTGTCTAGAAACCGGGAGATATGTTTCCAAGCAGCCATGTTTTTAGGATCATTATTAGTTTTATACCAGTTTTAAAACCTCAGTAGATATTTTTAAATATCTTCAAAGTATAACACTTGACAAAGGACCTAAAAAAATAACATGCTTCAACTAGCTTTATACTTTTAGAATTTGATACTTTCGTGAACAAATTAAATGTTCAATAAAGAATTACTTGCTGAGAGAATTAGAGCAAAAATGTTAATACGGTTTTAACATTTAACATTCTTTAGTTTACTTTATCATCATATTTAAGATATGCATATAAATTATAGTGTGTTCCTGCAAGTTCATTGGCAATCTTACTCATAACAATACATATCAGCACCCAGATATATTAATGTATATATATATATATATATATATATATATATATATATATGAACATACTAAATACTTTAAATAATTGTTACCTTTTGTTTCTATTGATTTATTAATAACACAGAAATAAAATGCTTCTTCATCTCCTAGGTGGATTCTTTAACCTCTGGGGTATAAGGATTGGCTCATGCTGTGCATGTAACTCTGCAGTAGCTAGTGTAACTGCAAATGTTATTCCTAATCATATAAATATCTGATTCCTGAAAATCTTACTAAGCGATCCGCTTCAGTGATTTTCTTCACTGGTGAATCCAGGTGGATTCTGAGTCATATTACAGGTACTGCTTTCGAAATGTAGATCTCACTTTTCCCTTGCCATTTACCCGCATGCTTATTGAAAGAAATCTTCAAGAAAGAGTTTTTCTGACTCATCTGTTACATGTGTTATCACGACTAAAGCAGAATTTACTGCTCCTAGTCGATAAACGAATTCACAAATTTATTTGCTCACTTATAAAGTAACAGTTCAATACATTGTCAATTATTGTCTAAGGCTTGCTGATAAAGGTTAGAAAATATCACCTCCTGTAATATGACAATTGATTCATGGAACTACAAAGTGTTACTTTTCGTATTATTTTTACATACCCAGGGTTAATATTAGCAAGTATCTTATTGGCTCTTGAACACTAAACAGCTTTCTCATTGAACTATTTATAATGACTTCTAAATGGTTTACCTCAGAGACTCAAGGTAATTCAGAGTCCTCTGTGTTCCTGGGAAGTTTAAATTAGGTTTCCCAATATGCATTGCTTTGCACTTATCTACAGGACTTTTAATCTATCATCATATTACCCAATCACACAGGTTAATTAGATCCTTCTGGATTTACTCATAATCGTGGAAGCTTTTTGCTGTAACCTTAATCATTTTTGGCTGTCAGCAGAAATTTAACATCTCAGTTCCTAAGCCGTTGTCCAGGTCACCAGGATTTGGCGGTCCCGAGCCTGCCATCCACATCTGGAGCACCCTCCCAGAAAGCTGCTTCTTCTGGAGAAATGAGTGCTGCTATGTCAAGTACCTTCATCCATATGTATTTACAAGAAGGCAAAGCTTTAAAATTCTACCATGTCACATAATAAATTCTTGATATACTTTTAAAGAAATTTGAGATGTGTGTTGAAATAACTCCTCACAGGAATATTTTGAAAGTCTCTCCATTGTGTATGCTCTGTTAGAAGTACAGACTTAAAGCATAAATGAGTTCCAAATTCTCTTATGTAGGTGAAAGTTTTATGTGTCTTCGGAGCCCAGGGGAAAGCAGGAGAAAATGAAGATTTAATGAGGACCTGGTAGAAGTTTCTCTGGTTGGCTTTGGGAAGATGTAATGAGCCTTACTGAAGTTGCTAGACTTTACTTGAAATTCCTGTGTGGATCTTACATAAAAATCAAAACAGTGGGGAAGGCTGTATCACCATGAGGTTAACAATACCAAAAATCTAGTCCAAAGGGGAACAACAGTTTAGAGCATATTACATTTTCCTAGTACATGGTGTTAAAACCTTCTTAATGAGATATACCTTTTTCATAGTTATTTATCATATAATCAATACATATGATGTTTTCACATGTGTTCTTTAACTTTTTGGATAAATTATATTGAATACACAGATGTGTATAAAATTAGAGTGCTCTGGGTGAACTCTCATTTCATGATGAGACATTCTATTATATAATTTTATGACAATTTATTTGTAGACATTGTTTGCTGATGGTATAATGTTTCAAACATTGCTTTGTTGATTCTTCTATATAGTAAGAAATAAGATAATTTAAAAAAAGAATATCATGGGATAAAGAAAATTGAATTCAGTATTTGTAGAATAAACCATAAGGTAGGTGACTCTGGGATAGAAATTAAGTTTAAAACAAGCTGACACTGTCTACCAATTAAAACATTTGTTTCATGAATATCAAGGAAGGTTTACGGTAGAATTTAGAATGAATCCTTAGACTTCGTCTTTCTCTGATTTTGCTGAGCTTCCTGCCATGAAATTCAAATGTCTCATGGACAACTCTTGACACAGAATCAGTGATCAATTCTGAATTTGCCATTAGAGGAACTGTGGTAGAAAGCTAAATGTTACTCCCTGATCTGAATTTGAAAATGAATTTCTCTGGTAATGGGCAGCAGATCTTCCACAGCTAATCCAGGCAGGTCTTGATCCACAGCTTTATACTGCAGATGTTCAGTCACTCAAAAAGAGAATGAACCAAATGGAAGGAACTCAAATAAGGATTTTATTTTTTTTTAAACAAGTTCATTCAGTGTTTAGGGACAAACATATCTGTTCAACTTTGAACTCAGAAACACACACACACACACTCACACACAAACACACACACACACACATACACACTCATACACACATACACTCACACACACTGTTCAAAGGATACAAATATATAATAGGTGAAGATGCAATGCATGCACATAAAAGCAAGTTTGTATTTTTAAGCAACTTTCTCCCAGGTTCCTTTTTACTGTTTCCAGTGGTGATTTAAGGATGTTACAGGGAGGTAATGGTTGTTTACTATGAAGACAAGTTCTGAACAAATTTTCAAGTTGTATAAAAGCAAAGTAATCTTAACAGTGAATGTAAATATCCTATAGTTTAATTTGTTAAGTTTCAGCTTCTACATTCATCACCCTGTACCACCCTATCCAAAGAAACTCTTAGATTCTCAGATCCCAAACGATGAAGAGTTGTTAAAGTTTTATCCACTTGTATTTCATAGGAATACGTGTGAGTTTTAAACATTAAAGAAAGCAAAATAAAGCAAACAAACAAGAAAAAACAACAAAAGCAGAACTCCCACAATCTTAAAGGACAATACCATAGAGTAACTAAACCAACAAAATCGGTTTGATTATCTGCTCACTAAACAAAGAATGTCTTCTGTTTTCAGGTGACATAATACTCAAAGGTATTAGGGACTCAGTGGTCTGAGACTTCAGAGATTAAAGGAAACCTAACAATGTAGATGAACTTCCCTGTAGAGAAATTAACAAGGAGAGCAGCATGGCATCTTGCTTGGAATCACATTTATTCCCTTTGTTCTAAATGATACCTCATTCACCTGCTTCGTGATAATGAGTCAATACCTGAGAAGAAGATCATGATTGCACTAAGGTAAAATTGAAGACTACTGTGCAAATCCGGAAAAAGAAAAGCAGAAACAAGAGGTACTGTATAGGGACAAATCTTGAGAAGGACAAGGGACAATAAACACACTATGAGCCTGTTGTTTCTCTTCTGAATTCTTGTTAATCCATTATCACACATGTAGACATGTCCAAGGGGACTGTTTATAACTTAAATGGGATCTTTGACCCACATAAATAGCAAGCACATGGACATCAAATGTTAACTGACCTCACAACATAGACATGCTCAGCAATCACATTATTTACTTTCCTCATACTCAGAAGTCTTCTTTCTCGTATCTGGGTATGTGTCTATTCTCTTGGTGTACCAGGATCCCTGTATTTAAGGAAGCAGATAAATGCAGGCTTTCCTTGATGCTGGGCTGGGTCTCACAACAGTGTTCTCTTCCACTTCCTGCTTGGTAAAACATTGTTTTTTGTCTCTCTTTGAGCCTTGCTGTAGATAGTTTGCATGTGGATACTTACTCTGTCTACACTCCTACTTAGATACCATGATTGATGATATTCATAAGCACTAACATCACATCATAACACCCTACAACTTGGTATCTAAAGTAACCTGCCCTACATCATCCTGGTTTTCCAAGGCACAGTCTTGAGCGTTTTTGCTTTAAACGCTATGAGCATGCTCACAGTTTAACTATTGTCCAGTTATAAGGTCTTTATAATTGAAAGGTATCTACCACAAGAATGAGTCACTTTTACAATGAAAACCTCAGTACTGCACTTTGACCATTACGAAGTTGTTGGGTTAAGGCCAACCGAATGTGCTCTGGTTTCATTCTCCAGCTCTTTCAATGCACATTGAATCAAGTGCACTTCTCTTGGGCAAATTGTTATACCTGGACTCTGACAGTTTTTTAAATGCATTCAACTTAAATAAATGAATAGATGCAGAATGTATATTGTATTTAAAAATACATGTATTCAATTGAAATCAATATTTCATATACTTGCAAGCAATTTAGTGTAAGAACTAAAGTTTGTTGGAGATTTGATTCCATGATGCATAAAAATTATGGTTTATTATTCATTTGTCTTCACACTAAAATATAATCAAATAAACATCACTCATTTTTATGATAAACTTTAAATAATACAAAGATATTCATCAGGTATATTTCATAGTTGCACTGAAACTGACAGTTTTGCAAGTAAAATACAATGTTGCATATAAATTATGTTACTGTTTATGTTTTTTTGAAATATTCATAATGTTCATTTTGTAAATACAATATTCAGTGTAGAGAAATGACAATCTTGTAATTGAACTTCGATGAAAAAGTTGCCTGTTAAAATTTTAGATGAAATCAATCTTATTTGAATTTTACAGGGTTTAGGAAGACCCATGCTCATTCAACTTCTTTCCTGTTTTAGGAAATGCATTGCATATGGGTTTAATGTTACTTCTTGATTTTACTTCAATTAGCCTGCTTCAAACAACAGAGGGATAAAACAAAGAAAATTCACTCTTTATAGGCTGAACATGCCACATGTAAGGACTGCAAGATTTTGTGTTATATGTTCTCAATTAGATTGTAATCATGTCATAATTTTAGGTTAGATAAATGGTATAATTAAAGTATATCATACATAATATTGCTTTCAAGCACTCACACAAGTAAATCTCAGTGTGGAAGAGACAACCATTGTTGTATAAGTGTATCTCATAATTCTGAATGTTATAATACAATCTACTTTTTATAATGTAAATATTGTAAAAGAGTAAAAAAATATCATAATATTGTCTTCATGCGTAACAGACAGGAATGAACCTTAGGGTAAAATTATGACCTAAGCAAATTATGATTAGAGTTTGCTGAGCCCAAGATAGCCAAATTAAATAAGGGTTTTTCAATCTTTCATTTCTTGTGTTTGTGTGTGTGTGTGTCAATATTACACAACAATATATATGTATATATTAATGTTTTGTCATTTATTAAATCTTCATTCTCAATAAAAGTGAATACCAGGTGATGTCCACATTTCAGATAATTAACACAATGTCATAATAATGGGGTTTTCTTGTACACAGATAAACATCTTGCAGATTTCCAAGTATTTTCTCCTGACCAAAAACAGAACATGGTTATTTCACACTGGTAACGTATTTGGTAAGGAAGACAAGACCTGTGTTTACAGTGTAAGAAGGGACCAGCAGATTTTCCAAACATCACCTGGTAACCTATGAAATGAGTATACAGAGCTAAATTTGGTGATTGGGTTAAAAATGCCCCATAGATGCTTAGATTTGATTGTTTGATCAACATGTAGTGGCACGTTTATTGGAGTAGGTTTGACCTTGTAGAAAGAAGTATGTCACTAGAGGTGAGATTAGAGGTTTCCATATGTTCAGATCATGTAAAATTAATAACTTTTCTGCTGCCTGTGGGTCAGATATTGGAATCTCAGCTTCTTCTCCAGTACCATATCTTCTTCCTATGCTTCCGTGCTTCCTGCCATGATAACCAGGGACTAAACCTTTGAACTGCAAGCCAACCTAGTACAATGATTTTTTTAAATGAGAATTGCTGTGAATGTGAGGTTTATTCACAGCAATAAAATCCCAACTAAGAACTATATGCAAAAGGGCTTCACATTTCTCCTAAAGTGTCAATGTTTCTTCATTTACTTGGATGTAGGGGTCTTTCTTTCACTGCTAAAACCTGAGTGTTTGTGAGTTGAATTTGTCATCACATAACTTCATGTGCTTTTGCTGAACACAAGATACAGCCAAGATATGCTGAGATCCAGACTGTGATTTATCTGACATTATCCTCTCTGCATGTAAATGAAGCAAAATTAGCTTGCTAAAATTTATAATATCATACAGGAGTAAAGTAGGCAAGAAACAAGCTCATTAGTCGCAGCTCCATTTTTTTTTAAGAGATGAAAAAATGCAGTGTCTCTTACAACATGAATAATGCTAAAAATGCTTATGAGAGTAATTGGTTTATGTGTAATGAATTTGTTTTTATTCAGCTTTCAAATGAAATATGGATTACTAGTTAACACAATGCAATATTCAAGGCAAAGTGGACTTACACATTATATCTTCTATTAGTAATTGAATTGAATATTTTCTTTTTATTGTATGCAGAACATATTGTTATCAACCAAAGCCCCTGTCTTTCACATGTTAATTACACATTGATACTTCATTAAATAAATTTAACATATGTTTATAACAACCCTGAAGCAGCTTTTTATGGGAGCATTCATGCTTTGGCAAATAAAAATAAGGCGCTTTCAATTATTTATAAACCTAAAACATGAGCAGAGAAAACTTTGTAAAATCACGAAGTAGTTACACACTGACAAAACCTTCATTTTTAGCAATATTTTTGAAAGTGTATTAAATTATTTTATTATCAGAGGTAAAGATACCAATATAAGCTGTACCCAGCAATCAATAAAAAGCGTGTAGATTTTGTCTAATGGGACCGTGTTCCACTTATAAAAGTTACTCTACTTTGATAAAACGAGTCATCGATAAATTTAGGAGGAACTGCCTCTGTATTTCATAAAATCTCTTATATGCCAATAAACATGTATACAACAATAAATGTGCCAATTACTTTCTTATGAATCTGGACCAGAAATGTTAGCGAAATGTAAGAAATCTTACCCAAATGACTTTCTAACCCATGGAATAGAAAAAAGAAATCTCTAGTGGGCATTAATGAATGAACAAGAGCTACAATATTTACAAAACCCGATATATTTAATCTGTGAGTCATGACCAGTGTGGAGCGTCAAAAGAAGACATGGCCAGAGTTAGCATGGCTTCATGTTGTAAACGGAGAGTTGCAGGGGAGGAACTGGAATTTCTTAGTTCTAGAGGACTGAAGGAATTTCTTAGGACATAAGTCAGTTAACAGTGATGCTTTGCTGGTCACTAAGCTAAGTTGACCCTACCTGATAAGAAGCAACTTACCTGACAGAGGACTTGATTTATTTCAGGAACCAACGCTGCAGTGCAGTGACGTCACACGTAAGTTATGACAGCATAGTCACTGTTGGCATGCACTGTTAGAACTTCTGGTGGTAGAACAAGGTCAAGAGCTGGTGGGAAAGGAAGCTGGCATGTTACAACACCCTATCCCCCCAACCAGTGACTCATCTCCAGTTATGCCAATGCTCAGCAGGGTGTATTAACTCAAAATTAGCATCAAGTGTTTAAAATTGATTCTGTGGGGGACATTTATATCCCATCCCCGATACTGCACAATAAATTTGTTTTGAATTGATAACTGCACACTTTAAAAGTTAAAATAAAATTATACCATTTTACTCCTTCTGCTCCCTCAGAAATTCATCACATCTTATATTTTTACTCTCCATACACACACACACACACACACACACACACACACACACACACACACACAAAGACATCATTAAAACATACTGATTACATCCACTGTTGCTCCTATGTATATATTTTAGGGAAAACCACCTGGCAGTGAAAATTCATCTCAAGGACAAATCTATGGGACAGACTAATTTTTCCTATGCCAACAGTTTTTAATTTCCCTTAAGTCTTTATCCCATGGTAGAGACTGCTATGTGTTTTTGCCTTATCCGTGTTGGCATGACAAATGTTGTTTTCAGTGCTTGAGTCCTGTCTAAGTTGACATATTTTGGAGGTTTTATAGGTGAAGCTTCCAGTCTTGTCTAGAAAACATGGCTTCTAAGAGGCATGGCGCTGCATCCTCTCCTCTCCCTTGGTCTTACTTCCAAGTTCTGCTGAGTCACATTCTTAAAGGCACCATGTGTATATGGTAACCGATACTGCGTGCTTAAGGAAAGTCCTTCTTTATGTGATCCTAACCAGAGAGTTCTTCATTAGAGACAGAGACACAGAGACACAAGAGGTCTGCCAAGAAAGAAGCGGGTCTTCTCTATCTCTCCCTTCTACTCATAAAACCTTATTTTCTCATATGTAGTATTCAGAGGGATAACAGGGAAACAGTTATTGCCTTGTGCTCATTGTTTCAGAAATAAACATGTTGTTTTTCTACAGTAAATTATGAATATATAGAAAGGAAAAGACATCGTTGATGCTTGTCATTACAGAATCAGACACTCATAGGAAGTACATATAGGAAGAGTATATCTAGCTCTTCTCTAAGACAATGCTGGGGATATTTTCATACATTTAAGGACAAATTCCACATTCTGTCAAATAGTGAGGACATGTTCAGTCTTAATGTGGAAAAGCATAGCAATTAGCAGACTATTCTACTCCAAATAGAAAGGTCCTGAGTACAACCCTATATAGGGGGCATTTGTTTCCCCAGTTTTATCTCTAAGCTTGGCTGTCCTACCCTAAGAGGCAAATGTTCTTTCTGTATTAGGATCGATGTTGTCACTGTTTGAAGTTCTACTCTTACATCTTCTGTCCATGGTGGGTTTATAGTCTTAATTCTCATTTGAGGACTCCATGACCTCACCTCATTTGATATAGTTAGAGAATGGCCCTAGACTTGTTAGTATGTTAATCCATATGAAGAAAATTTTTTGTCCATCATCATCCTTTTTGCGTATTTGTTAAATGTTCACTAAAGTAACATATGGAGATAAATTAATTGGAAGTAATATGAAGTAACATGAAGAGTAATTTATATTAGGCAAAAAAGTCATATCAAAAAGTAAAAAAGACTGGGATTACCTCAGCCAGGGGAGTTAAAAAAAAAGTAATTTTATAAATATTTACACTCACAATGGGGATCAAACAAAAGTATAAGATGATTTTGTCTCTCAAGAGTTTAGTGACAGAATTGAGAGAAAATGTAAACAAATGATTCAAATTAAATGTGATCCTGGTTATAAAATAATAATGCAGAATGAATGTGTCACTAGATTTTAAATTCATTGATGTTTCCAATCCGAATTCTCTACATAGTTATAAAATAAAACAGAAATCTATTCTCATGTTTAAATCACCATACCCAAGCACTGCTGCTTGTCTGATAAGTAACCACAATTCTCTTCATTTCTCCCTAAAACAGTTCTCTCCATTAATGAAAGGAATTAGACATTGGAAGAATCAACCGTCTAACAAGATATTGACACTTCAGAGACTGGAGATCACTCTATCCATGGTTCTCCAGCCTCAATCTGTTCCCTCCTACCTGATAGTTCAGCAGAGCTGAAATCCTAGCCTCTTACAAACTGAGCTTCCTTCATCCTCTCCTTCATTATCATCTTTAAGAAAACTATGTACCTGACCATATTCTTTATAGGGAGTGACATTTTAGCCTAGACTTATTGAAATTTATGAGTTTAAGTACACAGACATAACTTAAAATTTTAATTTAGAGAAGTTAAAGAAATCCAAGATGATTGTTTTCTATGCAGATGCATTGAACTGAGTGACCATGGAAAGAACTCAAAATATTGTTGCTTAGAGCTCATTAAAATTACTTTCACTAAGATGCTCATCGCCTAAGGCTATTTAAAACTTCTTTATGGCAAACCTTGAATTCCAAAAGTCAGTCTCTCTGGTGATGATTTTATTTGTATGTGAAAGAGGTGACTTATTCACTTGGCTACATAACAGCTATTTCCCAAGAGCCTTCCACTAATTATAAAATAAAAAGCACCACTTATGAGTAGAAACAATAAATATAGGGCAGGGGGTTGAGTGTGTGCATGAAGTGTTATCTTCTAGATTTTACAGGAATGTCACATTCATGAACTCACAAGAGCAATATTTACCTATATCAGACCCACGCGATGAAGCCTGCCAAAATCACAGTGCAGTTGGAGTAGATGGTCTCTCGGCTCCACCAATTACTTAGGATATATTGTCAATCAAAAGGTGCTAGGGGTGAATACTTGTTTATCGAAGATATGAAAAGAATTTAAGCTCCAGTAGATGCCTTTTAACCCATGGACCTGTGGACACCCCTTGCTAGAGTGACAAACTCTATAGTAGGGCTGAGTTGTTCTACAACTGTTATGTTCACACAAGACGTGTATTTCGAATATACTCAGTTTATTAACACAAACATTTCTATAACACTGTGCTAATATAAAAATTAAACAGACACCTCACAAAGCAGGGAGAATGTGACTGCACAGAAAACGCTGCTGCAGATTTTACTAGGTCAACCTTCTGTGAGGATGCTTTGGAAGCTTTATAGACTCACTCTACCTTCCTTTTGATGACCTTTGCTGGTAGGAGTTCAGGAGGACGAAACCTTGGCAGTCCAGAAGGCCTTAGAGAGCTTTGTCCAGCAGCTTCTGCTAACAAACGTGAGTTCAGCAACAGTAACAGAAATCCAGTGGTCCCTTGAGCCAAGGCCACATAAAGAGGCCAGTCTCAGAGTCCTCTTGACAATGGACATCAGTGCAGAGCTTTGAGATAACTTGTCTTTTGGGTAAAGCAGTATGGTCCTATGGGCCACTTCTAAAGTTACAATTTTGTATCATTTCATTGTGTAGTGTCTTTGCACTCGGGATTCACAGCTTAGAGATGGTTCAGAATGCATCAAAGTCAAGTAGGGATTAGTTCATTAGCATATTAAAGACTTCCTTGGGCTTGACTCCTACCTGAATTATCTTGTAGTAGGTTTTTTTCCCCTATAGGCAATATATTATACTCCTAGTCACACAGAATGGCTTTAAGTTACACAAAATGGTTTTCTTGTGTCTAAAAACCAAATATTTCTAACATTGCATCATTAAAAAAACAGACATAAATTTGGGAGTAGTATGTTGGCAATGTATAACAGAAATGATGAGGATTAGCAGTGGTAGAAATGATCATGTATGTGTACAAAATTCTTGAATGCAAAAAAGCTCCGTGTCATTCTTCTTAAACAGTATACTCTCTCTATTTGATATATAAACAAAGGACATTGTTTTCTGAAGACTTGCAGAAGAATAATGTACATTACAATAGGCCACATCCTGAAAATATGAAGAATTAGTGTTACTAGAAAACACACAAAGGTAAAAAATCTCTTCATGAGTTAGATCTTTAACATTATCAATTAGAAATAATGGGTTTATCACCTATGAATTTCTGTCATATATATTTCTTTCTTACCTTAAAATGTGTATGTTGCTGTTTAAGGTACAAGTATTCCGTGAAGTGACATGGTTCCCTTCCCCTTTGTCTGCTAAGGATAACACATAACTTATGAGGTTTAGCCTATAGGTGACTTACACAGCAGTTCAAGGGAAAAATAACTTTTAATAAAGTTTTGAGCCTGCACTTGTTTTCCCAAGGCACAGTATTGCTATTATTTATAGTTTCCCTGTGAAAGCCAGGAGTGAATTTTCAGCATTTCCTGTAACTAGCTTTCTGCTTGGGAAGCCAACATTATATTCTGAAACGAGCTACAAATTTGTCTCTGACAGCAATATTTTTAAAGGAGAGGAAAATATTTTTAAGAAATCCATAATTAAGCAATAACAGAGCCAGTATGAAGTCAATTGCAGTTTCATCAAATAAACATTTTTGTTGTTGTTGACAATGATGTTTACTTGTCGATAGGAATAGAAAGAAAGCCTATTCTTTCATAGTTGAGCAAATTCCAAAAAAAAGAATCAAGTTAAAAGTCCATTAATGAATATGTAATTATCCTTCAAGAGCTCAAGAAGTCAATCCTTGAATGGCCTTCTGTGATATACTCAAATTAGTGTCACCACTGGATTTGGGTTAGAGACATTCTTACACTGACAGTTTTACAAATCTTGTCCGTTTTCTACCTGAACTAACCCTGACTTCTATTATTGTGGGGACTCTCTGGAATTATCTTTGAATTAATCATGTTCCTTCATTCAGAGTTTTTTGACTGGCCCATGGGAGGTCTTCATCACTCTTGTCCACTGCAGGCTCCCACTTCTACCTTCTGAAACTCTCTTTACCCTCTTCAACATCCATGGCCTCTCTAGATTACCCAGGAAGCCCTTCTTGCTCACTTCATTCATACGCAAATGTCTTCTAGGACTAAGGGTGTACTAGCATATTTTTTTTTAATTTAGGATGTAATTATTTTTTTGAAAATTCCACACATACATACAATGTATCTTAGATAGACCCTATTGAAGTATGCTCTCATTAATATACTAAAAACTGAACTTTAATATTTTTAAGGAATGCCCTGTAAACCTAGCACCTTATTGTGCCTTAAGCATGTATTATATCCCAGAGTATAGACTTTTGTATTCCCTCCACAGTCAGAGAATCTGTATCAACATGTGCCATAGAAACATTAAACAAAGGCAGGATACATTTTAGTACTGAATGTTCAGCACACTCATTTTAACTAATGGGTTTAATCAAAACTGTCATGACATAGTTCTAGGACCTGGTCATAACAGTTTGGGGCCTGCCTTTTATCCTTGACATTTGCTGTGATATTTATGTAGCACCTGGCTCTCTGATACCCAACTTGGATCATGAATTTCGAAGCTATGGAATTATAGACACAATAGAAAGAATGTCTGCTCTTCACGAATGAGTATCAGTCACATTCTAGCGTTAACTTCAAACCTCACTTATATTTGGTTAAAAAAAAATCACTTTGCTGCATCAGGTAAGTCATCTTAAACAAGCAAACCATGGAATTGTTCCTCTTTTGTCTGGTAGACAGGCATCAATTTTGTCCAGGAGGCAGTCAAATTGACTAGATTGGTATAATAATTTTGGCATAAATCTTTGATGATTAAAAAAACTAAAACATGTCCTTTGCTTTTCTTACAATTTTGTTTATTGGATTTTTCAACCGAGTGAATATATGTTGTTTTCTATTTTCTGACAAGAATTCTACAGGTTGTTAAAGACCATAAGAAATACCTATTTTCATAATAATTTTGTTTTAAAAGCATTTTACTTTTTTTTCCCAGTAATGATGTTTCTAAATTGTCCTTTGATACCATACAATAGTTTATCTTATTAACTGTTCAATTCAGGCATAAACATAAATATATTGAGTTTTGTGAACAAAAACAATGAAATTTAGTGAAAAATGATTTTCTTACATGAAGGAAGATTGATAATATTAATAAAAATTTCTACCTATGCTAGGATTCAGTTAAAGAAAACCACTTTCAAGAAAAAAATTCCATAAAGGTATGAAATTTGGCAATTCAGGAAATAACTTAATGGCTATAGGGTATACATTTATAATTTGAAGGCTTTCAGTACTTTTATATGATGTTAATTTGTAATTTCAATTATGTTACAACAAACCTTAAAAGTCTTTGCTCAGACACATGATGTGATAGATTTAAGTATCTTTGTTTAGCAACAGTGAATAGGACACCCAAAGATGATTGGTTCATAGGTAAGTGATAAGTTTCTTGATGTGAAATTGTTACCTTTTGCATGCTGTCCCCAATTTTGGTAAACATTTCTCATAAGTCATTGATTTCTTTTTAAATTTTTGATAAGCCTATATTTTCTAAATTACTAGGATTCCCTACAATGATTACCAATTTCATGTAACAGGTTAACACTGAATGAACAATATGCCCAATTATTTAATCAGTATTATTTTGGTTGTGTGTATGAAACTGATTTTGGAGAAGATTTACATACAAAATATGAATAAACTAGATGTTCCACTTCCCAGACTGGATAAAATCCTTTTCGACAGTTAAAAAGTGCAGAATCAAGTGATCTCATGTGGTTAGGTACCATACCTAGTCTGGTTATGGGAACTAATACATCTGCCTACATTTTCCTATTTCTAATTGGAACTAGATTAATTTTGAGTTCCAAGCTGGACATATAATCCTTTAAAATGAAGTTTTATTACTGACCTTTTAAGGGCTCCAGTTTGGTTGCCAGCATCTTTACCCACTGATGCACCCAACTAGCCATTCAGCAGTAATTTGTAAATTTCCATGGAATTAAAGTAAAATTTAGAATACACTGAGCGCATGATATTCAGACTATATACAATTACTGGTTTTTACCTAATGTTTTATTCTTAGCAATGATGAAAAAGAGTTTCACAGGAGAAAATAAATGAAATCTCAGATCTTTTTTATATCCTCTACACTTTATGTGATGCAAAATATTGGGTATAATTTGTCGTACTGATGTCATACATGTGACCCTCAAGTTGTTAGTCAAGTTGAAGGTGGTTAGAGACATTTACAGTATGTTATATGGCATAACTCTATCAACCAGCCATCTTTTGAACTATACACTCAAGTTTGTTGACTAAACTGTTGTGCTAAACTGTAAAATATTAGTGAAATAATTCTCCTCTTGAATGTCACATAGTAGAAAGGCCTCCCGTGTTTCACATATGCACACATATGCACACAGCAAGTTACAGTATGTTGGCATCGTGAGTTCTCTTTTCCTTTTCTGAGCTAAGACTGAGTGATGAGTTCTCATCCATTAGTGAATGATTTCAAATAAAGGGATGTAAGATAAAAGCTTTTCACTGCTCCAAGAACCACCCTCTTTTCCTAGTTCATTTAATGATCACAGTGCTAAAAATCATATGGTAGTTATAGAAATGATACAATTCCATGTCACACCTAACTCTTAAGCACATCACCTCCTCTCTCACTGTTATTAATGGCAGAAACATTATCCTAGTGTGCTTATGAGTCAAACACATGTTTAATAATACTTATTCTGTCTTATGACTAAGCAGATAATCATGAATATTTTATTCATTCACTTTTTGAATTGTTCTGTGTTGATATATATAAATAGTTTTTTTCCCCTTAAGAAAAAAATAGTTTTCAGGGGGAAAAAAGGAATAGCTTTAGTAAAAAAAAGGCTTTCATGAAGTGATGATTCCAAAATTATGTTTTAGCTTTTTTTTGTACATGTCTTATATTTTAATTTATTGTGAATGTAGTCCAATTATGAGACTTATTATCATTTCTAGAAAAATAAACCTAAAATGACATATTCATAACCATAGCAAAGTACTATAATGAAGAGACTTGGATATTGAATTCATTATTTCTAAATATTTACAATTTACAGTTTTTGAGGTTGTCATCTCTGTTGTTTTTGATTACTTTTATGTACAGAATTGCTTAGCCATATAAAAATAGCAGAACAGTACAGCAGTTCTCTGAGCACTGAATGCATGTGTCAGTATCTTTAGTTTAGCATGTAATGCTAATGATGGGCTGATATAAGCCATTTAGACAAGATTTGTCTTGCTCACATGACAACTATTAAATGTCTTTACCCACAAATTATTCTAATTTTTAAAATTTAAAACATAATTTTATGTCAGCTACAAAGCAAAAATGCAGAGTTTACCTCATTCTCTATTATCAAAGACTTGTGCATGTGCCTCATATTGGATCTGCTTTGAGAAACAGAAATACAATCAAGAATATACAGTTATAGATTTGCTAAACAATAATAATATATACACTATTAACTGGAACTCATATACATTGCTAATGAGGATTTAAAATGATGTTACAACTTTGAAAAATGCTTTATCCATGTTTGATGAAGGTATAAACACACATAATATATGATTCTTCATTTCCACTTTACCCAGGAGAATATAAAACTTCTCCACTAAAAGAAGGAAGTATAAAATCCCTTCCTGTATTATTATTTATGTGAATGATTAAAACAAAGCAAAGATAGATTATTTAATCAATGAATAAAAATCTATTGACAATGGCATGGTTTGAGTAAGAACAACTTCCATTGGCTCATTTATTTGAATACTTAGTCTTCAGATGGTAGACTGCTTAGGATGGTTTAGAAGGTGTGCCTTTGTTGGAGAAGATGTTTCACTTGAACGTGGCATTGTAGTTTCAAATGTTCATGTCATTCCCAATCTGTGTTTGTCACTCCCCTTTCTTTCCCTCCCCTTCCTGTCTTTGTTTCCCCTCCCTCTCTCTTTCATCCTCTCCTTCTCCTCCTTCCCCTCCTCCTGTCTCTCTGATCTAAGTCATTCTGTCTCACATCTGAGTTCTCAGACACTGTCCCAATGCCATCCCCAATCATCTGTTCTCATGTCCTGAATCATGATAGTCATAGACTCTAATCTTTCAAAAGTTGTCTTGGTCATGGTATTTGGTCAGAGAAATGGAAAAATAACTAGAATAAGAAACGTACCAAGAAGTGGGATGTTGATGTGGCAAGCCTGACTATGCTGGCTGTCTAGTTTGTTTGGTTTTGTTTGTTCTGATTTAGTTTTACGTTTTAGTTTTTGTTTGTTTATTTTGTTTTTTTTTTTGTTTTTGTTTTTTGTGGTAGTAGGGTTGGACCCAGTATATGGTTGAATGGTGTGAGGCTTAAAGGGTCAGCCTAGTAACAGTTCGGCTGAGAGTACTGTTGAGAACAGTGTGAACTATGGGGCCCAGCTCAACAGTGAAAGATTAGGAGGTGTAGCCTTATCATAGGACTTATGACACCAAGGACAGGCTTTGAGATGCAAAGGCCCATGCTGTCTCCAGTGCCTCAATAAGAAATCCCTAAATTACCATTACAGGGCAGGTTGTGGAATTACTTTAGGATGTGGGCATGAGTGCAGAATTATCTTCATCTCATTGTACCACACTGTCTCAGCTTCTTATTTGTGCACACTCAACTATATAAGCAGATACTGGTAGTGCTTCCTTACTTTGAAACCATTTCTTTGCAGTGATATTTCAGTGAGTCGCATGGATATCAAAGAATTTTAAATATAATAACTGGTGTAATAAGAGGAAAAAATATCATGACAGCAGAGATTGGAGGGACCAATCACATGACAGAAAATGTGAAGTTCTGATGGCATTCACAGAAAGTTGCTGGGGAAACAAAGAAATTCTTTAGAAATTCTAGAAGCAATCAATCCAGTTAACTTGAACTTTTAAATTCTATTTAAATTGGAAGAATTCACCTGTTACTCTAAATCCTTGATGGTTGCATCAGAGAGAATACGGCTAATTTCAAAATAACACTGGAATAGATAGGAATTCTCAGATTTGATAGATAGATAGATAGATAGATAGGAAGATAGATAGAAATTAATAGATAGATGAATAGATAGATAGAAATTGATTGATAGTTGGATAGATAGATAGACAGACATGTAGGCAGACTGACATATGATAGCTAGATATATGATAAACACACGATAGATAAATGTTAGATGATAAAGTAAAGTGATAAATACTTTTATATAGGTAGGTAGATAGGTAGATAGAAAGATAGATAGATAGATAGATAGATAGATAGATAGATCCATAGATAAATAGATATATAGATAGATAGATACATGGATACATAGATAATTAGATAGATAGACAAGCAGGCAGACAAACAGAGAGATGACAGGTAGATAGATAGATGATAGATGCATGATAAATGATAGATGATAAAGTTAAATGATAAATAGTTGTATATATAGGTAGATAGATAGATAGATAGATAGATAGATAGATAGATAGATAGATAGATTTAAGGTTCATAAATTATGACAATGTAAGTTCCTTTATTTTAAATTACTTGGTGTCATTAATCTATAGTGGTTACCCTATAAAATCAACACAAACTATTAACAACTATATACATTGTAATTACATTTTTGATATTATAACTTAACTAATGATTAAGGCATTCAGGAGAAATTAATGAGTCATATCTAAGAGACCGAGCAGCACAGAATTTTTTATTCATAGAACTTATATATTCATAAAACTGTTGTCTATCAAATCCAAGAAACAAATATATTAACTTAATTAAGAAGTAACCCTCCTGAGGTATGTCCAGTACATTTTTCAATAAAACTTCAAAATATTGCTCAGGGAAATAGACATTTGCATAATCAAGAAAATAACCTATTTTTTACTAAGGAAGTTAAAATTAGGAACAGAGGCTAACTGAGTATTACAAATAAGGTATAGAGATAGTAAAAATATCGTGTAATTTATTTATATTTGAAGAGAAATAAAATGTATACAGCATTTTCTAAATTTAATATAAGTAAGACATTTTAAAATATAAGATTACTAATTGAAAGTTTTGGAAATTCACATGTAAAATAAAATTTTGTATCTACCTGGATTCTCATTACTGAAGAGGAACTTACAGAGTAAAATGACCTAAACTACAGTTAGTATATGAAGATGTAAATATTTATATTGGAAGGAATACTTCTGTGGGATTCTGTGAAAGGACAGAGTCTTAGATACATTTGTTTCACAAAAATGAAATCTTAAGTCACTTAGGCCATCAGAGGGGGAAATACATAAAATTCTGCACCATAGAGTAAGTCATGTGTGCAACTCACTGACTTGAGAGTATCACCAACAGAAAGACAGACAAAGGCTAATTTCTTTAACTCACAAAGCATGCATGTAAGATAGGCAAAATGGTTTGACTGAAAAATGGATAATTTGAATAAATATATTATTACAAATGCACAACACATCTTAGAAAAGTGTCTTGCTATGATGACTTTAAAGGTACAAAGGAAATTGCTTTTCTCCTTTCTTTTCTAGAGACACATAAATGGTTGGTAATAGTCAAAGCTTGTAGAGACTTGAATGAATCTACAATTTTAAATATGTTGATGCCAGGTAGCTGGATGAAAATTAGTGCTACTTATCAAAATCAAAGGTATGGATGCTGATTGACATAGGACCCACTGCTAGAAAGGTTGTTCCCATATTTACAAGCTCTGAACCTGCACTCACCACTACAAACATATAACTCTAATGTGAAGGGGGGAATGGGGACAGTACCTGGTGCAGATACAGTAAAAGGTAAAAGTGGGAAAGAAAGACCTCTGAATACCTCACTGTAACTAACTAAAATGTTTGCACCCAAGTTGGATATGAGGGAGACACATAAAAAATGGGCATAGGTTGATCGTTTAGTAACATACTAAGCTCACACTACATAGATGTCACATCAATAGAATACTCATGACCTGTCTCTCAGCTCATGTTTCTTAGACATCACAGAGAAGCTTTGAGAAGAACCTAGCAGATATGTATGTCATGTGTACAAAATGGTAAGGAAAATATTTTAATTAAATGAAATAAATGTGTCATTGTACAAAACTATAATTATGCTGTATGTATAAAAGGCAACACTTGAGGCATATTCATGGGTGTATTCTTAATATATATCTTTTTGGTAAAGGTTAGGATTAGAAAAACTTTATCTTAACCATTATATCTGTCAGAAATGACTGGTTTCATAAATAATTCCAAACATATGAGTAAACAGAACATTTTAAAGTTTCTTCTTTGTGCATACACAGTTATTAAATAATAAAATAATCATGAATAAATATTCAAATAAAGCAGAAACATTGTTTGTTTGTTTTATCCTTTGAGGGGAAAAGTATTTTGTGACCTGAGGGATAGTATACAATTGAATTTATTATAATTTAACATTTCAGTTTCCGCCCGAAGTCATTACAAAACATCATTTATTAAAGTCTAAGATGGAATCTGAATGAGGCTTTATAACCCTGTCTCTGCAGTGAGCAAGAGCAGGAGCAGCACTTTGATGACAGGGTGCAAAACTCTCCCTCACTAAACAGCCTGAAAGAGACATTGGACAAGTTTGTCTGTTCCAGGCATGGACATTATATTTGTTTGCTAACATCTTATCCTGTTGACAATCTGCATTATTTGAATATAGATGTCCTCACAAAATATATCAGTAAATAAAATAAAAGGCTACAATTAATGAACAGGATCACTTTGCTTCATCAGTTTTCATTTTCCATAAGAATTGGAAAATCTACTCTTGCTTTACCCATCAATCAATCAATAATAAATTAAAATTCTGTCTACCAGTATTCTTCATCAAGTTCCTAGACATTGCTCATATTTAATTTTTTTTCCTAATGAGATGTTTGAGATCGCCACAGTTTCTTCTCTCTAGTTCACAGAGGGTAGATGTTGTCTGCATTATTCATTAGGGAAAGGGTGGCATCTCTTGGTTAGACTCTACAGTCAAATCATTTCCCCTCACTAACCTGATGTCTCCCATAGACATTATGAATTATGGAGTGTGCAAATCTCTCCATTACAACAGCAGTGATTCTGGCAAGTTAGCTTGCTATTTTTATTAAATATTTTTCATCCTCCATGTGGGCTCCCAATTTTAAGTTAATTATAAAACAGAGATGAACACATATTCAATTTGTAAAGTATCTTTCCAATTAAAAATATTGTAGGAGACCACACCATATAAAATGGTTTCTGCATGGCTTCACACACCAAGATCCAATCAGTTACTGATAATTATGAAAAATGACACAAACTGCTGATCTACTGGAATGTTTTATTTAGTTGGAGCTGTAAACACTTTACACTGAAAAAGAATATCATTTTTCCGTTCATTGTTTTAGTTTTGTTAGCAGGTGTTCATTTGTATGCAAGTTTGTATTTGTGGGCACATGAATGCAGGTCATGTTTGAACTAGTATTTACAGGTATGAATGTGTGGGCATGTGTGTGGAGTTGTTTGTGGGTAGCTGTGAATATAAGGTGCAGGTGTTCAGGTGTATGAAGGTGTGCAAATATGTGCAAATCTATGCTCCTTCATCAAGTCTTGTTCATCAGGCACTACCTATACTATGTTTCAGACAGTGTCTTTCCAATACTTGACTAATTATGTTAGGCTCGCTGGCCAAGGAGAGTCAGAGATCTGTCTCCATCACTTCAGTTTTGAGATTAGAAGCACACATCAACACAATAGTTTCTTCCTTTCTGGGTTTTTTCTGCTGTTATTGTTTTTTTTTTGTTTGTTTGTTTGTTGATTTTTTTAGTTTTGTTTTGCGTTGTTTTTACAGGTTCTGTTGATCTAGTTTAGTCTTAGTTCTTACAAGGCTTCTCCTCAGTCATGGGATTTTTTTTGGTAATATATAAGTCTATAATACTTTAAAATGATCAGGATACAGATTTATTGGGTTATATTTGGGACACACACACACATAACCATGAACTTATATTATATTCTCAAAAATGAAATATCAGAATATCAGTTGTGTTATTTACTAGTTTAAGAAAGAGTGTATGTAAACATATTTTAATAAGAACTTGTAATTCTTGGATCACTCTTGTTCATCATGAAATGTAACATTTTGTTAACTGCAAGTATTCCTTTAAAATTGCACACAGCCTCAGGGCTAACTGCCTTTATTCTCACAACATTTCAGTTTACACTGATAGTCTTTTTAAAGTTAAAATTGTCCCTTTTACTTCTTTGTGAATTTTCTTTACAGAGCAATGTTGATCATTACATTCATGCAATAATCTTTGAAGTCAGCCTCTCTAAACTTCCTGACATACTTTTTTACATGATTAGTTTATTATTTATTGGATGGTAAAGAAGAAAATAATACTTTGTTGTAAACATTACAGTAAAATATAAAATCTTTTTTTTCTTTTATTCTCTGTCAGATTCAAATTGTTAAATATAGAAAAGAATACACATCTATTTCTAATTATTTCCAATTTAAAAGGGAGAAGCTAACATGAAGAATTAGAATCTGAAAGTCAAGTAGGCATTTTTTAGATTGGCTGCTAATTCAGAAATGGCCAGTTCATTCAGAACTCTGCTTTGAAAACTACGGATACTTTTATGTTTTATTTTTGAAAAGAACACATTGATTAGTAAATTTTCACGTCAGAAGATGTATGGAAAAGGGTGTCATATGCAAAATCCTTTGTCAGAAACTTTAGAGGACCAAAATTAAAATGTTCATGTTTTCATTTATTAAAATTTTAATGGGCTAAATGAGGGACTAATACGTTTTATTGAAGCAATTCATAGCTTTATCATTTTCCTCACAGAAAGTTCTAAAGCTTTGCCCAAGTCTCCTGATGTGTGTGATCCCACAACTTGGCTTCTATGACCCATTCAAACAGTTAAGCGTTTTGTCAGACAATAGATAATCACACTCGTTGCTTTCTCAGGGGACTGGAGTTCACCTATTGACCCTTCTATTAGATGATTAACAATATCTGTGACAATGCCAGGTCTCCCTTGTCAGGGCCATCTTCTATACAGCTGTACTCATCACATACACACAGAATCACTCCAGAGTATCTGTAACTGATGAAGAGGATCAGAGCTATTTTCTTCCCTTTATAAGCATATATATATATATGGTTGAAAATTTGAAGGCTTGAAGAGCATGCCAGAACTATTGCATTATAAGATTTTAACATCATATTTATTGAAACATGTGAATATTAGTTATTTAACACAAGAACTATTCATTGATTGTTTCTTTGTGTTTTCCTAGCTCTTACAATGTCAGGTTGACTTATCCTTTGTCCTCTTTTTCATGTGACTTCTAAGTGTCATCTTAGCATTCACCACTGAAGAAGGAAGGGTACTATACTGTGTGGGAATCTTTAGCAATCAAGGAGAATAGTGTATTACATGTTTAGAGTAGATGATGTTGGCTGGAACATAGCAATATGGCTGGTGACACAGTTGCTCTCAAATAGTAACTGGGAATTGAGTTGTTTGGATCATTCATAACAGTGTATTTAAAAAATAAACCCTAAATACTAAATTTTTAATACTCCAAGGACTGATTAATCACCTCTTTTGAATAAATAAAAAGCTGGTTGGATGTGGCTGCAACACCTTAAGATGGCTTTTCTTGTGAGTTAAGTTTAATGTTGCCTAGTTAGTTTAAGGGGGGTCCTTTAAATAAGCAAACTTTAGCACTGTTTGTTGGTAACATTCTGTCTGGGACTGAGGAAGACAGTATCTGCAAGTAGACTTGTGAGGTGAAAGCTATCAATGTGGTAGCTGAGTTATTAAATAATTCTGAGAGAATGCATTCTGAGGACAGGATGCCAGGTGCTATCTATTCAGTGCAGAGTTATGCTGGAATCAGGACCGGGGCCACTCTGCTCTGTCACATTGGATGGACAGCCCACTCTGCTCAAACGTAGGTAGAAATGGGCACTGCTTTTGTCTGGGTATATGCAATGCATGTGATGAAATAGATAATGTTCAATGCTACAACCACCAACCTTCCTTGGAAAAAAAAGTAGGCTTCATGCTGTGTATGCCAGTCAGCAAGGAAACAAGACAAACCTGGTAAATAAATGGCCTGTTTCTGCCACATTGCATTAACATGATACACACCTAGGAAATAACCTTCATGATCTTTAGTGCTCCAAAAAATGATTAAATAATCAAATTGGAAGGAACTTATATGATTAGTTTTTTCAACCATTCTGCTCAATTGGGGACCAGTGAATAATGACATTAAATTAATTGTTCTTTATCCTGATATATTTGCCATTAGTTTAACATAGACTCCTCTTCCACCCAAATACAGTAGGAGACATAAGTTAAGCAGCCCTCCTCATTAGCATAAATTGTTTGTTTGTTTTTCCCTGAGCAGAAAAGTCTTATCTTCCAGTGGAAGATTGCCTCCTCCTTGTAAAAAGCCCTATTGGCATCTACAAATACAGGCATTACATAAAAATGTAGGTAATGTTTCCTCTAAGAAATCAAATTAGAACAGAATAAATGAAGTAGTCTTTTCAGTACATATGACAAAGATTTTTCTAACATTACTGTATTTCCTAGGTATATGTATAAATGCGGATATCATACCCTACCAGCTGAGAAGACCATACTGTATAAGTGAGGGCACAGCTATGAGCATGTCTGAATATGCAGTATATGATGTTCTTTTTATCATAGCTAGACTATTCTCAAGGTCAAAGATTGGAAACCAGTATTGTGGTCTTGGACCAGTTCATTGATACTTTTTTGCTTCCTGGAAGCTCTGGACTTTGCTGAGTTGAGTTGATAATCATAACATAATCGTTCTAAATGGTTTGGGGGAATACCAAACAATCTCCAGTTTCTCAGTGACTTTTGGTCTCAAAATTTATTTCTTGCTGACATTATCTGGTAAAATCTCTCTTCTATCTTTTTTAGCTCCACATATTGAAAGACAAATTTTCTTTCAACCCATAGCTTCTTCATGGATGAAAATTGACAAAAAAATAAGCCATCATCTATGTGCTAGGAAAACAAAGCTATATGATTTCCACTCCCTTTTCCACTTGCCATGAGGAAATCACATGAAGAAAACTTAACTACAAAGTACTTAGGGACAGTATTTGTATTTGCTGAACCCTAAGGTTAATTGCACAAAAGTCTTTGTATATGGTTATTCTACAACCTATATATATCAACGATCTCACTGGAGTAGAAATTAAAGCTGTCATTTGTTAGGTTCCTCTTGCCTCTAAGTCATTATTCAGGGCAAAAGATGTGCTGTAATGTAAACATAAAGAACCCTGGTTACCAAGGGCAAATATGTTTTCTACTATATGATGGCAGTGAGAACTAAGTCTGATACTCCAAAACATATTTTAGTTCTATGATACCCAAAAGTAGAGTGGAGGGAAAGGACGATGCACAGGCTTCAGACATCAGTGAGTAATGAGCACAGAGGTAATCCACTGCTGCTCTCCTCCACTCTGAGGTGCACGCTTAAGCTGTGGGGAAGAGTGATAGGGTGAAAATCAACTACATACACTTGAAGCCTAGGTTACTAGAAGAATTCAAGTACTTCAGGGGTTTTCAAAAGCAGCCTACATAGGCATTGGGAGACACAGTGGAATCTGTAATGCCAACATCCCATCTTAAGAGAAAAAAAAATGCTATCTAAGTTTCTTGCTTAAATCACAGACTGAAAAGTCTACAGATCAGAACACATGATAAACCAAATAACAGTAATGATACACAAGGAAATAGATTCTTGTTTCACTGAGAGGAGCTGCATAATTACAAGATGAATGACATGAATAAACAAATATGAAGAGGAAAAGTATACACAGATAGAGCTAATACACTCAAGAAGTGCTACTGCATAATACTGTCACCATCGTAGTGAAACTCAGATGTTAACACAGAGTGATGCCACTTTGTTCAGGATAAACACCAGAAAGGTTTGAAGTGAAACTGAACTGACATAAATGATTAGATTCATGGCAAATCACAAGTTTCTAATTCTAAAGCTTTCAAGTTTGGACACTTCACCCTGCAATCCTTACATTCTAACTCTACTGTTGGCATTCGTGAGGTGAGCAGTGCTTAATCACTCATGAGAGGATAAAAGTAATGTCAATAAAATGTTTTCAGTTTTCTCGATATGCCAGGGCAGAGGTTAGTCTTTCTTTCTCATACAAATAGACTCATGTCATTGGTGCATCCTTTGATACACTCTTATTGACACTCACATGTCACTCTGCTGTAGCAGGGAGCCTGAAGGGTCACAGGAAGGTATGACAAAGTGCTCATGTTAGAGTAGTCTTATTAGGATAGATGATGTTCATTTTTATGCAGACAAATTCACTTCTAATATACTTGAGGGCTTTAAATTTCAAGAACATTTGATCAGAGTCTATGCTGAATCTAGCATGACAGAGGCCATTAGATGCTGAGAGAGAAGCCAAGAGCTAGAGAAAACAAGAGAGCATGCACATGAGCAAGGTAAGCTTAAAGCAGTACCGGAAACTCTGATTAACTCCTAAATAGATGACAAATGTTCTGCTTTCATAGATCAGATTAAAGGTTTGTAAATGTTTTAGTATCCTCTAAGATTCATAAGCAGTTTCTTGTGTCTTCTTCCTCCTTCTACTCCTCTTCATCTTTGTAGCCATCCTTTTTCCCTGAACTTTCTTCATTCTGAGAATACTTAAGTCATTGTAAGAATGCCACTAACTTCTTCCCTTTCTTCTTCTGTGTTCTGAAAATTGGTTCAGTTGGAGTATTAGTCAGGGTTCTCTAGAGTCATAGAATTTATGTATATAGTATATAGTAAGAAAATTTGTTGGTGACTTACAGTTTGTAGTCTAACTCTCCAACAATTGTTGGCAGCAGCTGTGAGTGGAAGTCCAAGGATGTAGCAGATTCTCAGCCCCACAAGGCTAGCAGGCAAAGAGAGAAAGCCTTTCTTCTTCCAATGTCCTTATGTAGGTCTCCAACAGAAGGTGTGTCCAAGATTAAAAGTGTGTACCACACACCAGGATTTGGAACTTGCTTTGTCTCAGATGACCCTGAGGTCAGTGATCTCCTTGCCATAGTGTCCAAAGATTCATAGCCTCTATGCCTCAAGATCAGGATTAAAAATGAGCCTCCCAATTCTGGATCGTGGTTCATTCCAAATATAGTCAAGTTGACAACCCGGAACATCCACTGAAGTTTATATGAGAGACGTTCCGTGGAGCTGTAAAGTGGGTGTGGTCAGAGAGAATAGAAAGAATCAATGTTGATGATTTGTAATGTGAGATTAAGGAAGACCAATATTGATGCTAAAATTCTTGAGATCAATTCTTTACAAACACATTGAAGGCACTCAAACTTTTGAAATAGAAAGAATACTTGATTAAAAATAACATTATTGCAAAGAAATATAAATCCAGCATAATGCAGATAGTAAAAAAACTGCCATCTTTTGACAGTCTATCTAATATATTTTGTTTTTTTCCAAGAGAACATACATTACCACAGTGTGTTGGTCATCTGGGGAACTGCTGTCTCTGGATATTTTTGAGTAGACATAAAGAAAAAGAGAGTACAGGAATGTCACTGAATGAAAGATCTGTCTTCTGTCTCCTTGTTCAAAGGAAAGATCTCATCAAAGGCTGGAAGTTGGGCACATACTTCTACAACCTCACAGAATAGATTCTAGGCCCCAGGACTGATTTTATGTCTAGTTCCACTTGAAAAGGAATATTATCATATAATGTCAACTGTATTGAATATATTGTTATACTTATTTACATCTTGGACTATATCGAACTAGCTTTCTTCTTGATGAAGACAATAATTAACAAAGAAAATCCATTCATATAAATAGAAAAAAATTTATATTCTAATGAAAGCTTTGTTGTGGAATGTCAGCACTTTGATATGTTTATTAAGGAGAAAATTAGTTTATAACTATACATGGATATAGCATTAATGCTAACTAATACTCAGAAGTATATCAATGAGAAATATTGTACTCTATGCCTAATGTAACACTATTTGTATTTATTTAGGCAATTACTTATAGTATTTTCTATTTCAAGGTTTCAAGGTTTGGACAATAAATATATCAACAGCAGTTTATCCTCTCCCATGACTCCTAGAAAGCCAATATGTATACGAGTACTCTTCTTTGAAAACAAAGGTCCTTAGCTGGTTTAAAACACAGTAATAAGGAAGGTAGAACTCAAGTCATCAATGCCAATTCAGCTAAAGACATAATATTATAACATTCCATTAATATATTATTAAGTTAAATTTCTAATGTAAATAGATACAATTATATATTTCTTTCTAAAATGTATTCCAAGATGTTTCTGCATATTCTTAGCAAATATTCCCAAAATATAATATGGTGACCTGAAAAGAAGCTATTACTCAGTAGAAGGTAATATGTTAAATAGCAAACAAGAACAGTATGGGTCCACTTGCCTGTATCACGGAAGTGAACTGGGGTCATCCTCATAAGACAGCATTGAGGCCTTAAAAGGGGCTTGTATTTGAAAATATTACCTGTAATGTTGTTGGTTAAAATTACTTTAGTGCCATCAATTTGTGTTTTCACTTTTCATATGACTGGATATGATTACTTATGTGTGGGTCATAAAAACCTACTGTGTTTTCAAAGCAGTCAAATTGCCTGTCAGCTGCTAAAAGGGCAGAATTAATGAGAAACCTACTTTACAGTCTCAAGATTAGCAGCCAGTGACTGTTTTAACAAGTCCCTAGAAACATACATAGAGAGGAATTCTTTGTGGCCCGACTGATACACAATGTTCTCTAATAATAAAATTCCCCTCATTGAACTGAAAATCAGACATGCAAAAATCAAAGGCATGGGGACATTTTTACACATCCTTGATTGGTACTAAAAGAAGGAAGACCAAAATGTTGATGCTTCAGTCCTTCTTAACAGGGAACAAAATACTCTCAGGAGGACATAAAGTGACAAAGAATGAAACAGAGATTGAAGAAAAGGACATCCAGAGACTGCCCCACCCTATCCATTCCATATGCAGCCAACAAACCCCGTCATTACTGCTGATGCCAAGAAGTGCTTGCTGACAGGAGCCTGACATGGATGTCTCCTGAGAGCGTCTGCCAGAGCCTTACTAATACAGATTAAGATGCTTGCAGCTAACCATAAAACTGAGCACTGGCCCCTCAATAGAGGAGTTAGAGCTGAAGAAGCGAAAGGTGTTTGTAACACAATTGAAGGTCAACATCAACCAACCAGACTCCCCAGAGCTCCCAGTGACTAAACTACCAAAAATAAATTACACACGGAGAGACCCATGGCTCCAGCCACATATGTAGCAGAGGATGTCGTTATCTGGCATCTATAGGAGGAAAAGTTCATGATCCTATGAAGGTTCATTTCCCCAGTGTAGAGGAATGCCAGGTTGTTGAGGTGGGAGTGGGTAGGTTAGAAGGGGGGCATTTTCCTAAAAGCAGAGGGAGGGGAAAACTGGGAAAGGGCTTAACATTTGAAATGTAAATATATAAACTAGCCAATTTAAAAAAAAGAAGTCAGGGGGATAGTTTTGATTCCTACTATTGCAGAACATCAGATGTTGAACAAATCTATGTTCTTGTAGTTTAAGAATAAAGCTGGGTTCAATTCCTCAGTTCTCCTTACACGTCTAATGTGACCATATAAATCCATTCTGCTAAGAAAGTGTAGGGAATAGTCCAAAAGCCAATTTCAGGCAAGTCCTTCCAAGGTGTTTATAACTATATTCTCCATTTCTCTAAAATTCATCTTCCCTTTCAAGGCACGGCAAGAACTCCGAAGACTAGGAGGAAGCTGAAACAATAAAATCAACCTGAATTGATATTCTAATAAGGATTAGAAAATTACACAATGCCGAGCTGCAGAGATAGAATGATACACTTCCAAGCAATGAAAGACAATTGTGGGAATTATGATGTAAGTAATAAAACTGCACATGGAAATATGGTCAGAAGGCAAAAAAAGAACTACATGTGAGTCTGAGCATTAGTGAAGGGACAGTTGATGGTTTATGTCCCAGGCACAGCTGGAAATGTGCAGTGCACCACTTTATGGAATGCCTGGAGGATCCCTGTTACCTGACATGACCGGAGGTCACACATGTAAGATGAAATAAGAAGCATATTTTTACATGCCCTGTATGGAGTGCTTGTGAAAGCTTAAACCCCTTTAGGATGGGATGGAGAGTCATCAACACATCTCATCTTCTGTCTTTTCAAAATGGAACACACCTTGTTTAGGAAGACACAATAGAAAGAGTATCTATTGACCACTGGGTTAAATGTGGAAACACTTTTTTTTTTTCTGTTCCAGAGCTATATGGTGTTAAGCTCTGTCCACATTCAGGAGGACGTTGTAATAGATTGCCAGTGATCAAACCACTACAGACAAAACCAGGGACCTTTCTGGCTCATACTGGTTCTGCTTCCTAAAATACAAGTTTTGAGTTGTAAAAGGAGATATTCACAAATTAATCTAAAAGATGAAAGTCAGGACAAAAAAACATTATCATTGGACTTCTGACACTTTAAAATTGGTGTTAACTCTAACTGGATGGCTTCCAAAATGATTTGTTAATTTAATGTGATATATAGAAGCCCAGGAAAGATGCCTAATAATTTAGCATCTGAAAAGATGCACGTGAAACTTATAAAGTGATAGGAAATATTAACTTCAATTACTACATTAATATGAAAAGAACATTTACAGGCATTTAACAAGTCTCTTATTACTAGTATGGGGTTCTAATATAACTTTATACATTGGAGGATGGATGAAAGTCAAAGAGAAGTTGACTGGAATTGGCTTGTTTCGAATGTTTTAGATAACTTTTGAATGAAAGATAATGCCAAATGGAAAAGCTTAAAATTTTAATTTGTCAAAATTAGTGACACTGAACATTAAAAAAAAAAAAAACAATAACAACAGAAGCTCACTCAGATAAAGATTTCGAGGAACATAAAAAGCAGGCAGACATGTGGTATATTTCATTTACCTAATTGTAGGATGTAGGTCAATGCAGAGCAACTTCCATATGTACACAGTACTCTATAGGTAGCTGGGTTGCTGAGTCCTGCTTGGCCATTTGGAAGGGATGGCATGACACAGTTCTTGGTCCTGAAGCAGAGCCCCAGTCAGGGGCCTTTACAAGTGTTAACAGTGGCTGGTTGTAAGGTTTGTTTGTATATTTTAATTTTTGTTCCAACTCCAAGGGAATCTCCTCTCTTCTAAGGTTAGTGACTGAGATAATCAGACTGCAGCATTCCAGGAAGTGGGGGTTTGTCTAACTTCCATAGCAAAATGGTAAATGCTTTGAACTTTGATCTTCTAGACAGTCCTTATGTCTGTGGAGAACTTTGAAAAGATGAGTTCAAAAAGTATAATTTCTCAAAAAAATATGTATATATCAGGAGCTTTACTGACATAAACAATAAAACAAAGCAAAAAAAAAAAAAAAAAAAAAAAACAAGGCCAAAAAAAATCAAAAACAAAACCAAAATAACAAACAATGAGTCAGCTTGTTAGAAAGATATTAAGGAAGGAGGTAAAGAGATTTGGGGAGTGGTGATCTCAGAGAAAGATCCATCCAGCTACTTTATTGTCTGTGCTTACAAAGGCAGGCAGGTCCCTGCATTAATTTGCCTCAATTAAAAGAAATTCACTTGATGTATTTGCAAAATCAAGGGGCTAAGGTCATAACATACTAATTAGTGGGATAATCAATAGGGAACCTGGGTAAATGATTGAATTGATATGTAAATAAAAGACTGGGCTTTGGTCTGCAAGAGAGAGGTACCCAGAGAGACATGCTTAGAGAACAAACAACGCTTTTTTAGGATATTTTTTAACAGGATTTCTGACTCTGATCAGAAAAATCCATGAAATTTTTCTTAGCAGCTTTTTCATCTTTGATCAGAAAACCCATGAGCTATTCAGAGAGCTTTTAGAATATTTTTTTCTAGCGCGTTGAGAGCTGTCTCAAGCAAAACATAAGGCTATTGACTTTGTACTGGTCTTTCACCACTCCCAACCATCCCCTCCTCAAATATCTCTGAAAACTGAAGCTGATTCGTGGAAGTAGGTAATTAGGTATCATAACAAGATGAGGAATAGATAAGCAGATAGATGAAAGGATGGAAGGGTGGATGGATAGATGGATGGATGGATGGATGGATGGATAATAGATGGATAGATAGATGATAGAGATGGCTGGGTGATTGTGTGTACAAATGGATGGATGAATGAATGGACAGACAGACAGACTTTATGAGTTATGAAGATGATCCAGCTGATTAAGGCATTTGGAATCAAGCATGAACATTTGAGTTCTGTTCTTAGAACTCACATAATAGCAGAGGACGACCAACTATGAGAAAGCATCTTGTCTCATATGATAATGACACTGTGGCACATATGCCATCATAATTTCCAACACACAAATACAGAAATAAGTTAAACAGACATTATTCTCAAATTGCAATCGGCAGGTTTATGCCAGTACATTTTCACCCATTCAATCTTGGATACATTTTCATGTCATTTACTTTGACATATATAATGTGTGGAAGCATTGCTGTGTAGGTTCTGATCTTGGATGTGAGGTCCCATGAACTTCATTCATATTCGATTCCTACTATTCTTCCACCTTCCTCCTCCTAGGTCTCCTTCTTCAAGATTTTTTTCCCTATTGCCTTTTTATATATTTTACAATTAAACTTAGATTCCATACATAAAGAAAAGCTTGCAATATTTTTTCTTTCTGGGCCTGCCTCATTTAATTTAAAATGATGATCTAATTTGCCATGTTTATGCATCATATATACTAGTCATTTGTTGAGGACTATCTGCAGTTTGCAATTGTGGTCTATTTCAAATAAAGCTGCTGTAGATAGTACTTATGAGTTTGTGGGTAAACATTAACTTTGATTTCTCTGTGATAAATGCATACATGAAGAATTGCTAAGACATATCATAATTGAATGTTTAGCTTTCTAAGAAGTAGCTGTCAAATCATTTTTCAAAATCACTGCAATTTTACATAACATTACTTGAATATACATGATATCACTTCACTAAGTCTTGGTATTTGCTTTTGTCTGTATGGGATGTTCTGGCAGGTACCTAAGAACATCTAGTGAGCTTAATTGCACTGACCTGATGTGTGAAACTGGTGAACACAATTGCATAAACGAATTTGCATCTGTCTGTCCTCACAATTCATGCGTCTGCTTGTGTATTTTCTCTGTTTCATTATTTTGGTTTGTTTAGTTTGTGCTGAGTTTCAAAGTTCTTTATATATTTCAGATACTATTCCTTATTTAGATATGCATTCAAAGCTGCTCTCTGCTCACATATTGCTTTTAGTCTCTGTTCTCTAAAATTACACTTTAGAAAAGGTTAAGAGTTTGTGATTCTGCATCTGGAGAGATGGGTCAGTGGTTAAGAGCACTGAGAGCTCTTCCAGAGGTCCTGAGTTCAATTCCTAGCTCACAACCATCTGTGATTGGATCTTATGCCATCTTCTGGTGTGTTTGAAGATAGCAACGGTTTGTTTATATGACTAAAATAAATAAATCTTTTTATTTAAAAGACTTTGTAATTCTAATTAAAATAAGTCTGTAACAATAAAAGAAGTAGGAAGGATTCGTTATTTTTTCATTGTGTAAGAATTTAAACAACAAGAGAAGCACAGTTTAAGGAAAAAAGGATTTATTCTGGCTCACAATTTCATGTTAAATTCTAGCATGGTAGTGAAACTATAACAGGGCACAAGGAAGCTGTCATGTTTTGTTCACACTCATTGAGTAAGTATTTATGCACAATCCTGCCTGCCACTTTTTTTTTTTTTTTTTGGTTCATTTAGGTCAAATCCCTGTGGGATGCTGTCATTCACACTTAGATTTCGAGTTTCCAGAACCACTCAGACATTTTCTAGGAAGAACTCCAGATGTGTGCTTTCATGGTGAACACACATTCAATTAAACTGACTTTGAAAGACAGCAATCACAATTGACTTTTATCATCAAATGATTCTCAAGCTATGGATAAATGTCTTTAAAGGTGAGAACTTTCTTAACAAAGAATGAAAGAAAACTTTGAAGCCGTGGGAATATTAAGTCACCTTGGGAAGAGAAGAAGACCGTACAGTTAAAAACAAAGAAGACTCGATATTTGGAGAGTAGAAAACAGAGCAAGTACTCAATGAGTCACTTGATACTAGAAGTAAGCTATGACTTTGGGTACTGGATAGCAGTCATAAGCTTGTGAAAATTATCTGGGAATATGGCTATTGCTTTGAATATGTGGAGTTCCAGATAATTTTCAAGGCTACATATACAGGACCTTTTAAATTAACTCATTTTCTTCATCCCATGTCAGGTTCACTGTTTATAAGCTACCATTAAAGTAAAAAGAAAAAAAAATCAGTGTTTCCCTAATCAGTACCTATCATATATACATAAGCAAACTTTTGCATGCCCACACACTCAAACAAAACCCACAAACATACTGAAGAGCTGAGTTTCTTTTATCTTGCCTCTAATTTTGAAATTTCTCAAGGACTTTAGTTCCTTTTCAAATCTCTTTCTTATCCACCATGCAACTAACATTTACCCTACCCAAATAATCTGCAAAGCGTTGTACAAAACTGTTAATTTGAAGTGAAGCAATGAATTATTTCATTAACGTACTTATGCTGCGGTTGGGAATGTGAACAAGGAACATACATGGTGTAGTAGCAGAACCAGGCACTGTATCTCATCAGAGAGACAAAATGTTTATGAAAATTTCAGGAAGATAAGCTTGATAAAACCTCACTTTTAGCTGTTACTCAACTTTCTAGAAATTGACACCTTAGTTTTATTTAAATTCAACTGCTAGCTGACAAAATTTTTTTCTGCAAAGAAAGTTAGTCTAGCTAAGTCATTGAATTTTAGGAGTGACATAGAATAGAGGAATTATGGCACAGGAAACATGCATAGACATGCCCGGAGTGCATTTCTTAGGCAATGCTTGTGCCCTTTATGTATTCATTCAAAATTAACAATTTCACAAAGAGAGTTTTAAGATATAATGGCAATCAGAATTACAGGGAAAAGGAAAAATTGCTTGGCACCCTAGTGAAGCACATAATATATGTCCATAACTTAAAATAAATAAACAGGTCAAAGTAAATGACGTAGAGTATGGATAAACATGAAGTCAATCAGTTAAAGAAGTAAGTTGTATGTAAAACCAAGTAAATCTTTTTTTAAAAAAAATATGAGCTAAATAATAATTGCTACTTAGAGAATCTGTGTCAAGATTTTAGATGGGAGAAGCTTAAGAGTAAAGTATTAAAGGCTGATAGGCAAAGCCTGAAAATGAGTGGCCTTTATTGACAAAGAGCAGACAACACATGCCCTAGATAGTCTGTGCTTTCTGAAAGAGTTCCAATGTGTTGTTATAGAGATAAGTGTAATCTTTAATGGTAATGCTGAGAGGTCATTGAGAAAAAGGCTATTGAAAGCAAAACAAATGACATCTGCTGAGGGAAGAAAAGGTATCACTTTCAATGGACCAGCACTGGGTATCAACCACAATCTAAAGCATGGCCAGTACAAAACCGACTCCTGTGTTTTCAGTGGCTTCTACTTTAATTTTTCTTTCTTTCCTTTTCTTTTTACAAAAAGAAAGAGAATACACCTGGTTAGTGTGGAAGAAAGGGGATCTGTGAGGATTTGGGGGGCTGGAAGAATGTTAGGGTACAGTAGTGGCACATGAACCTTGAGTTAACCAACAGCTTCCTAATTAGACTTTAAACTCAGACAACAAGAAGGAAACTTTATGTTGGAAACATAGGCAACTTCAAGGGTTAATGAAATCATGGATTTTGGAGGAGAATCCATCTCCATCATTTTACAAAATCAAGATAATCTCCAACTACATTATAGACCTTTATCCTATATCCACGGGGATAACTATAGTCACTGTGCCTCAGCAAGAAAATTTCTCTTTGTAACAGAGACCTCTACGGAAAACCATTACCAATGACAATCCAGAGTTGCAAAACAGTTCCAATGGATATATCTACAAAACAACTCATAGACCTAAAATGCAGAAGACATTGAGGAGTGTGAGGAGTGGCTAGAAGATTTTAAAAACCTGAGAAGAAAGGAGGTTTTTGCTTTGTTTTGTGTGTGTATGTGTGTGTGTATGTGTGTTTGTGTGTGTGTGTGTGTGTGTTTGTGTCAGAGAGAGAGAAGAGAGAGAAGAAAGAGACAGAGACAAAGAGAGACAGAGACAGAGACAGAGAGAGAAAGAGATTATGTTTTCTATCAATGTGAGAAGCTACCCTTACAAGTTCTCACCAACATGAATGCCCAAATATAAGAACAACACAACAACAACAACATCAACAACAACAATAGACATGCTAAAGTGGACAGAAAAACATTCATGAAGCCTCAACCCTAAAATAAGAAAAAAGAAAAAGAAAAAGAAAAAGAATGCTAAACATGAGAGGAATAATCTCAAGGAAGAGTTTGCCAATTGGTTATCAATACCAAAAGGCCATCCCAGAAAAACTGCATACAAATCACATTAGACTAAGTGAGCAATTTTTACTTAGGAATATATTTGAATATACATACATACACATGCATACACACACAGAGACACAACACATACATATTCACACATCCGCATCTCATGCACATTCACAACTGCATTCCCATACACATACACATATACATACATGCATGTCAGAACAATTAAGAGGAGAAGAATCCACAGATTTAAAGGAAGTCAATGAAAGATATATGAGATGTTTTGGAGGGTGGAAAAAGAAGATGTAAATGATGTAATTATATTACAATGTTAAAAATAAAAGAAATTTGATTATATATATATATATAAATGGATAAGAAACAATACAAAAATGACTAGGAAGAAAAGAATATTAGGTAGGCTACCTCACACATTGCTCTCTCACTGTTTTACTAGACACAATACCTGCGTCTAGTTCTTATGACTTCCACAGAACAGCAACAGCCTTCTGATATTCCTCCGTATATCTCCTGTGAATCTCACAATCTATCCTCTTCTAACTCCCCTGTACTTATTGATTTTTCTCAGCAAGCAGCCCCTGCTACCCAAGGCAATAAGTAGGACTGAGGCAGACTCCACTTCTCCTACTGCTCCTGAAAAGATCTAACAGTCTTTTCCACACATCGGTAGCTAAAAATTATTGTTTTTTTCTCTTTGCACTATGACCACATTCCAATGGACCAAAAAGATCTTCTACTCTTATGTCCCTAGTTAACTCATCCTAGTTATTCAGACTCCAACACAGGCAGCATTCCTGCTGAACACACCAGCTTATCAGCTAGGAAAACAGCACTGATAACTTCAACATAAAGCCAGATACATTGAATATGATGGAAGAAAAAGTGGGTAATAAACATGAATACACTAATTCAGGAGACAACATTCTGGACAGAAAACTAGATGTACAGAATTTTAGTTCAACAGTTAACAATTTGGACTGCATCAAACCAAAAAGTTTTTGTAAGACATAGCCACAGTCAGTACAACCAAATGGTAGCTTGCAGAATGGGAAATATATTCACCAACTCGACATCTGATGGGCTAATTTCTGAAATATGTAATGAATTCAAGAAATCAAATAGACATCAACAAACCAAATAGCTCAATTAAAGATGAGGTACAGATCTAAGCAGAGAATTGTCAGTAGAGGAAGGTCAAATGCCTGAGAAGCACTAAGAAATCATCAACCATCGGGGAAATACAAATCAAAATGACTTTGAAATCCCACCTTACACATGTCAAAATGGCTACAATTATTAGGACAAGAGATACCTCAGGCTGGAAAAAAATGGGGAGCAATACAGACACTCTTTTGTATCTGGTGGGATGCAAACTTGAAGAGCCAATATGGAAATCATTATGGTAGTTCTTCAGATAGTTAGAAATTGAACTACCTCAAGACCCAGCTTTACTACAGGTGAGAATATGTACACAGGAAACTCCATCCTACTGTATGGACACTTGATTAACCATGTTCTTTGTGGGCTTATTAACAATAGTCCAAAGCTAGAAACAACCTACATGTCCCTGAACAGAAAAAGGATAAAGCTAATGTGGTACATTTACAAAATAAAGTATTATTCATATGTTAAAAAATAGGACATCATGAAACTTGCAGGCAAACAGATACAACTACACAAAACTGAACACACACATACAAACACAAATCATGCTGAGTGAAGAAATGCAGACCAAGCATGACAAATATGATATGTATTTACCCATATGTGGATATTAGCTGTTGAGTAAATGATAGCTAATTTGTAATCTATAGAACCAGAGGGGTTAGGTAAAGAGAAAGTGTCCAGGGTAGATGATTCAGGGAATCTCACATGGAGGGGGAATAGAGTAAATTCCCCCAGTGTGTGTGTGTGTGTGTGTGTGTGTCTTTGTGTGTGTGTGAGTGTGTGTGTGTGTGAGTGTGTGTGTGTGAGAGAGAGAGAGATAGAGAGATAGAAAGGTAGAGAGACACAGAGAGAGACAAAGAGAAACTAGTGCATTACAAACATTCTGGAATCCTTGAACATTATCCAAAAGAATCACAAAGTGAGACTTCTAGTAGTGGAACTAGGATGTATTTAATTAAATATTTGGTCAAAGAGATCACATGGAAACTCCAAAATAACTCAAGTGGTTACAAGACAAAAGGCTGTTATCTGAAAACTGACAGCATGGCTCCATTACCAAGGAGAACACCCACACAAAACAGTCAATATGGAGAAGTTGAGTTTTTGCCTAGATGGAGCCTTCACTTCACTTTCTAATATCTTTGATATGGGAAGGTATTGTGCTAGCTACTGGAAGAGAAATCTGGCCACAATATCTTTGTCCTACAACCAGTCCTTTCGGGAAATGACGCCAGCATAATGGTAACACAGAACATGTGAAAGCAGCCAGCCAATTTCTGATGTCATCTAGGGCCATAGCGTGAGAAGAAATCCACTTCAGACATGCCTTGGGTATCCAAGAACTAGAGGATAGACAGACCAGAGATATAGGTAAAGAAATCAATAAAATAATTTCTGATGATGTTCTGCTATACCCATAAATATGTCCCTTATCCATTCATGACCAGAGAGGATTTCTCTGGCAACAGATGGTAACAGATTCAAAGACCCATAGCCATATATTATGCAGAAAGAGTCTAAATTAGAAGTCTCAGTCAAATCCCTCTCCGCAGAGCTCAAAGAATATAAAACCACAGAAGATGGAGCAGAAACTTTGTAAGAGCCAGAGTAGAAGGAAAAGTACCAGAACAAGGTCCTTGGAAACAACTAAACAAGGAGCATATGAGCTCCCAAAGACTGAAGTCACAAACACAGGACTTACACATCCTCCACCAGTACACAGTACACAGTTCTCTGTACATATATTAGAGCTATTAGTCTAGTATTTTTATGTGATTCTCCATGGTGAGAAGAGGTGGGTATGTGACTCTTGTACCTGCTCTTGAGGCTCTTTCTTCCTATTGGTCTACCATGTACTAATTTGATATGATGATTCTTATTAATGCATCTTATTATACTTTGTGGTGTTTGGTTCCTATTTTAGAAAACTGTTCTTTTCTAAGTCGAAACAAAGAAAGTGGTTCCAGAGAGAAAGTAAGGATGAGTTGGAAAAAGTAGGTGAAGGGGAAACTATAATCAACATATATTTATTGTATAAGAATAGTATATATTTTAAATAGAAGTGAGGGGGCACAACAAACTAAATAGATAATAAAGTAAGGCCAGGAAAATGTTAAATTCTAGGTCCAAAAATATTAACTCATTTTTTAAAAGATACCTTCTAGTAAAGTTAGTATTCCTGTTAATAATGCTGATGGCCATAACATTTAACATAGCTAAAAAAAAAGAAAAAAAAGAAAAACAAAAAACTATGTTATCATAAAGTTGATGGTTTGATTACACTTACTTTTAATCTCAATATTGAGGAGTTTATTTGACAGGACCCAGGGCTTTCAAGAGCTAGCATACATCTGATACATCTGATGAGTCCCATCACCAGAAATACACTTTTCTCAGAAAAAAAAAATGTTCCAAATCAGAGCTAACTTTGTAAGAACACCCTGTAATGAGAATGTTGTCAGATGATGGAAAGGAAAGTCCCTAAAAATATGTTGATCATCAAATGATCTTCAGCTTTACTTCAGCACAGGTAGATCATAGGTTTGCAATTCTGTGCAGTCCAATAAGCCAGTTTACATGGGTTTGTGATTAATGAGAATTCTTGTTAAACTCCCCTTTGTAACTATGAAATGAAAATATTATACAGTCCTACATGTTGTACGTTTTTAAATTTCATAGATTATCTATTTAGAGCAGAAAAGATGCTTTTTCTAGACTGCTCTATGAACATTTTAAGCCCTGAAAATTTAATAGCAGGGAGACAGGATTTTACAAATTCTTTTTTGAGATTTTTTTTTTTCTTGCCACTGTTTGAGTCATGCATGGATGTTAACACAAACTTGATCACTTGCTGGCTCTTGGGGTACCACAGGAGGTCATTTAAAACACAGGCTCAAGGCAAGGAGACCCATAAGAGGAGTGCTAGGCATATCACTGGAAATTTTAGAGGACCTTACTGTAACATAGGGGAAACAGATATTCGTTTTTGCTGAATAAACAATATGGAAGTCTTTGTCTGGTTGCAAAACATTAAGAAAATGACACTTGCTTTAGGGGAACGACTCTGGTGAAGTTAGATTTCCTAATTTGCAAGCCTTGGTTGACCTCAGTTCTTTGCAGGACCTTCAGTGTGAATCTTTCTTCCACAGTTTTCTGTTGTATTAATTAGTTTTACATACTTAAGCAGTAAATGCAAATTTATGTTAATCAACCTTCCCTTTTCATGCAAAGTAATATAAATATGCGTGCCCTAGATTTCTTGAAATGAATATAGTTTTAAGTGTATATGTTTTTAATTTAGTGAGAACTTTCTCTTTTGTGTTTTAATAGTTTTAAGACCACAAAAATGACTAAAAAATAAAAACATCATCTTAGTATTTTCTAGTAACCCTACCATAAATAATTAATTCAAAGCCCTTCAAATAACTTTCTTTAGAATCATCTTTCAACCTGCATTCCTTCTGAGAATTTAATGTTGGCTTTATGCATGGATTTTAATATGCTTCTAATTGAAGTCGAATGACATAACATCCTACTTTCCTTCCTTCTTTTGCTTGCTTCAAACCTGCCCTTCTTGTCTCTATCATACTCAAGTTGTCTGGCTCTCCAGTTAGTGACCTCTTTTTATTAGATTATTAGTGTTACATACATGTATATATTAGTGTGTTTATATATATGAACAAAATATACAAATACAACCTCCTGCTGAGTCTACTTCTGCTGCTGGTGTGTCTATGGCCTTAAAGTTGACCTCTCACTTTGAACAACCATTAATGGGCTCAGCCTGGGAGAAGGAGATTCTTCCCCCAGAACTCTCTTGTTGCCTTTGCATGTGTGTGTGTGTGTGTATGTGTGTGTGTGTGTGTGTGTGTGTGTGTGTGTGTAGGGTAGGGGGTCCAGTGAATTTTGTCCCTTCTATGACAGATCTATGGCAAGCAGAAGTCTAAAGACTAAAAATAAATGTAAAAACTGACTTCCATTTTCTTATTGTCTCGAAGCTCTGGAGTTCCTTTTTTTTTTTTTTTTTTTTTTTTTTCCGTTTTTTGGATTGTTTGTTTTCCAGAGAACCAATCTCTATTAATATATGAGGAAAAGTATCTTCTTTGTCTATCAAGAAAAATCTTTTCTAGTAATCATGATAATATAAGTATGAATGAAATTGATTTTAATCTCAATTCTAAATTTTTCTTTGTCCCTGTTCTATCTTCACCCTATTCTGCTCATCTATAAAGTATTCCAAATGCAATCATTGCTATTGTTCAGCCATTTCTACATGGTCATAGGTTTACTTATAATGTGAGAATCTGCTTCCATATTTACTGTCTCTTTCCTCTGACCAAATGCCTGATACAAAGAACACAACTTAATGATGAGTTATTTTAGTTCAAGGTCAGAAGGACATAGCAGCAGCATATAGCTGGTAACATTCAGAAGCACTCAGTCAATAGTTGCTGGAGGTCAAATGGCTTCCTCCATTTTCCCTCTTCATTCAGTGTAGAATAGCAAGTCATGGAAGAAACCTGTATGGAATGATACTATCACACACTCAGAGGACATAAAGATGAAAACACAGTTCTCACCTCAAAACAAGTACTGTATGGTTTATATTTGTGCCAAATATTAATGAGTATGGCCCAAGGTACAGAGTCAGGATTCTGAAGACCATGTTGCATTCTGGAAGTGGTTATATTAGAATTTATGAGATTTCAGAACAAAAAATAGTAACATATCAAAGATTTTGCCAAAGTTACAATGAAGCCAGGAGCACTCTCCCAATATCAGAAAACACCTTAAGCTTCTGGAATATAGGGTAAGCTTCTGTTTGTAAGACATTGAAAAAACTGAAAAGAGATTAAAAGTTGAGAATCAATGGGGTCACCCACCATCTCAAAAACATTAAGCCAGAATTTTTCCTGTCAAAAGGAAATGCAGGGAATGAAGAAAAGGCCATCCAGAGACTGCCCCACATGGGGATCCATCTTTTCTGCAGACACAAAACCCATACACAATTTCTGATGATAAGAAGTGCTTGCTGATAGGAGTCTGCTGTAGCTGTTCCCTGAGAGGCTTTGCCAGAGAAGGACCAATACAGATTAGCTTGCAGCTAACACTTAACTGAGCACAGGCACCCCAGTCAAGAAATTAGAGAAAGGACTGAAGAAGCTGAAGAGGTTTAGAACCCCATAGGAAGAACAACAATATCAACCAACCAGAACCCTCAGAGCTCCCAGGGACTATACACTAGCCAAAGAGCACACATAGAGGGACCCATGGCTCCAACAGCATATGTAGCAGAGGAAGGCCTTGTTTGTCATCAATAGGCTGAAAAGCTCTTGGTCTTAAGAAAGCACCTTTTTCCAGTGTCAGGGAATTCAAGGTTGTTAAAGTGGGAGTAGGTGGGTGGGAGTGGAAGCCTCTTCATAGAAGTAAGGGAAGGTGGGGTAGGAGGAGATGGGAGACAGGGAAAAGGGGATAATATTTGAAAATTAAGTATATAAATGCCATAGAGACCATGGGTCACTTTCCTCTGACAGTTTAGGACACTACTAAAGACAACAGAGGAATAGCCTTCACCTAGTGGTGAAAAACAGATTCCTGCTCTGATAAGCATGAGTTAAAGCACCTCTAAGTTTTTTTTTTGTTTTGTTTTGTTTGTTTTTTTTTTAAACAACATGAAATCTTCACTTGGAATCAAAGTAGGGATCTGTAAACAGGATGATGTAGAAGTATCTGAAGGCACAGAATGAAACTACTGTCTTTCTAGTTTCTTGCTGAAAACAAACAAACAACCCCACCCCACCCCCAGATTTTCAAAAGGATAAAGCCTGTCTGGACAAAGCCAAGGTAAATTATTCATGGCATTATGATTTAAGTTTGAAAAGAAAGTGCTCATCTGGCAGAATCCAACTTGGACCTCCAATTGGTCCAAGTGATGACAATCACAAAACGTTCTTGGACCATTGGTAAGAACAAGAGCTAAGAAAAGCTTCACTGGATCACACCCTGATGAGGACTGCTTCATTATGTATACCTTCTATCCTGTCCTAATTTTTGTCTCCTATAGCTCAGTACTTAAATCAGTACACAAAGCTGGCTTCTGAGAATGACCAGATTTCTGCACTCATTCCCAACATGACCATTGAGTAAATATCCATGTTTTTCCCCAGTGCTCATCTCATTAGACAGCAGATCCCATGAGCAACCAATCTTAGCCCACTGGGACTTCCAGAGCCCAGGTTCTTCCTAGGATTCAGTTTACAATGTTAGCTATCTAAACCGGATAAATAGATGTCATAAGGCAAGCCTTTGTGGAAAAGAAAAATTGAATGCACCTTTAAAGTTTCTGGGGACATTAAATAAAATCTGTTCTATTGCAAGGACTTGTCTAACATATTTTTGTCTGCCCATGGATGCTTTCTGCCATTATTTAGTGAGACAGAAAAAAAAATAGATATTTAATGGACCCTGAGGTAAGTCTTAACAATTGCCTTGACTTTGCACTTTTTGTTTTCTGGATGATCTTTGGAGCTGATTTATTTTCTTATAAATTGTTAAAAAGAACTAATGAGAGCTTACACTTATCTATCTATCTATCTATCTATCTATCTATCTATCTATCTATCTATCTATCTATATTTATGTCATGACCACAATTTCCCCTTCCTCCTCTCCTCCTGTTCCTTCCCAGCATCTACTCTTCCCTTCTTATCCCCATTTACACATCCATTTTTCTTCAGCAAAGAACAGACTTTTCATGGATACCAATCAGACATGTCCTGTCAAGGTACAGTAAGATTGGGTAACTCCTCTCCTATTATGGCTGGACTATGCAACACAGAAAGAGGAAAAGTTTCCCAACAGAAGTTAACAAAGTCAGAGACAACCCAACTCTCCCTGTTAAGAGTCTTACAAAAAGACCAAGCTCCTTAACTGTAACATATATGCCAGTGCCTAGGTCCATCCCATGAGGTTCCATGGTTGACATGTCAATCTCTTTGAACTCCTAAGAGGCCAGGTTAGTTGATTCTATGAGGTTCTTTGTAGTGTCTTTAATCTCTCTGGCTTTTTGTACCCTCTTCCTCAGAGTTCTCCAAACTCCACCTAATGTTTAGTTGTGGGTCTCCACAAAACATTCAAACTAAAATTTGTCCTGTTTGTAAGATGTACTATGCTGGGGTAAAGATGGCATAGAAATTGTGGGAAAGGCCAGCAATGACTGGTCCACCTCAAAACCCATCCCAGAAAGTGGCCCCTCCCCATTTCTTGAGACTGCTTAGAAGACTAGGTCTCAGAATCTGGATACTATAGAGACCTAGAATAGAACCAAACTGCCGAAAAAATGTCAATGAAATGATTTCTAATGGTATTCTGCTATACTCATAGATAGATCACTTTTTGTACTAAATATTTGATCCAGTTTGGCACTACGCAGAGTAAAGTAACAGAGTTATTTCTGCAGATGTCTATGCCTTTGTTCATTCTTTCTCATCAGTGATGATGAGCTTAACAGTCTGAAGAACCTGATGTCTATAGTCACAGCCCCATTTGAACTTTGTCTGCACAATGACCTCCTGCACACCAAGGAGAGACGTGCCTCACTATATGTTTCTGAGTATTTAATTGAAATTTTGAGGGAACATGAATCATCATGTTTAACATGAGGGATTACATAAAAAAAAAACTTTCCCATTGTGGAAAAATAAGAAACTTTGTTATCTCATTCAAGAGGTGCACATGAGCATTTAAAACTCTGCCTCCCACACATCCATGCTGAGAATTTTAGAGACGGGTAAGAAGGTTCACCATGTTAATGACACTATGAGAAAAATTCATATTAATCATCATTCTATAATGACTCTAATTCTGGACAAGAATTGATTCATAAAAATTGCCAAGGAACAGTATGGACATTTCTAGTACTTATAATCTATACCCCTGAGGTAAGAAATCTGACTTACACCTGATGGCACTCTCAAGAAAAAGCACCACAAACAGCTGCTTGACTTGATTAAATCAGCATTTTATGGTTGCTTATATGACATGTGAATTGGACAATAGGTTTGTCCATACTAAAATGGTTAGTGGTTCTAACATTGTTCATGTGGTCATAATTTCGCCATGATTATTAGGTTTAAGCAAAACTAACTTGATGTACCTCAAACATATAAATTCCAAAAAGAACCTTTATTTTGAAAACTGAGTACAGATATTGGTTTACCTAAATACTACATTGACAAATACATTCTATGTTATTTAGAAAGCATTCTATATAATCTTATATATGGATTATTATATGAAAGTAACTTCTTATTGGCAAATAATATCATTCTTTAAATGAAAACAAATTTAAATGCTTTTCCAAGAAAATTTAGGATGGGGTAAAAGTCCTAACATAACACTGCCAGTCATAATTATCACACCACCATTCTATGTTTAATATAAATGTCAGTTTTTATCAATTCCAACACTTTCTGCAAAATTCTAACTATAGGTCATCCTTCCTTTGTCACCCATTGTTTTGATTACTCTGCAATACACTCAAAGTCAAAGTCATAGCAACACTCATTTTTATCTTGCTAACTGTTTTATATTTTCCATGTAAAATTTTGTGTTTGTGCCTTTTGGCTTACTTCAGAAGCACAACTTCTCACAAAATTACCAGAACAGTTCTAAGTATCCAGGATTCAAAGGGAAGACTGATCCTTGAGAGTGGACTCCAGACATATACAGCCCAGGAAATATTATTTGCAAATGAGACTTTGGGATCAGCAAATGTAGCCCAGACTGGGTTTGGATCAGACCAACAAGAACAGATTTTTATCTCAGTGATAAGGCACAGGTAGTACCTCATTATGATAGCTAACAATATTGCCACAGAAAATTACTCTGCATGTGATACTGTCAGAACCAAAAAGAAATAAGGCTTAGGGTGGGGGAATATGCTTATAGTCACAGGTAGGACTTGGGAAACAAAGCAGTAGAATTGAAGATTTGAGGCTAGACTTGACTACACAGTAATGATACTTTCCTAAACAGAAAAAACAGACTCACTTGTGCCAGTCATTCTAAAAGTAACCAAAGGCACAGGTTATGGAGAAACAGCATGAATATACACATACCTGTCACTAAGTTCTTTACACTACAAATCTCAATCACCCATACATGGAGACCTATCTAACAAGGACAGTAAATCTGTGGAATTCATGTAACTGGATGGTGTCTGACTCCACTTTCTTCTATAAAAGTTTTATAGTGAAAATTCTACATTCAGATGTATATATCTGGCTCTTTTCCTGAACATGATTCTGTCCTTACAGTGTCCTTATTCCCATGAACTTGCTCGTCACTGGGCCAGAAAATCAATAAACTGCATTATTCAGGAACTCAAGATTAAGGAATTCTCAAATGCAGAAGGGAATGGAAGGAAGTACTTGAAAGCTGCTTTTGTAAAATGCACTGGGTAGCATCTGGTCAAACCAAGTAATGAAAGGAGAGTGGGGTCTTCATTTTCATATTTGTCTTTATTTTCTGTTGGTTTTTTGCCTTGGCTGGGGCTCAGTGATTAAAGGTTATCTTTACCCTTTCTTCTTGAGCCATCTTGTATTCAAATAGGAAGAAAACCTTTCAAACCTTTCAGAACAAATCTTCCTGACTCCTTGCAACCCAGATGAGGGTATTACCAGGAAAGACATGGCTATAGCATCTTGAAGCAGATTTGGTACTGTGATAGGACCAAGATTGGTCTTCTCATTTGAGGACAATGATAAGGACTTTTTGGACCATTTTTATAACCAGAGCTGGGACAATGGTCAGTCAGATTACACTTTGACCATGCCTTCTTAATTACATATATCTGTCATTCCCCTACTCTTTCTGGCCTTAAAGATATAGGTCCTGTTAGTACCCAAAGATTAAATTGGAGTTACTGGATCTCTTTACATGTTCTTTTTTCCAACGTGGCAGCACCATATAAATCTCTCCCTGCTTTGTACCATTTCTCCTCTTATCTGATGTATTGAGATGAATGACTAGTTCTATCCTGAACTATAAATATGCATTTTATAAGTTCAATCGGTTGAAGTGGAAACAGATCCTTTATCATTATTGTTAGAAAACTAATCTCACTAAAAAGGTTGTGTTACCCTGTGAACACATTTCAGTCTAATAACTTCAGAGGCTAAATCTAACCTATGAATGTGGGGGCACACAAGCATTTGGATTATGGTATATTATATCATATTTACCATTTATTCCCTTTATGTTATCTCAACAACTATAAGAAATTTTGTGAAGTATTTCGAAGTTAAATTAACTTTTTGAGATATTCTAGACTCAGATTGACTTTTTGAAGTGTAAATAAGAACTTATTTTCCCAATGTCTTTATGAAGGCATTTTCTATCCCTGTAACAGTTAGTGTAGGATCTTCCAGTGGCAAAACAGTGAGAACATAAAAAATATTCTATGAACATTTTTAAATAAATATATTAACATTAACTGAATGAATCAACAAATAGACATCAACATTTTATTGCTGTTTAACAAAGTATAAAAGCTGTTTTAAAACACCACTGAGCTATCCATTATTATAAACATCTCAATTTTTAATTGATGATTTGATACTTTTTAGTCTATTCAATCTGATGATTCATGGTGTAGAAATACCAAAATGTCTTGCTGAGGCTTTAAATTTTCAAGTTTATCAGTACTGCATAGAATCTTTTGGGCTGTTTTAGTCTATCACAATATCATTCTGCTTATGGAAACAAATAATGGTGCGCAATGGCATTTAGAAACTAAGGTTGGTTTGGGCTTTTTTTTTTTTTTTGTTATGTTTAATCTAAGAAATTCTGGGTTCTGCCTGAGGAAGTTATTTCTGTTATCTGTGTTACTAGGCTTTCCATCAAAACAACAGATGCTTGAAGTCATTAACATACACAGGGAGGGATTATTTTAGCTATCACCTTTGGAGATTTTAGTCTGTTATTGTTTGACCTTGCTGCTGTGGTTCTGCAGCAAAGCAGCATGTCACATGGGAGCATGCAGTGGAGTCGTCCTTCTCACTTCATGGACAAGGCACAAAACAGGAAAGATTGGGAGTCCCACCATCCCTTCCCACTATGCCCTTCATGACCTAAAAGCCTCTCACTGAGCTCAATATTTTAAAAGTCTCACCACTTTTGGACATCATTTCTTTGGGGACCAATAAATTACTTTTTAGAAATGACGGGAGATTGAAAGCCCAAGTACAAAGGTACAGGAGTGGCGTTCATAGTGGTCTGCAGGCTTGCCACAGTACACTTGTTTTCATCTTCTTCTCTTTGTTAACTGATCTGAGGGTTCTGGATTCTGAGCTGTTTGAGAGATAGAACTTCTTATAATCTTTCAAGTATTCTCAAATATATTTGTTTTGATTTTATTAGTTAATTCAAACATCAAATGTTCATTAGTATTTACATTTCCTAATAAGGTAAGAACTATAAAATTACTCTGCTTAGTTTGACTGATTTTCTGATAAATATCATATAGGAATTTCACTTTTGTATCCTTAGAAGTTTAAGGATTTTTTGAAAAGTTATAATTATTTAGTTGGTTTGACTAATTAGATGTATAAATAAATAGTCTGTTGATATTCAATAGGTACTTATTAATTATGATTATATAATTATTATATGCCCATATGTGGGAATTTCAATTTTCTTAGGGGAAAAAATTGCTGCAAACCTTGCATCCCTACTTCGGTTTTGAAATTCGCTAAGCTACAGGGCTTGATGGTTCAAGGCTTTTAGTCTCAGTACTCCAGAGGCAGAAGTATGTATCTCCATGAGGTCAAGGCCAGTTTAGCCTATATAGTAAGTTCTAAGACAGCTAGGATTATCTAAAGAGACACAGTCAAAAATGAAAGAAACTAGAAAAGAAAAGATGGTGGATTTCATGATGAAGAATGAAGAGAAGGAGGAGGCAGGAGAGGAGGAAGAAGAATAGGAGGAAAGAAAGAAAACATTTACTGAGCTAAATTTTAATTAAGGCTTTTGCCTTCAGTATAAAAACAATAAGGCTTCCTTTTTTTAAAAGCTAAAATTTAAAAAGGCACAAACAACATGGAATACAATTATTCTCAAAGCGGTTTAAGGTAATGACTCAAAATTTCTCATAGGAAAACATTAGAGATCTGAAAACTGTGGTGCTGAGTATTACAATCTCATTTTAGGATAGTTCTTAAGCTGGCATCATGAATCAGTAAATCATCCTGTATAGGGAAGAAGACTGAAACTCAGATTCTTAGCTTCACTTAAAAGATAAGTAAATCTACAAAATAGTTCTGCTCTTAAGGGGGTCATGATGCTTCTAAAAACAAAGCAGTTTGCTGTGAGATTGTGTCGAAAGATACACCAACAAGCCTCACTCACATAACTGACTAAACTTAAGCTCAAGGAGGGAAGAAAGAGAGGAGGAAAGGAAGGAAGGAAGGAAGGAAGGAAGGAAGGAAGGAAGGAAGGAAGGAAGAAAAGAAGAAACATAAGCCCATGTGGATAGTTAAAAGTTTATGCAGCCTTAACCCTAAACAAATAATAACCGCAAACAAGTAAGAAACGCTGAGAGTAAGGAAAACTAGTCTTCCTCAGGAGAGAGCACACTAGTTGGCATTACAGTCAAATGGTGGACCCTGAAAACATATGCAACTATCATTGTTCACACAGAGTAGGATGTAGTTAGTAATATGTATATATATATATATATATGCCTATGTCTATGTCTATATCTGTGTGTCTATCCACCCATCAATCTATCTATATCTATCTATCTATCATCTATCTATCTATCTATCTATCTATCTATCTATCTATCTATCTGTCTGTCTATCTATCTCTATATTTATCTATCTATCTCTATCTATCTATCTATCTATCTATCTGTCTATCTGTCTGTCTATCTATCTATCTATCTATCTATCTATCTATCTATCTATCTATCTATCTGTCTATCTGTCTGTCTATCCATCTATCTATCTATCTATCTATCTATCTATCTATCTATCTATCTATCTATCTATCTATCTATTTATCTATCTATGTACACATGCATGTGACACTAAGCAAGGATGGTTACAAAGGAAGGTTTGGAGGGAGAAAATGGTGGATGGAGATGATGCAATGTTTTTATTATAATCTCAAAAATTAAAGAGATAATAATAATAGTAACAAAAACAAAATTAGAAAGAAATTATGACTTTACAACAATCCCAGTACTTGGTGACTTCACAGCAGTCCCAGGACAGGGAATCCTATAGGAATAAGTTGAAAGGCCAAGTTAGAGAGCTAGAAGGTAAGTAAAGACATGGGAGGGCGTGACTTTGGGAGAGGGAGTAGGGAAACTAAAGGCAGCCAACATTACATCCACCTGTATCTACCCACATATGAACAGACATATGTGTGCGAGAGGTACATACATGTACAGGTACTGTGCTTACTGACATAAGAACTGGAATAATCTGTTTTCAGAAACCAAGCTCCCCATCCTATAGATCATTTTCTTTCTTGTACTTGCTTCATCTTAATTCCATAATTGTAAGCTTAGTTAGCAAAATGGAAATGGTCTTAGGTATTTCATGCAGATCGCATTAGTGTATAGATATGTTGGGTGGAGTGAGGGGTAAATCACATCCTCAAAGGAGGAATCAGAGATTTCTGTGGCTATATCTGTGTGTCTAGTTAGCAACATGACACATACTCATTTGCCATTGTGATCTTAAGAATTGAAATTAGCTTTTTCTGCTGCCATGTCTGATATTTGAGAGAAAATTCTTCAAATTTCACATTAGTATCTTTAACGGACATGATTTAAAGCAGAAATATGAGGGTAAAGACCTCTGTGAAAAGTCATTTCTTAGATCTAGCTTCTAGGATACTGGAAGGTATGGGGAATGCAGGAATGATGCTGAATCATGTCCCCAAAATTGCTAACCAAAATTATACAAAATATATACTTTCATGTTAATATTAATATTCCATATATATCCATTTGTATGACATTATCTCCAAAGTGTCAAAAACCATATCTTTAATATGGGGCACATGATATAACTTATACTCTCAATAGTACCATGCATATCTCTCCTGACATTAGAATAGCCTCCAGTGTCTAATCACTTCTCTCAGTAGAAGAAATTGTACAGGAAATCTTTTATTGTAACTAACATATAATGAAAGCTCGTGGTGAAATGCATAAATTAAGTCATACAGTTTCATCTGAAACAGGTTCATATGAACTTATTGATGAATGCCTACCTAGAAGGAAATGACTTTGTTTCTTTGCCAAAACACAATTAACTCTATTGACTAGACTAATTGAGTGAAATAGGTCCAGTAGGCATCAGTTTCTCCACTAATGACCTTTTGATATGGTTTTTATTATTGATGAAATCTGTAAATTAACAGTATACTAGCAATAAGTCACATGAATGGAGTGAAAACAAATTGCTCACAATGCAAACTTCAGTTTATGGTTCTTTGAGATCTATTCACTAAAAGAAATGGATTAAAAAACCCTGAGAATTAATTGAAATAATATATGATGATATATTGGAAATTGCCTCATAAATCTTTCATTAGTATAGAATTGTCATTAGTGAATATCAAGTAATCATTTTTCTACCATATGCCACAGATAGGACAATTTTAGTAACATTAGTTCACTAAGTTTATAACAGTTCTAAAATCTAAGCATTGTTTGTATGTACATTTTATAGATAAAAAAACATAAAGATGAGAGAGTTCAGGTAACTTGTTCAGAGTGCATGAGACTTTGGTGACAGCTGTTGCAGAGTCACAGTTCAGTTTGGAAATCATGGATTTAATCATTAACCTAAATCTCAAAGACACTTCTCTACCAGATAGTTATGACTACTCTTGGTTGTCAACTTTATCATACCTGAAATTAACTTAAACCTATCCATTGGGTACACTTCAGAGGGACTTTTTTTTCCTTAGGTATATCTATTGATGTGGTAAGACCCACTTTTAATCCAGGAAATTGTTAGGTAGGGAAATCCATCACTAGTCTGAGCTACAACTCTTGGGTCATAGAAGGAAGATGCCCTCTCTCTTCATCTGCATACACTCACTATGATTGGCAGATCTATCCCTTCATTGGTGTTAGAACCTACTTCTTCATGATTTTGATACATATTCTTAACCATCTGAGACATCTGACCTCATTGGGATTAAAACCTTCTAGATTCTTGGACCTTCCATTGGTAGACAGTCATTGCTAGACTAACTAACTGGACCACAGTTTGTAAGCCAATAAATAATTCCTGTGTGCATTTGTGTGTGTGTGCAGATATGTGTGTGTGTGTGTGTGTGTGTGTGTCCTGTTTCATCTGAGACAGGTTCATATGAATTTATTGATGAATGCCAAGAAGAAAATGACTTTGTTTCTATGTCAGAATATAATTGAGATACTCTATTGACCAGACTTTTGACTGAAATAGTTCCACCAGGTGTCAGTTGCTCAAACTAGTGGCCTTTTGACATGGAGTTTCTCATTGATGAAATCTGTAAATTAACAGTATACTCACAATCATTCAAATGAACATAATGAAAAAAAAACAGCTTACTTTGCAATATATAAAATATATAATAAATATATATTACAAAGCCAGCAGTTTTTTCACTACCTTCATGTATATTTGACATATTTCTAATTTATTGTTAATATATATGTATATATATTACTGAATATATATATATATATATATATATATATATATATATATATATATATATATATATATATCAGTTCTTTGCTGTTAAAGAACTGTGGCTAATACTGGTGTTCTTAGCTGCCATTCTCTGCAGATTAAAAAACCAGATCCTTCATATACATTAGTTCAGGGTAAATACTAAAAGTATAGAAGAAGGAAATGGGAATGTAGCAAGGAGTGATGAGACAATAGCAAGACCAAGATTGAACAGGACATACAATTATTGTGGTCTTTCTATAATGTAAATCTAGATTGCCTGGGTAGTTACAGAAGCCTCACTGGGGTCACCTGCAGTCTTCTCTTCTGACCTAAATTTTTTGGCTCCCTGTAACCCTATCTTAGGAAATATTCCAAGTTCTTGCATCTGTGCATTCCTAGTGCCTACACTGTCTCTCCTACTAACTTTAGCTTAAGCTGTATTATCACACCTCATGCAGTCCTTCTGCATGTTGCAGGGCTTCCCAAATGACTACTAGAGCTAGAGCTCTGTGAATGGCCAAGAAATGCCTACTCATCCCAAATAACCATGAGTTATAGCATTCCACTCCAAGCACCGGAGGATTTTTATAATCCCAGATACCTAACAATCTCTTTTAGGAAGCAACTTGTTCTGTGTTGAATGCTTACTTTGTTTCTACACAAAGTTTTGATTTGTAAAGGCTATAAAATAATTCCACTTGCTACTGGAAAGCATCCTGTCCTACAGGCAGAAGCAAGAGTGCAGGGCACAGTGGACAGTATGGAAAGCCTACTGATGCTGCCAGGAACTGTGACCTGCTGTGGGTGTGTGCTTGGTTTGAACCTTATACTTATGAATGCATTGAATGTAGATCAAATAAAACTAGCTCTATACAATTATAACTGTTACCACTGAGTGCACACACACAGCAAATTAGAAAAAAAAAACAAACACCTAAATGGTATATTCTCCGATAAAATAACAGTGGCAAAAGCTGTTCATTAAAGCAAAACTTAAAGCCACATATGACTAACTTGGTAAAAAGCATGTATAAAGTCAAAATATTATGACTAGGAAAAGTAATTTTCAAAAGTTATTTTAAAAGAGCCTTTCTCTCAGACAATTCACTTGAAAAACATTACATGAGCCACTCTTATTGTAACAAAATCCATGTTGATAGGAAAGAAAAAAAATCCCACTGATTGGCTTCGTGATAGATACTCCAAAGCAACCTGCTGTGTTCCTGGGAGGAAATGGCTGGCTCAGTGAATTCCAGGGAGTTCTTTCCTTCCGCCCAGAACATGGCGTCTCTCCTGCCAACACCTGCCAACACAGGTGCAGACAGGTTATAAAAAGCAACTTGATCGGTTACCCACCAGATCAAAGTACAGCATGTACCAGAAAAATAGAAAAAAAAAATGTCTGGAAAACCGGAGTCTTAACCAAAAGTGGTCTTTTGGGACAGAAACAACAGATGTGCTGAAAACTCATGAACAGTTCACTATAAATGTCCTCTTGTTCATCTGTTGCAGAAAGAATTGTACAGGGCTAGCCAGTCAACAAGTCATAGCTCTTGCTACTTACAATAACTGGCCAAGATGAGAAGTCTCAAGAAAATGAGACGGGCAGACTTACGTTCAGCTTATGATTCCATGTGAGTGCCCCAGAGCCCTATAAACTGACACAGTAAACAAAGAGCATTTTGTATGTGCCACCTTTCCACATGCCATTCATATTTGTACACAATTACGGAGTGCTGAAACTGAGTTTGGTGGTCCAGTGACTGTATTCTTTTATGGATTAATCTATTTGATGGACTGTAAGTTTCACAGTTCCTTAAAAGAGAAATTGCTAACTTTTGCTGGAGGCATGGACCAAAATGTTCTTACAACTTCTCTAAAGATCAGCACAAATTAGATTGTTCTTTATATCTAGAGAAGCATACAAACAAGCCAGAGTGGGAGAGAATCCTAAAGGGTTTCTGGCTCTCTCACCTCTTTGCCACCAGTGCACATAAAACCTGAACAGAAGATCTGCACCTTGAGAGTGTTATCAAATATAGGTGGTTGGACACTATGCACTTACTGCATACCTGATAATGTATAGCATCTGAACTTCAGGAGGTCTTCATAAGTTTCAAAATACTCTCTGAACACTGAAATCAATGGGTTCAAAGAGGCTTGCTTTCTTAAAACGAAAACTCATCATCCACAGAGACTTTTAAACAGCATAGAGGCTTCTTCAATTATAATACAATTCTACCATAACCCTAATGATATTTAACCAAACAATACTATATGAAATATCTTTATAAAATATGAGCCCAACTGGAGAAGAAAAATCCTGAATTTTTGAGAAGTTAGGCACCAGTGTCCCCTGGAGTGTACTCTACGGTTGCCATTTTCTCATGACAATTTCTTATCAATAGTGGCAATTATCTTCAGAAGACATAAAATACATAATATTAAAAGTATACTTAGAATTTAAAAAAAGAAACAAAAGCCTAAGTTGACGCATTAGTCTTTCTGTACCCAAGTGCAGTGGTTAATATTTAACAGGCTATTACTAGATTTGCATACCAAAATCTTTGATTAGAGGTTTGAATTGTTTTACATTATGAGCCTTTGATTTTCTGGCCCAGAAATAGGTAGACCATGAATTTGAAAGGGTTAAATACTATTAAGAAATCACTTGCTGTTGTTAACATTAACACAAGCTGTAAAAAATAATCATTTTAAATGATTAAATGCTCTTCTGTTTGAATCCAAAGCCAATCCAGACTCAATGCTCAGAGAAAGAGGAATTTACTTCAAGGTTTTATGGATACATTAGTTTTTTTTACACCATTTACTTAAAAAATATGTAGCCAAGAGCTGTTTTTCTACACTTGGTGGAAATAATACAATTTTTCCAACTAATACTTTTTTAAAGTATTTCAAACTACTACTTTGAAAAAACTGATATCTCTCACACACAGAAATGTGGTCTTTCTGATCAGCTTTATAATTCATACCAACTAGAAAATAAGTCAAAATTTTGTTCAGTCATTTTCTAGGATGAAGGTTATAGAATTCATTTGTTTTTCTGCTTTGATTTGTTTTGTTTTCTTGTTTACAATGGTAGTACTTTCACAGCTTGATAAACTGAATGTAGCATTATATTTTAGCTTATTGTTCAAAGTCTCTGAAATCTTTTGAAAGAATCTTTCTTTGGCATGTGGACAGGAAAGCAGACACATGTGGGCACTTTTGGCATTTTCTGATGTCATCATTTACACATTAGATGGTGTTTTCTAGATTAGTATGTACTATTTTACACAGGAATATAAAAAAGATATGTTTATCTTAGAAGAAAACTCTATTTCCTATTGGAAAAATTTCTATATATATAAGAAAGATGTGCAGGTCCTAAGGTTAAACACCACGAAAATCAGCAAACAGGCCTGAAGGTTAACCATAGAGATGCAGCCTTAAATACAACATCAAACTTCATTTCTTACATAAACATTTCATCGATTAGACACAGTGCCTTGCTAATCTCTAAAGATAACTTTCAGTGTTAATTTTTAAAGCATCATAATGGATAATATCAGATTTCACATGTCAGAGAGTGGAGTATGAGTCCTGTAAGAACCATGATAACAACTGTCTATTAATACTGAGTCTAAGCTGTGAATAGTCTTAGTTGTAAAAACAAAAAAAAAAAAAACAATTCAGTGCAAAGAAAGTATTTTTATAAACAGACAACCTGAATCTGATTTGAAAGGAAATAATTCCTATTTGAAAACAATAACAGGAATGGTTTGAAATTCTGAATATAAATGACATTTCTTAGTATAATTCCTAATAAAAACACTCTCATTATGTTAAGAGTTCATATGAAAGTAGTAGAAAACATGGATAGAAGTGATTTAGTGGAATACAAAATCATATATAGTCCAACTGTGATGAAATTAATAAAGTATTGATGGTTATGATTGTATTATGGGCATGTACGAAATTGGAGAAATATGTTGTCAAATCTACACAAGGCATTTCTTTTCAAGCCATCTGTATATAATCAACCCTTCTTTTTCCTCTGAAGCTTACACTGAGAATCCCTGGGGAGCAAGTGGCAAAACAAGAACCAGAAACCTCACTGGCAATACAGAGTGGGTGAATTACTGAAATCATCATCAAGATGATGCTGTTGCCATTCTAAGTCAGAAAGATTCACAAAGTTCTGTGTAGTTTAGGCACTCGGTGTTGTGCAGGATGAACTAAATAAAATGGGAAAACAACCCTTTAGACACATTGACTAATACATACACAATGAAATTGGTTGTGTGGTCTAATTCAATGTTGGAAATATTCTATGACTTGATGACATTGGCCATTTTTGTTTCTGTTGTCAGTGGCTCACCTTGCTTTTCTTATTTTGAAATATCAAGTTATGGTAGCTCAGTGTTTGATCACATGAGATTACACAGGCTCAGTGTGTTTTTTCAATGTTTTGACAGATGATAAATCAATATTTTCATTTTTATAACTATAAAAAGCTATTATTGACCCAGTTTTTACAGAGAGTGGAACAAATTCTGTACTGACTGAAATTTGTGTCAATTTGACATAAGCTAAAGTCAGCAGAGAGAAAGATGCTTCAGTTGAGGAAATATCTCCATGAGATCCAGCTGTAAGGAATTTTCTTAATTAATGATCAATTGGGCAGGACTCGGTCCTTTGTGGGTGTGCCACCCCTGATTTGTACTCCTATGTTGTATGTATATATACATGTCTAAGCAAAGAAGCCAGGAGAAATGAGCCAGTCAATAGCACCCCTCCATGGCCTCTGAATCAGTTCCTGCCTCCAGGTTCCTGCCCTCTTTCAGTTTTAGTCTTTATTTCATTCAATGATTGACAGAAATGTGGAAGTATAAGCTGAATAATTTTTTTCCTCACCAACTTTCTCTTTTATCATGTAGGTTCATCACAAGAGTGATAACACTAACTAAGACAAGTTGGTACCAGAAGTGGGGTACTATGTGTCAGACCTAACTGTGTTTGAGAAATAGTTGTGGCAAAATTTTAGAACTTTGGAATAGAAGTGTCATTGAGTGTTAAGAGCTCAAAGGGGTGTTTTTAGGAGCTTGGAAGATAAAAATACTGAGAGCAGTGTAGAAGATGGAGGCCTGGTTAATGACAATTCAGAAGGAAATTTAAAGACTTAGCAGGGCTACTTGCTACTTTGAATTAAGGTTCTGTCATTCTGATGAGCTGATGGCAAAGATTCAACCACTATTAACAAGAAACAAGTACCACTGGAGTGAAAACTTTGTTCACTGAGAGAATTAATGTTTGTTGTAGTAAATATTTTATATCAATTTAAGAAGTTATTCCCGTCTTTGATCATTCAGTTCCAAGATAAAGACACACAAATTTTATATTTATAATAACTCTTATTCAGCACTAGAGCTGGGCAGATTAAAATCTACATCCCCATCACTAATTCTGAGTTATAACTTGCCATGTTTCATCTAGGCAGCTATTAATACCAATTGACCAGACTTCATAGCCAAGTTTGCATGACTCATCTACCTCATGGTGTTGTCTCTTTTCTCTACCTTCTCACTTTCTTGCAGTCTCTGCCTCTGATTCCTATCTCTGGATCTAAAACCTTGCCTATTTCTCTTCTGCCCAGCTACATGCATCTATATTTACCAACCAGAGATAACTTGGGGGGTGAGGTTACATAGCATCACTTTGGTCTGTGTGAGAATCTTCTCCTTCCTGAAGACCACCAGTGCCAGTATTTAGCATTATAACACATGGGAACAGAACAAACTTCAATAGACATTAGTTAGCTGGAGCTAAGAAATTAGTGGTAATTAAGAAGAGACCAGCTAGAATGAGATAAGTTCTTCTAAAAATTATTTTCTGAGAGCAAAAATAAAGCTGTGTTCCAGAACTGGCCAAGGTTGGACTTAGAGCTTGCAGCTGGATTTGGAAATGTTTAAGATTCATCCAGATGATAATGGTTTTGAAGATATGAAGGGTTAATGAAGAGCAGTTGTGAAATAGCACTGGAACAGACAAGAAGAGGCTATTTATGAAGGTAGAGACACAGTGGCAGTTAAAAGCCCAGTAACAAAGGGGTTATGCAAAGGAATTGAGATTTGGCACCAAGAACAGAGCCCATGAAGGGCTATTGATAAAATGTACAGCCCAGTTTCAGCAATGGACCCCAGAAATTTTGAAGATGCCAGTACCATGGGGTGACTTCCAAGAGCAACAGGGTCCAGATGAAACAGTAAAAACAAGGTAGAAGTGTTGCAGAGGGCCGAGCTGAAAAAAGACCCAAGCTCTTTGGAGGAGAAAAAATCATGAGCAGATACCTGACATTGGATGGTTGGAGTTTATTTTTGCTTTGATTTGATTGTGACTGTTCCCTAATTTTTCTGTCTTGAAGTAAGAAAGTATTTGCCAAGAACCCACAATTGAGACACTTCAAATTTGACTTTTGGTTATATTTTGTGGAGCAAACAATAGAGACACTTAGACAACATTTTAAGAATTAAGTTTGCATTTTAGAGGATATAAACATGACTGTGAAGTTTGTAAAACTAGGAGCTCTTTATTTGAACTCAAATAGTTTCTACCAATAAGAATAAAAATTAATTTTTTACTGTGTGTGTATGTGTGTGTGTGTGTGTGTGTGTATGTGTGTGTGTGTGTGTTGTATGTATGAGAGTGTCTGCAAAGGCCAGAAGAAGCCATTAGATCCACAATTGGATTTACAGGCAATTGTGAGTCACAGATTGTGGGTGCAAGAAACTAAACTCCAATCCTCTGCAGGGGCAGCATATGTTCTTAATCTCTGAACCATCTTTCTGGGGCTCAAACTCTTTAATGACTAGATTCTTATCATTTTTAACTTCTGAGATTGATTAAATACATGACTTGAGAAATTGTAAACCAGAAGAACTTTAAATTCTAACATAATTATAATACAAGCCTTGGATTATTGAGTCCAGTGTTTTTAAAAATGTTTTGTGTGTATTTGTGTGTGTGCATGTGCACACACCTGCGATGGAGAGTATGAAAAAAATCATTTTCTGCTTTTACAACCTCTATTAATCTTAGTAACATTTTGAAAGTTATAAGCGTAACCATTGGTCTTAATACTTGGAATTATACTTATAATTGGGAATATATTAAATCATGTTTTCTTTTCCCTTCAAAATTATATTTTGATATGAAACTTGTGTGGCTACTCTGGAAATACATATGCTAAATATTGAAAAATGCTAAAAATCATTCATCGTATGAGTCAGCTATATCATTCTTGAACCACTAGCCTGCAGCTAGTAAATGCCCTAGGCTGTTTAGAAGGCTACAATGAAAATACCATATAATCTGAGGAGAAAGAGAAGTCTTAAACATTTGAAATTAGTATTTCAAGTTCTCATGGCAAGCCTTAAGATTGGGGTCCTAGGAAAGACACTTAGACACTCATGGATAATCTTCTTGCCATTTTCCTATAGCGCAGAGAAAATGTTTTCTGGGCTTTCTTTGGTAAAGGGTAATTATCCCATTTATGACCTAGTCTTAACTTCCTTATGACCTAGGAATAACTCTTCTAAATGACTCTGGGTTCTTCTATTATCTTGTTGATTAAGACTCCACATGAAAATTTTAGAAGGTACAGATCTTCAGACTATGGCAGCCCCCAATAGGGGTCCTATCATGCTTCAAGGGAATAGATGAACTGAAACAACATAGAAGGCTGTAAAGCAATAACATCATGGACCCCTGTCCCTAGGATTGGGTGATGAAACATTAATACTGGGGACTTCCCTGAAAAACACTAAGGCAGCTTCATAAGAAGAAGAAAGCTCCTTCTTATCTGGAGGATTATTTATGCTCTGACTAGCCTCATGAATAAACTTCAATCTTGCAGCCCTCTGAGCTTCATCAGTTTCATTAATTGTGTGAGCATAGTAAACTGGGCTGACATCTTGTTACTATGAATCTGCTTGCTCCCCCTGAAAGAGATGAATTCAGTTCAATGGTAACATCTATACAGCAGATGATTTCTCTTTTAATATCCTTCCGTTACTGTGACAAAACACCTGGTCCAATTCTTAATGAAGATTTATTTAGACTCAGGGTTTTGGGGGTCCGATCCCTAAAACATAGGCCTTGTTTCTAGGGTCTGTGACATGATGACATATCATCGAAATGCATAGTAAAAAAATATGCTAACCTCATTGTGGAAGAGAAGAAGGAGAAAATGAAGAAACAACCATGGCCCAGTCCCCTTTAAGGGAAAGCAGTCTAACCCAAGACTATCCATTCCTTACTTCTAAAAGTTCTACTGATTCCCAAAAGTGCAAAATTTGGCAATCAGACCTTTACATTTTATGTCTGAAATTTTCAGTAGTTCTCCAGGGAGACTTGTGTCTGCCTTATTCATGCCACAGGGTAAAAAGCAGTTGGGATTGTCAAAAGATAAGCTCACAACCACAGCAGTGTAAAACTCCAATTGGTTTTAATTAGCAATATCTGTAGAAGTGATTTTGGGTTCCAAGGACATGAGCAGACAAGGTTAACATCCTAGAAAGAAAAGTTTTGAAGAAAGGAAACAATATAAAACTCATTATTTGGTGTTACCAGGTTCTACCAGGTTACTTTTCTTAGAGATTTGGATGCAGGGAGGGGGAGATCCTTATTTTACCAAGCATGAAATGGATAACAATAACTGGAATGACAGGAAACTTTAGTGTAAGGGACTCCATTTGACTTGGTTTATTAGGACCTAATGAGTGAGCAGTCTAAGTCAATGATTTGTTGTAAATGTCATTTAACACCAGTTTCTACAAATGCCTTATACCTGCACTTAATACAGATAGAAATGTCTTGTATGTCTTTTGGATCGGATTGTCCATATATCTAGAAGTATTATAGTCAGGGTACACTTTCCTCAAATTGTCTGTGGCATGTATTGTTTGTTGACATAGATAAATATTTATGTAGCCTTTTTCTTTCACTTTATGTCATTTGTTATGGCAACAAAGGAGAGAATTTCCTTCAGGACCAGAGTTTTAATAACAACTACATATATTTGAGACAAAAAACAGTATAGTTTTCTAACTCAAGTCCATGGAACTTGGTCTGTTTACTATGATTTAAAGAAATAAGAATTGTCTCAAAACAAAATACATTAACACATGGAAAAGCTCTGCCTGGTAAATATGAAATCTATGTGGAAATATTATGACATTATTAAGTGTGTCTTGCTGACAGTCCTGAAAAATATTCAGTGAGTAAAAAATATTCATTTTTGCCTTCACAGTGTATATATACTTTCTGTTTTTCAAGAGCTAATTTGAAATTTGACTTCTTATCCTGAAAGAGCACATATCTAGTGTTGGAATATGCTCTATATACTCTGGTTCACAGAGGTCCTGGGGACATGGCTAGGGGCTGTCACCTCAGGCTGAGGCTCTTGGTCAAGGAGTCAGTGCCTATCGGTTTTGCCTCCCTTGTATCTATTCTCTTTTGAGGGCCATGTCTGGCTTTTCTTATAGGGTAATTATTTTCACCAGTGCCATGGGGTTTATAAGGAATGCCAATCAAAATTCTTTTGTATAGTTTGAACAAAATATAAAGTAATCACTTACTAAATCAAACCCTATACAGCAATGATATATTGTACAATTCCACTTTTAAATGAATGAGACAGTTTTGAATAGTAGTTTGCATTACTTCTGGATCCAAATAAAATGTTGGAGGGAGGGGACAAGGATGAGTAAGAGAGAAAACTTGGATGGAAGAAGACAATGATGAACTCTGCTCTGTTTTTTTTTTTTTTTTTTTTTTTTTTTTTTTTTTTTTTTTTGTTTGTTTGTTTGTTTCTATACAACCTAACCTTTAAAATTAACATTTTTCTAAAAATAAATTAAGTATAAAAAGTATCTCATTGTGAAAGGAGGCCAAAGTGAAAATGGGCAATGTAAAAAATTGAAGGGAATTAAAGAATCTGAATACTTCTTACATTTAGATTGAGAACTGATGATATGCTATCTTTCCTCTTAAGATACACACACACACACACACACACACACACACACAAACACACAGACACACACAATAGTATTGTGATATTATGATAATGATCATATGGGAATTGTAATTGTGTCAATATTTGTCTTAAAAAACACTGTAAATTTCTTTAAGGTGGTTACCTATAGAAAATATATGCCAGAGGTCTTTGATAACCAAGACATTTTTCCAATGCATTGGCTTATTAATGGTTCTAAGCATGAAAACTCATGCATGAAAGAAACAGCTACCTGTAAGAAGAAAAAATTGAGTATGAATAAATGAGAAATAAATTAAATTGGAATATGAATGATGCATCTTCTTTTAACAAACAACGTTTACCACCAATGAAGAAATACATCATAATCTAGTGTTTGTTATTAAACAAACAAACTGATAATTGCTTTGAAGGTATTTAAAGAATTAATGAGAGTAATGATTTGTCAACTGAAAGCGCCATGCCTTTATTTTATGCAAAACACTAAGTTGAAATGAACATTGTGTGTGCAATCATAGAGTTAAGATATCCTATGATATTACTTTGATAAAAACAGTTTTCCATAAAACTCCTCTTCTTATCCCATACTTGGTGTAACAAGGGGTGAGCATAAGAATAGTCGTTTTTAAGATGAAGTCAGATTTATGTCTGTCAAAGGTCAGAAACAGTCAATCATTGTGCTCTCCCCAAGCTGTTATCTACAGAGAGCCCAGTCACTAGTACCTGCAGTGTGAGTTGCTCTGTACCTCATGCTGAGCAGTGGCAGCCTCCTGCAGGTTGTAAGGAACCCTGCACATGGTTTCCTGGAACATGCTCAGTTGAGGCACTTGGGACTATACAGCCTCAGGGACCAACAACTAGGAAGATGCTTGCCTATGCCTGGACATGGGCTCAAAAATAGCTTCCTAGGTACTAATCACCCAGGAAAACAAAGAGCAGCAAGCAGCATGAAGCCACTGATTCTGTACCACCAGCAGCAATAGCTGCAGAGCCACATGCTGTCACAATGTTTATTTTTATCAGTGACCCCAACACTGTAACAACCTCTACCTGCTGTACCCTATATTGGATGTAAAATAAATTCACATCAGGCTGCTGAGTGGTGATTCTTCTCTGGACACAGTGAAAGTTTCATGTTAACTGTTAGCAGTAATAGAACAAAATGCACTGATCATCCAGAATGTGTACTTCGGAGACCTGAAAACAACAAAATAGCCTAGTGTATTCTGAGGCCTCTATATTCATTCATTTTAAGAAAACATTAGATGCTTTCAGATAACCATCAGACTGAACACGGGGATAGCAATGAAGGAGCTAGAGAAAGGACTGAAGGAGCTGAAGGGGTTTGCAAACCCATGGAAAGAACAAAAGTATCAACTAACCAAACCCACCACAGCTTCCAGAGACTAAAACACCAACCAATGAGTTTGAGTGGAGAGACCCATGGCTCCTCGTGCAGAAGTATCAGAGGAGAGCATTGTCTGACATCAATAGTAGGGGAGGCCCTGATGTATTTCCATCCTAGTTTTTGAAACAAATTAGCTCATTGTACCAGGAGTGCATGAGGTTTGTTAGTGTGGCCAGTGTTCCCCATGGATCCTTTTGTCACTATGCCCTCATTACCTAGATTAGAAATGCACAGTACCTAGCTTCTATGGGGATTCTGAGGATGAAACTTAAGTCCTCCTGCAAGAACTTTAGGGAATGAACCATATCTTTAGCTCTATAACTAAGACTTTTAATTATGAGTTTATTTCCTGGCATGTATCCTAATCACTTTTACTGTCAGATAAGTCTTCCATAAATATTTTCTAACAGGAGTTGACAGACAATGACAACAATACTAAAGAGCTTCATAGAAATTAAAAGATTATTAACAGCATTTATCATTTCAGTTATTTGAAGGAGCTTTACAAGGACATTCTGCTGACTCTATAAACTATTTAACTTTAATACATTAGGCAAGAAGAGGTTTAAGATGTTTAAATATTCCCTACATTGTTTTTTAAGTCAATGGAATGCAGAATTCATCTAAATTGGCTCTGTTCTTCCAACAGGAAATGATAGATTTTTCTGAGAGTTGATTTCTAACAAATAGCATATCTAATTACTCTTTGCCTTCTTTGGAATTTTAATGAATAACTCTAGTAAATGACTTTAAGTCAAAAAAGAATTTGAAAGGCAAGTTGATCGATGTGATTGGCCAATGTATTTGACATTTGTTCTCTGCAAATATTCTGTGGTAGCAATTAAAATAGCATCAGCCACAAAAACAAATCCATAATTTAAAAATAAATTTGAAACCATGCATTTTTTGTCTTTTAGGAACAGCAATGACTTCATTGCAAAAAACTTCCTGAGGATTTCTGACTGATAAAGGTTTGTTAGAATTAGTGATTCTAAAATGCTTGGGTTCCCCAAGCAGTCGTTATAGTACTAATATTGTCAGCTGTGTTCATTATTTTTACTTAATGATATTTCTACATTGAAAATCCACAGGGAGTATGATATGAAAATAAGGAATAACACTATACACTTTTAATTTCCCAAAGCCAAACAATAGAAAGTTCTATACTAGCAATGTCAGAGCAAAACAACCTGAAAGTTCTAACTGCACAAAGTGGAATTCAAGAAGAAAATAAATATACCTGTAGTATCTTCAAAATGATTCTCAAGTCTATCCTGGTATACTGATAGTAAGAATTTTATTGATAGCACTTAAACTGTTTATATGAGAGGGAAATAAATAGTGGCATGCCACAAAATATAATTGTTCTTAATTTGCTAGTTGTTTGATCTTGTTTTTTATCTGTACCTCAATCGTCCATGTTTGTGTGTACGCACATGAGTGTGTACCTGTTCCAACCAGAGGGAGATCAATGATATCCTTCAGGTCCACATCCCTTTCTTCGCCTTGTTGGGTCTGTAATTCAGCAGGTAGCCAGTGACACTGTTAGAAGACTGTGCCACCATCCCTGGCCTTTCAAAACAAGACTTCTGAAGATTGCTGTCCTCAGGCATCCAGGACAAGAGCATTGCTGCAGGAGCTATCTCAGTAGCTCCTCTGTTGCTATTCATTCAGAACATAACAACAGCAAACAACCACCTTAGAATGGTTTGTATCCTCGTTATTCCTCAGATGGGACTGTTTGGTGGGACTTGCAAGTAGCAAGTAACTTACCTTTCGTTTTATGGATTATCAAACTCTGTCTATTGTTACTCTTTACTACTATGATATCAAAAATATATCAAACAGTATCAAAAATGTTATGGGCATAAAAGGGTTTATTTCCCTGGTCATAGTTAATCCTGGGGTAAAATCAGAGCAGGAACTCTAGACAATAATAACATGTCTAGATCTGGAGGCAGGATCTGATGCATAGACTATAGAAAAATGCTACTTATTGGCTTGGTCCCCATGGCTTTCTCAGTCAGTTTTCTGACATAACAAAGAACCACCTACCAAGGGCAATACCATCCACAGTGAGATCAGCCTTCTTTCAACAATCATTAAGAAACTGACCCCACAGACTTCTCTATAGCTCAATAAGATGGGGATATTTTCTCAATTGAAATTGCTTATTTTAATATCACTGTAGCTTGGTCAAGTTAAGGAAAGCCAAGGAACATACATAGATAGCCCAAATGTTTATTCTACTCACAAATATATGAAAGTCATGGCATTCCCAGAAAAATTTCGATCCAAGCTCTGGATCCTTTTTGATGGAGAGAATGTGTGTGTGTGTGTGTGTGTGTGTGTGTGTGTGTGTGTGTGTGTGTGTCTTCCCACCTCTCTCTTTCTAAATGCATGTATGTGTGCATTCCTCCTCTTTGCAAAACTTAGGGAAGAATACAATATTGCTTTGCCTGACTTTTTATACTTTAAATTGATGGAGGGAGAAATGAATGCTCTTAAAACTCTAGAGGAATTCCATAATTGTGTTAATATGAAAAAGAATGAGGTACCAATAATGATACATGAAAACAAGGGAGCAAACCCAGCAGTACACTTAGTACTTTAGGCTTGTTAGTAACTCTTGTACTCTTTTAGTTATTTTGCTGGATTTATTTTCCTGTGTGTGTAGTGTATATCCATCTGTGTGGGTACAAATGAGTGTGGGTCCATGTACACATGTGTGCACAAACAGAAGTAAGCCCAAGGGTCTCTCAGTCAAACCCAGAGCTATCGATATGGCTGTTGTTGCTAACTAGCTCCCATTGGAGATACCATGTGTCTTCATTTTCCAAGTGTGAAATTATAGGTATTGGTGTGGTTTTAGGAATTTAGACTCCACTCCTGTCCTCATATATTCAAGAACTTTAACTGCAGAGCTGGCTCTCCACTTCCATTTTATTCTCAACCTAAGAGAAGCAACACAAAAACTATAGGTGTCAGCTTTCTTTTATTAACAACTATTAGGAATTTCATAGACTTTGCTCTGACATTCCGTGAATCATGAATCTTTCTCCTTAATCTCTCCATTACATAACTTTGTAGTAGCTTTTAGAGAGTATATGCTCTCTAAGTACATATGCTCTACATAGTTCAATAAATATCACTAACAATTCACTATAGCTGTGTTTACACAAGATTTTTGGATGACTGTGATGGTGGGAACATTTACAAGCCTAAAACTTAATGTGATAGTCGGCATATAGCATACATACATATGTTTGCTCAGGGATTGAAAGAATTGTGTTAAATATAGAATCCATTAGCTTGTGTCACTGAGCCCCACCTACAGCAAAAGAAAAACCTGGAGAATGGTTCCATCAATAAATGAATTTATAAATGTCAGAAAAAGAAAAGGAAAAGATTTTACTAATAGGAGTTTCTATCATAAACTTTGAGTGATTATCTTTGAGTGACTCATAAGCCCTCTCTTTGCTAACTCTCAACAATGTGGGTCCCAACCCTTTGTTGATTTTCCCTTAGCAGAACTGAGAGTTGTATTTATCAATGAAATGATAGCTTGATCTTCAGGTGACCTCCTTCCAGAAACTTGGTACATCTACTTCTATTTCATAGATGCATATCTGTTGATTTGCTGCTGTATGTGAACAAGGAATCTTCTGCTATGACCCTAGCTGAACTCACAGGGGATAGGGCCATCTCCTCATGGACTTCCAAACTGAAAACTTTGAGAGGGATTTTTCAATAAGCCAAGTCCCTCTGACAGCTGCCATACACAAATCTATTACTCAAAATGGAACACACTGCACTGCAGACTTTATTCTGTGTATTTAATCACACTCCAGTGGAAAATAATGGCTGTAGATTATTTTCTTTTAATGACTAATTTCAGGCATTTTGTAGCACAGGACTTTGCATCAGCTCCCTCACAAAGCCTAATTTTGCTCCCTCAGGGCAAATGCTTAAGTTTCCTAATATTAATTTAGACACAACTCCTCATCTAAATAATTAGTCTCTATATAAAATGGGCAATAAACAAAGTTTAAAATAAGTAATGAATGAACCTCCTAAATCAATAACATTGATTTCACACTCTCCTAAAATCAAATTGAGCAAGAGTGATTTTTTTATTGTAATTAAAGAATACAGTTCAAAAATGTGACTGACCTTTAAATTTTTTGTTTGGTAGAACATCAGGAATGTGTAGCCTGATAAAAATTATTTGGAAAAACTAAAGCTATAGAGAAAACAGAAAAAAAAAAAAAAAAAAAAACATTGTTTTAGTTTGAGTTTGATTGCTATGAAGAGACATCATGACTGTAGCAACACTATAAAGAGAAACGTTTAATTAGAGCTGACTTACAATTATCATCATTGCAGGAAGTATGATGGTATGCAGGCAGACATGGTGCTGGAAAGATAGCTCAGAGTCCTTTATCAAAATTGATCAGCAGGAAGAGAGTGGAACACTGGTCATGGCTTAAACATCTGAGACCTCAAAACCCAGCGACAGACTTTCTTTGAGAAAGCCACATCTACTCCAGCAAGGTGACATTTCCTAGTAAAGCCACTCACTACTGATCTAAGGGCCATTTTAATTCAAACCACCACACCAGTATTGATCATCTAAGGATGTTATAACCAATTTTTTCTGTTTTCAGAGTTCTTCTCAAAATTGAAAATGGAGTCCACTTAGTTCTTGTATTATCCACTGGAGACATACAGCCCTTGAAAATTCCCAACAATATACCACCTGAAAAAATTGATGGACTCCAATTTCTATAACTTTTCTAACATTGTTTCCTCTTTGTGCACAAATTGCTTTATGTAAAAATAAAGCACCACACTCTACCTTTCCTTCTTTTTTGGATGCATTTTGAAATTTTCTGTTTCTTGAGATGTGACAATATCTTTTAACATGTAACCTGTGCTGTCCTGAAGACCCTGCTCTCTCCCCTCATAATAAGCACACTGCCCTTTTCCTATTGTTCTGCGCCCCTTCTCTTCTACAGTTCACAGAACCCATGAAGCTCCAATTTACACCTCCATCTGGAAACTGGTCATGATGTGTCCTTCTCTTAAACTCCCAAAGCTTCTGTTGTTTGTAGTAATAAATAGTTCTTATTATTTATTGTCTCAAATTATTCATGAACACATCTTATCTTCCCCCACTAAATTGAAACATCTCCATGGGAAGGAAATTTGCCAATAAATCATCCTTCCTTGTACAGCACAGGGCACTGTGACTTTTGAGTGTCTGAAAACAGCACAGGACACAGAGACTTCTGAGGGACAGAGGATAGCATAGGGTCTGGAGACTGCTGAGACCGAGCAGGTAAGAGCTGCTTTAGAAATCCTGGCTGTTAGATTCATCCCACACTTGCGTGTTCTGTCTGCTAATATGTTGGGCTTTAGATTATGGCTAAAAGTTCTTTTGACTTGGCTTTGTTCCTCTAAAACACTGTGCTAAAAACTGAAATCCCCAGATTAGTAATGGGAAATATGCCATGAACAGATGTGCTAAGATCATCCTAGGAGTAGGGTTCTTACAAAAAACTGAGTTAGGGTCACACCAAGGTATTTTATATAATTTGTGACTACTGTAAAGGGTATCATCACACTAATTTTTTCCTCAGCCGGGTTAACCCTTGGAGTAGAGAAAGGCTACTGATTTGTTTGAGGTAATTTTATAACCATCCACTTAGCTAAAGTTACTTATCAGCTTTAGGAGTTCTCTGGTGAAATTTTTGGAGTCACTTAAGTATACTTTCATATCATCTGCAAATAGTGATATTTTGACTTCTTTCTTTCCAATTTGTATCCATTTGACTTCCTTTTGCTGTCTAAATGCTGTGTCTAGAACTTCCAATACTATATTGAATAGTTAGGGGGGGGGGAGTGGGAAGCCTTATCTAGTCCCTAATTAGTGTGATTGCTTCAAGTATCTCACCATTTAGTTTGATGCTGGCTTCATCTTTGCTGTGTATTGCTTTTACTATGTTTAAGTATGAGCCTTGAATGCCTGATATTTCCAAGGCTTTTAACATGAAGAGGTGTTAAATTTTGTCAAATGCTTTCTCAGCATCTAATGAGATGACAATGTGGATTTTTTATCCCTTGAGTTTGTTTATATAGTGGAATACATGGAGTGATTTCTATATATTGACCCCCCCCCCCGCATCCTTAGGATGAGCCTTCTTGATCATAGTGAATGATAGAATTGATTTGTTCTTGGATTCATTTTACACATATTCTATTAAATATTTTCACATAGGTATTTATGAGGGAAAGTGGTCTGAAGTTCTCTTCCTTTAGAGAGTCTTTGTGTGGTTTAGGAATAAGCATAATTGTGGCTTTAAAGAATGAGTTGGGTGGTGTTTCTTCAGTTTCTATTTTATGGAATAGTTTGGAGAGCATTAGTATTAAGTCTTCTATGAAGATATGATATAGTTCTGTACTATACCATGTAGTCCTGGGCTTTTTTTTTTCTTTGTTGGGAGATTTTGATGACTGCTTTCATTTCTTTGGGAGTTATGGGACTGTTTAGATGGTTTAATATGGTCCTTATTTAAAATTGGTACCTTGTATCTGTCTAGAAAATTGTCTATTTCCCTTTAGATTTTCCAGTTCCCTTGAGTACAGGTTTTTGTAGTAGGATCTGATGATTTCTTGAATGTCCTCAGTTTCTGTTGTTATGTTTCTCGTTTAATTTCTTATCTTGTTAATTTTGATACTCTCTGTGTCCTCTACTTAGTCTCACTAAAGCTTTATCGATCTTGTTGATTTTCTCAAAGAACCAGCTCTTGGTTTAGTTGATTCTTTCTATAGTTCCTTTTGTTTTTATTTGGTTAACTTCAGCTCTGCGTTAAATTATTTCCTTCTGTCTACTCCTGTAAGAGGCCGCAGCCAGCACCCCACTAAGATGGCGCCAGTTTCCGGGCTGTGAGTCAGCTGAAAACTGACAAACAACTCATGAGCGAATGCGTGAGAGATGATTCAGCCTAAAGCCTCTGCCCATCCTGGGGCGTAGTTGTCAGACCACTGGCGAACAGCCAATCAGGCAGAGACACGCTTCCCCTGGGGGTATAAAGTGGGTGCCTTGCTTCCTTCTGGGTCTTCCTCCATCACTTGCAATAAAGCTTTGCTGCAGAAGGATCCTTGTGTACCGTGTCTGTTCTTGCTGGCGAGACGGTGGCAGGGGACATACTCCTCTTAGGTGTATCTGCTCTTTTTTGTTCTAGAGCTTTAAGGTGTGCATTCAAGCTGTTAGTATATGTTCTCTCCAATTCCCTTTTAGAGGCATTCAGAGCTATGAGTTTTCCTTTTAGCACTTCTTTCATTATATCCCAAGATTTGAATATGTTGTGCCTCCATTTTCAATAAATTCTAAAAAATGTTTGATTTCTTCTTTCATTTCTTCCTTGACCAAGTTACCATTGAGTAGAACATTGTTCAGCTCCCATGTGTATTATTGTTTTTGTTGTTATTAAAGCCTAGGCATAGTCCATGGTGACTTGATTTCATGCATTACATTAGCTTGATCTTCAGGTATCTGTTGAGGCCTGTTTTTTGACTGACTATAAGGTCAATTTTGGAAACAGTGCCTTGAGGTGCTTAAAAGATGATATATTCTTTTGTTTTAGGATGAAATGTTTTATAGATGTCTGTTAAATCCATTTGTTTCATAATGTCTTTTAGTTTCACTGTGTCTGTTCAGTTTCTGCTTCTATGATCTGTCCATTGATGAGATTCATTTGTTGAATTCTTCCACTATTATTGTGTGTGGAGCAATATATGCTTTGAGCTTTAGAAGACTTTCTATTATGAGCAATCCAGAAATTTATTTTGATAACAAAAACCCAGGATATCTAAAACTCTTCTGAAGAATAAAAGAATTTCCAGGGTAATTACCATCCCTGAGCTCAATCTATATTACAAATCAATTATGATTAAAAACTGTATGGTATTAGTACAGAGACAGGCAGGTAAATAAATGGAACAGAATTGAAGACCCAAAAATGAATCCACACACCTGTGGTCACTTGATCTTCGACAAAGGTTCTAAAAATATTCAATAGAAAAAGGACAGCATCTTCAATAAATGGTGTTGGTTCACCTGGGTGTCAGTATGAAGAAGAAAGCAAATTGATTTATTATTATTTGCTTGTGAAAAGCTCAAGTTCAAGTGGATCAAAGACATCCACATAAAACCAGATATACTGAAACTAATAGAGCAGAAAGTAGGGAACAATGAATAGAACACCAATGGCTTATTCTCTAAGAACAAGTATCAACATTGATTTTGAATAATTTAAATTAAATTGCAATGTTCCTTTAAGACAAAGGACACTGTCATTAGGACACATACACAACCAACAGATTTGTAAAGATCTTAATCAATGCTACATCTGATATTAGATTAATATCCAATATATAAAAAGAAAATCAAATAATCCTATTAAAAGTGGGTACAGAGCTAAACACAGAATCCTTAACTGAAGAATACCAAATGACTGAGAACCACCTAAAGAAAGTTCAACAACCCTAGTCATCAGGAAAATGCAAATCAAAACAACTCGGAGGTTTTCCCTCACAAAAGTCAGAATGGGTAAGATCAAACACTCAGGTGACAGTAAATGCTGTCAAGGATGTGGAGGAAGAGGAACACTTCTCCATTGTTGTTGGGATTGTAAGCTGGTACAACCAATCTGGACATCAATCTGGAGATTCCTCAGAAAATTGGACATAGTACTACATGAGGATCGCGCTATACCACTTTTGGAAATGTACCCAAGAGACACTCTAACATCTTGTAAGAACACATGCTCTACCATGATTATAGCAGACTTATTTATAATAACCAGATACTTGAAAGAACACAGATGTCTTTTAACAGAGGAATGGATACAGAAACCATGGTACATTTACACAATGGAACACTACTCAGTTGTTAAAACAATGACATCATGAAAATTTTAGGCAATTGGATGGAACCAGAATATACATTCCTGAATTATTTAACCCAGTCAGAAAAGAACACATATGGTATACCCTCACTAATAAGCAGATACTAGCCCAAAAATCTCAGAATACCCAAGAAACAATTCACAGACTTTACCATGCTCAAAATGACTAAAAGGCCAGAATATAGATGCCTCAGTTCTTCTTAGAAGGGAAAACAAAACACTCATGGAAGGAAATACAGACAAGCAGATAATCAGGGATTGAAAAAAAGATCATCCAGAGACTGCCTCACCTGGGATCCACCCTATAAATATCCACCAAACCCAGTCATTATTGCTGATCCCAAAAACTGGTTACTGGCAGGAACTAGATATAGATATCTTTTTGGAAAAATTGCCAGAGTAATATAGATACAATTGAGGATGCTTACAGCTAACCACTGGATCAAACACAGGGTCTCCAATGAAGACACTAGAGAAAGGACTGAAGGTGTTGAAAAGATCTGCAACCCCATGGAAAGAAAAGCATTATCAACCAACCAAACCCTCCAGCGCTCCCAGGGATTGAAACACCAACCATTGAGCACACCTGGAGAGACTCATGGCTCCAGGTACATATGTAACAGAGAAAAGCATTGTCTGGCATCAGTGGGAGGAGAGGCCTTTGGTCCAGTGAAGGCATGTTTTCACAGTGTAGGGAAATGCCAAGGTGCTGACCTGGGAGAGGGTGGTTAGGAGAGGAAGCATCTTCATGGAAACAAGGGAAAGGGAAGGGAAGATGGGACTGGGGAAAAGGGGGATAATATTTTAAATGTAAATACAGATGATATCCAAAAAAGTACAAAAATAAATAAGATCCTATTTATTTTATATATGTATACTTAATATATATTTGATGTATATATATAAAACACAAATTTCATGATTATTCATATATGAATATATAGAATTATGATAAACTTTCCTCAAACAAGAGGTAATTGCTCCTTATTTTTGTGCTTTGCCTGACACAGAAAATGTTATGATAAGACTAAAAGATATTTGTTTCACAGTGAACCTTCAAACATTACTGGTCCTAGCTTCACTTTTGTGGCTGAGACAAATATTCTGATAAAAGCAACTGTAAAGAATGCATGTTTTGGGTTTATATTTTCATTGTGCTGAGGTCATTCAGGATCTGGAAGCAGCTAATCACAGCCATAGTAAAGTTTAGATAATGAAGTGTATGGATGGTTACTACACAAATAATTTACATTCATGTGCAATTCAGGACATAAGCCCCGGAAAGGTTAGCACCCACAGTGATGGGCTATGTCCCCAGAATATGCCCATAGACCATCTTTATTTTCACAATCCTTCTGTGAGACTCTCTTCCCAGGTGTTTTCAGACTGGGTCAAGTTGATGGTTAAAAGTCACCATTACACTTTCTCAGTGGCAAAAGGACCAGTGGAGATCCAAACAGTCAGTGTCAGAGCAATGAACAATCTAAGCAAGTTAATTTAGTAACAGGTCAAATTAGGATGATAAAAACAAGAACAGATCATTATTCAGAACATTAATTACAGCAGATTCAGGCTTCACTCCAACATTCCTATGCCAATTGCATCCTCCTAGTCAGTAATGACAACAACTTCCTATAAATATTTTGAGCTAACAAATAAAAAGAAACCCAGTTTGGGGTGTAACTCAAGTGACTTCGTGCACCTGCTCTGCTGACTATCTGGCGTATCTTACAGCTTGAGGGGAAGAGGCAGGGGAATCAAATTTTGAGATCTTCCTCATTACCTATGTATTAAGTTTGAGAACATTCTGGCCTACTTGGTTCTCTTTCTCAAACAACAAGTAAACAAAATTAAGAGCGACTAGGAAAAGGAGGAGGAAAAGGGGTAGAGAAAAGATAGAGCTTGTGAGAGAAGTGAGGGGAATATAGAGAAAGAGAATATTAGATTTTGGCATAACTGCTTATCCGTTCAAGACATTTCATTATAAACTACCTGTTTAGAGAACACAATTCTGGCTCTAGTCTTCCCAAGAACTCAAGTCTTCTCCTGTTTCTACATCCAGCTGCCACTCGCAGGTCATAATATTACATAGAACACACTGAAGGCATCAGTGTGTCCAGTAAGAATAACGCAGAATGCCAAAGCTCTAGTCCTTCAAGAGGTAAACCTATGTGCTTAGTTCTGTGCACACCAATAACAAGATGTTGTCATTATAAAGGTAGGAAAGGCTGCATTTGCCATCACAAAGGTGGTTGGGCCAAGTGGTTTGAAAAGACCTTCACTCTACTGGAATTTTTACACCCTCTATTTAATTTTTTATATTCCTGTGTTGGCATTTCACTTTGCAGCCAGAAAACATACATCCTGGAATTCATAGAATGTTCTGATTATTCTTCTTCTTGCTGCTAAATTGTAATCTGGTATTATGCATATGTCCAATGAAATCTTATGTAACTTCCCTTTGTTTAAGTAAACTATGGCTACTTTCTGTTATATGTAAGGCATCCTTCTTTACTGAAGAAATTGCTTTGGTTCTGGTAGGTGTTGGATCATATGCATTCCAAAATTAATTTAAGTCAAATTTGTCTGTGTAATTGAATTATTGGAAATTGGATTTTAAGCCTTTGTTTTGCTATACTTATTAACTGGTTGCTATCAGTAGAGATGAAAGCTATTGAATATGATTTGTTTTGCAATCAGTTATTTCACTAAATAATCATAGATCCTTAATTTAATACATTACACATTTAAAGTGCATTATTAATTTGACAAGTATTTGTCATGAAAAAACTGCTGAAAATGAAAAGAGCAAAGGGGAGCCATCTTAATACATGAAAATGGCAAATTTTAAAGCAATTTCCAGATTTAGAATTTTTGTCAGTGTGTTCAAACTTGTAAATGTTCGTAGGTGAAAATGTGGCCCCCGTAAAATGACAGTGTGTGTGTGTGTTTGTGTGTGTGTGTGTGTGTGTGTGTGTGTGTGTGCGTGCGTGCATGTGGTGTCCATTTTTCAAGGTCTATAACATAGTACATTTGAAGGAAAATAAATATCTGTTCTAATTTTTGTTCTTCTTTTTTGTGCACAGTTCATCACTTTAACACTCAAATAAACTTAGTGGCATAATTTACAGCAGGTAGTCATGTTTGTTTCTGAATTTAGTGGAAGCATGTCTAGAATGCCCTCTTACAACAGTTGATCTTGTTTCCTAGGCTGTACCAATGAGTCCACACTTGTGTATGGACATATATTTGTAGCATAAAATTACATGTGTGTGCATGCAAATATTCATACTTCATGTGCGAATGATCACATTGCTTGCATCAGTGCTCATTTGGTTTTACCTTTTTTATTACATTGATCCCATTGGTCACATTAATTATTAATTTTATATATTTGTGCAGTAAGCCTTTAGTGTGTTCCTTTTATATCTCATAACCATTATTTATTTTAATTTCTCTCTCTCTCTCTCTCTCTCTCTCTCTCTCTGTGTGTGTGTGTGTGTGTGTGTGTGTGTGTGTGTGTATGTAGTGCTGAGTTGCATAGTTGCTGTGTGAGTGAGGATATACCCATGCCACTCTGGATTCAGGATACTATATTTTTGTTATTAATTTATTTTATAAAATATTGTTATATCTCACAATATCTGTTACATACTAATATATGATGAATACAGAAGGAAGGTGAGAACACTGAATTTCTGAAGTCAAGATTGTACTGTAATAATTTTCAAAAGTTGAATCATCTCACTAGTCCAAAGCCAGTCACTTTTAATAAATATGATCTGAATCTGTCATGTACAACATATGCTTTAGTGTAGGAGATATTTGACAAATGATACGAATCATGAATGCACAACTGAAAATAAGAAAATATGTGTCTGTGCGTGTACACACACACACACACAAATGTATACACATCTGAGAGAATTATATTTTATAGATATGTGCACATATATGTCATGTTAAAAATTATATCACTATTTAATTTCAAAAAGAGTGAAAGAAATAATTTTATTTATAACTGTGGTAGCAGATGGAAAGGATTTACATCACCTTCCTTATACTACCTTAGCACATCATGAATGGACAGAAATCAACAAGTATTTATATGGTTTAATTTATGAAAGGAAGACAGTCTTCTAATAACTTTTAACTAAGAATTTCACCCTTGCATTCGCTGAAATAAGAATTACCTTAAGAGGATCAGAGGAAGAAAATTATTAAAGTTCAATCCAGTAGGAATATCATGGACACAGCTTTGTTAATAACTCTGTATATGTAGCAAAATAATTTATCTCTTTTCAAAGAGCATGGGGATATTCAGTGAAACTTTTTAATTTTAGAATCACAGTGAAGGGGAGTGTTTTGTTTACAGTGATTTCTGGACACATAGCATCATTTAAGTCATGCATAGACAGGCAGTATTAACTTGATACAAGTCTTAATGGTGTTTGAATGACTGAAAGCAGTATCCATGAAGTGGAGATGCTGAAGATGAAGGTGGTGAATGTGGACAGTCCTCTGATAGATTAAAACTAATGATGAAAAAGAAGGTAGGTGTTAATAAATGCAAACAGATATATGTTCAAACAATTGAATGGATAACCAAGTTGTGTGTGTATGTGTGTGTGTGTGTGTGTGTGTGTGTGTGTATGTGTGTGTTATATGTGTTTCTAAATGTGTCCATGTACTAAAGATTGATTCAGAGTATTTTTCTATTCATTATTCCTCCCTCAGTGTCTCAAGGTCTCTATAAAACTGAGGGTCATTGATGTGGAATTAAGTAGCTAAGCTCTCAAGACAAATAGCTTCAGGAATCTATTCATTTGTTACCCCTTCCCAATACTAGAATAATGAGTGCTCTATTCTTCCTTCTAAGAAGGACTGAAGCATCCACATTTTGGTCTTCCTTCTTCTTGAGCTTCACGTGGTGTGTGAATTGTTTCTTGGGTATTCAGATCTTTTGGGCTAGTATCCACTTATCAGTGATCGCATACCATATGTATTCTTTTGTGACCGGGTTACCTCACTCAATATAATAATTTCTACTTCCATTCATTTACCTAAGAATTTTGTGAAGTCATTGTTTTTAATAGCTGAGTAGTTCTTCATTGTGTAAATGTGCCATATTTTCTGTATCCATTCCTCTGTTGAAGGACATCTGGGTCCTTTCCAGCTTCTGATTATTATAAATAAGGGTGCTTTGAACATACTGGAGCATGTGTCCTTGTTATTTGTTGGAGCATTTCTTTGGTATATGTTCAGGAGTGAGGAACAAGAAGTGGAGCAGGAACTGAGGAAAAGGTTATCCAGATACTACTGCCTCTCTTGAAGATCCATTTCATATGTAGCCATCAAGCCTAGTCATCATTGCAGATGTCAAGAGGTGCATGCTGACAGAAGCCTTATATAAATGTCTTCTGAAAAAAATCTGCCAGAGCCTTATTGATACAGATGATGGCATTGTCTGTCATGGATAGGAGAAGAAGCCCTTTGTCCTGTGAAAGTTCCATTCTCCAGTGTAGGTGAAAGTCAAGCTGTTGAGGTGGGAGTGGTTGGGTGGGATTGGGAGCATCTTCATATCAGCAGGGGCAGGGGGAGGAAGATGGGAGAGGGGAAAAGGGGGGTAACATTTGAAAGGTAAATATATAGAGTATTCAATAAAAATATTCTCAAAAAGTAAAAAATAAAAATAGAGCGCTCTGCCATAGTGCAATACACAGCAGCTTTCATTTATTTGCTTGCGACGTAGACTGAGACACCACTGTTTGCAAAGTTTATGAGCCATTACTACAGCTTAATAGCATTCCTTTCTAAAGAATAAAAAGGGTAACTGAGATCAGGCACGTTATTTCATATTTCTTTATATACAGTTCAATTTTTATTTGAGCCAAGCAAAGGTAAAAGTTAGCTACATGTACAGACATAGGACAAAACCTTGAGAATTCAGTTTATATATCTAATGAGAGATAAAAATAAGATGCAAAAGAAACAGTATTGCCATCCACAGATGGAAGGAATGTGAATAGAATCTGCAAGGTGCTGGATAATATTGATGTCTCAGGATGGAAGTTATTGCATCAATGGTAAGTCACTGTGAATGAGAGATGGTAAATCTGCAATGGATATATTAACATGGCAGTGCTCAGAGACCTAAAGTCATTTTGATGACTTCTAAGTGCAATCCAGGTAAAAGAATACGGACTTGCAAACGGGAAGGGAATTATAGAACACAATATATAAGAATAACATTACCTGTTAAAGAAAGGACGAATAAATGATACCATGATCATGTTTTACAAAGATACATTCAAATTATATACAGTTTAGAGAAAGCAGGCTCTAACATTATGTATGCTATAATGATATAAATCTAGTTGATATGTACTTTAAAGGATATTGTACACAAATAGGTGATATATATATGCATATATGTATATGTGTGTGTGTATGTGTATGTGTATATGTATATGTATATGTATATGTATATGTGTATGTGTATATGTATGTGTATGTGCATGTGCATGTGTATGTGCATGTGTATGTGTATGTGTATGTGCATGTATATGTATATGTATCCACTTTGTTACACACTATAGAATCACAAACAATAAGGATAGCTAAAGTATTGATATGAGTTCATTATGCTCCGTGTTCTGCAATGGCAAAAGGTAAAATCATTGTAAAGGCCTCACCCTTCATAAAGCAGGTTTGAATCACTCTGATTAGAAATGAGTTCACCAGCATCACATATATGTTCACCAAGAATGCTTCCAAATAACTCAATCAACAAAGTCAGAATTGTAAACCTGTCCTTCTTATTGTTATTTCAAAAAAATAGAAAATATATATTTGCAATACCTTTACTATAAATAAAATGTACAATAACAAGTGCAGGGAAAATTTCTAAGGGCTTGGGGGTAAATAACTAAATGTGTATTCATATAATCTATAACATGGTTTAAAGCATTCATATATATATATTCCCCTATAAACATGAACTGTGCAAGTAAACAAAATGATTCTTTTAAAAACTTATAAATATGTATAAGCACATAAAATGTACAAACATATGTAATATACAAAAGTGCTTAAATAATCTACAGTATTTACTGGAGAGCTCGGAAGAGAACCACAGAGGAATACTGCCCGAATACCACCATACAACACAGTGATAGTTTATAGGGCCAGTGCTGTACAAATCAAATATTTTGAGGGTCCGTTAAGAATACAAAATGACCGCAAGAAGTTGTTAAGGAGGCAGCATGGGGAATTAACAGGTTTTCTGGTTCCCAAGAAAACAGTTGTGGCACCTTCAGACCCACTTATAAGTGCTAGATGACTAAATAAAACACTTCCAGGAGTAGGGACATCATTTTCCCCAGTTTTACCAGTGACCTGTTCTTAAAAGCAAAGAAGGCATTGTGTCTCACCTCAGGTGAGGATCACTCTGTGTGTTAAAATTTTGTTACTATTGTCAGCTGCCAATTCGACATATGACCAATGGCTTTTGGGTACATCAAAAACCCCAAGAATGGAAGTCAATGAGACAACATAGAGAGTGAATTTATTGAAACTTTAACATAGTATTAGAGATGGGGACATTAGATGAAGAAGGCAGGCATCCAGAAGAGCAGGTGTGGGTACAAGAAAATGGGATGAGTCCTAACAGTTTATCTAGAGGCTTTGGAGTGGACATAAGATAGAAACTGAAATGAGGTCTTTTAAGATGAGCTGGCCATATAGGAGATGTCCAGTGCCTCTCAGATTGGATTACATCCTCCAAAAGTATTTCGTGGTAGGGATACTCATTCAGGTTGTATAAAGAAAGGAAAACAGCAAGAACTTACCTAAGGAATCAGGACTTCCTTTTTGGCCTATGGTTAAGACCAAGTCAACGGCATTTTCTTCCAGATTCTGGCTGAGGAATGGTATTAAATCATCTCCCCTTTGGGGTCCTTGCACTAGAACTGACAAAGTAGTTACTTTTTTTTCTGAGAATAGACATAAGACATAATAATTCTGTTGAGACACATGGTGACCTGTTGTGCTCAGAAATAGAAATTACAGAAGTAACAGTAGTGGTAACTATACACAGATTTTTCTGATTCAAAACCAAATGCTGTTCCATGTTTAAGGAAATATATATGTTAAAAATATAATTTTAAATGTTAATTAGACATAAGTTTCATGAGGGAACAGAAATGGATATGTTTGGAAAAGGAATGTTTTGAGGCAAGACTAGTTATACTTTTGGTTATACATTTTAGTCAGAAATATTACTGTACATTTATGACTTTTGGTTAAGAATTTTACATACTACTTTAACTGCCTGTCTCCCAGAATTTTTAGGTGTCATCGGGTTAATCAGTGAATATCAAGCTGAAGATATATTTTTGGAGCAAAAGCACTTCTGCATAATAGCCACTTACATAAAGGTGTCCTGGGAACAACCATTGTACTGAAATTTGAAAGATATTTTTGAATGATAGAAGTATTAACAAGAAGGTAATTTCTCATAAAGTTCATCCAAATTTTAAAAGTTACATAGATTTATTGCTAAACCAGCTAACATACAAGTTTTATAGTATAGATAATAAAAGAAATATTCATTCTTATTGGGAAATATCCTTAGAAAGAGAAATGAGTCATGAATAGGAAGTCAGTAGTTCGTGAAGAAACCAGGTATTAGGTGTTCAGTATGATCACATTATTATGTTTGCTGACAGTAAGTGCCACACATTTAGATTCATGACATTAGCAGTCACATTGATGTTTTTAGTACTCCATTAATATGTTCAAGTAAAATGCCCCATAAGAATTTATGATGTTATAAATATATTATTACTGAATAATAATATTAAATTTCAGTCTTGCTATAAAGTAAATGTTATAACATTTAGTATTGCTCTTAAAGTTCATTTATGCACTTATTTAGATGTGTTTGAGTGTGTGCTTATATGTGCGTGTGTTTGTGTGTGCTACTCACAGCACAATATGCAGGCAATGATTCCTGTGCAGGCATTGGTTTTCTTTTGTAACCGTATAAATCCAAGGCATAAAACTCAGATCCTCAGGGTTTGCTGTAAGTACCTTTACTTTCTGATCCATTTGCCAACCAAGTTTTGTGTGTTTTATTGCCAAACTATTAGTCTACCAACCAAAATCAGCAGTTGCTACGAACCTATTTTTTAATTACATGTTAATTTTTACTTCTTTTAATGAATTTGAACCAGAAATAAATGCAAAGAAAACATACCTTAATATACTAGTTCATTATGACTACATTGTTCAGACAGGACTATGCTTATCCTTTACTTGGTGTTTGAAAAGATGGGGTTGATAAAGGACTAGAGATAGTCAATCCTAATTGGATGTCATTACAACTACTTTCTTCAGACACATAGTGCAATTGATCCATATAGAGGCAGAGACACCCTCTGATTGCACAAATAGAAGAAGCAAGAGAGGACCTCCCTTTCTGTACATCTCCTAAGACAGCATCAGGACCCAAGATTGTTGCCACTCTGATGCTTTAAGGAATCAATTAGATACCTGCAGGAGAGGTGAAAGAAATACATGGGCATGAATTTTGAATATTTCTCAACAGAGACATGATCATAAATTTCCTTTGTTTGTCCACTCACTCACACATATTTTATGATCTGTCTGTGTTGGTAGCATCTTTCATACCATGTGAATTAGGTTCATAAGTACATTTGTCAGACTAGCCAATCACTGAAAGGTGCTGGAAAGGCAAGAGTACCCACCATCTTAACTGCTATACCTTGTATTTCTCTTAATAACCCATCTTACCTCAGACTGCCCTGGAGCTTGAGAACTGCTTGCCATTTAGAGGTGTCTTAACTCTTTCTGGTCACTAGCAAAAAGCAATTTAATAAATGGATTCTGGGTACTTGATACGAGATAATGCAGTTTCAAAGAAGAGATTTGTTTCTATCTCACTCAAAGGATCAGGTGAGATAGCCTTCTTCCCCTCCAGTTCCTACAATTGCTGCAGATATAATTTGGATTCCATTTTAAACTAAATCCTTGGATGGGGAGGGATCTGAGATTGTCCAAAGTTAGTTCTCACTACATTAAGGCTTGTGTTTTGTAAGACACAAAGTTATAAAGTCTTGCTCCTAGGGTTAAGCTCTCAAGATGGGGGAAAGCCTTGCTATCAACAGCCTGAGACTTTAAAGTCTTTCCCACTCAGTCCCCTCATTCTCAATATGAAAGCATTTGGGTTTATTTTCACACTCGAGAGCTCCTCACTCAACCTAAGAGGCGAGTGGAAGGTCATTCTTTGTGCTTCTTTCTTCGAATTTTCCATAGCTTAAATGGTAAGACATTTTTCATCTCCATGTTTACTCACCTTAATTTATTTCAGGATTTTTCTTGTTGACACTTGAGTAGTAATGTCTCCATCAAGCAAAGACCATTTTCCTGTGTAATTGAACATACACAGTGACAAGTTCCATAGGAATCAGAACATGAATAGTTTTTATCTGTAAAGGTCTGAGTATTTTGTATTGACTCCACTTAATTTCTTTTTCATATCCTTTTGTGTGACTAACATTTTGTAGAATAGGGCATTAATTAAATTATTCAGCTTCAAGTTATTTATATGGGATTGGGGTAATATTTTAATTCCTGACCAGAGTGGTTATGAGAGTGTAGTTGAGTTACTCCAGTGCAAAGTCATGAGCATGAACAAGCACAGCATCCAGGGTCCCAGGAGGTGAAGCAGAGGTGTGCTAACTACACCAGGACAGAGAAAGGGAAGACACAGACTTTATAAGCCTTACCTGCCAACTCTTCCATCATGAGTATTATCAAGTGATATTGTTCCTTCTGGGGAAATCTTAGATACAGTGGAAAACAAAATTCACTCTAAAATATCATCAGGGAAACAGGGCAGGTAAAAGTAGAAGATGGATCTGGCTGTCACAGCACTGTCTGTGGAAGCGTTCAGTTGCACCCAGTTTCTCATTCCCAGTGCACTGCACAGGGCTCAGCTCTTCACCTGAGCCAGGTGTTGCTAATTAGCACTTCATCTGCGCAAAGGCTGCTGGGATTGCTTCTTTTACTCCAGGATACTCTGTTAAACCCCTGGGCTTGTGGCCAAAGAGACAAGCTCCAGCACCAAGCGAGATCTTGTTTGAGCTTTGGAGACGTTTCTTGCCACCTGCTCTACATCTGCCCTCTCTTGAGGATAGCTTTTTCTCGATAAAGATGGTGTTCTCCCTTCTACACTACATGTAAAATCTGTGAAGGTGACAGATGAGGTTGTGTAGTCATAGCAAGAATTAGTTTGAGGTTTATCCTAGTTTGCTCCTGAGTGCTGAGATAAACACTGACCCAAACCACCTTGGGTGAGAAAAGATCTATTTGGCTAACACATCTGGATCAAAGCCCATCATGAAAAGAAGCCAGCTCTGAAAAAACTCAAGTGAGGGATCTGTAGACTGGAATGAAAACAAAAACTGATGATAAATACTGTTTATCAGCATGCTCTCTGTGCTGAATAGGTTTATGACAACTTGGCAGAAGTTAAAATCATCAGAAAGGAGGGAACCGCCGTTAAGAAAATGCCTTGCTAAGATATATGCAAACCTATAAAGCATTTTCTTAATTAGTGATTGATGGAGGAAGGGACAACCTATTGTGAGTAGAGCAATTTCTGGGCTGCTGGTACTGGGTACTGTAAGAAAGTAGGCTGAACCAATCAGGAGAAACAAGTCAGTAAGCAGCAACTATCCATGGCCTCTTCAACAGATCCTGCCTCTATATTCTTGCTCTGTTTGAGTTCCTATTATGCCTTCCTTCAATGTTGGACTGCAATTTGAAAACATAGTAAGCCCTTTCCTCCCCAACTTGTTTTTGCTCATCATATTTTATAAGCGGGGTGATAACCCTGAGAGCTAACTAATTCTTCATAGCTTGTTTAGTGTGCTCCTTTATATTACTCAGAAGTCTGTGCCCAATTCTGGCAACAACTACAACTGTTTTGGCCCTTATATAACACTCATTAATTAAGAAAACATCTCATAGATTTCCTACAGGGCAATCTTAAGAAGACATTTTCTCAGTTAGCGTTTCTGTTACCAGAAGAGTTAGCTTCTATCAAGTTGACAAAAACTATCCAGCAGGCAGTTCTGATTTTCCTATGATTGGCTAGCTATAAAAATGATTATGGTAGTAAATCAACCACATTGCTAGATTTTCAGTACACTGCTTCTTCTAGCGCTGTTCCCAGAACAATACTATGCAAGTTCAATCTTGAAATCTGGTGAGGAAAAACAAAACATGGACATACAAGCAATTTCCTGGAACTAGAAGTGAATGCTTTTGATTACTAAGAGTAAACATTGAACGTGTTGGTGGGAAGCTGATCCTTGTGGGAAACTGTTATTTTGCAGGGAAAGAAAGGATGCAGAAGAAAAGCCAGTTCTTCAGCAGATGGGATGCTCAAAGGCAAGCAAGCACTATTGCCCTAGGCAGACTGAATCCCAAGATTGGCTTCAGTATGAAGAACACAGACACAGTGGGCAAAGTTAGACAAGACAAAGCAAATTTTAAAGTTTGAAATAAATGAGAACTGATTCTCTTGGAGGAATGTTTGATCTCTGACATCTTTTATTACACTTGTTGCCTGTAGGTGGCCCTAGGGTTAATCATGGTCAGAAGAGATCCCTGTTGCTTCTGTCAATCCCTCCTGGAATGGAGGCCAAAACCAAAGAGGCTGGAAATATTTCGCATGTCTGGTAATGCTATGCTTCTACTTTTCACTTAGAACAGTTCAGTGTGTTCTACATATTATATAGTTCAGACACTCTTGGTTGGACAGCAATGGGAGAGGAGTGGCATGGGAGTAGTGGGGAGATGGAAGGGCAGTGAATCTGATCAAAATGCAGTGCACACATGGATACAATTTTAAAGATTTAATAAAAAAATTGCACTTGAATAAAGAGCTGTTTAAGATAATTCCTGATAGCATCCTTAAACATTTTATTTAACAGCAAAGTTTTAGAATTAGATTAACCAGAGTTAATATTTCTCATCTGTTAATGGCTTGATATGAGATTGGATAGGTATTGTAAAGGTCGTTTGTGTGAAAATAAACATTTTTATGTCACACTCACAACAAACCTGTCAAGAAAATGACATATCACAAGCAGTGCGTACATGCATAAGATCAGATTTGAATTTATGGTAGCCACCATTGTCACAGAGTTTTGTGATGCTCCACAGAGGAGGTACATTAAAGAGTCTTTTCTGTGAAAGAAAATCGAGCTGTTCCATAAATAACTCAACTAAGTGTAGAATGGTCCAAATAAGTGTGCAATTTTTAATCCTGCAATGTAGCTATGTCAACTGAAGGGTAGCTTAATTTCATTTCTTACTTAAACAGCTTTTATTCCATCATCTTTTTGTGCTTGGCACAACCTTAGGGATCATTCTCCAGTCCCTGAATAGTGCTCTTTTCACAGATTCTCAATGTAAATATATTCACAAGGGAAAGTTGTGATTTAATATAACATCTCTTAAATTTTACTGATTCTCAAGCCAGGTTCCCTCTCTCTCCTGTTCCCTGCTGTTCCTGTATTTCTTTTTTCACACTCACCCTTCCTCTCTACCTAGCCTTCCTCACAAAGACATGTATCAAGTATGCAAAAAGTTTGCAATTGCAAATCTGTAGATATCTAAGATTGTCACATGTTCTTCCTAGCAGAATACATTTGTTAAAAATTGACAGAGACTCAGATGTGAGTGACCAGATGTGAATGCCTCAAATTGCAAGAGATCATCTTCACACGTATGTGTAAAACCAATACTTCCAATATTTAGAGATATGAAATGTATTTCATGTTATAGTGTACTGTTGATGTTGAGAAGCCTATTTTTCATGAATATGTTTTCTTTATTCTTGGGAATGTTATAAATACATACAATGAAATGTAATCACACTTTCCCCTCCCCACTAAATTCACAAGACAACTCATCTTGGAAGAGAGGAAGTGGGAAGGACATAAGAGCTGAAGGGGACTATGTAGCTCTGTTAAATGCTGTCTTCTGAACATGTGATGCTATTACTCTCATAAACTCACAGCAGTTGCTTTCACATCACTCAGCACAAGAGCCTGTGCCTATGGAGACACAGTCGAAGAGGACTGCATAATCTACGGGGAGAGCCTTATTGCATATCTGTTTCCAGAGGCACCATGCAGCCTTAATATCCTCACATTAGAAGCAAAGATCAACCAAATATTTGAGAACTATTTGAACTACCACAAATATAGAGAATATCAGAAACCGTGCAATGTAAATTCAAGTGGCTAGAAAACATGAACAATTCCCATTATAAATCAATTGAAAACTGGTCAGTACTATGGTCAGGAGCTAAGGTGGCTTTTAGTAATCTCTCAGTTCAGTCTGCTGCATTCCCAAAATGCCAACCCAGCTTTTTACATAAAAAGCTGGAAGGTCCTTTTCACACCTTGGTTACTGTAAGGTTCACTTATCCAGGGGGATTGTAAAGAAGCTTGTAGGGAGAATGGATACTAAGTAGCTATTAGACCATGATTTATATTCCCAGGATACTGTGCTAATTTTGCATATTAGCTTTCTTTTCAATGTTTTCAGTTTCTCAACACTAAAGTACTTTAACCTTTAGACATGGACAGTAAGCAGTTCCAGCAGGTGCTCTAGTTTGGATTTTTCAGAGATTCATGTGGTAGGGTTTGCTCCCCAGCCTCCATTACTATTAGGAGGAGGTGAACTTTAAGAAGTGGGACCAAAGCAAATGTCTGGCAGTCATGAGGGCCTTGGAATGTGTTTTTTTAAAGATAAAATGGGCTTGGCCTCACCACTGTCCATTAGGATTATCAAACTGAAGCTGAATGAGAAAATACATACAGCCTTGGGTATTAAATGAAGTTCCACCTGTTGCAATATGGCTAAGAATTTGGATGCAGTAACTCCATGTCTGAGACTTCATTGGATTCTGATGCTAAATATGACAACCTCCATCATTTGGATGAGGAAATGCAGGAAAGGACTCCTTATGATTGGCTCACTGGTTGCTAACTGGGCTATGATTTTCAAAACATTGCAAGAATATAATCAATTTCATTAGTTTCCATTGATACTTTTACAGAGTCCGAGGCTCTATAAAAACTAAAAAGTTGAATGTTAAAGCAGTAAAGTTCATTGTGTGTAATGTAGTAAATAGGCTTCAGACTAAGGGATACTTTCATATGTAATTATCATTATGTTGCTTTCATTGGAAGTTATACAATTATCAAATAGAAAATCTGAACAAATGTCAGTAGAACCCCCACCTGTAATGTAACATTCAACTATCTAAGTATAATTTGATTTATCATGAGATATTAGAAAGTGTTTTTTTTTCTCTCTCTATCTTTGTCCTAATTATATTTCCCCCAATTTTTTCAATCCCCATTGTGTACTGGTTGAGTATTAAAATTCTGTTGGCTTTCATCTCGTAACCATTTCATTTGGGTTTTAGCCTGGATGAAGTTATTAAATCTGCTGTCACACACTGGTCTGTGTTTACCCACTACAGGTAAAACAGAGCACAAAGCAAAACTCAAGCCCAAGAAAATCTTTTATCTGAAATATTTAAACAGTTCAGACTAAGTGTTTTCTCTGCTGTAATTACAGGAATTCCTTTAGTCCTCTACGGCAGCCTAAGTGAAACAGGCTGAGCCCATCTGAACAAGCTGATTTCTCTACATAGCAAGGGGCATCTTTACAGAACTGGAAGAAAGAGTCCCTGCCTTGTTTCTTTAACCAACTAGTGAATCAGATAATGGGAAAGAGATTTGCAGAGTTCAGGGCTTCAAACTATACAGACTGAAAGGACCATCTACAGCTCTGGAGTTCTAAACTCTGATCCTCCAGGGCCAGGTTCTGACTCGCAAGACTGCTTTCATAATAAATATTAGTTTGATTTAAGAAATGAGGTCCTTTAAGATGATGAGTCACTCACTGCCATTACCTTGGTACTGACACTCAGTACTTTCCCTCTTTCCAGGTCAGAGGGTGGTTTGATCCTTTCTCATCCATCATTAGTTATTACTCAGACATGGAGTTCCATGATGGCATAATGGATAGCAACCAGGAGCATAATTAAATAGGCAGACACAATTGATAGGAAAATGCAACCTAAACATAAGTTCATTGTTCTCTCCCCTTTACATAAGTGACCTAAATCATGGCCACCCTCAACAGCGACCACATACCCATAGTTTGTCCATCCAATACATTTCTCAGATGCACTACACAATGTATTGACACCTCCCTACTTTGCTAGCATGAGGCCTGCTTTTAAGTAGAAACAAATTCCATTTATGTATCTTTCTTCTCTCAAGATTTATAAAACCAGGAATTGTTTCAGTAAGTGAATATATTGTATATATGCTCAATGCGAGGTGATTTACTTATCATTTATATGTATATAAATATATAATATAATATATATTAGAATTATTTATGTAGGGGTGTGTAATTCTCTTAGCATAAATTTTCACCTATGATGGAAGGCAACCTCAATAAAGCCCCTATTGTGTGTCAGGCAGTCAGTACAAACACTCTAGATCCAGTACTGCTATGCATCTCTGTAGGAGGTTAATATCTATAATTTACAGCCAAGAAATTTGATGGAAGGAGCTTATTTTGTACCAGAGGTACCACAACTAGAAGGCAGGGTAGTTGGGGGTAGAACATAGATAGTTTGGTCATAACATACATGATTTGATACTTTATATAGTCAAACTAAAACTTCATTTATTAGTTCAGTCTAAAACCCAGATTTTTTCTTTTAATCATAAAATTTAATTCCTAGATGAATTTTATCATCTATCTATCTATCTATCTATCTATCTATCTATCTATCTATCTATCTATCTATCTATCTCTCTCTCTATATATATATATATATCATCTATCTATCTATCTCTATCACTCTCTCTCTCTATCTCTCTATCTATCATCTATCTTCCCTCATGTAATACATCCTGATCACTGTCTCTTCTTCTTCACTTCCTCAGTTCTTCTCCCCAGCCCTCCTCTACAAAGATCATTCTTTCTCCATTTACCATTAGAAAAATAGCAGGCTTCCCTGATATATCAACTGGAACACAGCATAACAAACAAGTTACCATAACACTAGGCATATCTCCTCCTATCAAGGCTGGATAAGCAGCTCAGTAAAAGAAAGGGGCTCTAAAAGCAGACAAAGGATCTGAGATACTCTGATTTCCACTGTTGAGAGTCCAACAAGAAAACTGTGTTCTTTTTATTCATGCATGTATGTGTGTATGTGAGTGTGTGCCCTTGTGTGTGTGCAGTTCTCCACAGAGGCCAGGAGAAGGCATTTTATCCTGAAGGACTGGAGATATGGGTAACTGTGTTGGGAACTGAACGTTGTGACTCTAGAACTGCAGGTGCTCTCCTTTTATGCTTAGATTCATTTCCACCACAAGCTCTAGCTTTTTCTGGATATTTTTACAAAGTTTAATGTCCATTCAGGATATGAGAAAAGACTGCAGAGAAAGCATCGATAATATCTTTTCTTTTCTACAACCACCATGGTTTGGAAATTTCTGAGATATTACTCTATATTACTCTAGGGTCTCTAGAGATGCTGCTCTTAATGGAACCTTGAATTGTGTGTTTATGACGTTTAATCACTGTGGCAAAAATGATGAGATGGGTTTAAATGAAAGAAAGTTGATTTAACCTCTCGCAGCATTAGAGGTTTCATTGACCGGATGGCCACTGGTCTTTCTTTCTGTGCATGTGGTGGGGCATAGCTTCAATACAAAGTTGGCATGGAGGTGAAGAGATGCCTGAATCTGTGGTGGAAAGAAAGCAGAGAGAAAGAGAGAGGGGGGGGATATATTATTTGATGTATTCCCTGAATAACCTACTTCTAATAGCTGTTGGCCTTTGAGTATGTGCTCAATAATAACTGGATAATTTTAAGACAGAAGCATTAACTTTTCTCTTATTCCAATATGGGTGTGACAAGAATTATAATGAGTCGGGCAGTTCACTATGGTTCAAAATCAGCTGTGCTCATCTTATTCAGAATGGCAATAGACTACATGTGGATGTTGTGTTTGTTTGCAGGTTCATGTTCATCAGTGGTGAAATGGTGGTGGAATAGACACTATTTTCTAGGTGACTGCTTACTGAGGCTTGCAGAAAACCCATTCAAAAGTGAAAAAAACAGAGTGTGTTCTTTTGTGACTGGGTTACCTCACTCAGGATTATAGCTTCTAGTTCCTGATAGGAGAGAGGATAGGCTGAAGGGGAGTATGGGGGCCTTTCCTATTGGTAAAAATAAGCTGAATTATATATATATATGTATGTATGTATGTATGTATGTATGTATGTATATGACCCATATTCAGGATCATAAATATTCTAAGACATTTTACAGTCTAAGTAATCGATAATAATTGTATGCTGGCTTGAAATCCTGGTTCAATTTCTTAGACCCAATCAACAAACTTCATTCTTAGACAATACATTAATAAAACTCATTGTTTGCAGTCAATTTCAGATGTTAACTGAGACTGTCAGAAGTAACAAATAATTTTCTTTATATGGTGTGTTGCTGAGTCGGCTTAAACAGCCCCTGCTTCTCGAATGCAATGTAATTATAAGACATGATTACAGCTGATTACCATCAATCAGCAATGTCTTAAGTGTAATTTATATTGCTGCAGCTGTGTTAGATTAAATCATCACAGAATATACAAATTCTATCAGATATGTGGAATTATTTGAACAAACCCAAATACAGTAAACTCATAACCCTGCAAATGTGTGCCTTGCCAATTTATCCCTTGTCTAAGACTTTGGGTCTGAGTTCTCACAAAGAAACCTTTACCATGCAAACAGATAGTAGTTGAGTCTTGTTTTGATAAAAAAAAAAAAGACACTTGTTTCACTGGGCTTGGCATGACTGCTAGTGACTCCTAATCATTGATAATAGGTCTCTGTGTACAGTGCAATGGGATTGGTACAAAGTGTGATGAGAAATGTTACAACTGAAAAATTCATTTTTCATCCTCCAAAATTGATAATGGGAGAAGTTTTTGACTTCTCTTTTTAATTTCATAAAGAGAAAAGTTCATATTACCCAAGCAAGTATTTATCTATAGAGACCAGGTGGTTCACACGTAAGGTCAGTCCCTTAATCAGTCACTCACATAAGACATGGGAGTGGTGGAAATCAAAATCGTGTATCTGGTCACTGGTGGTGACCTCTCCATCATCATAGCTAATATGTGGAACACACTGTTTATAAGAACATTGTTGTGTTGTTCATTATAGTTTTCTGGGTTTTGGTCCATAAGGACTAGACTTAAATACATTTGGGATATCACAAGCTTTACCTCATGGCTTACAGTGTAAATGTGCTTACCTGTGGAGAAGGATGGAGCAAAAGAAAGAAATGGGAGGGGGAGAGATTGCAGTTCTCTACAAAGAAGCTCCCTAGAAAAGACCTCCTTCATGTGACATCTTGTGAATGTTTCAAATAGAAACATTTTAAAGAAAAGTCTTTTTCAATTGGGCCATGAAGAAGCATGGAAACAGCCTTCTACAGACACTGGATATATCTAAGGGTTAGACAAATGGAGGTCATTTACCCAGGCTGAGCACCAAGTAATGCAATGTCTATATTACATTTTTCTTTGCATTAAATCATAAAGTTGAATTTTGAGCACCAACAAAAATACTTTCTTCTTCTTTTTTCCCTTTCAAAATTATTTTAAAAGATACATAAACAGATTATTAAAATCATTTTAGCATAAAAATATATGAATATATTTTGTCAGTACTTGATTTTTTAAAAAAAGGTTTGATACTATACATTGAATTCTTACTATTTACAATGATCATAAAGTACATGTAAAACAAATTGTAACATGGAAATAGGCAAAGTTTTCTAGATGTGTAAAGACTAAACATAATGATTTATAATTATCAAAAATAGCCACAAGACTATTTTCTTAGGTCTTGAGTTATTGATGAATTAAGGTTTAGATGTTTCCCACTCTAAGATGGTGTTATACAAATTTTTTGGTAAGAAGAACTGACTCTTCCACATTTTGGCTTTATTTATTTATTTATTTATTTATTTATTTATTTATTTATTTATGTTTTGTTTTATTTTGAGCTTCATATGATCTGTGAGTTGTTTCTTGGGTATTCATATATTTTTGGGGCTAGTATCCAATTAACAAGGACTGCATATTATGTCTGTTATTTTGTGACTGGGTTATATCACTCAGGATAATAGTCTCCAGATACATCTATTTATTTAGGAATTTCATATAGTCATTGTTTCTGATAGGTGAGTAGTACTCCATTGTGTAGATATACCACAATTTGTGTTTATCCATTCATCTACTGAAAAACATCTGGATTCTTACCAGATTCTGGCTATTACAAATAAAGCTGCTATAAACATGGTAGAACATTTGTCCTTATTATATGTTGGAGAATCCTTGGGGTATAAACCCAGAAGTGGAATAACGGGGTCTTCAGGTAGTACTATGTCCAACTTTCTGAAGAATGACCAGACTGGTTTCCAGAGTGGTTGTACCAGTTTACAACCCCACCAGCAGTGGAGAAATGTCCCTCTTTCTCTGCATCCTCGCCAGCATCTGCTGTCATCTGAGATTTTGATCTTAGCCATTTGGACTTGTGTGGGGTAGAATCTCAAGGTTGCTTTGATATGCATTTTCCTGATGTCTAGGGATGTCAAGCATTTCTTTAGGTGCTTCTCTGCCATTTGATATTCCTCAATTCAGAATTCTTTGTTTAGCTCTGTACCCCATTTTTAAAAAAGGATTGTTTGATTCTCTGGAGTCTAACCTCTTGAGTTTTTTGTATATATTGGATATTAGACCTCTATCAGATGTGGGATTGGTAAAGAACTTTCCCCAATCTGTTGGCTGCTGTTTTATCTTCCTTTTTTCTTTTTTTTTTAATTGAACAACTTTATTTTAAAAAACAAATATAAATGTACAGATATTAAGCAATTTTGCATAAAAGTATAGAATACATTTTTTAGTACTTAATTTTGTTAAAGGTTTGATAGTGTGTATTAAGATCTTACTAATTACAATGAGCACAAAGTACATGTAAAACAAGATATAACCTGGAATTAGTCAAAGTTTTCTTGGTGTGTAAAGATTAAGCATAATGGTTTTTCTTTCCTTTTATTTTCTTGAACTTCATATAGTCTGTGAGTTGTTTCGGAGGTGTTCAAAACTTTCTAAGGTTAGTATCCAATTAACACTAACTGCATATTATGTCTATTCTTTTGTGACTGGGTTATCTCATTCAGGATGATATTCTCTAGATGCATCCATTTTCTTAAGAATTTTATAAAGTCATTGTTTCTGATAGCTGAGTAGTACTCCATTTTGTAAATATACTACAAAGTTTGTACCCATTCATCTACTGAAGGACATCTGGGTTCTTTCTAGCTTCTGGCTATTAAAAATAGGGCTGCTAAGAACATTGTGGTGCATGTGTCTTTGTTGTATGTTGGAGCTTCTCTGGGGTATTTGCCCAGAAGTGGAATAGCTGGGTCTTCAGGTAGTACTATGTCCAATTATCTGAGGTATTGGCAGACTGATTTCCAGAGTGGTTGTACCAGTTTACAACCCCACCAACAGTGGAGAAGTATCACTATTTCTCTGCATCCTCGCCAGCATCTGCTCTCACCTGAATTTTTGATCTAAGCCATTCTGACTCCTGTGAGGTGGAATTTCAGGGTTGTTTTGATTTGCATTTCCCTGATGATTAAGGATGTTGATAACTTCCTTAATGCTTCTCAGTCATTCGATATTCCTCAGTTGAGTAATTTTGTTTATCTCTATACCCCATTTTTTAAAAGGGTTGTTTGAATCTCTGGTGTCTAGCTTCTTGAGTTCTTTGTATACCTTGGATATTAGGCCTCTATCTGATGTGGGGTTGGTAAAGATCTTTTCCCAATCTGTTGACTGCTGTTTTATTTTTGTGACAGTGTCCTTAGCCTTACAGAAATGTTGCAATCTCTTTAAGTCCCATTTGTCCATTTGACCTTAGAGCATGAGCCATTGGTGTTCTGTTCAGGAAATTTTCTCCTGTGCCTATGTGTTCTAAGATTTTCCCTACTTTCTCTTCTAATAATTTCAGTGCACCTGGTTTAATGTGGAGATTGTTGATCCACTTGCACTTGAGCTTTGTATAAGGAGATATGAAAGGGTCTATTTTCATTCCTCTGCAAGCTGAGTGCCAGTGGACAAACACCATTTGTTGAAGAGGCTCTCCTTTTTCCATTGAAAGTTTACAGCTCCTTTGTCAAAAATCAAGTGACCATATACATGAGGGCTAATTTCTGGATCTTCTATTCTATTCCATTGATCCACATGCCTATTTCTGTACCAGTACCATGAAGTTTTCAGCACAATTGCCTTGTAATATAGCTTGAGGTCAGGGATAGTGATTCCCACATATGTTTTTTTGTTGTTGAGGATGGATTTTGCTATTCTAGGTCCCTTGGTATTCCAGATGAAATTGCACATTGATTTTTCCAACTCTATGAAGAAAAGGGTAGGAATTTCAATGGGGATTGCACTGAATCTGTAGGTTGCTTTTGGTAGGATGACCATTTTTAAAATGTTGATCCTTCTAATCCATGAGCATGGGAGATCTTTCCATTTTCTAAGATCTTCCTCGATTTCCTTCTTTAGAGGTTTGAAGTTCTTGTCATCCAGGTCCTTCACTTGCTTAGTTAGAGTCACACTAAGGTATTTTATATTTTTTGTGACTATTGTGAATGGTATCTTTTCCCTAATTTCTTTCTCTACATGTTTGTCCTTTGAGTGGAGGAAGGCTACTGATTTGTTTGAGTTAATTTTATACCAACCACTTTGCTGAACTTGTTTATTAGCTGTTGAAGTTCACTGGTGGAGTTTTTGGGGTCCCTTAAGTACACTATCATGTCATCTGCAAACAGTGATGTTTGTACTTCTTCCTTTCCAATTTATATCCATTTGATCTCCTTTTGCTGTCTAATTGTTCTAGCCAGGACTTATAGTACTATGCTGAATACATGGGGAATGAGTGGTCAGGCTTGTCAAGTCCCTGATTTTAGTGGGATTGCTTCAAGTTTTTCACCATTATGTTTGATGTTCGCTGTTGGTTTGCTGTATATTGCTTTTATTGTGTTTAAGTATGGACCTTGGATTCCTGTTCTTTCCAGGACTTTTAACATGAAGTGGCGTTGAATTTTGTCAAATGCTTTCTCAGCATCTAGTGAGATGATCATGTGTTTTATTTTTTCTTTGAGTTTTTTTATATGGTGGATTACATTGATGGATTTCCTTATATTAAACCATCCCTGCACACCAGGGATGAAGCCTACTTGATCATGGTGAATAATGGTTTTGATGTGTTCCTGGATTTGGTTTGCAAGGATTTTGTTGAGTATTTTTGCATCAATGTTTATAAGAGATTGATCTGAATTTCTCTTTCCTTTCAGGGCCTTTGTGTGGTTTAGGAATGAAGGTTATTGTGGCCTCAAAGAATGAGTTAAGTATTGTTCCATCGGATCCTATGGTTTGAAGAATATTGGTGCTAGGTTGTCAATAAATGTCTGATAGAATTCTGCACAGAACCCATCTGGACCTGGCCTTTTATTAGTAGGGAGGCTTTTGATGACTGCTTCTATTTCTTTAGGTGTTATGGGATTATTTAATTGGTTTAACTGGCCCTGGTTTAACTTCAGTATCTGGTATCTGTCTAGGAATTCATCCACTTCCTCCAGATTTTCCAGCTTTGTTGAGTATAGGCTTAGGTAGTAGGATCTGATGATTTCTTCAATTTCCTCAGTTTCAGTTATTATATCTCCATTTTCATTTATGATTTTGTTAATTTGGATACTCTCTCTTTGTCTTCTGGCAAAGCTTTTATCAATCTTGTTAATTTTTTCAAAGAACCAGCTCTTGGTTTGTTGATTATTTGAATGGTTTTTTTTTGTTTCTATTTGGTCAATTTCTGCTCTGAGTTTGATTATTTCTTGTTGTCTACTCCTCTTTGGTGTATCTGCTTCCTTTTGTTCATGAGCTTTCAACTTTGCTGTCAAATTACTGGTGTATGCTCTCTCCAGTTTCTTTTTGGAAAAACTCAGAGCTATGAGATTCCCTCTCAGTTCTGCTTTCATTGAATTTCATAGGTTTGGGTATGTTGTGTTTTAATTTTCATTAAATTCTAGAAAATCCTTAATTTCTTTCTTTATTTCTTCTTTGACCATGCTATCGTTTAATAGGGCATTATTTAGTTTCCATGTGTATATGGGATTTTTGTTGTCTTTGTTGTTATTAAAGAGCAGCCTTAGACCATGGTGATCTGATAGGATGCATGAGAATATTTCAATCTTCTTATATCTATTGAGGCTTGTTTTGTGACCGATTATATGGTCTATTTTGGAGTAGGTGCTGAGAAGAAGGTGTATTCTTTTGTTTTAGGATGATATGTTCTATAGATATCTATTAATTCATATTATTTCATAACCTCTGCTAGCTTTACTGTGTCCTTGTTCAGTTTATGTTTCAATGATCTGTCCATGGGTGAGAGTGGGGTGTTGAGGTCTCCCACTAGTATTGTGTGGGGTGCAATGTATTATTTGAGCTTTAGTAGGGTTTCTTTTATGAATATGTGTGCTCTTGGATTTGAAGCATATATGTTAAGGATTGAGAGTTCCTCCTGAGAAATTTTCCCTGTAATGAGTAAAAGGTGTCCTTCCTTACCTTTTTTAATAACTTTTGGCTGAAAATCTACTTTATTCGATTTTAGAATGGCTACTCCAGCTTGTTTCAGGGGATCATTTGCTTGGAAGGTTTTTTTCCCATCTTTTACTCTGAGATAGTATCTGTCTTTGACTCTGAGATGAGTTTCCTACATGCAGCAAAATGATGGATTCTGTTTATGTAGCCAGTCTGTTAGCCTACTCCAGTATTGGGGAATTCAGTCCCTTTATGGTAACAGATAGTAAGGAATACTGGTTGCTGTTTCCTGCTTTTTTTTTTTTTTTTTTTTTTTTTTTTTTTTTGCTTTTAGATGTAGAATTGAGCCTGTGTGACTTTCTTTCTTTCTTTCTTTCTTTTTTTTTTTTTTTTTTTTTTGGTTTTCTTGCTTAGTTATTTTATTGTTTTTACTAGGATGCAGTTTTCCTTTTTGTATTGGGTTTTCTACCTATAATTCATTGTAGTGCTGGATTTGTGGTCAGATATTGTCTATGTTTAGTTTTGTCCTGGAATATCTTGGTCTCTCCATCCATGGCGATTGGGTGTTTTTGTGGTATAGCAGCATGGGCTGAGACTTGTGTTCTCTTAGGGTCTACATGATGTCTGGGTAGGATCTTCTGGATTTCATAGTTTCTGTTGAGAAGTCATGTGTGATTCTGATTGTTCTGCCTTTAAATGTTACCTGACCTTTTTCCCTTACTGCTTTTAGTATTCTTTCTTTGCTTTGGACACTTGGTGTTTTGACTATTATGTGTTGGGAGGAATTTCTTTTCTGGTCCACTCTATTTGGAGTTCTGTATACTTCTTTTATGCTCATGGTCATTTCATTCTTAAGGGAAGGGATGTTTTCTTCTATGATTTTACTGAAGAAATTTACTGTGCCTCTTAGTGGATATTCTTTGCCCTGTTCTATTCTTATTATTTTTAGGTTTGATCTTATCATTGTGTCCTGGATTTCCTGGACATTTTGGGTCAGGATTTTTTTGGATTTTGCATCTTCTCTGACTGTTTTTTCTATGTTTTCACTGTTGTCTTCAGCCCCTGAGATTCTCTCTTGCATTTCTTGTAGTCTGTTGGAGATGCTTGATTTCTTTTTTAGGTTTTCTACCTCCAGAGTTGTCTCTTTTAGTGTTTTCTTTATTGTTTCCATTTCTATTTTGAACTCCTTTTTCAATTCGTTCATCTCTTCGGTTGTGTTTTCCTCTAATTCTTTGATTTCTTTGAGTGCTTTTCATGTTTCCTCTTTAAAATCTTCTATTTCTTCATGGTTTTCCTACCATTCTTCTTTATGTGTGTTATTCATGCTCTTCTCAAAGATCTCCATCATCATCTTGAGGTATGATTTCAGGTCTGAGTCTTCTTTTTCTTGAGTGTTTTGCAATCCATGGCTTGCAGTACTGCTCGACCTGGGCTCTGATCTTGCCAGCTTGTCTTGGTTTCCATTGCTTAAGTTTTTTCACTTTCCTCTTGCCATCTTGTTGTCTGTGATTATATGTGGTCTTGTTGTCAGTGATTGGTTTCTGTCTCTCTCATGTACCTGGCCTGTGTCTCTGGATCTCTGCTGTTTTAGGTGACGATTTGCTTGAGCATTTGGTCCACACACAAGGACCTTCCGGGTGGCCACCGGCACCTTACGGCAGAGTTCCTGCTCCCCTGCACCAACTGGAGGGCCATACCTACTGTGAGCTCAGCCCAGACCTCTCTGTGCCCTGGCTTGGCAGCACAATCGCACCAGGCCTGTGTCCTTGGATTTCCACTGTTCCTGGCTCAGTGGCAAATGGCCTTTGTCTATGTTTTCTATGTTGTCTTCAGCCCCTGAGATTCTGTCTTCCATCTCATGTAATGTGTTGGTGATGCTTGCATCTGTGTCTTTTGATTTCTTTTTTAGGTTTTCAATCTCCAGGGTTGTCTTTTTTTGTTTTCTTTATTGTTTCTATTTCCATTTTAAATTCTTTTCCCGGTTTGGTTGTGTTAACCTGTAGTTCTTTGAGTGATTTTTGTGTTTCCTCTTTAAGAGCTTCTATTTTTTTTAATGTGTGTTCTTCTGTAATTGTTTAAGGGAGTTATTCATGCTGTTCTCCAAGATCTCCATCATCATCGTGAATTATGATTTCAAGTCTGAGTCTTGTTTTTCTTGAATGTTTTGCAATCCTGTTTGGCTTTTTGTGGATGAGCAGTGAATTCTGGTGGCAGTGATTCATTTGTATTTTTAGGCTCAGGTGTGGGAGCTCCTGTGAGGCTGTTCTGGTAGCTCAGCCCTCTGCCCACTGGTCCTCAATACTACTGGTGGGAACCTAGTCTTTCTGTGGCCCAGAAAGGACCCTTTTCCGGTGATCACAGCAGTATCTTCTCACTAAGAACTCACAGTGTGCTCTCACTGGGCCTATGTGTCAGACTCACCTTTGGTCCAGGTATAAAAGCTCCTATGGAGGTGCTCTTTCAGCACTGCCTTTCCTAGGCAGATCATGATTCTCTCTGACCAAGGCCAGGGCAATGCTTCCAAGCACTCTCTGTGCTCTGGGTACTCACAGCGAAGCCTTACCAGGCCTCTGTCCCAGGTTATCTGCTGGTCCCGGTGGAAAAGCTCCTGGGTGTCTTGTTTGCAAGCAGAGCCTTTCCAGGCAGATTCCGACTTGCTCTGACTTTTGGCTGGAAAGGAACCTTTGCTACAATCACTACTGCCAATCACTCTGTGTGCTCAGGGTACTCACTGCAAACCCTCTCCATGCCTGTGTCCCAGATTCTCTGCTGGTCCAAGTGAAACAGCACCTGGGAGTCTGGTCAAAATACTTTTCTTCTTGTTGTTGTTGTTGCTGCTGCTGCTGTTTCCCTATCATAATTTAGAAGTGTGAGGCTCAAAAACAAACAAACAAACAAACAAAACAAAAACCAAAAAAAAAAAAAATTAGTAGAAATTCTTTGAAATCAGTGAAAACATGGCATAAATGCCTTTGGAAGTAAATTACTGATGAAATTAATTTGTGTCCCTTGAGCCAAACATAGAAGTAATGAATAGAATATAGTGATAATTCAACTTTTTTTCTCTTCATACTCTGTCTTTTATGAATAATAGAATTAACCGAAATCTAGCCATGTTAAAATCTGTCTCTGGAAGGGACGTTTATGCATGCAGCAACAGTGAGATGACCTGTGAGCATGAAGAATGGTTCTGTAGCCGAGAGGAATAGCTGTTGGGCTGAAATGCAAGTTACTAAATAGGAAAATGCTTTTTAGTGCTTTAAAGTCCAAAATATATGCATTCAAATTTAAGTTAAAATATTGTACTATTTTATACAAAAATACTCAGCTGTTTTTTTTCCTTCTAAATTCTTACAATTGAATACTTAACTTCCACTGTCAAAAGTGGGTAGAGGCTGTGCCATGAAAAAGCTACAGCAGCCAAGTCTCTCCACATCCTTACCAGTTCCTGGTGCAAATTTAAGACACTTGTGGGCCTGTCTTACAGTTGTTTTCTATTTCAAAATGAAAATGTTTTCCCTCCTGGACTAATAAAAGTATAAATTTTTGTGAACATGAAATGAAACATTTAAAAGAATATGGATATTGATTTTAGGTGCTGATTGTACCTTGAACACCAGTAAAGAAACCTCACCAACCTAGAAGACAGGGATTCTCGTTTAAAATCAAACTCATAAGTTATTGATATACCCCCAGGTAAACACAAGGGTTGTATGGAATGAGGGGAATTAGTGGGAGCTACATAGAAGTAGTTAACACAGAATCCATGGAGATCGCCTGTCAGTAAATATTTTTAAAAAATTCTTGCATCTACATAAATATGTGATCCTTGTAAACTTCACAGACCACTATGTTCTTTGCTAAAATGTATTAAATTATTCAATTCAGTTTAGACTATTAGGCAGAACCATACGTAACACTCTTTAAATAATATTTTATTAGATACTCTGTTTTTACATTTGAGATCTTATCCCTTTCCCCTGCCCTTCTCCCATCTCCCCTCACCCTCCATTTCCCTTCACAAAGGTGCACTCCCTCCTAATCACCCTCTCCATCCCATTACCTTGGCATTCCCCTATATTGGAAAAATATGCCCTCCCTGGGCCAAAAGCCTCTTTTCACATTGATGCCAGACACTGCTCTCTTCAGCTACATATGCAACTGGATCAGTAGGTCTCTCAATGTGTGCAAAAAGGTTGGTGTTTTAGTTCATGGGAGTTTTGGAGGAATTGGTTGGTTGATAATGTTGTTTTTGCCATGAGGTTGTAACACCTTTTAGTTCCTTAGGTCCTTTCTTTAGCAACCTCATTGGGGTCACCGAGTTTAGTCAGATGGTTAGCTGCAAGCATATTCAGCTGTATCTATATGACTATAACATAGTCTCTGAGGAGGCATCTCTATCCGGTTTCTGGCATAAGTACATCTTGGGAACAGCTATAGTACTTGGATTTGGTTGCTGCATATGTGGTGGATCCCAAGGTGAGACAGCTTCTGAGTAATTTTTTCTTTAATCCCAATTATTCTATTTGACCTTGAATTTCCTCCCGTGAGTGTTTTGTTCTCCCTTCTAGGAAGCAGTGAAGTATCCACATTTTGGCCTTTATTCATTTTGAGCTTCATAATGTCTATGAATTGTTTCTTGGGTACTCAGAGCTTTCTGGGGCTAGTATCTGCCTATCAGTGAGTACATACCATGTGTGTTCTTTTGTGACTGCGTTACCTCACTCAGGATACTAGTCTCTAGTCCCACCCATTTGCCTACTAATTTTATGAAGTCATTGTTTCTAATAGCTGAGTAGTATTAATTAATTAATTAGAGAAAGGATGGGGAGGAACAGGAGGAGAAGGAGTACAGGGAGAAGAGTTTATCAGTAGTATTAATTAATTAATTAATTAGAGAAAGGAGGGGGAGGAAGAGAAGGAGATGGAGTACAGGGAGGAGAGTTTATCACTGGCCAGTCAGTGATATTGAGTCATTTTCTCAACCAAAGTATCCTCCTTTGTCAGAAATGACAACAAATAAAAAGTACCCTACACTTAGCCCTGAGCTGCATTGCCAGCCAAACAGAACATCTTCCTTGTAACTAGTTTGTTGTTATTGTTTTGTTTTCTTTTCTTTTGTTTGCTTATTCTACTTACGTATTTTAATTGGCTTTTAGCTTAGTTGTTTTTCATATAGACTTTCAATGTCTTCATTTTGACTAACCCCAGCCCTTCCTTTTTATCCCTTTCTGCTTCCCTCCCATTTGCATCTCTGTGTAACCCTTTCCACCTGGAACATTCTTACTCTTTTATTCACCTAGATTATACTAACTCTTATTCCTTCAGGCAGCCACCAATGGCCCCTTTCTAGTTTTCTAGCTCCTCGTATACTCTAAATTAAACACACAGTCAATAGTGTAACTCAGGCAGAAACCCATGACTGGGAAGATCACGGACCCTAGGCAAACTTACTACTACTGTTTAGGTAAACTGGCATGACATTATATTACCTTTTAAACACTTCTGTATAGCAATAGAGAAATGCTACCCTCACACTTATTAGAGAATCTCTTTTGGAGGGTGTGAGAAATCAAGATAAGTGGAGAATTTTTAAAAGTGCTGTTAAAGGTGTTAAGCAGTTCCAGGGCGCTGCCCTAAACTGTATATAATAGCCCTCCTTCTAAGTGTCACAGGGTATTGCAGTAGAGGAAGAAAAATATAAGTGGCAGAGATGGGAAAAGAAAAACATGGTACTAACCATTATGACCAAGCTAGTGTAATTATGAATTAACAGCAACCACAGTTGCATGCTATGGACTTGTAGAAGACTGAATATATTATTAGCCACTCCTGGGTGAGGTAGAGGCTCAGGGATCCCTATTAGCCCTTGGCAAACCATTGGTCACTAAATGATTTCCAGATGTGCACCCACAAGTGCTCCCACTAGGCTTTAGTGGATATTTCAGTTTCCATGGTCATAGGCAGCACATGTTAGATTGAATGGACAACACACAAGACAAACAAAATGGGGCACGAGAAAGGAGACTGCAGGGCAAACAGAGGGGAGGCTGATATCGGCAGGAAGGAAAAGAAAGAAGATGGAGATGAGAGGAGTCACAATGCACTGCATAAAGTTATGAAATGGTTAAAAGTGTTTAATTAAGAGTCTAAAAATAAATTCCTTTAAGATTAATGATATGAAAAGAACATTTACCTAGAGAGAAAATGTATATTGTCATCTATTCTGCATTCATTATGACATGGAAAATTAAAGCTTACGTTCACACCACTGAGTGTAAGCAATGAAGCTTGTTTTCATGAATTCTTGAATATATATGGTATGCTCTGTGAAACTCTGTTTCTCTGATAGGTACTATTTCCTAATTCATTTGTATAACCATTTCATTAGCTATTTCATGTATTTACATTTTAAATGTTTTCCTCTTCCCCCCTCTCCCATTCTTTCTCCCTTTGCTTCCATGAAGATGCTCCCATTCCCAATCACCTACTCCTACCTCATCGCCTTGGCATTCCCCTACACTGGGAAAATGAGCTTTCACTGGAATGAAGGGCTCTCCTACCACTGATGCCAGAAAATCTCATTCTCTGCTACATATGTGGCTGGAGCCAGTGTTATCTCCATATGTACTCATTGGTTGGTGTTTAAGATCTTGGGAGCTCTGGGAGGAGGGGTTGGTTGATATTGCTGTTCTTCCCATGGGATTGCAAACCATTTCAGCTCCTTTATTTCTTTTTCTAGCTCCTCCATTGGGGTCCTCATGTTCAGGCTGATGGTTAGCTGCAATCACCTACATCTGTATCAGTAATGCTCTGACAGAACCTCTAAAAAGACATTCATATCAGGCTTCTTTAGGTAAGCACTTCTTGGCATCTGCAAGAGTATCTGGGTTTGGTGGCTGCACATGGGATTGAAGCCCAGGTGAGAGAGTCTCTAGATGACCTTCTACCGTCCCTGCTCCTCCATTGTTGATGGGATTTCAAGCTGGTACAAACACTCTGAAAATCAGTCTGTCGGTTCCTCAATGAATTGGACATAGTACTATCTGAAGACCCAGCTATTGGACTCCTGGGTTTAAGCCCAAAAGACATTTCAACATATAAAAAGGACACATGATCCTCTATGTTGATAGAAGCTTTATTTATAACAGCCAGAAGCTGGAAAGAACCCAGATGTCCTTCAATAGAAGAATGGATGCAGAAAATGTGCTACATTTACACAATGGAGTACTACTCAATTATGAAAAACAATTACTTCATAAAATTCTCAGGCAAATGGGTGGAACTAGAAAATAATATTCCAAGTGAGGTAACCCAGTCACAAAAGAACACACATGGTATGCAATCACTGATCAGCAGATACTAGCCCAAAAGCTCAGAATAGCCAAAAAATAATTCACAGATCATATGAAGGTCATAAAGAAGGAAGACCAAAATGTGGATGCTTTAGTTCTTCTTAGAAGGGAGAACAAAATATTTCCTACCTCTAAAGCAATGACTCAATACTTCCTAGTTCTTTTCCTAGGCTTTTTAAAAATCTTTTCCCTGTTGATCAATTTCTTCAGTATTACTATCCTCCACAGCCCTCTCAATCAAATGATTTCTTCTTTCTTACTTAACACATATATGCTGGTTTTATTCCTGCTAAAGAATTGCCAGATATGGCCAATTCTTGTTATGTTTGAGTTGTATACCAATCAGGAAATGGATATTTATTGACAATTTGAATTTAACATAGCACTCTAATTTATATTAAACCCTCATCTACTTATTTGTGTGATTTAATGCTTTCTTCTGTTGTATTATATAACCAGTTGAAGGAGCCATTCCCCTTCATGAAATGCACATTGTTTTACTTTCTTTTTAAATTATCATAATAAGGATTTATAAAAGGATTTAAAATATGCTCACCTCTGGATTCAAACACACAAGCAAGACAAGTTCTTCAATGCCTATGAAATTAAGATTCAAACTCTGATTTTTCTATACAAAAGCTAGGTCAGAAGGGCTCCCTGTGGCTATTTTACAAACATAATACTTGCTCAACCCCAATTAAGATAAAAAGAGTTCTTTTGATAGAAATGCAGGGTAGATTTTAAAAGACTTGAAATCCATTATATGCTTCATCACTCTGACTTGAGGTGAACATAAAAGTCACTGTGTGGTAACCTCAGAGCCCACTCTACTTCCACTTGGCCTAATTACAATACTTAACATCAAACTCCGAGGTAAGTTAATGATGCAGTATTTTATGTATCTCTCCCAGCATAGCTTCTTGCACAGTTATCTACCCCCAAACTTAGTGCTTCAAACTGTTTCATTTGTTCACCATCCTTTGCTGTAGGTTAGATTCAATGAGTGCCTATCTGCTGATCTTCTGGTTGATGGTATATGTGTATATTCATCAGAGGTGTATTATCTAGAGTCTGCTTGATTCATGCCTGGGGACAATTCATTTCTTGTCTCCTCTTTACTTGTCCTTTTGAGGTCTTCCCCATTCCTATATGCTGTTTGGGGGCTTTCTTTAACAGGTTACCCCCTCTTCCCTGATAGCTGTCACCTGTGTTGTCAAAATTCTTAAGCATGAGAAGGCAAAGATCACCCCTACTGCACTCAGTTGAATTAAAACAACTCAGAGGCATAATACAACCTGGCTGAATGCCTAAAACTGGGGGTGTTTGGCATGATCAATGCAGCAAGGTACCACCTTATAGTGATGCTTCAGATCCCCATCATGCATCACAAGCTAAAGTCATAAATCAACCCTGTTTTAATTGTAGGATTAAGGAGGTAGCTTGCATCATTTATCATTGTATCTCCAAAACTGTGGAGGAGGAGGGAAAAGATGAAACGACTCCAGGCTTAACAGAACAGGAAGGTAATCTTCACACATCAGTTGTATAGTTATGAATTTTTGTGTATATTGTTATGTAGTATAAGATGTACATAGAAAATCATGATTTCAATTGTGTAAATCATGAACATCTAAGGGATCATATTATGAAAATGAGAAACTATTACTATCATATTGTCATGATACATTAATTTTAGTTTTTGAAATCTAGCACATAAATTATTTTGGTAAATGTCTGTGAGTAGTTGACAGTAATACAAACCTTTTAATTTTTGGTTTGCAGTACTACACAAGTCAATTAAATAACCTTTATATAAGTTGGTTTCTTATGGTGTGTTTGTGTGTGTGTGTGTGTGTGTGTGTGTGTCTGTCTGTGTGTGTGTGTGTGTGTGTGTGTGTGTGTGTGTGTGTGTGAATTCAGGTGCAATGTTACCTTTGGAAGGCAGTCATTACAGTCCTTGTTTGACACAGGGTCTCTGAAACGTTGCTCTCTATATAACAGGCTAGCTGGGCACTTGCCTGACTCCATTTCCCTTCTTGTAATAGGTGAGTTGGGTTTGCACACTGCCTAGTCCAGAACTATAAAATTTCTAAAGATCAGCATTCTAATATGTATGTTTGTACCTCCGGCTCATTACCCACTGCCTATTCTCACCTGCCCTCACTGTGGTTTTGAAATTATCTTTTTTTTTTTCCTGTTAGATATTAAAGGAGTGTGTTCAAATGTCAAACCATGATTTGCTATCTTTTCTAGTTCCTTCTGCATCCATCCACTCTTGCGAAATGAAACTATGAAGTTATAGCATCAACTAAATGCATGCTTTTGGCATGTACTCACGGTCTGCTGAATTTGCTTTGTTGTTTTTTAGCTACTATGGTAGTGTGTTGAGAAAATAATCCAGTGCTTTACAACAAACTAGTAATCCTCTTGAAACAGTTTATGCCATAAAAATGGATCTTGAACTTTTCTGTACCTGATCATCTTAGGTGCACTACACCAAGGCTTTTCAATTTTCTAAGTTACATAGAATCCCATTGCATTTTGGCCCTAATTTTGGATTATGTCAGTTGCACAGCTGTGGATAAAATTTCTCACAGGTATTTTACATCTCCTCTCTAAACAAGTGATTCGTGGTCATTCCCAGTATGTGTAAAAGCCACTGTAAGCATTGATCTCATTCTCTACCTGCATAGATCTCCAGTGCTCTACAACATTCAGTTCAAGTGAAAGATACAGTATTGGTCTGAATGGGAAATATTACTCCAAGGGCTCAAATATTTGAATGATCTGCTCCTCTATTGGTGACACTCTTTGGAAAGATTTAGGAGGTGTTTTCTTGCTGGAGGAAATGCAGAGGAATGTGAGAGTTTGTAACATGAGATATAATGAGTTTTACTCATTAATATGCCCTTGTAGTTTAAGGTGTGAGTTCTTGAATTCACGCTCCTTCTATGACTGCTTCTTCCTCCTGTGTTTCCCACATGGAATTTTATCTCTCTGGAGCCAGTAGCCAAAACAAGCTTCTTCTGATATTAGTTGCTTTTTTTTTTTCACCATAATATATTGCAGTCACAGAAGTAACTAACAGATACAGTCATTTTAAGCAGAGAAGTATCCATTAAAACGTTAAACAAATATATATATTTTATTCACTAATACTGTAGTAGTTATAGTTACAAAAATACACGCACCAAAGAACAAAAACAAACAAACAAAAAACAACAAAGCAAATCATGAAATTTTTTCAGAAAGTCCATGAAGAAGGTCACCATTATCTAAATATCCAGCTAATGACCCAACAGATTGAGTGAGAACAGGATGTTAGTTCAGCTCCATAGCAATTACAGTCAGAGTTTACAGATGAAGATTAAAGATGGGATAAGATTCACACTATCAGAAACCTATAAGGAAAAGTGTTGAAAAATAATTAAAAAGTAACCATAATGGAAAGGACTATATCACAAAAGTATCTTTCATTCACAAGACAGAATTGTCACGCTGGATGCTTACAACCGAATAAGCTCACTTTTTCAAGTTTTGAATACTGGCTAGTTGGTTCAAAAAGCTGTTCTGGCTCAAACTCCTCTGCAAACTGATTGATTCAAGCCGACTTATCTCAACTTCTCACTGAATTGGTCTGGTTGATCTCAACCCACCTCTGGCAATTTGTTCTAATCTTCTGGCTTTTCATTCTATGGCTTCAACTGCCTCTGCCTCACAGCACTTTACACTTTACATACTGCATAGACTGAACTCAACTCAACCAAATTGACTATATTGCCCCCACCCCCCTCTCTCTCTCCCTCCCTCTCCCTTCCCTGCCTCTCTGTGTGTTAGTAGAACCTGAAAACATACCTGTGCTCATAAGAGAACACACTGTTCTATTAAGTCTTCTCCTATGCTGTTTTTGTAGAGTTGGGCATAGCTTATCTCTGAATCATCCTGTTAAATCTTTCTCTGATTCATCACTTTGTCTGCCCCTCAATCAGAGGCTATCCTATAGGATTAAAGATGTGTACTTTATTTCAGCTGGAGGGATTACAGGTGTTTGGCATGTGAATCTAATGCCAAAGAAGCCACATGGCTGCATCAAAATTCTTCTATACTATGAGAATATGTTGACATTTAAAATGAAAAGTTAAAAGAAGCAAAAATTATATAAAACCTGAAGAATGTAAATGGTAATTTTGGAGTCTTGATATGTTATCAAGAAAATATAATGTTACGGTGAAGCACTATAGTGCCTGCCAGTCTACCATGTACAAAGATTGATGTTTAATTCTCAGTACTGAAGGGTTAATATAATGGTGCTTTAAATACAGGAGTTGTAATCCTTACTTTCTGAGGATGGAGAGAGAGAATCAGAGAAATTCATTGTCATTTTCAGCAGCACTGTAGCCAGGAATATATGAGACCATGTTATAAAATTAACTTAACTAAAGTCATGTAATAAAGTGTCCATTTACCTTCATTTCTATGCCATTATATTCCTAAGATGTAGGCCAGAAACAGCCTTGTCCACTGGTGAGAGAAATACTGCTTAAAATGTACTTATGTGAGCACTCAGCATGAAGACTTCCATCACAAACTGGGTTAATTAATTGGTTCTGGGGAACTCTGTGAAGGTTAAGTGAAAGGAAAATGTAACTAGCAATTTCAAATTCATTTGCTCATTTATTCTTTTCTAGTTCTATGAAGTGAAATAATATATAAATGGAGAGAAAGAGTCCAGTGACAAAGAGGATTACTCCTTCTGTTTTCTCCCCGAGAGACTGAAAATCTCTCTTTGGCCTTGCACTTGGAGAAGGAAATTAATTACAGAGTCACAGGTATAGCCCAGCATTAAATTGATCCAATCCAACTAAGACATTAACAAAGTACCACTATTCACTGAAGAGCAGGCAGCCCAGCAACCTCGCCCTACAATGTCTTCCCTATGGTGGACTAGCCCCCAGTGCCTGTCATCTGAGTCGAATCTTCTGTGAAGACTGAAGAACATTTTCTGATTACTCTAAAAATAAAAAGGCCAATCTGACTTAGATCAGATCTCTTTATACAATTGTCTGCTGTAATTTTCATCAAATAAATGTGGTGAAAATTTTGTTTATTCAAATGTTATGTTACAAGTTTTATATGGGTAATAGTAAGATTTCAGCTTAGCTCCACAATCACTTTTTTTCACACCTGCTAGTGATATCTAATAAGAGTATATAAAAGCTCCATCATTCAAATATTTATGATGTAGCAAGTAATTTATATGTTTATGTTCTTTTTATTTTTTATTGGATAGTTTATTTTTTTTTACATTTCAAATATCATTATTTTTCCCAGTTTCCCTTGTGGAATTCCCCATCCTATTAGTCATTTCTCAGCCTCTCAGAGTGTTCCCTCAACCACCCATTTACTCCCTCCTGCCCCTCCACCCTGGCATTCTACTATACTGACCCATCGAGCATTCACAGTACCAAGGGCCTCTCTTCCCATTGATGCCCAGTAATGCTATCTTTTCCTACTTATGATTCCAGAGTCATTGGTCAGTCCATTGTAACCTTTGTTTGGTGGTTTAGTCCATAGGAGCTCTGAGGAGTCTGGTTGGTTGATATTGTTGTTCTTCCTATGGGTTTGCAAACCCCTTCAGCTCTTTCATTTCTTTCTCTAACTCCTCCATTACAGACCCTGTTCTCTGTCCAATGGTTACCTGTGAACATCTAATTTTGTATTTGTCAGGCTCTGGCAGAGCCTCTAATGAGACAGCTGTATCAGGCTCCTGTCAGCATACATTTCTGGCATCTGCAATATTGTCTGCGTTTGGTGACTATATATAGGATGGATGCCCAGAGAAAGAGCTTCAAACACATGAGATCTTTCCTGAAAATTTTCCTGAAAAGAACAACAATGGCTTATGCTCTAAGATCAAGAATCATGAAATGAGGCCTCATAAAATTGCAAACTTCTGTAAGGCAAAGGACATTGTCAATAGGACAAAATGGCAACCAACAGATTGGGAAAGGATCTTTACCAATCCTACATCTGATAGAGAGCCAACATCTAATATATACAAAGAACTCAAGAAATTAAACTCCAGAGAATCAAAGAATCTTATTAAAAATGCAAGACAGTGCTAAACAAAAATTATGTTCTTTTTCTATATGATCTTTTTTACTTTAACATTTCTAAAAAGTTTATAAGTCCACCCATTTGGAACAAATGTTTACATTTTTATTAACATAAATAACTATTACTGGAACAACTACCATTTGCTCCGTGTTATTCTCAGCTTTTTTTACAAAAAAAAAGTCATTAATTCCTCAAATGGGTGTTATGTGTTCTGTTTTTTTCTTAAATAGATGAACTATAAATTGGCAATTACCAAACAAAGAGGACAAAGGGTTTTTGTCCCTGAGTATGTGGGCTCTGTTCTCATTCACTCTATCCAGAGTCTATACATGTGATTCCAGAGTACCTTATGAGACAATGCCCCTGGGAAACTAACTAACAATGAGACAGAACTATTTCTGCTTCTTTCATACTTAGCTCAGCGTCTTCTTTTTGGGTGATTATAAATAAACTGCTTCGAGTTTCTGCACTTGACAAAGAGATAATACTTACATCATATTGCTTTTGTAATTTTTACTACCTATGCATTTAATATGTGGAGACTAATATTGAGTGCATTAAGAGTTAGGAGTTAGGCTAGAGTACTCCTAAATGAAAATAAACTTTGCTAGTTCCTCAATGTGACTGAAGGGATTTCAGAGAAAGGAAGATTAAAAGACACTTGGAGAAGACAAATATGAGATTATTCTCTGGTAGTCATAACCAACAAGTCTCTCTAACATGTTTGGATACAGCAATTATCATGTTATTAATCACTAAATATAGGCCACAGACCAGTCTAATTGTTGGTGATACTTGCTTATGACTTTTTTATACCTCAGTTTTCTATTGTCCACACTCCAAAGTCTCCAGAGACATGGGAACATAGGGAATGGCTTTTGTTACAAAAGTAATGTGATTTCATTAAATAATATTAGCAAAGAAAGTTTTCATTTTAAACCAAAGGGAATCCTAATTGACCCCAAGTGTATGAAGAGATGGTAAATCTCTAGGGTTAAGTTTCTTTACTAGCAAAGGAAGTAGAATAGCATCATCTTCAGGTTCTGAAGCTTCAGTTGCCTCTATGTTTTGGAAACAGCTGATCAGCACATTGCTTTAAATGGGCAGGGGTTGGGTTCTCAGAAATGTCATGCTGGAGATACATTTGACACAGTTGTGAGCAGGCCTGAGGAACCACTCCCCAATTTTTCTTCAAGCATTTGCACAAACTCCCAAACCATGCTTCCTCTAGTTTGAATATAATTAATGTTCAAAGACATCTAAAGTTCTTTAAATATGCATGTTATTAATAGAAGAAAATTAAACATGCCTGTTTGTATTGTGTTGTACATATTCATGTTTTGAGGCAAATTAGCTTAAATTGTGCAATAATTTATAACTATTAATTTGATACTTAAGTGGAAAGGCAAGTGTAAAGGAAGGGAGTAGGCAAATAGCATTCAGCTAGAATTCTTGCCATGATTTGTTAGGTAATGTTGCCAAATCATTTCATCCCAGCCTCCTTGATTTTCCTTTTATAATACAAAAAAACATCTATAGACAGATGTTTGAGTTCCATTTTCTTTTACTCTTACTTGGAGCTGAAATTCTGTAATTAAATGTGCTTATATATAATAAAAAAATTTATCAGTGAAACTCCTACCACTAATTTTATTCACTAGCCAATTTTATATCCAACCCAGATGTTAGGCAAATGTGACATATTTTCTTACAGTTAATAAGTATAAAATTTAGTCAGTTAATAAGTAATTCACCATTATTGATCATCAACCAGCTTCGCTTTCCCCAGAGTGCCTTATCCATATATGCTAAATAATACTATCTTTCCAAATGAGACATTTTTAAGGCATGGACCAAAGCTAAGTTTTCTCTTAACTTCACTGAAAACACGTTGCTATTTCCTACCAGCATGGCAGCACAAGGGTAATTACTTGCCATTACTCTTAGGCCTGGGAGATGGTGCAGCTCTAGTTCTGAGGGACAAGTGTGAAGACTGGAGTTCAGACACTCAACACACAAGGAAATGCTGTTACTGCTGCATGCCTATCATTACAATACCAGAAAAGCAGAGACAAATGATCCTAGGGATTTAAGGTCTACAAAAAAAAGGTGATTGGAAGCTCAGTTAGTCACACTTTCTCTAAAATTAAGGTGCTGAAGGGTAGAGAAAAATATCTGATGCTGATATTGATCTCTGATCTTACCACAAGTAGATACCTTTATATGTAGATGCACACCCCCCCACACACACTCACACAGGTGCACATATGCACACACACACATACCACAGACAAAAAATATATATAGACTTCTAGTTTCATATCCTTTGATTAAAACATTTTTTATCTGAGTAAATTTGTTTGTACATAAAACTATCTTCCTTCACATATTTGTTAGGTTGGACAAGAAAAGCATGTACTACTCTGAAAATAATCTATCCATACCCAAGTTAATTAGCGCCAAAGTAGAGGTCCCTCATTGTACTGTTATTTCCTTACAACTCTGGAGTTGGTCAAGATGCTTGACAAAATGTTAATGAGTCACCAGCACTCAAGAATGGATATGTTTGACACACATGCTTGTACAATCTACCAGACACATGAGAATAAAAATTGCATCATATGAGAAAGAATATATATGTTTCTGTAAGCACATGCCTACTAATTAACAATGACAGCTTGTCTGAACAGAAAACTAAATAAGCCATAAAGAAGTAGTTAAGCCACTCTGAAATGCAAAAGAACGGAACACTTTGTATGTTAATAAGATAATATATTTCTTTTACATATTTGAGCAACTGTTTTCACACACATAATCAAAAAAAGACATTGTTTAGAACATAAATACTAGACTTGAAAATGCTTTGTTTGGGAGGATGAAGAGATGATTCAGAATATAAGGAAGACCTCTAGTAGTATCTCCACTGAACCTTGATTCAGTTCCCAGCAGGTGGATAGTGGCTCCTGCACATTTGTAACTAATTCCAGCTTCAGATTATGGGTACCCACTTTAGGCTCTCCAGAAAGAAGACCAAAAAAATGTTTCAAAAACACACAGGCAAAAAAAAAAAATCCATAAGATAACTGTCAGCATCAGCTGACAGTTGTTTAATGACATGCAGATATTTAATACAATTGGATGCAGTCACTATAATGCAACTATGTGAAGTAGAGTTTAAGACTTCTTAAATTCTTTCTGTTAATGGGAAAATTTTAGTTTTCCAGTGGAGATGCTCAGTACTTTCTGAAAAAATATCTATTAAAAACAGACTTTGAAAGAGGTAAGCACATAATATTTTAGTATATTTTATTAAAATTAACATGTTTATTTATTATACCAGTTTGAAGCAATAATTATGTTTTTTGTGTCTATGTTGGGTTTTTTATTGTGGCTAAATTGTGGTTCTAAAGTTTATATAGTGCTGTGTAAAAATATACAAGTAGGACATGATATACCCATCCAGCAATCAGCTTAGGTTAGTTAATTACACAAGGCTGTTAGGTCAATAGATGATGCTCTTCTCCAGTTGTGAACACTTTGAACTAATCTAAGGTCTGGAATAGAGTAGACAGGAGGTCAATACTGAAAAAGTGAAAAACTGACTTAATTGCCAATCGTTGCCTTATTAATCTCAAGGGCTAAGAATAGTACTCATATTCTTCGGTATCTTCAGAAGTGACAGCTGGATGTATAGATTGATCAAGTGTGAAACATGTCAAGATTGTTTGCCAATTCGTTCCTGTTGATTAATTGGCAGGTTTCTATAAGAATCTGTCAATTGCATTTAAAATATATGCTTTCTTTGTACAATGCCAAGTTTCTTTAGTGCACTAACTTGGGTTTTGACATAATTCTTTAGAAACTTGACTGTATTTCTGTTTTCTTGTTTGTCTCTGTTTGTTTCACACTTTTTTGTTTGGTGATTTGGAAATTGTTTTTGTCAGCCAAGTTTCAATTCTTTGCCAGGAAAAGCATGGGGTCCCTTCAGGGGAAGAAATGGGAACAGCTGTCCTATCCATTGGTATTGCCAATTGGAATCTTGCAGGCCAGTCTACACTAGTGACACACTGGGCAGAGACAGAAACAACCTGGAAAAGTTTACTGGCCTCAGGTACTATTTTAGGAAAAGAATGCATTATGTATATGCAGTATTCATTTTTATCTTTTTTACGATAAGCTTTTTATAAACCAGCTGAAGGTTTGCAATTAGGGAGTGGCTGCTGTGTGGCAAATGGGCCTGTATTACTTATGCCAACCTACTGGAGTTGTTTTTCACAGTGTTTTCTTCTCTTCTGAAGTTGAACTGCAGCAAGGTGAGTGATTATCAGAGGCACAGCAAGTTCCTGGATGCAGCCAGCTTGGGGAAGAGATTATTCCAAGGCATGCGAACACATGGAGAGATGAGAACAGGTTTCCAAAGCCAACAGATTCCTTTGAAGAATTTATTCCCCTAAGGTGATCCCAAAGCAACAGATCAGCATCATGCAGCTCTCTCTAGAAAGAAAAACATTACCTGTTATAAAACAGTTTCGCTATAGCATTTATTCAAAGGCTGGTGCATAGAGGAGTGCAATCCAGGGATAAATATTGCATAGTTACAGTGAGAGTTGTTTCTGAATAGAATAAAGGACACATCTCATAAAACAACAATGAAGCATGCTTCTTTATGCAGAAATGTGCTGCACATTTCATTTCTTAAGTTTATTTAATCTTTTCTTTACAGTCTCAATTTTATTCTCCCCATGGTCCACCCTCTAATTGTTCCACACCCCATACCTCCTCCTCTTATCCATGTCTTGATGAGGATGTTTTCCCTACCATATGGCCTCACCAGACCTCCCCACTCCCTGGGGCCTCCAGTCTCTTGAGAGTTAGTTGCATCTTCTCTGACTGAGTACAGACTCAATGTCCCTCTGCTGTGTATGTGTTGGAGGCCTCATATCAGCTGGTGTATGCTGCCTGGTTGGTGATACTCTGTCTGAGAGGTCTTGGGGGTCCAGGTAAGTTGAGACTGCTGGCATATTTCTTTAAAAGCATTTATCAATTCATTCCACATTTTGGTCCTTTTTCTTTCGTGGTGTGAACTGATGGAAAGATAGGGTTTAGGGGATATACAGGCTGCTTTTATGTCAACTTGACATAAGCTAAAGTAATCACAGAGAAAGGAGCCTCCGTTGAGGAAATGCCTCCATGAGATCTAGTTGTAAGACATTTTCTCATCTAGCGATCAAGGAAGGAGAGCCCAGCCCATTGTGGGTGGTGCCATTCCTGGGCTGGTAGACCTGGGTTTTATAAGAAAGCAGGCTGAACAAGCCAGGGGAAGCAAGCCAGTAAATAACATCCCTCCATGACCTCTGCATCAGCTCCTGCTTCCTGACCTGCTTGGTCTCCAGTACTGACTTCCTCTGGTGATGAACAGCAATGTGGAAGTTTACACTGAATAAACTCTTTCCCTTCTAACTTGCTTCATGATACTAGTGCAAGAATAGAAACCCTGACTAAGACAAGGGGATGAGGTTGGTGAAGAGAATCCTTCATTTTCATGTACAGCACAAGAGTGCCAAGTTGTTGAAGGACCCAATAATATATCTTCAATCATTTAATATGCATAAATATTTACAAAAGTTAGCAACAAACAAACAAACAAAAAGACACAGAAACAACAAAGAGGACTATGAAGTATACAGTGTTTCCTAAAATCCAGCTAATGGTGGTAAAGGTGATTTACTGACTCTGGTTTCATATATCCTCCAGAGACCAGACCATAGGTTGTTTGCCCCTTTCCCAGATCAAGAGTATTAATTGCCATTCATATTTAGCATTAGTGTGTAACATTAACTTTTGGCTATTGTATTATACACATGACCTTCTAGATATATATTTGGAATAAATTTGAAAACTGCTGAGAACCTGGAAAAGACATATTTTTCCATGTATTTTTGTTTTTCAGGTTTTGTTTTAAGAAGTAATATGGAAATTATTGGTTCTAAGAATAAGGAAATATACTCAAAAGTTGGACAATTCTCTTCTCCGCCACCAAGAGCTACCAGCACATACTTTCATGTTTGATCTGTTGCCTTACTGCACTCTCTTGGGAGTGTTGTTGCAAATTCAAAAAGAATGATTTCCAAAAGAATGTTTGCACTTTGATGTTGAAGCATCATGGCAAAGAATTAGAGAGTGGTCAGCACTGGCTTAAGCATGGGCTTTTGCTGTAAGAATTGTTTAGGATGGGCTAGATCAAAATTAATACCAATACCATAGTCTACTTCCTCAAGGTACATTTTTAAATATCTCAACACATATCCAGAAAACCGTAAGGAATATTTTTCTAGTATCTTGTGATAAAAAATATGTTCTCTCTGTCTCTGTCTGTCTCTGCCTCCTTCTCCCTCTTCCCTTCCCCCTCCCACTCCCCCTCTTGCTCTTTTTCCAGCTCTGTCTTACTCTCTCTCTTGCTGTCTCTTGCTATCTCTCATCTCATTCTTCTTTATTCTCTGAGATGGTGTGAGAATAGAAACTTAGAGCATGGATAGGTGGAGGTGTATTTTAGGTAAGTTTTCTCAAAAAAAAAAAAAAAGCTTCTGAATTTTATTTGATTAGGTCAAGAATTTCAGCATTGCTCCACAATAAAAAATGTTTTGTTTTGTGGTTTTTTAATGATAGAACACCTGTATATAAATTGTACTATTTAGATTATTTTTACTGTAGAATGGCTAAAATGAAAGTTCATAATTTTCTACTCTAATTATTTTTTATATTTCTGCTAATAATATTAATATTAATCAATAAATTCAAAATGTTAATATAATTTTAAAATTAGTGAAACTAGGTGATAAGAAAATTGAAGTATTTAAACAACCATACCTCCATTTTTCTCTGTAAATAATACATTTACAACACTATCTTAAAAATCTTAAACTGGAAAAAATAATTTTTAAACTAGATACTCAAAGAAATCTTGAGATATGTCATGTCAGTTACTGAACTAATATATAATTCTACATTTATGTATATATATATATATATATATATATACATATATATATATATGAATTTTGTACTAAGATTTTTGCCTTTAAATGTTACTTCTTTACTCACTTATAAGTCTTAGCTATGATCATAGCATGGGTCATAATTTGAATGGAACATACTGAAGGACCAGATTCATGTGTCTGAGAACAACACATTGCCCCCACAGACAAAGTCCATTAATTAAAATAGAGACAGTTCATTTAAATGATAAAGACACTCTTGAGAATTGTAGTGTCTTCACAAGCTGAAGAAAGGCGTTTACTTCAAAGTACTCGACACAAAGAACATAACCTTCATGGTTTCAAGGCATTTTGAAATTATCACCTCAGCTGTCCCAGAAATGGAGACATTCACACATGTATTTAAACATGGGAGAACATTGCTAAATATTTGTTTTCTAGTATGAATTGGGCTCTGTGATATTTTTCTCACCCTATACATGTCCTTTTCTGTTTAAATTGCATGAAAACCTAATGGTCATGTATATTATATTATAGTCATATGGATGTAGGAAGAGTTGGTTCTCTGGTACTACAGATTCATTTTCATTGCTATTAGCATGTATGTTCTTGTCCTACAAACCATTGCAGAGAGAAATAAGTGACATCTCCAATTAAATCACACATTTAAAATGTAATATAAAAAATTGAAAAATGTTCTTTCTTTTTTGAGAAAATCAATTTAATGAACTTAAAAACAAAAACTAAAGAGAAAGGGAAATGGCTACATTAAAATGTGATTAATAAGGCTGGCATGGTCAAGTACAAAATGACTCAGGAGGAATACACAGGAGCCCTGTTGCAAGTTCAATACTAATCTGGCCTACAAGGTGAATTTTAGGCCAGCAAGGACTATATAGAAATGCCCTGTTTACTAAAACACAAAAACAAGACTAAAAAAAAAATAAAGAAATTATGTGATAAAATCACACTAATTTCAAATAAGAAGAAAAATCATTGCAATCGGTGTAAGAAGCAATGGGTAAATGATTGATGTGTAAGGAGATTTAGAGTCTAACAAATAAAAAGACAGTTGAATTCAAAAGAGTAAACCATAAAACAAATTATTATTAAATAATTAATAATTAATAAACATATGAAAAAAACTTTGACCTAGTAAGAGATATGAAGTGAAGACACATATTGTCAATTTCCGCAATGCTAAAATTTTTAGCACTCAGTGTTGAGAGAATTCTGCTGAAATATTTTGCTTGACATACACAAGTAATAGAATCATTAAATATAATTGTGGAGATTTAAATTTAAATATTTTTGAACAACTTTATTTTAAAAAACAAAGATAAAAGAACAAATTTTAAGCATTTTTGCATAAATGTATATGAATACATTTTTGTCAGTGCTTGGCTTTTTTTTTTCCAAAGGTTTGATAGTGTGCATTAAGATCTTACTAGTTACAATGAGCATAAAGTACATGTAAAACAAGATGTAACCAGGAATTAGTCAGTTTCCTTGCTGTGTAACTATTGAGCATAATGTTTTGTTTCTTTTTTCTTGAACTTCATGCAGTATGTGAGTTATTTCTGGGGTGTTCAGAGCTTTCTGGGGTTAGCATCCCATTTTATAATTTTAATTAATTAGAAATTAATTTGAAGTATATGATAACATTTAAATTTACATGTTTTACATAAAATCTGACTTGGATGATATTGCTCTACCATGATTATATAGGACATATAAATGTGCACATGAATATATATGGTGTACTGGCTATTTTTGTGTCAACTTGACACAAGCTGGAGGTATCACAAGAAAGGAGAATTCTTTGTTTAGCTCCGCCCCCTATTTTTAATAGGTGTATTTGATTCTCTGGATTCTATCTTTTTGGGTTTTTTGTGTATATTGGATATTAGCCCTCTATCAATTGTAGGGTTTCTAAAGATCTTTACCAATCTGTTGGCTACCATTTTCTCCTATTGAAAATAAAAGCTTTCCCTTACAAAATCTTTGCAATTTTATGAGGTCCCATTTGTCAATTCCTGATCTTAGAGCATAAGCTGTTGGTGTTCTCTACAGGAAAATTTCCCCTGTGCTTCTCTGTTAGAGGCTCTTCCCCACATTTTTTTCTATTAGATTCAGTGCACCTAGTTTTATGTGGAGGTCTTTAATCCACTTGGACTTGAGTTTTGTACAATTTGATAAGAATGGATCAATTTGAACTCTTCTACATGCTTACCTCCATTTGAACCAGAACCATTTGTTGAACATGCTGTCGTTTTTCCACTGAATGCTTTTAGCTTCTTGTCAAAGTCAAGTTACCATAGGTGTATGTGTTCATTTCTTGATCTTTAATTCTATTTCATCGATTTACCTGCCTGTCTCTGTACAAATACCATGCAGTTTTTAATCACGATTGCTTTGTAATACAGTTTAAGTTTGGGGATTGTGATTTTTCCAGCAGTTCTTTAATCTTTGATGATAGTTTTTGCAATTCTGGGTTTTTGTTATTCCAAGTAAATTTGCAAATTGCTTTTTTCAACTCTGTGAAGAATTGAGTTTGGATTTTGATGTGGATTGCATTAAATATGTAGATTACTTTTGAGAAGATGGCAAATTTTATTATATTAATTTTACTAATCCATGAGCATGGGAGATCTTTCCATCTTCTGAAATCTTTTTTGATTTCTTTTTTCAGAGACTTGAAATTCTTGTCATAGAGATCTTTCACTTCTTGGTTATAGTAACACCAAGGTATTTTATATTGTTTGTGTCTATTGTGAAGGTTGTGGATTCCATAATTTCTTTCTCAGTCTATTTATCCTTTGAGTAGTGAAAGGGTACTGATATGTTTGAGTTAATTTTATAAATAGTTAATTATATATATATATAGTTATTTATAAAAATAACTTTGCTGAAGTTGTTTTTCAGGTTTAGGAGTTCCCTAATTGAATTTTTGGGGTCACTTAAATATACTAGCATATCATCTGAAAAGAGTAATATTTTAACTTTTTTTTTTTCTAAGTTGTATCCTTTTGACCTCTTTTTGTTGTCTCATTTCTCTGACTACATCTTCCATTACTATATGGAATAGGTAAGGGAAGAGTGAGCAGCTTTATCTAGTCCTTGATTTTAGTGGGATGGCTTCCAGTTCATCATCATTTAGTTTGATATTGGCTATATGTTTGCTGCATATAGCTCTTACTATGTTCGTGTATGGGCCTTGAATTCTTGTTCTTTCAAAACTTTTTACATGAATCCGTGTTGAATTTTCTCAAATGCTTTCTCAGCATTTAATAAGATAATCATTTGTTTTTTTTCCTTTGATTTTGCTTATATGGTAGATTTTATTGATGGATTTCTGTATATTGAACCATCCTTGCATCCCTGGAATGAAGCCTACCTGATCAAGATGGATAACCATTTTGATGTGTTCTTGGATTTGGTTTGCAAGAATTGTATTGCATATTTTTGCATTGATGTTCATAACGAAGATTGGTCTGCAGTTCTGTTTCGTTGTTGGGTCTTTGTGTGGTTTAGTTATAAGTGTAATTTTGGTTTATCAAACCAATTGGGTAGTGCTATTTCTGTTGCTATTTTTTGGAAAAGTTTGAAGAGTATTAGTATTAGGTCTTCTTTGAAGGTCTGATAGAATTCTGAAGTAAATCCTTCTGGCCCTGAACTTTTTTGTCTGGGATACTTTTGATACTTCTATTTCTTTAGGGGTTATGAGAGTGTTTAGATGGTTCATCTGATCCTGATTACCTTTGATACCTTATATCTGTCTAGAAACGTTCATTTTCTCCATATTTTCAGCTTTTCTTTTGATTATAGGCTTCTGTAGTAAGATGTGATAAATTTTTCAAATTTCCTCTCTTTTCCTTGTTATGTCTCCCTTTTCATTTTTGATTTTGTTAATTTGGATAGTGTCTTTTTGCCCTCTGTTTAGTTTGGCTATTGATTTATCAATCTTGTTGATTTTTTTCAAAAGATCAGATCTAGATTTTATTGATTCTTTGTATAGTTCTTTTTTGTTTCTACTTGGTTGATCACAGCCCTGCCTTCTCCCCCTCTTGGGAGTATTTGATTCTTTTTGTTCTAGAGTTTTAGGTGTGCTGTCAAGCTGCTAGGTTATGCTCTCTCCAGTTTTATTTTTGAGGCACTCAGAGGTATGAGTTTTCCCTTGGCACTGCTTCCATTGTGTCCTATACATTTGTGTATGTGGTGCCCAGTTCTTCATGGAATTGGAAAGATCAATGTGCAATTTCATATGGAATAACAAAAGACCTAGAATAGCGAAATCCATCCTCAACAACAAAAAAACATCTGCGGGAATCACTATCCCTGACCTCAAGCTATATTACAAGGCAATTGTGCTGAAAACTGCATGGTACTGGTACAGAAATAGGCAAGTGGATCAATGGAATAGAATAGAAGATCCAGAAATGAGCCCTCATGTATATGGTCACCTGATTTTTGACAAAGGAGCAGTAAACATTCAATGGAAAAAGGACAGCCTATTCAACAAATGGTGCTGGTCCAACTGGCACTCAACATGCAAAAGAATGAAAATAGACCCGTTCTTATCTCCTTGTACAAAGCTCAAGTGTAAGTGGATTAAAGATCTCCACATTAAACCAGATACACTGGAACTATTAGATGAGAAAGTAGGGAAAACCTTAGCACACATAGGCACAGGAGAAAATTTCCTGAACAAAACACCAATCGCTCAAGCTCTAAGGTCAAAGATTAACAAATGGGACTTAATGAGATTGCAAAGTTTCTGTAAGGCTAAGGACATCGTCAAGAAAACAAAACGGCAACCAACAGAATGGGAAAAGATCTTTACCAACACCACATCAGATAGAGGCCTAATATCCAAGGTGTACAAGGAACTCAAAAAGCTAGACACCAGAGAATCAAATAACCCTATTAAAAAATGGGGTACAGAGCTAAACAAATCTCTCTCAGTTGAGGAACTCCGAATGGCCGAAAAACATCTGAGGAAGTGCTCGACATCCTTAGCCATCAGGGAAATGCAAATCAAAACAACCCTAAGATTCCACCTCACTCCAGTCAGATTGGTCAAGATCCAAAACTCAGATGACAGCAGATGCTGGCGAGGCTGCGGAGAAATAGGAACACTTCTTCACTGTTGGTGGGGTTGCAAGGTAATACAACCACTCTGGAAATCTGTCTGGCGATACCTCAGAAAATTGGATATAGTACTACCTGAAGACCCAGCTATTCCACTTCTGGGCATATACCCCAGAGACACTTAAATACACAACAAAGATATATGCACCACAATGTTCATAGCGGCTCTATTTATAATAGCCAGAAGCTGGAAGGAACCCAGATGTCCTTCAGAAGACGAATGGATACAAAAATTGTGGTACATATACACAATGGAATACTACTCAGCCACCAGAAACAATGACTTAACCAAATTCTTAAGAAAATGGCTGCATCTAGAGAAGATCATCCTGAGTGAGATAACCCAGTCACAAAAGAACAGACATAATATGCAGTCACTGATAGTGGGATGCTAACCCCAGAGGCTTGCACTCCCCCAGAAACTACTCACAGACTGTATGAAGTCCAAGAAATAAAGAAAACAAAAACTATACATATATTCACAAAACAAGAAGACTTTGACTATTTCCATGTTGCGTTTTGATTTGCATGTACTTTACGCTTATTGCAACTAGTACGTTTTCAATGCATACTGTCAAGCCCTTGAAAAAAATCAAGTACTGACTAAAAAACATATTCACATGGTTTTATGTAAAATTTATTTTAATGTCTGAAAAAACAGTACTGACAAAAATGTATAATTTTAAGCAAAAAATGTTTAAAATCTTTAAAAAAATAATAAGCTGTTAGTCTTTTGTGTAGATGGAAATATCTCAAGAAACACTTCTTGTTATGATTAATAATTTGAGTCTTATTTGTAACAGATAAGAGACCAATGTATTTTCCATGTATTTTCATGTTAAAAAAAAAATAAATCTTGTTTTGAAGACAAAAAAAAAAAAAAAGAAAGAAATCAAAACAAAGACATAACACCAAGAAAATCTACAGAATAGTTAAACCTTCCATTATAAATCTGTACTTCATAAAATGGAAAATTAAATTAAGATTAGGTAAACAATTTATATAGACCTATAACGTTTAACAAAATAGAATTATTCATTAAAATCTCTCAACCCCGACCCAAAAAAGAGACCCAGGTGATTGTAGCACAAATTCTACCAGACCTTCAAAGAAGAGTTAATACCAGTTCTCCACAAACTATTATATAAAATAGAACCAGAGTGAACATTGTTACATTTATTCTATGAGGCCTGTCACTCTCATACATAAACCACACAAAGACCCAACAACAAAAAAAAGAATTTCAGATCAATCAATCTTAGGAACATTGATGCAAAAAGTACTGAATAAAATACTAGCAAACCAAATCCAAGAACACAGCAAAGGCATCATTTACCATGATCAAGCAGGCCTCATAGCAGAAATGCAGAACTAACTCATGATGTAAAAATCCATAAATGTAATCTATCTTATAAATAACTAAAAAAAAATGACTATCTCCTTTTTTAAAATAATGTTCAACTCAATTTTATTTTGATATGAATTAACAAGAATAATATTAATATAAATTTCTATTTTTTTTTGATATCTTTTTTTTATTGTAATCCACTGTATTTCTTTTGAGACAGAGTTTCTCATCATCACAAGCAGGATGTTATCCTTAGTATTTCTAAGCAGAGACATAAAACTTTTAGATTTGACTCATTATCATAATCCTGAACAAGTTAAACCAACTACCAATTGTTAAAGTATAGCTAAGGCCTTGCCATTATGAAACATTTCCATTCACAATGTGAATAGTGGCTGTGCCAAATTCAGTTGAATCAGAAAAAGCACAAGCAGGAGGTATTTATCAATCGATCTATGATGAGCATTTAGCTAATGCAGAAGGTCACATTTAGTGAGTTGATGCCCCTGTATTTAAAATGATATGTAATACTCTTCTATTGGCTAGCTTATGTGTCCTTGCAGGCTTTGAAGAACAAAGTCTCATGACTTTAACAGCTGTTAGAAAATGAACTGTGCTTGGAAGCAAATGAATTTGCAACAAGAACTTTCCTAAAAGAAAAATTTAGAAATATACAATTTCAATTCTCAAATTTTAAAGTTTCACTACAATATAATTTAAGACAAAAATAATAATAAATCAAAATAAAAATGAATATATATGACTAATTTTGTGTCATTTATTAAATTTAAAAATACCCTTTAGTTTTGAAGAATATTGAGATTGTTTATGTGCTGAAAAAAACTGACTTGAAACTTTACACATGATATAAAGCTATTTTACTTTCTATTAAATGCATAAGGCTATAAGTAGAATAGTTGTGTACAAAAATATTTTGAACAATTTTTTGAATTATAATTTGTACAGACAATTTTTCTATCACAGTGTATGTTTTGTAAATCAGACTATAATTTCTGCTTTAGAGTCATTCATAACAGAGTTTATAAAATTATCTTCTAGTACATAAATAAGCCAGATAAGTTCCACATAAGGAAATGTGGTGACAAAAACCCATACACTTCTTTGTTTTTGTTTGTTTGTTTGTTTTTATTGATATTCTTTGTATTAACATTTCAAATGTTGTTCCCTTACCCCTATTTCTAACCCCCACACACTTGACTATCTCCTTAGATGCCAATTTTTTTGACAAAAATTCATTACCCCTTTATGATAAAAGTCTTGGAGAGATCAAAGATACAAGGCACATACTAAACACAATAAACGCCATATACAGAAAACTCATAGCCAATGTCTAATTAAACCTAGAGCAAAATAAATCAATTCCACTAAATTCAGTGAGAAGGAAAGGTTTTCCATCCACTCCATATCTGTTCAATACAGTGCTTGAAGTTTTAGCTATAATAACAAGACAACAATATGAGATCAAGGAGACACACATTGGAAAGCAAAAAGTAAAATTATTACTATTCACAGATTATATGATTGTATACAAAAGGAGTTTTACCAGAGAACTTATACAGCTGATAAACATTTTTACCAAAGTGGCTAGATGCAAAAATATTACTTTTTAATTTTACATTGGCATTCCACTGCTGAATATGAAGCCTCATTTTTGATTATTTCGTTTATTTATATTTTAAATGTTGTCACCCTTCCCAGCCTCTCTTCCTGAAATCTCCCCATCCATTACTGTTTCCTCTTCTTCTCTAAGACATTACTCCCCCAATCTCCCACCCTCCCCGCCCACCTGACCCCTCTAGCATTCCCCTTCACTGGGGCAACAAGCCTCTACAGGATCAAGTACCTCGCCTCCATTGATGCCAGATAAGGCAGTCCTCGGCTACATATGTAATGGGAGCCAATGACCTACTCTGGTTGGGGATTTAGTTCCTGGAGCTCTGAGGGGTACACTTAATTGATATTGTTGTTCTTCTTATGGGGTTGCAATCTCCTTCAGCTCCTTCAGTCCTTCCTCTAAATCTTACAGTGGAGTCCCTGGGCTCTGTCCAATGGTTGGCTGTGAGTATCTGTATCTGCCTTAGTCAGGATCTGGCAGAGCCTCTCAGAGGACAACCCTACTTGGCTCCTGTCTTCAAGCAGTACTCGGCATCAGCAATAGTGTCAGGACTTGGTGTTTGCAGATGGGAGGGATCCCATGGTACGGTGGTCTCTGGATGGCCTTTCCTTCAGTCTCTGCTCCTTGTTTTGTCCCTGATTTTTTTTTTTTTTAGACAGGAACAATGCTGGATTAAAAATTTAGAGACTGGTGAATGAAATTAGTCAAAATAATTTATTAAAATATGTATACAAGTGATTTAAAAGAATGGTAATGGGCTGAGAAAGGAAATAGGAAAATATCATGCTTCACAATAGCCACAACGAATATAAAGCCTCTTGCTTAAGTCCAACCAAACAAGTTAAAGAACTGTGTAACAAAAATTTGAGGTCATTGAAGAAGGAAATTGAAGAAGGTGGAAAGATCTTCCATGCTCATGGATCAGTACAATTAACACAGTTAAATGGCCTTCTTACCATAACCATATATAGATTCAACACAGTACCCATCAAAATTCCCATGACCTTAACTAAGATTCCTAGCAATGTAGGCTATAGAACTCAACATGGCCATCTCCTGTGATTAGGTAAGATTTCCACTGGAGGGATGAGGACAGCAACCCAGTCACAAAACTTTTGATCCACAATTTGTCCTGCCTTTAAAATATTCAGTGATAGAGAACGAGTAGAAACTGAAGGGATTCTCAACCAATAACTGGCTGACATTGAGATCTATTCAAAGAGAGAGAGAGAGAGAGTATACCCCTGACACTATTAATGATATCCTGCTATAGATGCAGACAGGAGCCTAGCATAACTGCAACCGATACAGAGACCTACAGCCAAATACTAAGCAGAGCTTGAGGAATCCTGTGGGATAGGTAGAAGGAAGATTTGAGGATCGAGAGAGGTCAAAGACAACACAAGAAAAATCAGACTCAACTAACCTGGGTCCGCAGGGCCCCCAGAGACTGAACAGCCAACAACAGAGCATGCTTGGGCTAGATCTAGGCCACCAGGACACATTTAACAGATGTGCAGCTTCGTCTTCATGTATTTCCTCTAACAGCAGCAGTATGACTAGCTCTGACTTTGTTGCCTGTCATTGGATGCCTTTCTCCTAAGGCACCTTGTGAGACCCTTGTCTATCCTCAGTAAGACACTATGTGTCCAGACTGTCTGGCACTTGATATTTATTCCAAGACAGGTGGATATTCATTGGAGACATCCCCTTCACTGAGGAGAAAGAAGGGGTGGATGGGGAAAGGAGAGGTGAGAGAGAGGAATTGGAGGAGAGGAGGGAGGGGAAGGTGTGATGGGCTGTACAGTAAATTAATTAATAAAAAATAAGGCATCTCTGAAGCTTAGGTTCTAATACTTGAGCTCCATCTTTACAGTGGAACCCAAATAGCGACTACCTCTGGTGTGAATATCATGCTACCACACTCCTTGGTGTAAAAGATAAAATTCCTGGAGAAAAGGGACACCACTCTCAAACAGATGCCACCTGGAATCATCAGAACTGTACTTCAGGGGTTTAGGTTCAAGATCTGGATATTGGAGAGTTTGTCCTTCAAGGATATGAACCTGAATCTGAGTCCCCAACATGTGTGTAAATTTATCCATTACTGCATGTGCTTGTAACTTCAACACTGGGAGGAGAGAAAAGATCCTAAGAGCTTGTTCACCTGCTAGTACTGGCTAGTTGGATCAACCATGACCTATAGCAGTATGTTACCCTGTCTCAGGCATTAAGTTTGGCAGTGATAAAAGACACCCAGTTTGTCACATTTCCTTACATATCTCATTCACCCGTGTGCATACAACACACACTCACATACACACACACACACACACACACACACACACACACACACATACACACACATAAACTGGGTATGAAAAAACTGTTGCAAACCTTGAACTATTGCAGATTTTTCTGCTGTGAATAAGCAGTCACAAATTAGATAAGGAGCTGAATTGCAACCCCATATGAACAAAAATACCTACCAACCTGTGTCCCCAGGGATTAAGTCACTATCCAAAGAGTACTCGTGGATGGATCCATAGCTCTACTTGCACTGTAGCAGAGGGTGGCCTTGTTGGCCATCAATGGTAGGAGAAGCACTTGCTTCTGCCAAGGATTGATGGATGCCCCAGTGTAGGGAAATATCAGGGTGTGGAGGCAGAAGGGGGTGGGTAGGGGGATGAACACCCTCAGAGAAGCAGGTGGAGAGGGGATGAGATGGGGGTATGGAGGAGAATCCAGGAAAGGGTATGCCATTTGAAATGTATCCAGTAATACATATATATATAATACAAAATATATCCAGTAATAAAAAAGAAATGTATCTTGTTTCCCACCACTCAAAGTCCTTATCACTGTGCAGTGGAATGACCTTTGAAACTCTTTGCTGTCTTGATCACTGGTATGTGTTTTCTTGTTTTCTGTGATGATGTGCTACTTTAGAATAGAAAGAAAGTTTTCCAACAGTCTTCAAAGCTCCACACAATTACTTCTGATTCATGCTCCTCCTTAACCTCTTTATATCTATTGATTTTTCTGCTTAGTCCTCATGTTGGAGTGAATTTTCTCTTCACTTTTGCTATGGAAACATCTCAATGACTTTCCTCTTTCAAAGCTGTTTTATTTGGATGCAAAAAAAAAAAAAAAAAAAAAAAAAAAAACTGTTTCTAAGTTGTCACTGAGCTTTACCCAACATCCTTTACCCCCAATTTGTTAAATTTACAATTAAGTGCTTTGTCATATTAATGAAATTTTAGAGCTAAAGCCCAACAGACTAGGTGTGGTCACCTATTCCCAGGATGACAATTAAAGAGATGAATGATTAGTAAAAGCAGAATAAACCTTAATCAATACAGACTTGGAAGGATGGGTAAAGGCGTCCTGTGATCACACATCTATGGCACTGACCTTTACTCTCAGTTCAGATGAAAGAATACATGGGTGACAGAATGCGGTGAACACTAACTCTGCTGTCCTGGTCAAGATTCACTATTGAACAATATATGGAATAATATATTGAACATTATCTCTCTATGCCAGTCTTAACTTAGCTGTGTGATATGAAGAATCCTTCATTGCTTGAGGGAGCAAACCATTTCTCTTGTGATGATTCCTCCTGCTTCAGAATGCAACATCAGCATACATAGGTGATTGTCTTCAAGGGACATGTGCTCTGCTGTAGAAGCTTTACCTCTCCTGGAACCTAAGGAGACAGCATGTTAGGACAATGACCACACTTATGATCCTTCAGTTTTGAAGCTGACATCAATCAGGGGAGGATCACAGGTGTGAGAAGAAACGCTTTAACCAATTAGCTCCCCTGTGTGCTGATGTAAGAAAGTGTGACTGTGTAACCAAGGAAACACATCGGCAAAGAGACCAAGCTTTATCCTTTCTCCAGTTGTCCTGTGATCCCTAGTAAGGCAGAGTTATTGAGACATAGCAGCTTATAGCACCTGTTATAATTCTAATTTGATTAATGTTGACTCAACTGATAGATTTTTTTAAGACTCCATGTAGGGACAAATTCGTATCTCTTTACTGAAAGTTGTCACATATGCATTGACCAAAAAAAGTTATATATACAATCTCAATCAATATATGACTATGTGATAAATACATGGCATATGATATATTGGTTGTTTAAAATAAGTCAATTGCTATTACAGTTGCCTGAGATATAGCTGCTAACAAATCATCTTTCTTTTATTGCTTCTCTTTTGAGAGAAAGTTCTATCAAGCAGCATTAAAGCCTGACCATGAGGTTGAGCTCTTCTGGTCTCTGAATCATAGTTTTGCATTGTGGAGAAAGGGGAACATGCACTCAGCTAGATATTGGTCACCATAGCTTGAATCTAGTCTTGGCATTAGCATTGAAAAATAAGAGATCAAGTCATGATGCCTTTAAGACTGGATCATCTAAGGTACACTATGTGAGGTATTTGCTAATTCCACTAAATGTATGTATTTGTAACATGAAAAATATCTGATAATGATAAACAATTGTAAATAAGCAATTAAAGTCCTTCTTCATAGTCTGTAATAAAACACTACTCATTGAAAACGCCATGTGATAGATCAGGCAATTGTTTTCTCTATCCAGTAAATCCAATTTCTTTAAATTACTGAGTGGATCACTATTTACTTTGATTAAGTAGCTAAATTAATCTATTCTATTTTAATTCACATTTGAACAGAATTATGGATCATAACTTTCTGTACTGGGATGGAACCTAGAGGATGATATACCTTAGGTTACCACAAACTAAGTCCCTAGTGTATAAAAACAAGTTTTTATTGTAGTCAGCTTAATTTTTGTGCCCTAAAATAACACCAAAATAGTATATTATTAATAATCCTAGAGCGAAGATAGTAGCCTTGTGTCAATTTTTGGTATTCACAGATCATTATACTTAATCTATACTCAACAAGAAATCTGTTTCCATGTTACATTCTGTTATACATGTACTTTATGCTTATGGTAACTAAAGGGATTTCAATTCATGCTATCAAAGCTCTAAAAGAATTAAGTACTGACAAATATATTAGTATAGTGTTATGCCAAAATGCCTTTAAAAATCAGTATATGTATCCCTTTTTTTATAATAAAGTTGTAAGAAAAATTAAAGGAAAAATAGTATATTATTAGATAATTGAAATATAGTAACTACTCAGTAAAATATACCCATACTCTGTTTCAGAAAAGGTCTCGTGATACAAAGATGAAGGAACCCCATATCTTCAGTGTGTGTGTGTGTGTGTGTGTGTGTGTGTGTGTGTGTGTGTGTGTGTTTTAATAAAAAAGACTGAATTAAAGTAAAAAGAAACTTTATTTTATGGTCACAGTACATAGCTTAGAGGAAGTACACAATAGAATATTAATCCTTTTGAAAATGAAGCAAAGACCATAAGTAAGTAGCTGTATATTTATCAATATTGTAGATGTGTAGTCATTATAAACCTCTTGATTCACTGCATTTCCTGGCGCGTAACCATGGCTCATGTTTCATAAATGAAAAGGACTGCCTTCCATGGTGGAAAACCTGTAACCCACCTGGTATTAAAGAAGCTGAAAGAAGATCCAAAGAGAATGGGGAGAGTGAGAAGGAGAAGAGTTAACTATGGGAGGGTGCAGTGTGCACTGAGCCCTGCCCACCAAGTGCAAATAAATGTGCTTTACACTAAATGTAATAAAGAAACTCCAATGTATAGCAGCATGGAAAGCAAATACAAAATTAACTATGAATAAGTTAGTCAAGGGTCACACTTACTGAACAGAGGTCAAAATAAAATCTTGAGGGAGGTTAATTAAGTTAGCAAAAGAATCAATTTGCTTGAGCTTGGCAAAAAACATTTTGCCATTACAATGTAGATAGTAAGGGGAAATAAACTATTCTATATAAGGACAGCTAAATTAAAGTAGAGGAAATGTGATATAAGGTGTCAAGAAACAGGTTATTCTACCTTTCAATCTCACTGGCAAAAATATAACCCTAACTTTGAGAAAATATACTTTATATTTGCCTCCCAGTGGAAGAAGAAAAACAAACAAAAAAATCTTTCATCTTCTTACCATTTTATCTTTGTACAAAAGATATAAAGAAAGAATCAAAGTAACCATTACCTACCCAGACTTATAGAGCATATAGAAACTTTTGAGTCCTCCACTAACAAAAACAAGAGCATTCTTCAGGTACATGAACACAGGTCAGTGTCTGTTTAAAAGCCATACTGTTTAAAGTCAGAAAGATGACTCAGTATGAAAATTCACGACTCTTTATTAAAGAAATGAAAACATGTATTTTTTATTTCAGACAATATTGCCAATGTTATATGTCTAAGGAGAGAAGTGGAGGTACAAGAGAGAGGGAGGGAGTAAAATCATACTATTCTCACAGAAAAAAGTAACAGCCTGTATCATCTAAAAAAGAATGAGGAGGTAGAAAATGACTTTATGTATTCATGTTAGTGGAGTCATCATCATTCTCCAATTCATAATACTTTTTGTTTTACTTAGAGCTTAAACATCTTCAGATGTTTTCTTTGTTGTGTGCTAACAATTCAGATATGATACATTTACTAAGAAAGGTGGGTCAGAAAGGCTTTGAGAAGATAAAGCCAAAGAAGTTAAAGGTCAGAAACAAATGAGTCTCGGACCGCCAAGATGCTCAGCTGATCATGATCATGGGTCAACTAGGTATGGATATGTTTCTATGTCATCGACCAAATGCAATGCTGTGGAATTTACAAAACTCCTCCTGTAATTGCTCCTACCCATTTGCGTACATCTATTTTGTGTGATTTCGACCTCAATATTTTATGATAATGCTAATACTATAACAGGATATAGGAAATCACTGACTCAAATGGTTCAATCAAAATATTTCATTTCAATGATAGTTTTCACTACACAAACAAAATATGTGGAGGTGGCAATGTGACTTTGTGGGCAAAGCATAGCTGCACAAGCATGTAGCTATGAGTCATAGACTCTGCAGAAAAGTAGATGCCACCATCTGCATATATGCCCAAAGATCCTACAGCAACATGGAAGTCTTAGACAAAACAATTCTGAGAAGTTTGTGGGACAATAACCCTCGTATTGGAAGAGGTAAATAGCAAGAAGCCCTCTTTCAAACCTGGTGTATGCCAAAACCATTCAATGCCTACAGTTGCTCTCTGGACTCCTCACATGTACTGTGGCAAGCGTTGACCCACATATGTACACACATGTATACCAACACATACAAAAGTTAAGAAAAGTATTCTTTGAATACAAAAAATTGCAACAAGGCTATATAAAGATTATTATGTTTAATCTAAACACACCAAGAAAACTCTGTTTCTGTGTTACGTTCTTTTCTACATGTACTTTATGCTTATGGTAAGTAGTGGGATTGCAATGCATGCTATCAAACTTCTAAAGAATGAAGTACTGATAAAAATATATTCATATATTGTTATGCGAGAATGCTTTAAAATATCTGTACATGCATATCTCTCTTTTTAAATAAAGTTGTAATTAAAAAAAGAAATAATATTCTCATTTAAATTTTTCAAATTTCTCATTTAAATATTTCAATAAAAGAAATAGTTTAACATCTACAAGTAGTGAACAAACATACTGGTACTATGTTTTGTATCTACTTTCTCAGTATCCAGTAAATATAAAAATTTGCATGCTACCAAAACTCTAAAAGAATTAAGTACCGACAAAAATATATTCATATAGTGTTATGCCAAAATGCCTTTAAAAATCTGTATATGTATCTCTATTTTTTAAAAAATAAAGTTGTAAGAGAGAAAAACATTTTACCAAATGGAGTCAAAAAACAAAAAACAAACAAACAAAAAAAAAGAGCAAAGTATCCCTGTGATCATTTCTTTTTAAAATAACCAAAGTTACATTCTTCTAAATAACATACAAAAGCTAAACAGCACACAGTTTGATTGAGGAAGCCAATCAAATAAATGCTTGTCCACTCAGAAGCTCTGTACATCTCAGCAAAATTAAACACTGTTAGAATTGCCATTGTGAAGCAAAGATGCTTCGCTCTTTTTGTCAGATACATACTACCCAAGTATTCACCACAAAAGAACAAAACACATTAAAGAATTCAAATTAGAAAAATAATGGCTTGACTTCTTCACTCATGACTCGTGTACTTTTATCTGTCTTCTGTCCACCCACACCTATCATACAGTACCCTATCTGTATTTCCCTTTTAAATCTTATACTACATTCTCATGTTATAACTGTTCACTTATATTCACTAAACTCCTAACTTGGTGACACCTAAGGGAGAAAGTGAGAGTTTTTCTTTCCTGAGCTTGGCTCTTCTTGCTGAATATTATGCTTTATAATTCTATTTTTGTGCAAAGTTCATGGCTTCGTTTTTCTTTAGAACTGACTAATATTCAACATTTTAAGACCAGGCTCATGAGAGTTTTAGTAGTTTCTGTTATGTTTTATATCTTTAGATCTTCAACATTGCTTCTTCGGCATCTTGGTCTTTTTCAAATCTTGGTATGTTTCAGATATTATTTTAATGGAACTTATTTGCCTTTCAATGCTTGGTTGTTATATCAGTCTCTCAAAAGAATTAGTAGAGCAAGGTTAACAAACAGAAGAAAACTTCTAACTGTCTCCAAGTCTAGGCCTGTCTCCTAATGTCCATTCACCGACTGCCACATTTGCTTGTTGGGTAATTAAGTAAAACTTAATATGTCAACATATATTTCAGTATCTCAAGTACTGAAAAGCTTTATCAAATAAGAGGATCAATGTCAGGAAGATCAAGCACACTGACATCAGGACCAGATACTTGTTTTGGCTATAACTTGCTTCTTCAATGAAACTATCAGGATATCTCTATACCAAGTATGCTAAGGTATAACAGCATGCTGTTCTGCTATAGCCTGGAGTCAGGTCAGGAATACCAGCTGTGATAAACCGTAAAGAAAGTATGTGAAAATTTGACAAACCAGGCAAGAATGTATGTGTTGGAATGATCCAAAATTTTGTTCTTCCTTTCGTCTCTCCAGTTGTTCAAAGGTAGCAACACAGCATGCATACTGAGAAGCCGGGAACAGGAGAATTGCAGGGGCACACTGTTGACATTACAGTTCTGTTCTGTTTGTTTGTTTGTTCGTTTTCTTACCAAAATTTCAAGTGTTCAATTTTACTAATGATGCTAAGGTGAAAAGCGGCTAGCTCACAGAGGCAGAGAACACATCCAGATGACCTTCTTCCTCAGCCTAAGTCCCACCAACTGTTCCCCTCTCATGCCATCGCAAACCCCCCTTCAAACTGAATGGCCTTCTGTTCTCTGTCCTGTGTGTCTCTTTCTATCTTCCTAATTCCTGTACTCTGTTTTATTCTTCATAGTCCTGTGTTCAGTTCCTGTTAACTGGTTGCTTACTATGTCTCATTTTGACTTTATTAATCTTGTTTACAATATTCAAGCAAAAACCATGGGATTAAAGGTGTGTTTTAAAGTTGAGCCCCAGGACAACTAGTATTAGGAAAAAGATTATGTCCTGCATTTTGGCACCAATGTTAGGGAAAAAATGAAGAGAGTGGGGGTGGGAGAGAATGCTCCATGGAGGTGCTGTGAAGCATGGGGACAAGGGGGATGCCTCTGGGGAACCCATGTTGGGAATCCCTGCCCCCTGAAGGACCAGCCACACAACAATATGGTATAGAATCTAGTTTTTTCAGAGTACAGGGAGGGGAGTTAGGGTAGTAGGAGCAGACAGAAAGAGAAGAGAGAAGCGGAGCAGAGAAGCAGAAGCTGGCCATGAGCACATGGAGAGAGGTGGGGGGAGGCAACAGGAAGTGAAGGGGGAAGGGGGAAAGCAAGAGTAGGAGAGTGAAGAACAGGAACACAAGAGAGGAGGGAGCAAGCAGCCCCTTTTATAGTGTCAGGTAACAGGTGGAACAGACCTGGCTGTTGCCAGGTAACTGTGGGGTGCAATTTACAGAATCCCAACAACTAGAAACAGGTTTTCCAAGTAAATAACATAGTCTTTGAGTTCACAGTGTGATCAAATATCCTGCAACAGTTCTGATCATCAACTTATCACATCATAATGAAGAGTAAAAGGTTGTCAAAGGACACTGATTCCTTGCCCTAGGGATTTCCTCTGCCGCTCCCAGGAAATCCCACCCAGGAAATCCCACTTTCTTGAGATTTGAGTTCCCAAAATACCACAGAAGGTCCAGATGACCTCTGTGGAATGTCCCAACGCCCTAGGTGTGCCTGGGGGTGTACTGATAAAAAAAATGTATGATTCTTCCCCTTTGAATTTCCTCATTCCACCTGTCCTCCCCCTCCTTTGTAATTTTTGCCTTTATAAGCCTGTTACAAGTTCAGGCCGGGGTCGAACTCCTCTACCCCTGCGTGGTGTATGAGTCTCGACCCCAGCATGCTGGCCTGAGATCTCACTCTTTCACTTTCAATAAACTTCCTCATGCGATTGCAGCAAGTCTGGTCTCGGTGCCTCGCTGGGTGCGCGCCTCTCCTGAGATTTGAGTGAGGGTCTCCCTTCGGAGGTCTTTCATTTGGGGGCTCGTCCTGGATTTGCGCGACCACCCAGGGGCCCTAGACCTACTTGGAGGTAAGGATTTTCTTTCCTTTCTTTTCTTGTTGTCCTGTTGTGACTCTGTGTTTGTGGATTGTCCAGATTGTGATTCTGTGTTTGTGATTTGTTCAGAGGTCTGGTGCGATCGCAGTTCGGTATTCGCAAACGCTCTAACCGAGTCTGCTCTTCCAAGGGAGGAGTAGAGTGGACGGGGATAGACGTGTCCAGGGTCCACCGTTTGCTCGCCCTGGGAGACGTCCCAGGAGGACAGGGGGAGGACCAGGGACGCCTGGTGGACCCCCACGGGAAAAGTCGGGAGATCAGTTTTTCTCCTTGACGATCTGTGTCAGAGGGCCAATTGTGGGCCATCTGGCTCTTTTCGGGATTTCGGGTCGACTCGAGGTCGGCGACCGACTTTGTCTCTCTGTTTTGTAGTATCTGTGAGTGTTTTGTGTGTGTGTGTCAGAACTAGAAATGGGCCAGACTGTGACAACCCCACTAACACTGACTTTGAACCATTGGACGGACGTTAAGACAAGGGCCCATAATCTTTCTGTTGAAGTCAGGAAAGGACCGTGGCAAACTTTCTGCTCCTCCGAATGGCCGAGTTTTGGCGTAGGATGGCCTTCGGAGGGAACTTTTAATCTATCTCTCATCTCCGCTGTTAAGCGAATTGTTTTTCAGGCTTCAGGGGGACACCCCGATCAGGTTCCATACATCATCGTGTGGGAGGACCTGGTCCAAAACCTGACATCCTGGGTGAGACCCTGGACAGCGGGGGCAGAAACGGCAACGGTGGCCGTGGCCTCGAACAAGCTGGCACCTGCTCCATCGGCCCCCACGCAGATCTATCCTGAAATTGATGATGGTTTTCTTCTCCTCGACAACCCTCCACCCCCATACCCTCAACTGGCTTCTCATGCAAGTCCCCCACAGGCGCCGACTCCCACTGACTCCCAGACGGCCTCTGAAACAGAACCAGCGGCCGGGACCCGAAGCCCCCGGGTTCGAAGCCCAGGGGGAAATGGCGCGGGGCTTGGCTCTGCTATTGCCCTACCATTACAGGCTTATGGACCCGCCCCAGCTCCGGGAGAAGTAGTCCTGCTACAGTATTGGCCGTTTTCATCAGCCAATATGTATAACTGGAAAACTAACCACCCCTCTTTTTCAGAGGACCCCTCGGGCCTGACGGGACTCCTTGAGTCCCTGATGTTTTCTCATCAGCCCACTTGGGACAACTGCCAGCAGCTTTTGCAGGTCCTCTTTACTACGGAAGAGAGGGAGAGGATCCTCCTGGAAGCTAGAAAAAATGTTCCAGGACCAGATGGGACCCCCACCAATTTCCCTAATCTTATAGATGCAGCTTTTCCCTTGATCCGCCCTGACTAGGATTACAACTCTGCAGAAGGTAAGGAGCGTCTCAAGGTCTACCGCCGGGCTCTAGTGGCAGGTCTCAAGGGAGCCGCAAGGCGACCCACGAATTTGGCTAAGGTAAGAGAGGTTCTTCAGGGACCTGTTGAGCCGCCGTCTGTGTTTCTTGACAGGGGTTATACCTTGACCCAACCTCTGAGGGTCAGCAGGCAGAGGTGGCTATGGCCTTTATACAGCAGTCAGCATCAGATATTAAGAAAAAGTTACAATGGCTAGAGGGGTTCCAAAACTATACCTTGCAGGATTTGGTGAAGGAATCAGAGAAAGTGTTTCATAAGGAGGAGACTGAGGAAGAGAAGCAAGAAAGAGAGAAGCAGAAGGCAGAGGAAAGAGAGGACCGGAGGGTAGTAGACAAAAAAGGAATTTGTAGGATTTTGGCCACAGTAGTGAAGGGCCAGGGAGTTAGGAATCAAGTCTGGCACTAGGAGGGAGCCTCTTGGCAAAGGTCAATGTGCTTACTATAAAGAAGAAGGCCACTGAGACAAAAAATTGCCCCAACAAGAAAAAAAGGGGACACCAGCAACAGAAGCCCTGGACATGTGGCTCCAAAGTTTTAAATATTTATGGACTACCCGAAGATCTGTGGATCTCGGAGTGGGCCGGGTATCCCACTTATTCATTGTAATGCCAGACTGTCCCTGCACCCTGTTGGGGAGAGACCTCCTGACTAAGATGGGGCACAGATTCACTTTCACTCTGGTGGACCACAGGTTAGAGGTCCAGAAGGGGAGCCTGTGCAGGTTCTAACCATCCAGTTGGAGGACGAGTACCAACTCTAAACAGCCTGCCTCAGATCAGACGGGCTGGTGGCTGCAGGCATATCCACAGGCCTGGGCGGAGACTGCAGGAATGAGGAAGGCTAAGAACCAGCCCCTGCCCATATGGAGCTGAAAGTACAGGCTAGTGGTGCGTTAGTACCCCATATCAAAGGAGGCATGAGACGGTATCAAGACACTCATCATTCAGTTACTCCAACAACTTCGTATGTGTCCATCATCCTGAGGTGTGCCTCTCCTACTGGTGCGGAAACATGGAACCAACGACTGCTGGACAGTTTAAGATCTCTGAGAGGTAAACAAATTGGTGGCAGAACTCCACCTTACAGTACTTAACCCCTATAACCTGTTGAGCTCATTGCCCTATCCAGGACCTGGTGTACAGCACTGGACTTGAAGAAAATGCATCAATGGACTCATCTAGAGGTAGACAAACTTGTAAAGACTGTCTTGAGGTCAAATTCTTTTGTGCCAGATTTGACTAGATAACTGTGTGCCATGTTAGAAAGCAAATGTATGTAGAAGGCTGGGAGGAGAGAAGATAGACCTGAGGTTTACTGAGAAGTGGATTTTACAGAACTGAGCCAGGAAGATATAGATATAAGTATCTATTAGTCTTTATAGATACATTTTCTGGGCGGGTAAAAGCCTCCCCACAAAGAGAGAAATGGCAGCAGCGGTCATAGCTAAGAAGATTCCAGAAGAGATCTTCCCTAGGTTTGGCACCCCTAAGGTAATTGGATCAGACAATGGGCCATCTGTGTTGCCCAGGTAAGTTAGATATTAGCTTGTTTATTGAGGACTAATTGGAAATTACATTGTGCTTACAGACCCCAGAGCTCAGGACAGGTAGAAAGAATGAATAGAACTCTAAAAGAGACCCTTACTAAATTAGCTATTGAGACCGGCGGTAAAGACTGGGTGACCCTCCTCCCCTTTGTGCTTCTTAGAGTCCGAAACTTGCCGGGGCGTTTCGGCCTTACCCCTTATGAAATCCTACATGGGGGACTGCCCCCCTTAACGGAGTCGTGCGGGATATTGGATCCTGGCACTAACTCCCCCTCCTCCTCTGCTCTATTTGCCCACTTAAAGGCCTTAGAAGTTATTAAAACACAGATCTGGAGTCGAATAAAAGAAGCCTACACTCCAGGAACCACCGCGGTGCCCCACAGGTTCCAGGTCGGAGACTCAGTCCTGGTCAGACGACATCGCGCTGGCATGCTTGAGCCCCGGTGGAAGGGACACTACCTGGTGCTGTTGACTACCCCCTCGGCAGTCAAGGTCAACGAGATTGCTGCTTGGGTACAGTGGCAGCTGGTGACAATTCTCTTAAGCTGCACCTTCGTCGTAGCCCCAACCTTGGGTAATAACCCCCATGCCCCTCAAAAATTAACCTGGGAAGTGCTTAGTGAAGTGGGCGACATAGTGTGGTCAACTACCCCTTGGACTTGGTGGCCTGATCTTGCACCCGATGTCTGTAAGTTAGCAGCCGGCTCTATGGCCTAGGATCTTTCCAGTTATACCAATTTAGAAAAGCCACCCCCAGAAGAACAGTGTGTCCCTCATGGCATAGGGAGCACATTGGGGTGTTCAGGACAGTTTTACCGAGCCAACCTTCAGGCAGCAGACTTCTATGTCTGCCCCGGACAGGGACACACCAGGGAAATGAAGAGAGGGGCCTCAGACTATTTTTGTAGTAAATGGGGATGTGAGACCATGGGAAAAGCCTACTGGAACCCTTCCTCCGCTTGGGATCTAATTATAGTTAAAAAGGGTCGTAGGCCAGGGGAGCCAGAGAAAGGGGAAAGAGATCCATCCAAATACCTGGCTTATAGGACTGGGTGTGCCTCTGAAAGCTCCGGTAGCCCTCAGGGACCGTGCAAAGACAGTTATTGTAACCCTCTAAATATCAGCTTCACCCCATAGGGAAAACAAGATCGTCAGTGGGTAAGAGGAAACCGTTGGGGATGGAGAGTCTATACTGGCAGAGGGGACCCTAGATTCATTTTTTGTTATTAAGATAAAGATAGAGAGTCCACCCACATGACCCGTAGGCCCCAATTCGGTGCTTGATAACCCTGCACCCAGGCCTGAGAGTCCTCCTTGTCTCACTCTGTCACCAAAGGAGGACTTGTATCCCCTTTTGACCACACCCTCCTATCTCCCTATGAGAACTGAGGACCGCCTTTTCAATCTGCTTGATAGTGCATTTGTTGTTTTAAACCGCTGCTACTTTGACCTTAGCTGTCTTGTTAGGACTTGGAGTGGCAGCAGGAATTGGAACAGGGGCAGCTGCCCTCATCCAACAACCTTACCACTATAATGAACTCAGAGCAGCTATGGACGCGGACCTGGGAGCATTAGAACAGTCCATAACCAAACTAGAAGAGTCATTGACTTCATTATCAGAGGTAGTGCTACAGAACAGGAGGGGATTAGATCTGCTTTTTCTAAAGGAAGGAGGGCTCTGTGCTGCCCTAAAAGAAGAATGTTGCTTTTACGTAGATCATTCTGGTGTCATAAGAGATTCTATGGCAAAGCTTAGAGAAAGACTAGAAAACAGAAAAAAAGAAAGAGAAACATACCAAGGATGGTATGAAAATTGGTTTAACCGGTCACCCTGGTTCTCTACCCTAGTCTCTGCTTTAGTCGGGCCTTTACTCATTTTAATGCTAATCCTAACCTTTGGGCCATGCATCCTCAATAGACTGGTGACTTTTATAAAAGAAAGGGTGAGTGCTGTACAGGTAATGGTCGTAAGACAACAATACCAGATATTACAAGAAGCTGAGGGATCTCTCTAAGATTAGAGCTTTTTACAAAAAGAAAAACGGGGGAATGAAGAGTAAAAGGTTGTCAAAGGACACTGATTCCTTGCCCTAGGGATTTCCTCTGCCGCTCCCAGGAAATCCCACCCAGGAAATCCCACTTTCTTGAGATTTGAGTTCCCAAAATACCACAGAAGGTCCAGATGACCTCTGTGGAATGTCCCAACGCCCTAGGTGTGCCTGGGGGTGTACTGATAAAAAAAATGTATGATTCTTCCCCTTTGAATTTCCTCATTCCACCTGTCCTCCCCCTCCTTTGTAATTTTTGCCTTTATAAGCCTGTTACAAGTTCAGGCCGGGGTCGAACTCCTCTACCCCTGCGTGGTGTATGAGTCTCGACCCCAGCATGCTGGCCTGAGATCTCACTCTTTCACTTTCAATAAACTTCCTCATGCGATTGCAGCAAGTCTGGTCTCGGTGCCTCGCTGGGTGCGCGCCTCTCCTGAGATTTGAGTGAGGGTCTCCCTTCGGAGGTCTTTCAATTCTTTGTGAATACATCTTCCTCCACACAGAGGCATGCCTTCTTTCTCTGTCAGTCCCCACATCTGAAGGATTATACACAGCACATAGGAACCTCAGGGTGAATTAATTGAGATGTCTTTGAAACAATGGCAACTAATAGAATTTTACATAACGTGGAAATGCAGGGCCAAAGGTATAAGTTGAATGGCAGGATAAAAATATAAGTATTAATTAAAACCCTTTGAAAATGTGGATTTTTATGTAGGACAAATTTAAAATCTGCTAGTCACAAGATACAAACAAAGCCACTTCTAGTTTCTAAATAAATTCTATCATATAAGATGTTTGCTAGGATTTCAGGGAGGTGTGTATTAAGATACAAATTAAAAAATGAATAATTACCATCATCTGCTTTCAAATTTCTCCTGATGTTATATGAATATTTCTGTCACTGGTAGGGCTGACTCTTTCATCAACACTAAGATCTTTGCTACCATTTCGTCCTCAGACCCCTCATTCCAGGTAAGATGGAAGTCATGAAGTAAACAGTATCATCTTAAAGATTTCCTCAGGCTTATGTTTGGATGTAAGGAAGATGTAGCATAGAATAGTGTTCTCAGATGTCTCTTTGAGGACCAGGGGATGAAACTGAAGTCTAGAAAGCTGTGCACAGGAAGGTGACAGAGAGCATCATGGGTTCTGTAGTCAGTGGGATTTACTCATTATGGTACTAGATTTGCTTTTGACCTCCAAATCCACCTATCTACAATGGAACACACTGTACTCTGTGTCTAAAGCTCCAATTCAACATGATGTTTCGGTGGGTGCTGGAGGGAATCATGGGAAAAGCAGCCATGTAACCTGGTCACTGTTATAGACATCTGTCAGAACAGTTTGTACTGGGAGGAAACTTCAGTGAAGAAGCCATGGTCCTCCTGCTCACTACCTTTCTGCTTAGCGTTTCACTCCCAAACAATGCAAATGAAGACCCAAAGGACTGAGGTGACTGCTGGGAGATGTTCCTCTCTTATACCCACGATATCCTAAAACATAAGAGATTCAAAAAAGTAGAAGAAACAAAACAAAATCCTCAGTTCATATATGATTCTTATTTTTTGTCATGTACTGTTTATTCTCTTACCAAGTCTTGGATGGCTACTGCCCTTTGGACTTTGCCATATCAGCTTTTCTTTCCCATAACTCTACTAACTAGTTACCATTGAAAACTCTTATATGGGATACAATATATTTGCATGGCAGTGGCATTTGCTTTCCCCTCATTCTGACGCTTATAATGGCAAAAGGCTACAGTGTACCAGGTGTCAGATCATATTCTCCAAAGTGAGTTATATTTATATTATAAAGGATAAGCTTATAGAAAATTTCAAGACAAATTGAGATGAGTTGTTGCATTAGGGAGATTGAATGAATAAGAATCAGGGACAATAGTTTATTAGATGAGAAAAGTGAACTTATCTAATAATTTAGCAACTGATGCCTCTTTGGCATTAATTTTTAAAATTTTATCTTGCTTTAAACTTCCCAGTGCTAAGTCAGCATCCCAAGAGTTCTGGAGTTTAGACTTTAACTTAATGTACTGGTCCATTGTCAATGCCACCCGTGCCTTTATAGACAAGTAGCAAACAGCAATCAAATGTGATATGATTTGTGCATTGCATTTTCAAAACAAGCCTCTAAGGCTAACTGTTAGGAACATAAAACATGTTCTATACACTACACACACACACACAAACACACACACACACACACACACACACACACACACAGGCATGCACATACACACAGCCTTCCTTTTATGTGCATTCACACTTATGAAAAAAAGAAGAAGAAAGAAGAGGAAGAAAAAAGGAGAAAAACGAGAAGCAGAGGACTGACAGGAAGAATAAGAAGAATTTAAACAGATGAATAAAATTTACTCAGAAACAAACAAGAAGGCTTGTGAGATGGCTCCGTGGGTAAAGGAACTCACTACCACGTGGAATGAACTATACTTCATCCCCGGGCCCCATATGTTGGATTGGAGATTACTGACTCTCAACCTACTCTCTGACTTAGCACCATGACAGCATGCATTCTTATGTGTACATGCGTGTGCCTGTGTGTGTGTGTGCACTCGAATATGCATGCATGTGTGATTTAAATATAATGAAAATATGTAATAAAATAGGTGAAAATACCATTTACTAAAGTAACAGAGTTTGCTGTGAACTCATCAAAATTTTGGGAGGTTGCATGTGGCCTAGCCTTGCAGAGAGTAGCAAGAGCAGAGACAATATTCATGACTGTCAGATTTCAAAGACCATACTTCTCCTGTTCTTGCTCTGACTCCTCACCTAAGCAGAAGAGATTTTCTGGTACTTGCTCTCTGCACCTTAGGAAGTTATCAGTGGAAAGCCACATAAAGAAGACATGTGTAAGCAACAAAAAGGAGGTACAGCAAGTGTTAGGAAAATTGTGTATATTCATAACTCTTAAGCAAGAAAATTGACCCAGACCTTTGGAAATGACATTTTGCACAATCTGACTGCTAACGTGGCCTTTCAGAATTACTATGCTTTTCTGTATTTACTGAGAATTCACTCTGAATTTTTCATTAGTGTTTATGGACTTGGATGTGATCACATTTCCAATGGAACAGAAACATTTATCTCTCCATAGTCCCATCCTGCCACTACGTTTTCCTTATCTTTTGGTTCAATTGTCATTGGGAGTGGAATGCTGTTGTCATCTGGGTAGTCACTGAGTTCATATTTAAAGAGTTGTATCCAACTCATAAAGTGCCACCGTCCATTCATATTAAGCTGTCTTTCCTCCTGGTTAATAACTAGATTCTGGATGGGTAAAAGTCATAGGTAGATCATGGTGGATTGGCAAGTACAACCAGAGTAATTGTGATGGCTGCACAAGATGAGAAAGTAAAAGTTCCTAGGAATTTGATTAGTATTGGTAGAGAATTGAGACCTTTGAGTGGTTGAATGATTTTGAAGCCAGATAGGCAAAGCAACAACAGCATTCCAGAGGTAGAGAAAGGGAGACCTGTTCTGCCAGTCACTGACTCTTTGCTCACCGGATGCTTTAGAAGTCTTTGGAACAAAGGATTGATCCACACAAAGGACACATGGGTGCTCAGGTACAGATTATCTCTTTTAGTCTTTAAGTCAATCAAAGCACCTTACAGATACATAATAAATAAAGACAGAAAAATACAAGGCCATGCAAACTTAGCTAAGAGTATTAGGAATGAGAATGGAAGAATTAAAATATTTTGCAGGTCCTTCTACACACGTGTGTATGTAGAATATGACAAAAACATATTGTTATTACCTAAAACAAAGGGATGTGGGTCTTCAGATGCATGAACTGTAATGTAGGCTGAGTTATGCATTATGAGTATGTTGGGTCTGATATTCAATTGTGTCAGGGTATCAGACTAATAGTCACTATCTTGAAATTTAGACAAGATGCAGTGAGAAAACTGTCCTGAAGATTTGTTTGTATTTGGAAGTTATATAATTGATAAAGATTCCCTGAGAATTGTGTAGCCAATAAGAAAGTAAGTTCATAGAGAAGATTAGTACCTAGAAGACACACAAGTACAAAGTAAATATAACTTTTGGGAAACCCTCACAAGTTACTTGTGTAAAGATGTGTTGCCTGAACCAATGGACTCTGAAAGAGATTTTACCAAAGACTAGGACAACTCACAGTACATCAAAGATGCAAATGTAAATCACAGAAATAGAAGGAACTCAGGGGAAAACAAATGAAACTATGAAAATACAAGCAAGCATATCATCTAAACCTAATCTATGCCTGAAGACTTGCAGCACGATGAGTTTTCAGACAGAGGGAGCCTATTCCAACACATTAGGTCGGAAAAAACAATAATAAACTCAGCCCTCCTAAAACCTCCAGCTAATTTCTCCAAATGTCGATACATAGTCCAAATGAGCAATAAACAACCCTCTTAGGATTTTCCCATAACATAAAAACATTTAAAATATCAATTACCTAATAATTTAACACTTAACGCATTAGTTGGTATGTTTATTATGCAATAATATTCTTTGATATTTGAAAAAAATTGTACTTTATTTATACACTGTAATGAACATAAGGTACAATGTAAATAAAACCTATTATTTTGTAATAATTACCTTAAAATGCAAATAATACTTAGCAAAAAAAAAAAAACAAAAAAGAATTTTTTACGATCACTGCTGCATATCATTTAAAAAAGTATTAGCATGAGATTTCAAGGTAACAGTAGACTTAGTATCTAGTCACTGTCACTGTGATTCTGGAGGGATGCAGAAGTCAGGACATATACATGTGACAAACAGGGGTAGATACCACAGGGGCAGAGCCAAGAATCAATCCCAGAGTATCTCATGTTCTGTAACTGCAATGATTTTGCCAGGGCACATATATAAAATTATCACACTACAGCATCTACTCAGATAACTTGCACTCAGTAATCAAACGCTATCTCTCTGCTTTCAGTACATAAAAAAGTAGATTATCACATGATTGGTCAACATTATAATGAGCATAGAATGAGGAACTAGACAGAGTATGTTCTCGGCACATGCAAAGCCCTGACTTCATTCTGAAGCACTAAACAGATAGTAAAGAAAAAGACTTGTCACTTGAATCACTGGCCCATGGTGGCCTTAAGAAAGAATGAGCCAGCCAGTTTGTAGAGGCTGGGCATGGACGTAATTACCCAGAATCCTGGAGATGTAAGAAGAAAGCACAGAGGATGAAAGTCAATTCCAACTCCACAACTATTCTGAGTGTGAAGCTATCTTGAATGCTACATAAAACCTCATTTCTAAAAACCTACAACTTTGGCTCTAGTCAAAGCAGTTTCAAAGCATTATGTTCTGCATACAAGAAAACATGTTACTTCTTGTCTGTGATATTAAAGTTTGTGTAGATCATAGAAAGAAAGTTGCATTACAGGAAAAATCTCTCATATCCTGTAACATGTTTATATAAAATTTGTAACACAATGCATGTTTAGTAGGGAATCTAAAATAATGTGGCTTTTGTAAGACAGGCAGACTGCAGTGAGTTCAAGCAGCTGTTTATTGAGTAGTCGGTCCCATTCTCTAGTCTCCGTGAGCTGGTATATTCTGTTTTGGGGTTGTGATTGTGGAGAAGGAAACTCCCTTCTGCTGTATATACTTACATACTTCCTTATGTAACATAACATACGAGTCTTACCAGACATTTCCTTTTACTTTCAAAATTAAACTACTGTTAGACCACACAAAACTTTATTTAAGAATTGTATTGTAAACAGCCTTTAAAACTTTTAAAAACATTCTATTATGATTTTTTAAATAAAATCAAATGGCATGACTTAGGAGGGAAAAAAAAGAGACCCAACAGTTAAGAATACTTATTGCTCTTGCAGAAGACTAGGGTTTGCTACCCAGAACCAACATGTCTACTCACTCAAGATCCATCATGGTTCACCTGCTGGATCCCTTCTTACCATCAAATACCTCCTGTGTTCACTGTGCCAGACATAACCTATTTTCTCTCCAGTCCTGAAACTTTCTCCGCATGTCTCAACTTCTCCCCTCAACTTTCATGGGCAAACATAAGTGAAATGAACAGTATAGTGTCATTAACCATATGATATGGCCATATAATCTATCTATATAATGGGCAGATATAGACATAAATGTAGATATGGATATGAATAAATATAGCGAGAGAGATAGATATGATGTTAGAGTTCACATATAAAGAAAAACATGGTTTCTGCATTACATAATAAGGTTATTTTGTTTAGCATAGCAGTCTCCTGTTGTAGCTGTTTTTCAACAAATGTAAATATATTGTTCTTTATGGATCCATAAAATTTCTTCTATCTGTACTGTATTTCCTTTATCCATTCATCTACTAGTGGGCATGCAGGCAGGCTTCTAAGCTACTTGGAACAGTGTAGACAAAGAAAGTGTCCCTCTTGTAATCATTTGTTTTATTTTTCCATTACCACAATAACGTTACCACCCACACCTCAGTTAAGTTTAATAGGGATACTCACCCTTAACTTTCTCCTTCTCATCACTGCATTCAACTCGAGGGACGAATCCTAGGCCTCACTAATGCTCTTGCTGAATCACATCCCTATCACTGTTTACATTACTTCTTACTTGGTTGTTTGCTGTTCCTCTTGATTTTTCTTGCCCTGAGTTGTCTTTTTAACAGCCAATGTGTACACCGGGTTGTTGGCAGAGTGACCAGCTCTCACTGCAAAGCTCATAAAGTCCATCTCTTAGTATAATTTTTAACACCTTCTTGGAAAATTTAGAGTGAACCCCAAGTATTTGTTTCTTCAGATAGACCATGGAAGGCTGCAGTTCCCCACTCCCCAACCCCCACACCAAACACACACCACCTACCATGTTCAGACCATTTAATTTTACTCCTTCTGAATCACCTTACAAAATAACACTTAGGAATCCATCCTTACTCAGATTTGTTCCCACACTTAAGAGACTGGGGAAAAAACAAAATGTTTCCAGCTCATCACCTCTCTATAAGGATGTGGCACCCATGAGAGAAGCTCATAAGAAGATGTGCTTCCCATCTTAGTTTTATTAGATTTTCTATTTAGGAAAAGGGATAGTTCAGATCTTCACTGATTGTCAGGAAGGAATAGCAGACATCCTTTCTTATCTTACTATCATTGAGTCACTAAACTAACAGTAACATCAGTCACAGGAAGAATCTACTTACATGAGAAAAATTCATAGCTATTATCCTAGTAAGCTTATTGTTTTGATGTTCTGTGCTTTCAGGCAAAACATTCACTCGCTAGTATTCAGTGTTTAATCTTTTTGTCCCTAAAGAATAATTTCTAATGAAATTACATCTTTGTAACTAAAACTGAATAAACACAGTAATATCATGAATGAATAAATACACACTAAATTGTATATATTGTTTACAGTATTTATAGCATTAAACAGGGCTAATTAAATTACATTATTTCACATTATGAGTACTAAAATACATATTCATCTTTTGATGAATATAAAGCAGTGTTTTCAAATATGTAAATCAGTTTTACATACAAATTGAATTTATTAATAGATCTTTTTTAATATAATCCTCTAAACTTTTGGTGACCATCTTTTGTTAATTCTTTACTCATATTTAGGAATAATATTTAAAAATTGAGTCTCAAGAAGAATATACATTATAACACAGCATGATTTATAATATTGTCATAAAAGAGTTGAACATTTTGGTTTAGTTTATTTAAGAAATAACACTATTTTTAACTACGAATGTATTCGATATGAAACCCAACTAGAAATAGTAAGATGATGTGTTTTATTCAAAGAGTAATAGAGTATTGGGGTGTCTCTAAGAACTATAAATATTTTCTTAGGGTTCTAGGTTTCTGTGTAGAGAGTAAGTATATATTGTTTACATGAGCATTGCCGTGTCAAAAATGTAGTGCCTCAGTTACCAGAGCATAACAAGAACTCCCTTGGACCAGGGTCAGAGCAATGGAAGGTCTCCCCGGGTCGGAGTACAGTCAGTTGATAGAGCCTGCAAAAAGTATAAACACATTACCTGCTGCTTGAGACTGTCCCCCTATATTATCAGGAGATCCTGTGATGAAATCAGCTAACACACTGCCCAGTTGCCTTGGATCTTGTGCATCCAAACTGGTGCTGCTATTCTACCAGAGCACACTATAGTCTCAATCCCAGCTTGTTTTTGCACGTGTCTGTTATTTCTTCATTCTTATTTCATACATTTCGGGTCAACCCCAAGTCGTGCAAGTTGAGGTAGCCCAGGACTTTGGATAGCCACCAAATCTTTTCCGAGTCAATCATGTCTTGCTTTACAAACTTGATGAGAAAAATCTATGAACCACAGAGCATGAGTTTTAGAAAAATTCACTAGAGATTAATAGGAATAAAGGTGAGGGAAAAAAAAGGAAGAAGAAAAAAAGAAGTACAATAATGAGTAAAAGAACAAGAACAAAAAGTAGAAAAAAGGTAGAAGAAGAAGAAGACGTAAAAGAAGTAAGTAAGGCAGACCGGCAGAGAGACACACAGAGAGACAGATATAGATATAGAGACAGAGACAAATAGCATGATTATTTTTATTATTATTCTAATCATTCAGTCTCAGAAATACAAGATACTTATTAGAAATTTAAGTTACTGAAACTGCAACGGCAAATAAACATTCTTACAAACATCACTGCAATAGAAAACTTTGTTTTTTTCTGAACGCACACAATAAAATGAAAACAATTTCTTCAAAACAGTTCCCAGAATAAACTAAAAAAAGAACAAAAAAAAAAGAATTAAAAAAATGGCTTTAAACTAAAAGTCCAAATGTAGCTCCCATGAGGAACTTTTGTGACTCATTTCTTCAGATGACCTCTACTTACTTATTTTTGATAAATGGATAAAGGTTTTATTGACATAAAAGCAATTTATGATCAATCAACAAGTTTGCTGACACTACCCACCCTTCACTGAGTATGGTGCTGCCATAAAAACTGTAACTAAAGGACATTCGCAAAACATGCACTTTGCTTCTTCCTGAAATAAAGAAAGGCAAATACTCAGTGGTACTTAATAAGTGTGCAAATTCCAAACTACTTCATGAGTAATTGAAATGGAACATGTTAGAGTTTAAAGGGAAAACAAGCAAACAATAAGAGAACCTACGTTGCGTACATTGGAAGAAGAGGTGGATGTAGAAGGAACAGAGAATGTGGGTGAATATGCTCAGAACACAGTTGTATACAGGGCTCAGTGAACTGAAGAAAACAGAACAGAAACTTCTATAAAAAATGTCCACAGAGGCTGGCTGTAAATAACCACCATGAAAAAGAAAGCAGTCACAGCTTTGTAGAAATATTCTCTTTTTCTCACCAGAATTACTACAAAGTTCTTAAGTAAAAGTTTAGTCTTAAAGTTTTAGGCAGTTCCTTAAAATATTAATTTTGTAACTAATGACTGACTTCTTTCACCAAATTAGTAGAAATTATCACAAAGCCTCACAAACTAGGCTGTGAAAAACAAGCAAATATTCTAAATACCTTCATCAACCTCTAAGCTATTCTATACTCATATATTTCTTGGGCAGAGGTGAACCATGAAGTGTCTAGAGATCCAAGAACTCCTAATATGCTCCCCAAACATCTCAAGCCTCTGCTTTGGACAGCTCTTTTTGCTCAGGGAGACAGGCACACAAATAATTCTGCAAGATTTTGTTGATGAGAATTATAAGAACAATAAACTTTCACGATAGGACAAAGACTGACTCTTCAGTAGACACAATGGTTGGGCTACATAGAATATGCCTTGCTAAGATACCACAAGAGAAAGACTTTAAGAAACAAAGAGCCCTGCTGTTAGCCGAGTAGTGAGTGTTTTTTGACCCAGAAAAGAAGTTTTAAAAGCCTTACATAAGATACCTCATTGCATTCAAACATCTCAGAGAAGCTGGTGAGGCTGGTCTAATATAAACTGTTAAATGAAAAAAGTCAACATCAGAGCTGGTTGGGGCTAGAGGGCCCCAGTGATGGCATCCCTTCTACACTCTGCCCAACAGTTACCTGGATGTTGCCAGGTAGGCCTAATTTGCTATAAGAAGGGCTGTTTAGTCCCCTCACTGCTCTCTGCCTGTTTTCTCTCTCACTCTCTTATCTCCCTCACTCCTTTCTCTCTTGCTTCCTCCCCTTCCTCCCATTCCAGCTCTCCCTTTCTTTGTCTCTGTCTTTCTGTTTCTACTCTTTTCCCATGCCCTAAATAAACTCTATTCTACACTATACCCACTGTATGGCTGGTACCTCAGTAGAAGTTTGGGTCAGTATGGCCCTCCAAGGCACCCCTCCCACCTCACCATACTGCACTCTATAAAACATATCCTTGGCTTTTTATAAAACACAACACCCAGTGCCTTGAAAGGCCCTAGGAAGGACAAATCTTACAGTCTTGTGTCTTGAATTAGGAGTCAGATGTCACATATTTAAAACAAAAAGAACAAATAAAATTACTAAAGATAAACACACACACGGTAGGGGGGAGTGGGAGGGAGGAAGGCAGGGAGGGAGAGAGAGGGGCTATGATTTTAGAGATAATTACTTTCCTACAATTTTTTTTTTTCAGTTTTTTCTTAGCCTGGCTATTTATCCGAATACTAACTCTATAGTGAATTCCAACCTAGGGAATTTTATTAAAGTAATGTCAGTTAATGAAGAAAGTTATGTCCCAATACACAATTTATTTATTATTTATGCATATATTAGCTCAGGAAAAAAAAAACTTACAAGAGAAAATGCATCAATATAGTTTTTTCCTATCTTAGGAAACTTCTTAACAACCTTAGAAAATTGCTTTTAGGATTAGGCTCCTTTGACTAATCTAGGCAATAGATTTTGTATTCACAAGGAATCTACATGTAAAATCTCTCAGCAGGTGCTACTGCAGGTGGCAGTGAAGCCTTCCAGGTAGCCTGGGAGCCTGCCAGGGTGGATGTTCTGTCACCTGCAAACACCTTTAGGGTAAGAACCTCCGCATTCTATTTGGTTTCATTGCAATCTTTTTTCTTTTCCTTCTTTTCATTTTCAAAAGATGGAAGGCAGAGTTTTTTTCTGCTAGAAGAGTCTATGGATATTTCTCACAATGAACTGAGTGCTCTGTGATGACATGCTGAAGCGAATCTGCATTAAATTTCCAATTACTGGATAATTTGTGTGTTAACTATGAAGATGATTTGCACAGATTTAACAGTGTGGGTTCCGGAGAGCGGTGCCCAACCCTAAGGACTGAGTATTTTATAGCTTCCTCTGATATGTAAAACATCCACCTTTGATTGACAAGTAGAAAAATCTGGAAAAGGTAGAGGCACCAAAGGAAAGCCTTTCATACTTTAAACTGTTAGGAGAAAGGAGATGATAGTCCTGTCTCCAAGGAGAAGGAAAAGATTCCTCCTGACTGGCCTTTTGCCTTAAACCTAGGATTGTAGTGTTTGAGTGTAAGAGAAAGATCATACATGCCTCTAGGATTTCTGCAGATTAAAACAGCAATAAACCCTTCATGGATAGTGGAAAGGGCAGTAGGATGAGAATACTGTCACACGCTGGAAAAGACTAGCTCATTGCAGATGAAATACTGATGGCTAGGCTCCACAGTTTACTCCTGGGCTACAGAGCTATCAATATGAGTTGAAAGACTTGAGAAGGACCAAAACATGGTTCCCGAGCTGCTCTTCCATCCCACTGTTCCCTCTGGCCTTAGTTTCTATGCTAAACCAGAACCCCCACTTACTGAACTGCTTCTAATGTACCCTTATGGAGAGAAAGTACATCACAAGACTGAATCCTCAAGAAACACTTTTATTGCAGAAAGAAAAATCCTTACTGTGATTATTAAATCTAAGTGTAGGGGGTAGATTTCTGTGATAAGGATTCTAAAGATAGCAGTAGAGGAGTTGGACAAATATGAATTTAAAAAGAAAATATGTCAAGATTAAAAAAATTGTTGCTGTTTCTTAGAAGAGAGAGAGAGAAGATGGGAAAGGAAGAAGTGGTTGGATATTAGATATTAAAAAAAACCTTTGGAGATAATTTGAGATAGAAACTACCAACCCCAGGGACCCTAAGAACAGAACTTCCTTGGAGTCTTTTATTTGCTTTGAGTCCACAACAATCACCAGTTTATTCTAATTTTTTTTGTAATTAATTCCGGATGAACATAATATCAATATACTAATTTACATTAAGAGAATTAACACAGAGTTCTTAGAAAATTCCAAATTTTCAAATGTTGAGTAACCAATGGATTTAAGAAGACGGTTATCAATCAGAAGATAAAATGCTGAAAGACCGACATATTTCATAGGTTAAATTTTACATGAACTAGTTGGGGTCATTTCACACAGAAACAATGAGGAACCATACTCTTTAGACATCTGATACTTAATACAGTACGTGGAAGCAGAAAATTCAAAGAGAATGTCACGTGGCTTACTGGATAACTTAGCATGAAATCCCTTTTTGTGTCTCTGCAGAGGCATAGAAAAGGGACAGACATGGATGGCATGAAGCCAGGGTGGTCTGGATTGAGAAACAAACACTCCAACTTATAAGCACATGTTTCTTGAGAACTGATATTCCACCAGCTGGGGACTTGCAAGAGATATTTCAAAAGTGACTGCAGCCCAGGTGCTAGGGATTTTTCTCTAAAATTCACCCCATATGTTCAAGAGTTTACGGGTAGCTAAAGCTCAAGGACACTCTGCAAAGAGAAAAGGAATAACACGTATTCAATGATTTGAATATTGTTTTCTTCAAGACGTTATTCCTGATTAACATTACAGCATGCTTAAATATTTTAACTTTGCGTTGGGGGAAGTGATGTGAATTGTACTATTATTTAGTCACAATTGTTCTACAGTCTTTTTTATTTGAAATTTGTTCTCAATGAACAGTTTTAATATTTTCTATGTAAGAGTTCCCACTAAGATCCCAGAAAATTAAATATGCTGTGAATGTATATATTACTTAAAGCCTCAGAAAGTTTTCTGATAGTGGAATAATTATTGTAATTTGAGTTTTTGAATATAGACAGAAGTGTTTTATAAGTGAACATTTAAAATGAACACCCTCCTACATTTTATACTACTACATCTGCTCCTTATACCTAATACAACATGGCTGGCTAAGTTCCCAGTGTCTCTAGAATGGCTTATTAAGAGGTCTTTTGGATAAGGAGAAAATGTGTCTAGTAAACATTGACAACTGAAAACATATCAAATTCTGTACCAGACTTTGGACATCAAATAACTAGATCTTAAGTGTGCTTTTAATCTTATAAACACTGTCTATGTCCAGTGAGGCTTGCACCGATTTGCCTTGAGAGGACTGAGTTGGCCAGAGAGAACCATGCTGACTCCAAGACAGGCTGCAAGCTGGCCATCCTGGAGACTAGGCCTGAGATTATGTTGTCCAGAGCTGGAAAAGTCATAAACAAGTCAATGCCAGGTTAAAAAAAAAAAAAAAAAAAGCTCGCCTCGTGTGCAGCCAGTTAGGATCTGCTCCACCACTACCTTGAGCCAAGTTTAGTCAGTCAGCAATAGTTCCAGAAAGTCCCCCGAATTTTCCAGAGCCAAAGATACTGATACGCTGGAGACAAAGCCAAACATATAAGGGAAAGGAAGGGAAAGGTCACCCACTCCTACCCACTAGGACCTGAACTGAGATTCTAAAGCTTGTATTCTGTCTTCCATCCTGATGAATGATAGATCCTAAACGTTCTTTGCTGTTAAAAAATACAATTACATCAAGTAATTAAGCTTCCTTGTGTTTCTTTTCATTGAAATGGCTTTCAGAACTTCCAATTTTCAAGATTTTGTTAAAATAATAGCAATGCCAAAAATTATATATGTGTGAATATAAATAATATATCACACACAATATATATGTATATATACAATGTATGTGCAGATACACAAACAAATTTTTACACCTTCATTTCTTTCTGAAAAATTATTTGTGATTGAACAAAAAGGAAGAACTTATTAGAAAATAGAAAACAGATTTATTATACAGAAGGAACATCTTTAACATCTGTTAAACATCATCTTGGGCATGTATTATTTTATGTATGTAAGTAAGCAAAGGTGTGTTAAAGTATAATAATTGTAAGTAAAATACTTTGGTCTTGCATTTGTCAAATGAATATTCTTAGACAATGACATAATTTGGAGAAAGTGTTTCATTGACACACTGTAACAATACACATTAAGAATGTTAAGACTATACATGAACTTCCTTCTTACCATGTCCACTATAGGAACTCCATGCTTGACTTTAAAGAGACTATGATTTCTTTCTCTTTCCACTTGTATACATGAACTATCAAACTGTTGACAAATCTCTTGTGTTACATTTGCAAATAAGCTTTCTGTCCAGTGCATACATTCTGCTCATGAGAGCCCAGATTCAGACTTGTCATTGTCTTAAAATAATCATTAGCTTTTTTTTCTTTTACCTTTCTGTTCGCTTGTGTGTTTGTGTGTGTGTGTTTCAGTTTATAGATTTTAGTTAAAATGTGTCTAAGATCCATTAACACTGAAGTCCATATGGATATCCCTGTTTTCTACCACCACCTGAAACCATGTTGAGGTCTGTGGGCTGTGTTGCCCACATGCCAGGGACCATGTTGATTTGAGTAGCCTATGCCAACACCTAAGGACATACTGATGTTTGTGTTGCTGAGCATGTTCTGATCTATGGTCCAGCTGCAACCAAAGATCATGTTTCTCTTCACGTCCTGTCTTACCACTGAAGGCTGTGTGTATGTCTTTGGTTGAACTGTCACCTAACTTCACGCTGATGTCCATGGGCCGAGCTTCCAATGGGAATTCTATTCTTATCTATTGCTCATGGCATTGTGGAGGACATGTTGATGATGTTAGCATGTGTTGATGCTCAGGTGTTTTATGGTATTCATGACCTGAGCAAAACCAGAGATTTGATGTTTGTGATCTCTACTCGCACCAGAGATTATTCTGAGGTCATGGTACATGTGGACAATGGAGACAATGTATGTGTTCATGGTTCATGCTTTGCTGCCTCCAGAAATCGTGTGTAAGTCCATGACCCATGCTCCTGTAGACTGTAAAATGCAAGGAAGCTACGTTTGCGGTGGTACTGATGACTGCAGACTCTGTGGGGAGAGACATAGAAGGCTTCTATAACAGCCCTGGCCCCTTTCCTCGCCCTCACACCACCTAAGAGCTAGACAGAAAGCCATCAAAGAGAATGCTTAACATTTGTGATAAGGATGGTGAAGTGTAGCTCTCCACAACTGATGGCCTCTGGAGTGTGGGTAGGGTGAACTGGTTTCTGTATACGGGACTGGCATCTGGAACTGACCATTTTCCAGTGAGCATATGGAGAACACAAATTGGATTTTCTTTTATGTTGTTGTTGTTGCTTCCTGCCGGGAGAGTGGTCATAAGGATGAAAGGCTGACCTGCAAGGAGAGGGACATGAGTGTCATAGGCTTGTGTGATGTGAGAAAAGGAAAAGAAAAGGAAAACTTTGTATGTTTAACATATGCAATATTTTCATATGTATATTAATTAAGAAATAGTCATTGGAGGCTGGAAAGGTGACTCAGTGTTTAAAGAGCAATGGCTGTTTTTCCAGAGGACCAACATGGCCGCTCACAATTATCTTTAACTCCAGATTTAACACAGGATCTGACACCCACAGTCAGACATATATGTAGGCAAAACACCAATGCACATAAAATAAAAATAAATGAAATGATTCTTTTAAATCAAGAAAAAAATGAGAAAACTATCTTTGCCTTCCCTGGTCCTTCATTATGTTCTGGTGAGATTAGAGAATATCTACACATCTTGGCAAACTGAAGTACGTAACACAATGTTTCTAAATGATAGCTTACTTTTTTATACACTTAATTTCAGGTTATTAATCAACATAACTGAAACTAAACATTATCGCAACATTTCCGCATCTCCCAACTCCTAGCAACAGTCTTTCTATTACCTTATAAAAGTTTAAAAGTTTAGATGACATATGTAATTAATCTCATGCAGCTTTTGATGGACTGCATCTGTCTATCTCTCCTTGTCTAAATTTTTCTCTACATTCCACACAGAAATTGAAGCAACACACCATCAAAAACAGTGACACACAAGACCAGCTTAGTGTTTATAGAACTCATAGAGTTTATAAAAACATAGGTAACTGACAAAAGCCCAAATGACCCTCACAAGCTGCATGCCCTCCACTAAGCCTGGGTAAAGACAAGAATACTACCGGGTTGCAATCCCCATCCATGATCAATCTCTTATCTCTTGTATCCTCTAGAACCAAGTCTGCAGTGCATGCAGGCAGGATTACATGCAGATGAGCGGTGAGAACAAAGAGGTAGGTAAACAGTCAGACTTCACGTCAGTTCTGATGAGTATAAGAATGTTGACTGTAGCAATAATTAGTATATTGTAAATACCTAACAAACGGAAGAGTCTTGAAGACCGGGAAATTTTTTTCTTCTGATTTGGAAAAAATATGCCCTGCTGGCTTGTGGTCACTCTTTTTGGAGTAGAGTCTTGCATACATTTCCAGCATATGTTGCTTTATTTAATCACTGTGTTTACCGAAGAACTTATTATTTTTAGATCTAAGTCTCATACCATATTAACAGAGGAAATAAGTGACTGCCCCAGCGTCACAATAAATTAAAAAATAGTGCAAGCTTAGCAACTGGCTTACTGCTTACGCACAACAGAGGCAATAATAATCTTCACCTGATAATTTTCGTGGTGTGAATTTTTAAACCTTTCATGGTATCAAAGTACCTACCTACCTAGTCTTTTTGAGTGAGACCGTGAAAAAAAATACTGTCATTTCCATCACATTATATACCATAGACATTTATATAGATGACAAAATACAAAGCAATGATACCTTTTAAAAATTCAAAATGATCACTTTTAAGCATCTGTTACATATAATCTAATATAATTTAATGAAATAATTATAAATATTCTTTAATTTTTAATTGTGTGTGTGCTGTAAACATCCAAATCCCTGACAATTTGCCCACTTGCTATCAAGGACTGACATGCTGTCTCTGGATCACTAACTATGCCCAGGTCTTTTCAGAAATCTCAGCTGCATCATGCTAAGGCAGCTGGCTTCAGTGTAGGAATGTTGCATTAGTGAGAGATACAGAAGCCTCCTCTAACAATATGCATTTGATTAATTGATTGATTGATTGATTAAAAAGGCCAACGGTTCCAGGCACACTGTCATCACCAGCCAGATATCTTTGTGAGTGAGAACAGCTTAGGATTCCTCCCACTTGTGGCTTTTGAATGTATCTGTTATGTAAAGAAGCTAAATTACTATCTTTACTATATTTTAATCAAAAAATTTTTTTAGGTAACAGTTAGAACTTTTACTTTGCCTCATGTAAAGTTATCTCTCTTGTTAAAATGTAAGGTAGAAAGGAGAGGTAAGTTTACTTGATACAACCTTTGTATTCCAAACAGGTTAGAAATCCTGGTACTTTATATCTGGAAGTATTTGTGGTTAAAATACTTGATGACCAAATATGCTTGGCCAAGATGATCATGCAAATGGTGCTTTCCCATTTATGTCAAACCACTTTCAATATAAAGTATGGCTACGAAACGCTTTGTTACAATTGACTCTTCAGTCTATATAACTAAGCTAAACTCAGTTCAAACAACTGGAACAACATTTCTTTATTTTTTAAAATAGGATATTCTCAGTATTTACATTTTTTTTCTTCCTTTATTTATTTATTCCATATCTGGGAGGTTCAGACAAATACTTCCAATGCATAATTCGTTTCTCTATGTCTGTGTTCTTAGCTGTTCTTTATCAGAAACTCCTTTGAACAAAAACAGGTGCGAAATTAGGGGAGTTTGCTGAAAATTAAAAGCTAATCAGAGTACAGGGCCTTTAAAATATAAAAACACTGTTAAAAGCTGAAACTGTATTTACATTTCAACTATTATCCCCTTTCTCCCAACTCCCATCCTCTCTCCTCTTGCTTCCATGAAGGTGCTCCCTCTCCCAACCACCCTTTTCAGCTTAGTGCCTCGGCATTCCCCTACAGTGGGAAAACAAGCCTTTAATGGACCAAAGGCCTCATCTCCCACTGATGCTAGACAATGCTGTCCTCTGCTACATATGCAACTCATTGGTTGTGCTCATTGGTTGGTGTTTTAGTTCCTGAAAGCTCTGGAGCGTTTGGATGGTTGATAATGCTGTTCTTCTCATGGAGTTGCAAAACCTTTCAGCTTTTTCAGTCCCTTCTCTGAGTTGCTTCATACGGGTCTCTATGTTCAGTCTAATAGTTAGCTGCAAGCATTCTCAACTGTATCATTATGACTCCAGCAGAGTGTCTTCGGGGCTGTTCATATCTGGTTTCTGCCAGTAAACACTTCTTTGCATCAGTAATAGTGTTAGAGTTTGGTGGCTGCATATTGGGTGGATCTGCAGGTGAGGCAGCCTCTGAAGGATCTTTTCTTTAATCCCTTCTGCACTATTTGTCCCTGTATTTCCTCCTGTGAGTGTTTTATTCTCCCTTCTAAGAAGGACTGAGGCATCCACATTCTGGTCTTCCTTCTTTTTTGAGCATCATAAAGTCTGTGAACTATTTCTAGGGTATTCAGAGTTTTGGGAGGCTAGTATCCACTTGTCAGTGAGTACACACCATGTGTGGTCTTTTGTGACTAGGTGTTTTGTAACTTAGTGTTACCTCACTAAGGATGATAGTTTCTAGTTCCATCCATTTGCCTGGGAATTTCATGAAATTATTGTTTCTAATAGCTGAGTACTACTCCATTGTGTAAATGTACCACAATTTCTGTATCCATTCCTCTGTTGAAGGACATCTGGGATTTTTAAACTTCTGGCTATTATAAACAAAGCTGCTGTGAACATGGTAGAGCATGTGTCTTTGGTAATTGTTGGAATCTCTTTTGAGTATGTGCCCAACAGTGGTATAACTGGGTCCTCAGGTAGTACTACATCGAATTTTCTGGTGAATCTCCAGATTGATTTCCAGAGTGGTTGTACCAGCCTGCAATCCCACTACCATTGGAGGAGTGTTATTTTTCTGCACATGCCAGCATCTGCTGTCACCTGAGTTTTTTATCTTAGCCATTATAATTGCTGTGATGTAGAATCTCAGGGTTGTTTTGATTTATTTGTATTTTCCTGATGACTAGGGATCTTGAGCATTTCTTTAGCTGCTTCTCAACCATTCAGTATTCCTCATTTGAGAGTACATTTTTTTAGCTCTTTACCTCATTTTAATAGGTTTATTTGATTTTCTAAAGATTTTCTATCTTCTTGGGTTCTTTGTGTATATTATATATTAGCCCTTTATCAGATGTAGGATTAGTAAAGATCTACTCCCAATCTGTTGGTTGCCATTTTTATCCTTTTGACAGTGTCCTTTGCCTTACAGAAACTTTGCAATTTTATAAGGTCCCATTTGTCACCCTCAATCTTAGAGCACAAGCTATTGGTCTTCTGTTCAGTAAATGTTCCCCTGTGCCTCTGTGTTTGAGACTCTTCCCTACTTTTTCTTTTATTAGTGTCAGTGCACCTGGTTATATGTGGAGGACTTTGATCCACTTGCACTTGAGCTTTGTACAAGGAGATAAGAATAGATCAACATTTCTAATCTTGACACCTTGTATTTTCCCCTACAACTTCTTCTTTGTCCTGTTTTTCTTCTAGACTCACAGAAATTCCAAGGAAATACTTTTAAAACATGACAACATTTAAGTCATATATAATATTCACTATTTTCTTACTGTGGCCTTTCAATCTATTGCCAATTGTGCTTTTGCTGTCTTTATTTTCTTATTTGTTTATTAAGATATCGCTGTCTAGTTTTAGTGCCCCAGTCACAGTTTTATGTTCTACAATAGACTGTAAACTCACACTTGTGCTTCCACAGAAAATCTTTTCTGTTCTATAAAGAAAGGAGAATACAGTAAAATAAGACATAAACATTTTACCTATATCTCGCCTTATTATTTTGTGTAAAGCAAGGCCAGTTGATCAGAAAGTGAGAGGAAGGCATGGTAGTCTGGAGGGGAACATCCTTTCTCGTGTGGTAAAATGAGTGCTTGGAAGGCATAGACTGGCAATTTGGATATCAGACGACCTTAGTCCAAATGGGAGGTGTCATGGCAGTGAAGGTATATGCCTTAGATGTTTCAGAATAGAAAAAGTTATCCATGACCATTTAACATTAACTCAGAGGAGCGTGATATCCAATGTAGGATCTATGTTTCCAGACAATCAGAACTTGTTTTCCATGCTAGACTATTGGGACTTAAATAGAGTGTGCCTTAATTAGCATTATATTTATTCTTTCAATGAAGAATCACTATTGCTGACTCTGAAATATAGGTGAAGGAAGTAACTGCCTTAAAATAGCAAGTTGAGAGCTCTCTATGTTTATTGAATCAATGAATCCAAGTGAGAATCATGTTTTGAGGAGAGTAGAAAACCAGTGATGGTGAGAAATTATTACATCTGATCATATCCTTCGGAATTATATCCTACATCATTGGGGTCGGTAACTACTAGTGGCGGTCAGCCTTCTGCAGTCTTCTGTGCCTGATTTTAACCTTGGCACTGTATATAGAGTGGTACTCGGCAAACTTCCCCACCAGGAGACTTCTGAACCCCATGGACTTTATCCTCTAACATGTGTTTCTCCCAGGATTTCCTGGAGATTGTGACATATTGTGCTACTCAGTTCTCCTCATACCATTGCTCTTTTTTTTCTTCTTCTCTTCTTTTTTTGTCCCTCCCTTCTTTGTTCCTTCTCTTTCTTCCTTTTCGCTTTCTTTCTTTTGTTTCTTCATTTCATCTTTCCTTTTCCTTCCTTTAATCATTTATTCCCATTGCTTCCTTTCATTATTTGTACATCTCTTAACATGTACAGAGAAACAGTAATGCAAGTGTAGGGTGTGTAGATGTATGTACAAGCATGTAGGGGTACACCTATCTGCTCATGTGGACAGGGTTCTCAGGAAATGGAATGTTAATATTCCAGATCTTTCTCAGTAACTGTCTACCTTGTTTTAGAACTGGAGTTTCTTGAGGAAACTGACACTCACACAAACCATGAGTGGCTGGGCAGCAAGCCCCAGGGATCCTGCTTCCTCCATTGTTCTGGTACTGGCCATGCTCAGCTTTGTGTCTGGGTGACTGGTTAAAACCTAGTGTGACAAACATGTTACCAACTGAGTCTTCTCGCTCATGCCCATTTCCTTTCTTAACTGCCTTCCAGAGGAAGGTCATTCCTCTTGGGGTACCCGTGTAGCTACCCAACCCATGCATTCTGAGTCACCTGCCACTTCCACTGTTTTCCCCACCTAGCTTTTAATCACAGCATGTCACACCACTATCCACTGCTCCCTCTGTGCTGAAGGTCTGGCACAACCAGTCTCTTCTAATTTCTAGGACAAAATTTGTCTGCTGGACTTTGGAATTGTATGGAGTTGAATTCAGATCTTCTCTTATCAATTACCTTCCATGGGGAAACAACATCTACAAACCTCAATTCACATCTTTGATTTTTGTTCTCTCTGTAAAAGGGATATAAATGATATGATATTTCCTATTGAAGGACTTATTTATTTTCATTTTATATTTGTGAGATTCTGAATTTAAAACATGGTGCCATTTCTGAGTTCACAAATACACACTCATTCTAAGGGCTTTGAACTACCTATGGCCATACAGCATGACTGGTACACATAAACGCTGCAGCCTGCTGAGAACCATTATGCCACGGCTTAAGATTCTCTGTTTCCAAATTTCAAGTAGGGGGGAAATCCTGCAAAACCCTGCATTGGCTCAGCATGTCTCTAAGATAACACAGCCCAACCACCCACACTGCAGTCCACATTTTTTTAAAACAAATCCAGCTCCCTGTTCCTACCCAATCTGCCCAGCTCTCAAGTTGATGCCCATCAAAATAACACAAGAAGTGAAGCAGGTTACAGAACTAAATTATTACAATTGTGTCTGGCTTCTGAGTGAAAGAAGGCATTGTATATACTTGAAGTGGTAACATTACAATGTTTTCTCTTTGAGTATCTGTCTGAGCTGGGGGGGGGGGATTTGAAGTATACTCAGCTCAGTAGATTTTATCCATATAAAGGACTTTTGTTGAAAATCTGCTTTTCTCCAGCTTGTTATTATTAAGCAAACAGCTAGTGCTTTTCAAAATTATAAAGCAGTTGCTGTTTTTCTTTTCACTCTGAATTCCCATTACATTGCTTTGTGTCTCTTGCCTTTCCCTGCTTTTCCTAATGAGCTCACCTTTCTTCTTGCCACCACTGATACCAAATTTCAATTCCAGTAGCACATGTGCTTAGTGTTTGATGAATTATGCTAACTAGGTAACCCACGCACACTGCCGGCTCCTTCCTCACTATCAGCACACTGACCTCGCTCTGTCCCATGTCATTTGCCCTCATTGAGCCTTGATTTCTAGGAACCTGTGGCATGATTTCCTACTATACAGTCTTTGATTCGAGTTGACTCTTAGGTGGAGAGATAGAGAAAACCGAAAAGGACCGACATTAAGTGAAGCCTTCTTTGGTTACAAAGATGGGAGGGGGCAGAGAAGGAACTTGATCTATGACCATTGGGCTGCTAACTAGGATAATTAATACTCTACCTAGGTCTTTGAATTTTGCTTCTGCCAGTGAGGTCTTCAGGCTTTCACTGTGTTCAGTTTCAATTTACTTAATTTTAGCAACTACACATGACAAAGAGGCACTGTCTCAGATGGTAACACAAACAGTGCAGAGATGTTGATCTGGAAGAGTCTGAGTCCTGTTGTTTTTAGAAATACAAAGACATTATATTTTGACTTTACCTTAGTATTCTCTTTTTGAACTTACAGTTACTCTGGGAGAACTGACACAAAACTGATGTCCCCAGATAAATCCTGCCAAAGGAGAAGATAATGTTTGGCAAGTTCTAATGGCATATCCTTACAAAGTGCTTACAATTTCTCCTTATATGCACTTTTTTTCCTGAAGTATGAGGTTTGAAACAGACAAGAAAAAGCCATCAGTGAATTAATTACTCTGAAACTCAGTAGTAATTCGAACACATGGCATTCATCTGTGTTTGCTGGTTTCTCTACTGTGAAGCTAATCCTCCTTCACATATATTTTGTCCTGGGAATTGACTTGTCTTACATGATAATAAAAGCCAGTTTCACAATAACACTGTGCTTGTGGTGTCTGTACGGAGAATCCTTCCTCTAGGTGCATTGTGTATGGACTCCTTTTATTCTGTGAAGAATGGTTTTATGCTCCTGGAAGAGATGTCACGGTAAACACACTTTTTTTCCTGATTAGGATCACGCCTACCTTTCATAAAAAGTGTTTTAATTCTGCAGGACATGACACTGTGTCGTCCGTGGATGGCCATCTTCCTATAAATGTTCATCTGCCATTATGTTGCCATTCAAGATTTGAAGGGCAGCTAATGGCAGTTTTGGGACGTGTGGACCCATTTAGCAAGTGGGCATAGTGGAACGATTCAGGTCACCATGGATGGAGCGTCGGACAGGATATTGGTCCTTCATGCCTCTCCATGTGCTCTTAGGCTTCATGAAGAAAACATTTTCGATCTACAGGTTTCCAGCTAAGATGTTATACCTTGCCACATACTAACAGCCCATGGACTTCAACCCCAGAAACAGTGAACCACAGCATCCTTCATCCTTATAAATCGAGTATCTCAGGCATATTGTCACAGGGATAAAAGGCTAAAGAATCCGAATTATTTATTTCTAATCCTGTGTTTCCGCTGTTATAAATAGCTGTGAGAAAAGCTGATACTTATCAAATTTGATGTCCAGATATAAACTGACAGACCCACTCTGGAATCCACCTATTTTATTTAATTAGCCTTTGCATTTAGGTTTATCTTTCTATTATTAATTTTACTCAAGAATGTGAAAGGATAAAACAAAGCTGACCTATTTAGAACCTTCAGGAAAGATTTATGCTTCTCAAGTTTGAACAAAAAATATAAAGGATACTGAGACAACCATAGCCTAACACCAAAAACTGCCACACTTTTAATATCCTTACTTTACCCTTTGAAAATCGACTCTTTCTTTCTTAATTTCTTTCACTCACTTACATTTCCATCCTTTTGCTATTACTGTAATGCTTGTTACAAATGATGCAAAGGCCCTCATTATGTGTTCGTAGTCACGGATCTTTCCGACATTCATTCTCACTGGTCGGAATGCACTCAGTACATGACGGCGAGTAATGATAGCCCTTGAGCCAATCAGAAGGCATTTTAAATGTTAAAGCTATCCTTCCGGAGGAATTCCCCATCAGCACTTCAGTAACTCCTTTACCTTCCCCTTATGGTCAAACAGTCTTACCAATAACATCAGACTTCTGAAAACAGAGATCATTTGCACTTACTCCCCTAAACTTGGAGTGGATGGGTTTCACAAGGAAGGCTCAGAGCTCGTGTTGTTCTAACCTGTAAATCTGTGTCCTCTGGGTTTACATTGGGCAATTATCCATGGAAGTCAAATATCCTCAAGTAACTGGGTAAAAATTGCCTTTTGATTAAGCATTTTCTAGAAAGGCTGAACAGCATGCGTCTGCTTAATTTTTAAATTATAATTACATTTTTTGTGCCTTGATTCTTCCATTGCATTCAAATCAGTGTCTTTCCCTGACACGAGTTAAAAGCATTAATAATTTGAACCTTGCTCTTGGAACAAGGAGATTTGATTTCGGTCCGGTTTCCAAAATCTATCACTGTAAAATCATTGACAGGACACTTTTTCTTTTTAACACCAATTATGTGCCAAACATCATCCTCAGTAAGTGTCACAGCTTATTTTATTTAATGCATCATTAGCCAAGGTTACATGGGTACACAATTGGCAGAATATTGAAATTCAAGTGTTTAATTAAAAAAATGTACATTGACCTTTTCCGCTCCTCTTCCTGCCTCCTCCCAAACCTCTCTAAGCATCTTCTATAAAATTTATTTTTATTTTATTTTTGTGATTCTCTTTTCAGCAACCATTCTGGAAGGCATATCAAAAAAAAACTATATTTCTTAGAAATGAATAGGTTTCCAGGCCTGGGAAAGGGTTATTTAGTATTCTATGAAGAATAAACTTTCTTGTTAAGACCTGGACCTCATCCAAATGAATTTATATGCTTAATAGCAGAAGAAACCAATCCAGAGATCTCCTACACTCTTAAAACCATCTTTAAAATGTGCAAGCCAATTTAGCAAATAACCTACACCCTGTTCAGCTAAGTTTGAAGTCTTGTCATGCACATATACAAAAGGAGAAGTGCCCCCTGCACACCTGACATAGAAATTTGACTGACCATCTGTTTTCCGACCTGGCAATGTTCTCACGGACCCAACCAGTCACAACGGAATATTTTATCAAGAAAAATAGAATAAAATGGCACTGTAGTCTTCTGAGGGACAGAAGCCCAGGCTACTGTTGGTACACAGAGGCTGCATGAACAGAGAGACAGTTGACACCCTGCAGACCCGTCACTTGCCAGGAATTCCTGCAAACTTTGTGAGGCAACTTGAGCATCGCAGGACTGAAAACACCTGCGATTCACAGATTGTTATTAGGCACCCCTATTTCTCAGATTTGAGAGTAGCAACCCAAATGCAGATGGTTCCTCAACCACGTGGAGGTACGGAATGCAGAGCAGGTCACACTCTCAAAGCTAGTTCCACAATGTGTAAATATTGCACGAGAGAGGCACCCCAAATATGACTGAATCTGCTTTAAATAATTCAAAGTATTTCAAAAAAATATTTTCAGTAAATATGTTGTCTGGATAATAATCCAAAGTCTCTTTTGAGGGGCTCCTGTGATCTTCATTGTTCCCTCTTTTATTCCATTGGGCCATTTTTCACTCTTTTTAAAATTTCTAGTGTCTCTTCCAGCCTGAAAACTTTCCTCCTCTTTAGAATCCTGCCTGATTCTCTCTACACACTCCCCAAAGTTTTATCCTGAGGCATACATAATTTACTCTTCAATGCTTATTCAACAAGACTTCCCTCAACCTTGCCAAAAAGCAAACTCTGGCCAAATGGAATTCCTGTGTGGACTTCTTTCAGAATCACGTCTTCCAGCCAGTGGTCCAGCCAAAGAACTATCTGGGCAGCCTTGCTCTCTCTCTCGCTCACTGACACACTTTTCAGCCTCACTGGCAGGCAGCCCAAAGTGCAGTCTGCCAACACCCCTGTCTCCATTTTCAACAGAGCGCAGCTCTTTAAGGACTTTCTCTCAACCCTCAGAGCCACGTAGAAGGAGCTCCAGCCCTGTCTCTGTCAGTTTCCTGTCCGAAGCCCAGCGCCTGCTGCTTTTAAAATTTGCTAAAGGGAAGCATCTGTTTCTCTGCGGGTTTGCTTCAATGTCCATGAAGGCGCTGAGGTGGTTTTGTTTCCAATTCCGTTTCGCTCATGAATTAGCAATTCCAGCAGCCATGTTCTTTGTGTTTTCCCATATTTCAGGCTTTAAATTTAAATGTGTTACCATTTTATGGAGGTTTTTTTTTTTTTTTTTTTTTGGAACACGGGATTGTTCTGCAGCTGGGATCTTCAGCGTTCTATTGACTGGAATTTATTGTCTGGTTTAGTTCTTTCCCTCTTCCCAGATATGTATCAGCTTCAGCCTACCCCCACGAACTGTTTATTCTACCTCCCAGTCTTTGGAGTCACTTTGTTAGTGCGCCGTACTTATAAGTCATTACTATTTTAAATACTTTTAACTCTCCTTACAATTGATTTCTGACCAGTTCATGCATTAGCGTGAATAGGTATCTACACAGGGATATCCACTGTCTTTGCTTTCGCATCTAAAACAAGACTGCCCAATGTTGCTGAGCATCCTCAAAGACTCTGAATTCTAAACATAACATACATTTGACCACCTAGATTTTTTCTTAATAATATTTCACGATTATTCTTTCTGCAACTTGTTTGACAAGCTTTTGCCTCATAAAGTATTAATTACTTGTACACATGACAAAAGGAGGGACTCTGGAAGACAACAGGAAGAAATGGGTTGGGATTCAGAAACTAGACATGTTTTGTTGTGGATCTGAGATATTTGAAAAAGAAAAAGAAAAAAAAAAACAAAAACACAGCACAAAATAAAAACAAAACAAAGTTCCCATCTGTGAGTGAGAGATAAAAAACTTTGTACGACACACACTCTCTTTGAAGAAGTTCATGTTTGATTCCCAGCTCACTCTCTGGATGACTTACAACTGGCCATAATTCTGTCTGGAGTATAGTCTGGTTGTCTTTCCCTTGGTCCTTTAGCTTCAGTGCCAGCTGCCTCTGGAGCCCAGTCTTCAATCAATGACAAGAATGCCCATTTTATATTAGGAATGTTAAATGTTTGACTTAAATTTCAGATTTTAAGGTGTTTTATTTCATTTAAAGATATGCAATATCATACTTATCATCCCTTGAACCTTACAAATTGTCATTCTTACTTGTTTGGGGCAGAAACATACAGTATCATATTGTTCTACAGATTTTCTCCCTTTTTTTTTTTTGCTCAACCGGTACTACATGGAAGACTCTCATTTCACATGTAGGACACTAATTCATACATGTGTCTTTCTCCAAGGAGATGGTTTAAGAAGTGACACCAGCCTCTTCCCTGCTCCCAAATTCCCAGTAGCTACACACAAGCCTGGTGAGCAGATGGAGATTAATGATGAAGTTAAGTGAGCACCACCTCCCTCCCTCTCTGCAGATTTACAGGGCAGTATCTACCCTGACCTTCACTGAACTAAGATTATAGTTCCTACAAATCTTCTTATAGATTTTTTATGCTGATTCTATTAACTTCTTTCCTTTCTTCAAGTCTGGCACAGTGTCCCATGGCACCTTATTCAGAATTTCAAACAGTCCTTTGACTAAATTTATTCAAGTGTCCTAATTACTATGCCCCAGATCTTGGGATTCTGATCTATGTAGCTAGCCACAGTTGTTCTGATTTCTAAAATAACAACAACAACGACAACAACCACAACAACAACAACAACAACAACAATAATAATAAAGCAGCTTGGTGCTAGTCATAAGAAAAGATTTTTTTTTTGTCAGTAGAAAGAAGCAAATGTGTTTCCCAGTATTGGATAAGATTTTCAAAAGACAACAATGTGGGATCAAAATATTGTAGGCTAGTAGCGAACTAAGAGTCCCCAGAGGTAGCAGAGGTCAAATTAGTAGAGGGAGATACAAGCCAGGAGGGAGGGAAAGAAAATATGTAACAGCAAATCAGAAATACAGTGAGTGAAAATCTACCCAGAAAAGGGGGACGCTCCTTTCAACAGAGGTTTGAAGTGATCTTTCCTAAGACATCTAAGACAAGAGCACATTATCTGAATAGGCTAAACACCATGATGCTTGCAATTAGTCCTCAGTGAAGTTATGATCTGAGTGGGCATTTCAAGCTTCTAGATTATAATGCAGGGTGAGTTTTGTAAAAAGAACATATCAAAGACACAATTCTTTTTTATTTGTGAAAACAGAGGCCAGAAAAGCTTCTCCTTTTGCATCTCTCATTGAAACCACCACAAAGAAAGAAGATCCAAAGACACTTGTAGTTTGAACTGATTGGGAAGTAGATACTAATGAAAAACCTAGCAGGCTGACTAGAAACCAAATAAGACAGTTAATTGAAAGATATTCAGAAATTTATGATTAGTAGAGTGAGCGGTAAAAAAGTTGTTTGATAAGCTCATTAATGAGGAAAAAAGGGAACTTGTATACTTTGACTTGTACTCTTAGGAAGTCGATACTGTTTAGGTCAGGGCACATGTACATTTCTTTATAACTTGTTTTTATGCATTATGAGCATAGGTTTTGAGTATTTCCATGCAAATATAAGAGGTAGAGCAGATCCAGAAATAAATAACAAGGCAACCTTGTAGTTGAAATTGCCTCTGTTTGACTAAAAATAAAATAGAATTCTTAAAACTCATACTATGAGACTAAGTGTGTCTTGCTGTGTGTAAGCAGACATGTTAAGACAGAACAGTGTGCCTGTATACTGTGGAGGACAGAATCTTTATCTCCAGAGGAAAATGAAGGCTTCCAATGACAATTCTAATGTGGGAAGAGAATGGAAACTTTCAAGACCTAAGGTTTTTAGCATTCTTAAAGGTCATGAGATATGGTTTCATATCTCAAAAGTAATCACAATGTCACAATCAATGTGGAAGCTGTTGGTCTAGATTTTATAAAACAAATAAACCTTAGGGAGAGAGAGTATTTTCCCAACATGTGGAAAATCTGAGAAAAGGATGATTCTTTTATAACTATTAAAATGACCTGTAAATATAGTGCAATTTGGTTAACTTTACTGATCTGAGTTGAATATTCGGACAAGTGGTAAGTAGTTGTGAAAAACTTAGTGTTTTGATCAAAGCAGTTTCTAAGTCCTGTAATTTAAGGCATGTTTTAAAATCCACAATATTCTCATACACTTATGTTTAGACTGGAAGGAAGGAAATCACATCCACATTCTAGAACTGAGGAATGAAATAAATTTCTTGCACACAAAGCCTCTAAGTTAGGATTAAACAATCCCAGTCACATAGCAAATCTACCAACATTGCTAGCTATTATTGAAAGTGACACTATTTTAAGTAGACCTGCTTAAATATCTACAGTTTTAGGGGCACATAATAAGTAAAAACAGAGAAATATCTCTTAAGAAGTACAAAGTGCTAATTTGATTCCATAAATCAAACTCATGAGAACCCAACTTATATCATAAAATATATTTGTTAATAGGGCCGAAAAAGATCCCAAAATTGGGAAATCTTGTGCTTCTACTAGGTTAATAATTAGGGAGGAAGAGTGGTTCTCAGTGATGACTGCCCATTAATAACAAGCTTTAAATGAATTAATTGGTCTCTTTGAAATTAAATTAAAGCAGTATTTTAAAAATAGACTCACAAAATGAGATCTAGAGATGGTGCTTGCATGTGCACTGAAATAGCAACCAAACTTAACAAGTCATGTTGCTGAGGCAATTCTTGCCTTGGACATGGGATTAGATTAGAATTAGTCTTCCAGTGATAGGTTAATATGATTTTGCTATTCTGAGATAGAACAGTAGATGATGATATGATAATTTTTAACCTTGTCCATTGATCTCATTCTTTATGTGAGTGTAGATTAATTCTAGAAGTACCATTTTCTTGATGCTAAGTCTCAGCCATGATGTATCATCTAACCATACGGTTTCAGGAATCTTCACTGGAAACAAGAACTTCGGAGGTTGATTTGTTTTTTGTTTCACAACTGGGGATGAGTTTTGTAGGACATAATGTTTTGTTTCAAAAAGAATTATTGTAATTTCTTCTATTTCTTGTTTAAGTGAAGAAATTTATAATCATGTAATTCAGAACATACACTGACAAATTACAAAACTGTGTCAGATGTATTGGTCAAATTTAATCAGCATGTTGCTTGAGAAGTATTTTATACATAATTTAAGTGTGTATATGTCTGATTCATCTCATTAGTACAGATTACATATTTTTATTCAACAACTGTATCATTAACAAAATGCATATTTTAAAATCTTTTTTTCTGTATTTTAAAATCTTAATTGAAGTTCAATAGGTATGGAGCTGTAAGAGCTTAAACTGCAATTTCCCACAACTTTAGTTTTAATTCACAAATTGTGAATGCAATTATTGCTTTTTGCTGCCTGGAAATGGCGTAAGCAACTTCGGGTATAAAAAGGGACATGAAGAGCAAGGAAAGGAGACTTTATCCTTTTGTTATTTATTAATAACTACATTTAATCACAGGTTCCATAATGTGCTGGTTTGAATGAAAATGTCTCCCATAGACTCTTAACGGAGTGACAATATTAGGAGGTATGGCCTAGATAGAGTAGGTGTGGCCTAGATAAAGTAGGTGTGGCCTAGATAGAGTAGGTGTGGCCTAGATGGAGTAGGAGTTGCCTAGATGGAGAAGGTGTGGAGGTGTGGGCTAGATGGAGTAGGTGTGGGCTAGATAAAGTAGGTGTGGCCTAGATAGAGTAGGTGTGGCCTAGATAAAGTAGGTGTGGCCTAGATAGAGTAGGTGTGGCCTAGATAAAGTAGGTGTGGCCTAGATAGAGTAGGTGTGGCCTAGATGGAGTAGGAGTTGCCTAGATGGAGAAGGTGTGGAGGTGTGTGCTAGATGGAGTAGGTGTGGGCTAGATGGAGTAGGTGTGACCTAGATAGAGTAGGTGTGGCCTAGATGGAGTAGGTGTGGCCTAGATGGAGAAGGTTTGGAGGTGTGGGATAGATGGAGTAGGTGTGGCCTAGATGGAGTAGGTGTGGCCTAAATGGAGTGGGTGTGGCCTAGATGGAGTAGGTGTGGCCTTAGGGTTGGGCTTTAAGGTCTAAGATGCTCAAGCCACACCCAGTTTCTCTTTTCCTCATGCCTGCCAAGCCACATGTAAACTTCTCGGCTCCTTCCTATCACTGTCTGCCTGCCTACAGCTGTGGTTCGGGCCTTGATGGTAATGGATAAACCTCAGAAACTGTGGCCAGCACTAATGAAATGTTTTTTTTTTTTTTTGTAATCCTTGTCAGTTATGATGTCTCTTGAGATAAATAAAAACACTAAGATCCATGTCCTCCATTGCTAGATTTTCTCCTAATTATTTACATTTTTATCCTTTTGTATTGACTAACAATTTTACAATTGTACCATTATGCAAGGTGGATATTTCTTATAATTTCTAGGGTCATTGTCTCAGACAAAGGCATTCTGTGAAACAGCACCATTTAAATGTGCCATATTGTCAGGAAGTAGGATCTTCCACACATTTCTCATTTGAAAGACACCATTTATTGTAGAAAAGCCAATCAGAATTTAAAACTTGTCCCTTCTAAGGACCAAATGGATTTCCCTTATATGGCTCATCTTAGTAACTAAGAATTCACTCTAAAATTATTCATTTTTTCTGTCATCTCAAAGACCTACTGAGTCCTCCATTAATTTCCTTCAGAGAAGAAAACAGCCTCTCCAATTGCTCTCAAAATCTGACCTCTGCTCCTGATAATTTGAACTCCTCTCAGTCTCTGCAATCTTCTCTGTGTTCTGCCTTTCCTCCTCTGAGGAGGGCCAACATCTTTATCAATGTGTTTGTAATTTCCAGTGATAGCCCAGTGGAGACAATTTTTGTTTGTACTGTTTTTTAAAAACATGGGTAGCTATTATTATTGATAAGTAAAACTATTTTCTTTAATAATTCAGTGTGTGTGTTTGTTTGTGTTCATAAATTTCCATGTGCACAAGTGTGTGATCATTGTGCACGTGCACAGGGCTGACTGTAATCTCCACTCAGGAGTCTTGTAATTTTGTGGGATCCAGAGATTAACCGTAGATTTTCAGTTCTTTTTGCCAATTCCTATACCTGTTGGTTCTAGAGTTGAAACTTCTTTGACTCCTCATTGAACTATTTCTTTTCTCTTTATTCCCCATACCTTCTTTATATAGCATTCAACCTCTTTTCTCAAGAATTTTCACCCCCTCAGAGCAACATAATATTTCAAAGCACACCTTACCTCCAGGAGGTTGAACCCAAGGTCTTGAGCATGTTAATCAAATGATTGAACACAGGGCCACGTCCCCCAACCCATTTAAAATGTTTGAAGACAGGAATCAAGTTTGACTTGTTTTTAAATCTATAGAAACTGAGAAATATATTGTTTAGAAATATTATATTTAAGATCTATACACTTTAAAAAGTTGAATAAATAAGGAAGTGCCTCCCACTGCATTGCTTGACAAAGCTATTGTCTATGAGAACATGCTGAGTGAAGTCTCTAAACACATCATTAACAAGATTTTTGAGGGAGCATGTCATTCTGAGCACTCTGCATGAAGTTCTGCTAATCATGATGTAATCTCTGTATATTCAAGTAGTAGATCATCACATATCTCTAATATCTTGCCAGGAAATATTGGAAGGAAAATTTACTTTTCTTTAATATGGTACTTTTTGAAAATGATGCTGAAAATGTTTTCAAGCTTAAAGTCTTGTTTTCCCATAACTGAGTAAATAGAGCATGTAATCCTTCTAGGCATAGAGAATTTTGCCAATTTTAACAGGAAAATTTCATGAAACTGTAGAAGAAATGTCTTGTTTAATCTTTTTTCCCTAAATGATCAGCTGTAGATAGATAAACATTGGAGATTTGATTCTATTCCTTTTCATAGAGACAAATATTATCACTGTATTCTCTACATAAAAAAATGTTTGAGCAAGCAAATGGGAATCTATGTAAGATCATAAACCTTTTCAGTGCAGACAGCAGATCTGCCTTTTATAATTGATGAGTGCACCACTTACTATTAACCTACACGTGAATTTAAGTACTAGTATTTAAAAATTCGAACCCACAAGTATTTTATTTTCTAAAATACATACTGGAGACAATGAAGTAATCTTTACTATTTGTGTATTAAAATCAAGTTCTCTATAAGCATTGATTTCACAAATGTGGCATTTACAGACAAAGGAATACTAGTTGCCATTTCATGTTTTCAACATTTAGGAAAGTTTCTAATGTGAAGATTGCTCTCTACAAGAGAATCCAAGGACTCTATAGAAATATCAATTCTCTTCGTTGATCCAGGAACCAAGGAGGCCAGATAAAGCAGAAAACAATTGGAGCCATGTAGATCATGACAAGAGCAGAGAAAATAAAAACAGCAGGATATGTCTTTCTACTCTCTCTTTGGTGTGACAGTAAGGACCCAGAAGCACAGGAATGAAAATGGGTGTGGTCTTTCTGGTTGGGACATGGATATGAACTTACAAGTTCTGAGCTCTGTTGAGTTATATTGCAAAGCAAGCTGTGTGTGCTTCTCAAGTTTCAGTGACCGGGGAAGTCTGGTAGGAAGCAAATTGCTGATATGAATTAAGGGAATGAACTATATTTCCACATAGACATTCAGTATGTGGAAACGTATGAAGTTTCTAGCTAGAGGTTATGAATCATTATTTCATTGGTCACAACCTGCTTTTTCTTCTCTTTTCTTTTTTGATGTTTTTTAAATTCTCTTTGTTTACATTTTAAATGTTATTCCCTTTACCCTGTTCCCCAACCCCGCCCTTTGCTTCCATGAAGGTGGTCCCTCTCCCAAACACCCTCTCCCACATCAGAGACTTGCCATTACTCTACACTGGGAAAATGTGCCTTCATTGTTTCAAAGGCCCCTTCTCCCATTGATACCAGACAATGCTATCTATCCTCTGCTACATATGCAACTGGGGCCATGGGTCTCTCCAGGTATTGGTTGGTGTTTTAGGCCCTAGGAGTTCTGGAGGGTTTGGTTGGTTCATAATGTTGTTCTTCCCATGGGGTTGCAGACTTTTCAGCTTCTTTAGTCTTTTCTTTAGCTCCTTCATTGGGATCCCTGTGCTCAGTCTGATGGTTAACTGCAAGCATTCTCAACTGTATCAGTATGATTCTGGCGTTGCCTCTGAGGAGGCATTCATATCTGGTTCCTGCCAGTAAGCACTTCTTGGCATCATAAACGGTGCCTGGGTTTGGCGGCTGCATATGGGGTGGATTCCCACTAACCTGCTTTGACAATAGATCTTTATGGAAACATGGATCTCTGGGAATAGCCTAGATTCACACTGTCACATGTGTTGCACGTTGAGAAATAGTCAAACACGGCCAGAAGGAATGGGATATAAAAATACTGACTGTACTGAATAGGCCAGGATAGCAATCAAAATAAAATACTATTAAAACAGAAAGAATATCATCTAAAATATTGTGGTCCTGTGCAGGTAAATACTGTATTCTTGTTCCATAGATTCACTAATTTTTTTCATTTATATTTTGATATGTATACAGTAGTAACATCATAATTATGCATTAAAATTTTAGTATAATCCAATAAATATGATTATTTATCCCACGATTAAAAAACTATTACTATTTCTGTGAGGTTCTAAACAATTGCAGAAATACTTATTGAGTTAAATTTTTCACAAGGGTTTCATTCTTTTCATTAATTGTTACAGTAAAAAAAAAAAGTCAACAAATTAGAGGTGTAAAGGTCTTAAAGTTATAAATCTTTAAATTGTGAATATTTTAAGAAGATGAAAATACAAGCATTACCACTATTGTAAAGAAAAACTATTTTATGAAAAAGAATTAACTATGCAACAAAAATAGATTTCATATTGGTTTGAAAGAAAGGAAGTGGAGATCAATTTGAAAGAAAGCACGGAAGAGTGAGTACAAAAAGGGTTTGAGGAGGGGAAGAATGGAGAAATGATGTCATATTATCTGAACTTTCATAGAAAAAAGAAAGGAAGTCTTTAAAGAAAAAAGAAATATTCAATAGATTGACATGGGCTACTTTGGAGGCTGGGGCACAGGATGAGCTTATCTGAATGTGTTAAAGCTGAAACATTATCCTGGCTTAAAAATTTAGAGGCAGATAAGAACCAAATTCATGATTTTTATGAATATATTTTCTCTCTGGTAGTAGGTAGATGGAAAATGAAGAGATGGTGCACATAGGGCCATTTTCCTGCCTTCACTTTTAATAGAAGACTGAAATCTCTGATAATCCCAAGGCTGTTCAATCACTATAAGATGAGGTGCAGTGTTACAGTCAGGATGAGGGAATGTTGATTTCTGCGGTATAAATTCTGAAGCTGTATTCATCCTTCAACTTTCAAGCATCTTATACATTTTACTCATGTTTCCAAGCCAATCCATGCTTATGTTTATTTTAATAAATTTTATTGTGATCAATATACGTATTAATCTGTGAATTTTTGACTTATAGATTTCACCTCATAAAATAAGATGTCAAATCATCTAGCACATCATTGGGAAGTTAGCATACAGATAGTAGGTGTCAGTGGGTTGATCAACATAAATTATAAAGTGAAATGATGAGATTCCCTAACTTAACAACTTTACTATTTTCTAGTTTAAAATGTTGCATATCTTATAACATGGATAATATGTTTACACATTGGGACAATTTGCCAAAACCCTGAAGCTGGTTATTTTTATTGTTATTCTTTAAAAATGTATTTTTTAGATTAGTTCTTCCATAAATCTTGGATGCTTTAAAAGAATTTTAAATATGCTCATAATTATTCTGGCTCCATGACAGAAGGTTGAATGTCTTGGTCTCTTGCCGACTTTGTGTAGGTTATAATAGTTGCTTATGAGTTCATCAGTGTAGTAGCCATCCTGAATAGCCAGAAGACATTGTTTCACTGATTGATATTCTTGATTTCATCTCAGTAAACTGCTATTAGGGGTTTTCTTTCTTCCTTCCTTTCTTTCTTTCTTTCTTTCTTTCTTTCTTTCTTTCTTTCTTCCTTCCTTTCTTTGTTTATTTTTGTACATCAGACCATGTTTGCCAAATGCTGATAATACGTATGGAAAGAAATATTGTAATATTACTGCACTTTTCGTCAGGGCTCCAAGACGAATAGAGGCTGAATTGCTAAGGGTATAGCCAGAGAATCTAAATTAAAAAGTAGTATATGGCCTTGATTTACAGAGAAACATAGGAGCCAGATTAACAGTGGAAAGTAGATGTAATTATAACATAAACTTTCACCAGCTTACCAAGAGAAAAACTGCAACCAACATGACTCTGTGACCTATAACTAAAAGCTATGTTTCCTGTACTTCTCAATGAATGTGAGGATGAAATCAATCTGTACTACAAATAAGGAATGGCATTTATTTAATGTTTCTCTAAATATAAATCAGAATAAAAACACTGACCTTTGTAATCAAGGGTTCCCACTTTGTTTTTCTTTGTTCTCTTAACAATCTAAATCATGCAGTGTGCATGCCTATGAGTATGCAGGAGTGTGTGTGTGTGTGTGTGTGTATCTGTGTGTGTGTGCTTCTGTGTATCTGTGTGTGTGTGCTTCTATGTGCATAAATGTGTGTAACACATATTACTTTCTGGATTAATTATGCTCAAAAACTCCAAGAACACATTATCATCTCATAGTTTTCCTAATGCCATTTCAAATTAAGATTGTTAATCAGAGCTGTATGGTATACATGTATGTTCAGGAGAGCTTCCCTGGAGTGAGAAAGGTGATGAATGTCCTTGTCACAGTGCATTGTCAACAGGGGAGGTATATGAAGACCAGTCCGACTTTTGTCTCTATGTCAGACAGAAAGAGAAGCATGCTGAAAATGAATCAGCTCCATGACTTCAAGCAGGGTAGAAATAGGAATGTCTCCATAAGAGAAGACTGACCTGTTATTGACAAAAAAAAAATCCTTACATAAACAGCAAATTGATGTGTGTGTTATTATGGGATGTTGACTGTTTCTGTAAAACACAAGCTATTGTACAATTTCCAAATGATCTCTCAGTTAATATCTGGTTGTAAATGCAGGCTACATAGGAATATTATTTTTTTGTCTATTGTTTTAAGTTTTCTTGACAACAAATAGTTGGTAGCTTTTTGACTTTTACATAATATTGTTCGTAAAAGATTTACAGAATGCTAAACAAAATGTATTCCTTTGGATTAAATATACATTCAATATATATATTACTAAAAATTATCTATTACATATATATTTAACATGTGTATGTTTCTTTGTATAACTAAAGACATAGGTTCATATATAAATCATAGCAACTGTTGACATATTAATTAAATTCTCTTTGTTGCTGTGCATAAATTTTTTTTATAAAATCATAAAAGAATGAGAACATATTCATTTAATTAGAAAATAACCAGATATAATAATGGTATAATCATGGAAGTCTGAGAAGGAAGACTTGAAGCCCAACACAAAATTTAGGGCAATTCCATTGCTGCATGTATTAATTATCAGGAATCTTCATTTTTTAAAATTTATATAAAATTACTATTATATACATACATTCATTTACAGTATATAACTGAATTATCTAATTTTGATATGTAAAATCCACGTTAAATTAACAATTAGACATAATAGTGGATAGATTGCTAATGTAAGAAAACTTCAGTATTTCCATGAGTTTACACATGCTGATTGGATTTTCCTTCACAAAATTCTGCAAAAATTATTACATATGACTGGAGCACATATAGCAATCTCAACAGTGTTGAAGGTATTTACAGGCAAGCAGAGAAAAACATTCTTTCATAGCAAGCTATCCAAATTGTGTTGAAGTTGCTCACATGTAGCTAGTGAATTCTGGTTGTAGTTCTAACAAATGAATTAAAAAGATATTCTCTGAAATAATTATAGGAAGTCTAGTTAAAGATTATTTTGTTTAGGTCATCTGGACCCTCATCTCTGTTAATGTATAGCCAATTCAAAAAATACTGAGAAAAATTCTCCTCTCTGGAAAATTTGTGATTTTCACAATTGACAAATAATTTTTCAGTGAGTTTGGAAGCTGAGGAGTGTACTGGTTTTCTAGAGGGCCCATGTCCAGGATAAGAGGCCAACCAGTATCTGATTTAACTTGAGACCCACTCCACGAAGGGAATCTATACCTGACACTGTCTGGGTACCCAGAAACCAGAGACTGAATAATCCAGAGATTTAGAGTACAATCAAAACATGACTGAACCAAATCAATGACATGCCTCCTGATAATAATCTACTATATTCAAAAATCAGTATCTTGTCTAATCATCACCAGAGGAGCTTCCTCCTGAAGCAGATGGGAGTGTGTACAGAAACCCACAGGTAGCCATTGTGAGGAAAGAGAGTCCAATTAGAGGTCTTCATTGGGTCTGTTTCCTCAGAGCTGAGGAATCCAGTTCAAGAGGGTAAAGAAAGTTTGTAGAAGTCAAAGGGGATTGGGGGCAAGAGAAGAAAATGGCTCCACTGAATCAGCTGAACAGGCTCACAAATCCAGAAGCAGTAAGCACAGGTCCGCATGGGTTTGCATTCAGTCCTCTGTGTATATGTGCTGCCTGGTACCTTGGTATTCTTGTACAACTCCTAACAGTGAGAGCATGCACATTCTGATTCTTATGCCTGCTCCTGAGGTCTGTGCCTCCTATTTGACTGTCTTGTATATATTCTATGTTTTTTTTTTAAAGTGTCTTATTGTATCTTGTTTGGTTGTTGTCTCTTAGAGTTCTGCCTGCTGTTTTCTGAAAAAACACGGTGGGGGGCGGAGGGTGGATGCCAGGGAGAGGGAAGATGATGGCAGGAGCTGGGAGGGGAGAAAGAAAAAGAAACCATGGAGAGAATGTATTCCATGAGAGAAGAATATTTTCAATAATAAAAAATACAGTGTACATAACAATAGTTTTATAACTGCTCGATAAATAAAATGTGTCTGGAGCTCGGAATAGCAGCAGAAACACTTTCCATCCTAAGCAGAAGGGTGAGTCAACTTCTTTTACCCATGTTCTACCTAGGAAAAAGCTGCACAGAGCTCTCGTGGTTCAAGCAGCAGAACTGAACTGCGGTGCACAGTTCCAGCCCAAGGCCAGACCTAGTCTAGCCACATCTGGAAAGGTGGTTGGCCCACACACTGGTCCCAGGGAGCTCAGAAGAACAGCTTGAATGCTTTCCATCCTAAGCAGAAGGATCTACAGGAGAAACAGACTTGACGAGAGACAAGAAGATCACCTATAATCACAAATAACAAGATGGCCAGAGGAAAGCCAAAAAACCTAAGCAATGGAAACCAAGACAAACTGGCAACATCAGAACCCAGCTCTCCCACCACAGCAAGTAATGGATTGCTGGACACTCCAGAAAAAAGAGACTCAGACCTGAAATCATGCTTCATGATGATGAGAAGGATCTTGAAAAATCACATGAATAACACCCTTAAAAAATTACAGGAGACCCAGGAAAAATCACTCAAAGAATTACAGGAAAACATAACCAAACAAATAAAGGAATTGAAAACTGAAATAGAAACAATGAAGAAAGCACAAAAAGAGACAACCTTGTAGATGGAAAACCAATTTAAAAAAAAAAAAATTGAGAGTCACAGATGCAAGCATCACCAACAGCCTACACAAGATGGAAGAAAGGATCTCAGGGGCTGAAGACAACATATAAAACATAGACAAAACAGTCAGAGAAGATGCAAAAACCAAAACCTCCTAACCCAAAATGTCCAGGAGATCCAGGACACAATAAGAAGACCAAACCTAAGGATAATAGGTGTAGAAGAGGGCAAAGAACATCAACTAAAAGGCACAGTAAATATTTTCAACAAAATCATAGAAGAAAACATTCTTGCCCTTAAGAACCGGATGACCATGAACATACAGGAAGCCTATAGAACTCCAAATAAATTATTCCAGAAAAGAAACTTCCCCCGGCAGAACTCTCAGTCATCATAGATGGACAAACTAAGATTTTCCAGGACAATACCAAATTTACACAATATCTCTCTACAAATCCAGCCCTACAAAGAATGATAAATGAAAACAATCCAACACAAGGAAGAAAACTACACCAAAGAAAAGGCAAAAAATAATCATGCAAAAAAACCAAAAGAAAAATAGCACACCAACATAAGTCTACCTCTAACAACAAAATTAACAGGAAAAAAATCATGATTCCATAATTTCTCTTAACATCAATGGATTCAATTCCCCAATAAAAAGAAATAGAACATCAGACTGGATATGTATAGAGGATTCAGCCTTTTGTTGCTTACAGAAAACTAATCTCAGAGATAAAGACAGACACTATTTCAGAGTAAAAGGCTGTGAAAAAAAACCTTCCAAGCAAATGGGCCCAGGACACAAGCTGGAGTAGCTATTCTAATATCAAATAAAATATAATTTCAACCAAAAATTATCAAAAAAGATAAGGAAGGACACTTTTTACTCATCACAGGAAACATCAAGATGAACTCTCAATCTCGAACCTCTATGCTTCTAATAAAAGGGCACACACAAATATACGAGAAATCCTACTATAGTTCAAAGCACATATTGTACCACACACAATAATTGTGAGAGACTTCAACACTCCACTCTCATCAATGGACTAAATGAAGAGACATAGGGAAAATTAGCAGAGGTTATGAACCAACTGAAATTAACAGACATCTACAGGACATTTCATCCAAAAATAAAAGAATATACTTTCTTCTCAGCACCTTATGGTACCTCCTCCAAAATTTACCATATAGTCAGTAATAAAACAGGCCTCAACAGAAACAATTCTTGATAGAGTTGGAAAAAGCAATTTGTAAATTTACCTGGAATAACAAAAACCTAGAATATAGAAATGTATTCTTTTTTTTTCTTTTTAAAATTTATTTTTATCTTTGAATCCATTTTTTTAAAACGACTTTATTTTGCAAAACAAAGATAAATGTAAAGATTTTAAACATTTTTTGCTTAAAATTATACATTTTTGTCAGTACTGTTTTTTCAGACATTAAAATAAATTTTACATAAAACCATGTGAATATGTTTTTTAGTCAGTACTTGATTTTTTTCAAGGGCTTGACAGTATGCATTGAAAACGTACTAGTTGCAATAAGCGTAAAGTACATGCAAAACAAAACGCAACATGGGAATAGTCAAAGTCCTCTTGTTTTGTGAATATATGTATATTTTTTGTTTTCTTTATTTCTTGGACTTCATAGAGTCTGTGAGTTGTTTCTGGGGGAGTGCAAGCCTCTGGGGTTAGCATCCCACTATCAGTGACTGCATATTATGTCTGTTCTTTTGTGACTGGGTTATCTCACTCAGGATGATCTTCTCTAGATGCAGCCATTTTCTTAAGAATTTGGTTAAGTCATTGTTTCTGGCAGCCACCAGAAATGTATTCTTAAGAATAAGAGCTTTCTGGTAGAATCACTTTTCCTGATCTCAAGCTATACTACAAAACAATTGTGATAAAAACTGTATGGTATTGGTATAGAGATAGGCAGGTAGATCAATGGAACAGAATTAAGGACGCAGAAATGAAACCACACACCTATGGTCACTTGATCTTTGACAAAAAAGCTAAAGACATTCATTAGAAAAAAGAACAGCTTCTTCAACAAATGGTGTTGGTTAAAGTGGCAGTTGGTATACAAAAGAATGCAAATCTATCCTTTCCTATCCCCTTATACAAAGATCAAGTCCAAGTGTATCAAAGATCTCCACATAAAACCAGGTACACTGAAACTATTAGAAGAGAAATTGAGTAAGAGTTTAGAATACATAAGCACAGCGCAAAGTTTCTAGAACAGGACGCCATTGGCTTGTGCTCTAAAGTCAAGAATCCACAAATGGGACTTCATGAAATTGCAAAGCTTCTGTAAAGCTAAGGACAATTTGTTGTTAGAAGACAAAATGGAAGACTACAGATTGGGAAAGGATCTTTACCAACCCAATATATAAAAAGAACTCAGAAAACTAGACTATAGATAATTATATAATCCTATTAAAAATGGGCTACAGAGCTAAATAAATGATTCTCAACTGAGGAACATTGAATTGCTGAGAAGCACCTAAAGAAATGCTCAGCATCCCTAATTATCAGGGAAATGCAAATCAAAACAACGCTGAGATTCCACCTCAGACCAGTTAGAATGGCTAAAATAAAAATCTCAGGTGAGAGCAGATGCTGGTGAGGATGTGGAGAAAGAGGAACACTCCTCCACTGTTGGTGGGGTTGTAAGATAGTACAACCACTCTAGAAATTAATATGGTGGTTTTCAGAAAATTGAACATAGTACTACCTGAATACTCAGCCACTTCATTCCAGGACATATACCCCCAAAATGCTCCAACATATAACAAGGACAAATGCTCCACCATGTTTATAGCAGCCTTATTTCTAATAACCAGAAGCTGGAAAGAACCCAGATCTCCTTCATCAGAGAAATGGATACAGAAAATGTAGTACATTTATACAATGGAGTACTACTCAGCTATTAGAAACAATGACTTCATGAAATTAGTAGGCAAGTGGAGAGAACTAGAGATTATCATTGTGAGTGAGGTAATTCAGTCACAAAGAAACACACATGGTATGCACTCACTGATAAGCAGATACTAGCCCCAGAAAGCTCTGAATACCCAATACCCAAGAAACAATTCACAGACATTATGAAGCTCAAAAAGAAGGAAGGCCAAAATGGGGATGCTTCAGTTCTCCTTAGAAATAAGAACAAAACTCTCATGGGAGGAAATGCAAGGTCAAACAGGTGTTGAAAAGAACATCACCCAGAAGCTGACTCCTCTGGAGATCCACCACATATGCCTGTTACCAAATCTGAGCACTATAGGTGGTCCCAAAAAGAACTTACTGGCAGGAACAAGAGATGCCCCTCAAGGACTATGCTAGAGTCATATAAATACAGCTGAACATGTTTGCAGCTAACCATCCATTGGAATTCGGGGATCCCAATGAAGTTGCTAAAAAAGGTCTTAAGGATCTGAAAGGGGTTGCAACCTCATGGGAAGATAAAACATTATCCACCAACCAAACCCTCCAAACTCCCATGGAGTAAAACACCAATCTCTGTGTGGCACTTTGAGAGACCTATTAATCCAGTTGCATATGTAGTTGAAGATAGCAGTGTCTGGCATCAATGTGAGAGGAGGCTTTTGTTTCAGAGAGGGCTCGTTACTCTAAAGCAGGGGAATGACAAGGCTATGGGGTGGAGAGGCAGACCAGAAGGGAGTGAACCTTTGTGAATGCAACCTGAGAGGTAGGGGGGATGGTAGCAGGTCAGGGTAAAGGGATAACATCTCATACGTAAATATAGAGCATCTGATAAAATAAATAAATAAATAAATAAATAAATAAATAAATAAATAAAATAAGTGTCAATAGCTTTACAACTACTTTATACATGAAATAAGGGTAGTTTAAAATATTTCCTTTTAGAGCTTGGATATTAGCTCAGTAAAGAACACTCATTTGTGATCCAGAGAGCCCTTTCTCAGTCCTTAGCATCCACCTCAGATGGCTTATTACTGTCAGTAACTCCAGCTCCAGGATATACAATATCATTTTTTGGTATCCACCAGAGAATTCCTAAGGCTGATAAACAACTTTAGCAAAATAGTGGATATAAAATTAAATCCAACAGATCAGTAGTCTTCCTCTACTCAAAGGATAAACAGGCTGAGAAATAAATTAGGAGAATGGCACCCTTCACAATAATCACAAATAATTTAAATTTTCTTTGTGTGACTCTATCTAAGCAAGTAAAAGATCTGTATGAAAAGAACTTCAAGTTTCTGAAGAAAGAAATTGAAGAAGATCTCAGAAGATGAAAAGATCTCCCATGCTCAGAGATTGGCAGGATTAATATAGTAAAAATGTCCATTTTGCTGAAAGCAATCTCCAGGTTTAATGCAAATCTCCATAAAAGTCCCAAATCAATTCTTCACAGAGATAGAAAGCAATTCTCAAATCATTTGAAATAACAACAAAACAACAGGATATTGTTAATTTGGATACTGTCTTTGTGCCTTTGGTTTGTGTGGCCAAACGTTTATCTATCTTGTTGATTTTTCTCAAAGAATCAGCTCCTGGTTTTGTTGATTCCTTGTATAGTTCTTTTTGTTTCTACTTGGTTGATTTTAGCTCTCAGTTTGATTACTTCCTGCCATCTAGTCCTCTTGGGTGTATTTGCTTCTTTTTGTTCTAGAGCTCTCAGGTGTGCTGCCAAGCTGCTAGTATATGCTCTCTCAAGTTTCTTTCACCGGAGGAAATACAGGGACAGAGTGGAACAGAGACTGAAGGAAAGGCCATCCAGAGACTGCCCACCTAGGGATCAATCCCATATACAGACACCAATCCCAAACACTTTTTCGATGCCAAGAAGTATTTGCTCACAGGAGCCTGAGATGGATGTCTCCTGAGGGGCTATGTCAGAGCCTGACAAATACAGAGGCAGATGCTCACAGCCAACCAACGGGCTGAGCAAAGAAACACTAATGGAGGAGCTATGGAAAAGACTGAAGGAGTTGAGGAGGTTCGCATCCCCATAGTGACAACAACAATATTAACCAACCAGACCTCCCAGACCTCCCAGGGATTCAAACACCAAATGAAAATTCCACATAGAGGAACCTATGGCTACAGATGAATATGTCACAGAGCATGACATTGTTTGGCATCAGTAGGGGAGGGAGGCCCTTGGTCCAGTAAAGGATTGGTGTGCCAGTGTAAGGGAATGGCTGGGCAGTGAGGATAGGTGGGTAGGGGAGCATCCTCATAGAAGCAGGGAGAGAAAGATAAAATGGGAGTTTTGAGGAGGGGAAACTGGGAAAGGGGATAACATTTGAAATGTAAATACATAAAATATGTTTTTAAAGATATCATTGAAAGTACTTGGTGAAGACATCACAGTTCACCTGTCACCACTCTGTCTGAGACCTGAAAGTCCAACACACACACACACACACACACACACACATGTTTACAATGACATATAGTTAGAATCTCATTTGCTGTCTATGTTCTATAGACACACCTCCCCTCATAAAAATAAATATATTTAGCTTTTCTAATTGTAAATGTATAAACTGCAAGTTAGACATCCAAATTGGATGAGAACCGTTTTTAATGCTTGACCCCAACAATTCCTTTTCTGTGAGGTCATCATTGTCATTCTTTTAGTCCATTCTGCCTGCAGATCTTATTAGGAGTGCTTTGTAACTTGCAATGAATGGAGACAGATGCCAGCATACAATTCTGTTTTCTCACACATGTGACCCTTTTTTAATATGGTCTAAACTTCAAACCTTAAATCATAACCTACTTCTCTTCACCATTCTACGAGATTTCCAAGTTTTTTCAGTTGACTCCAGAGCAATGTTAGAGGGGTAGCTCTTATTTTTGTAAAGACTGTATAGCATGTTCTAAATGCTCATTTAGGTTTCTGGTTAATTGTACTATTTCATCCTTATATGATTGAAAACAACTATACACAGCAAGTGATCCAAGATCTCAGAGCTATATAAATGCCTCCTATGGCAGGCCAGAAGTTTCTTCTTCCAGGAAGTAAATTTTAAATTGGTAACTTACTTTTCTATAAAATGTAAGTATGAGAAAATATATAGGATCAACATTAAGGGCCTTGAACAAAAAGCAAAAAAAAAAAAAAAACAAAAACCAAAATCCAAAACAAACAAACAATAAAAACCGAGCCCCAAACCCAAAACCATCAGATCCTTATGAACTCTGCCAAAAAGCTGTTTAATCTCTCTCTACCCTATCTACAAAATGAGCAAGAGAATCAATACATAACTCCATATACTGTATAAAGAGCCCATTTAGGTTTTGCACCACAGAAGACATGTACTACTATGTATGATGCTTACATGTTACTTCCTTTCAGACTCTTATAAATTTGCTATTTTAACTCATAAGTACTGTACGTAGTAGTCTGTGGATACATCCATTCACATCTGAGAAGTAGCTGCCTGCTGTGTATCTCTCTGGCAGTGAAGTCGTGTGTTCTAACAGTGTTGCCTCTCAGGAGCAGCTGGTTCAGGGTTCTGCTGATTCTGTCTTCCTCACATGTCAGCTATGTTATCTACAACTGCCTGAAATGTAAAATAAGAAAGATTTTGTTAAATAGGTAAATGAGAGGCCATTGTACAGATTTTGTCAGTTATTGTGTACAATTATAATAAGACTGAATTGAGTTATAGAAACATAAAATGAAATGGCAGAATCCTGGTTGCATGTTACTAGGTAAAAGAGCCATTCTATAAACGCTACATCATATAGGATTCTAAGTACATAACCATCTAGAATTCAGAAAAATAAAATACATTTAAAAATTAATTAGAAGTTCTCAAGAGATGTTAGGGCTTGAGAGAAAAAATAGGAACAATGCAAGTTTATTACTTCAGTAAAACCTTGGATGATAGTGAACACTCAGCACTGAGAGAGAACCCTAATGAAAACATCATGTTTTCAATAACTATATGCTTGTTTTGTGTCACCTTATCACAGATAAAGGAGCCTCAGTTGAGAAAATGGTTGATCAAATGGGGAGGTCCCAGTCCATTGTGGGTGGCGCGATCCCTGTGCTGGTAGACCTGTGTTCTATAAGAAAACAGGCTGAGCAAGCCAAGGGAAGCAAGCCAGTAAGTGACATCCCTCCATGGCCTCTGCATCAACTCCTGCTCCCTGACCTGCTTGGTCTCCAGTACTGACTTCCTTTGGTGATGAACAGTGATATGGAAGTGTAAGCTGAGTAAACCCTTTCTTCCCGAACATGCTCCTTGGTCATGATGTTTTGTACAGGAATAGAAGCCCTGACAAAGACAATGTTCAAGTTTATAGACTCTAACAAGCATAGTATCATAGTGAAAAATGGCCAGGAGAGGATGCATGTAGCTGTGTGTCCAATTTTTTGGGAAGAGAAGAGCTGGGGAAACTGTGAGAACCCTCAACTGCCAGTTATGATAAAAAACACACATGGTTTGCATTAACTGACAAGTGGATATTATCACAAAAGCTTTGAACAGCTAAGATACAATTCACAGGCTATATGAAGATCAAGAAGAAGGAAATCCAAATTGTGGATGCTTCAGTCCTTCTTAGAAGGGGGAACAAAACACTGAAGGGAGGAAATACAAGGACAAAATGTAGGGCAGAGACTGAAAGAAAGGCCACCCAGAATCTGTCCTACCTGTGGATCCATCCACCCAGTAACTATTGCTGATGCTAAGATATGCTTGCTGACAGGAACATGATGTGGATGGCTCCTGAGAAGCTTTGCCAGAGCCTTACTGATACAGATGAAGATGCTTGTGTTCAACCATCAGGTTGATCATGGCCACCCAAATGGAGGAGTTAGAGAAAAGACTAAAGTAGCTGAAGGGGTTTGCAACCCCATAGGAAGAACAACAATATCAACCAAGCAGACCCCTCAGAGCTTCCAGGAACTAAACCACTAACCAAAAAGTACACATAGAGGGAACTATGGCTTTAGCTGCATATGTAGCAGAGGGATGACATTGTCTGGTATCAATACAAGGAGAAGCCCTTGGTCTTATGAAGGCTCATTTCCCTAGTGTAGAAGAATGCCAGTGTGTTGAGGTGGGAGTGGGTTGGTGGGAGGGCAAACACCCTCAAAAAAGTAGGGGGAGAGTGATGGGAGAGGGGATAACCAAAAAAGGGGATAACATTTGAAATATAAATGTATAAACTATTCATATTTTAAATAATATGAAATAAATTTAAAAAGCAAAGAAGAAAAATATAATTCATAGTCTTTAAAAGCTAATGAAATATTCAAAGTTAAATTGAGCAACAGATTTGCATATAGAACCTGTTCTATGGAAGGATATAAAATAAAATTGAGAGCTACAAGGAAAGTGTAAATGAAACATGTAATCCACTCAGAATGGCTCAGATTTGGAGTGTCATGGAGAAAGCAGGTATTTTGCAATATTTGTAACATGTTGCTGTGTGATTAATACAATGGCCTCACAGGTAACCAGATTTGCAGTTCTTTAAGCACACATGAAGCAGAAGATGATTAATCTTCTTAGATATTCGACCAGAGAAATGAAAACTTATTTCCATCCAGAGGTGATGAGCATATTCTACTCATAATCCACTAGAACAAAGGCACCGTCCAACTAGACAATACTTGAACATGTCTGTACATCTATAAAACGGATTCCTATCATTCTATAGTGGCATGGGTGTGTGAATTCACACAGTTTTTTTCAGTTGACAATATTATGTTGAATTAAAGAAGTCAGCATCAAAGTTCATATAAAATAAATATCATTTTATTTACATAATGCTGTAAATAACATAAAAACAAAGTAGTAGAATAGAGACTAGTGTTTCATATTGGTTTGTTATATCAGGAACTCTAAATATAAAGGATAAGAGATAGAAATGCTTTTATACAAATCTGATTTGTTGGTATTTAGATAAGAATTCCTTAGACAAAAACAACAAAAATTTAAATCTTATTCTTTTTTAAAACAACTAAAACTATTCATTTAAAAATTAACCTTATTCTATGAAGACAAAACAAAGACTAGTAAAAATTAAGTTTTTTTTTTCTCTCGAGGTTAGAAAAGTTAAATCATAGGAGTCAGAAAATCAAACTGAGACAGTCAGATTCTGCTGCATAGCTTGACATAGTAGTGTGTGGGTCATAAATTGGTGCTAAATTAGTGCAAGCATCAGAGAAGGCAAAGAATCACAAGCCTCCTTATACATGAATCATTTGGCTATCTCATCCTTTCTCTGGCAACCATCTTCCCTTGGATTTCAGTTAAGTAAGTCAATGGATTCCAGGTCAAGTAAGACATATGGTCATATTCTCAACTTTACATTCTGACAGAGCAATGATAGCCAGGTGGGGTGTGTAAAAGTGTAGGAATTTAGGGGACCTCAAGCTTATTTTGTGTCTCCCAGAGGCACCTGAAGATCCCTCAAGGTCTGCCTGGGGAAATGCAAGAAAGTGTCACTAGAACTTGCACATGTCAATCATTCCCAGAAAGCAGTCAATGAGGAGAAATAAAACACTTAGCTGTGTAAGGCAGTTTTATGAGAAGTGGTTTTAAATTAAAGATATATAGGGATGCATATAAAAGAGTATGTCATAAGATTTGTCTTCAACTATACAAAAGGAGTTTTTCCAAAACTGTCCTTTAATGCAGAGTCATTCAGATAGAAGTACATTAACATAATTAGAATTGAATTTTATCTTTAACTATTGTATTAAAGTACCGATACAGAGTCAATCCTAGGAGTGTATCAAATCTAAACTTTAAACATCAGGATATTTAAAACGGATATATTTCTTGATCAAAAGGTGGAAAATCAATGTTTTCAATGTGCACAAAGTGAGAAATGTTTAGTACAGTTAGTTATTCAGTGAATCAAGCACTTGAACTTTTATTTAAAACTTACTTCCACGTTAGATATAAAAGAATATCTCCTACAGTATGATTTGGAATGATTGAAAAATTTCATATACTACCCACTGAGGAAGCTAAGATATTTTCTATTTCTCCGGTGCTGACATGATATTGTGCTAGATGATTAGAAAAGAGAAATTTCTAATATATCTTTATACTACACTATTTGACATTAAAACTACTACATTGTCTTTTTATTCTTTTACTCTTACATACAATGTTTTTTCCTTGATTAAAAAGGTAATGAATTGCATGAAATAAAAATAAAATAGAATGGTGAACAGATGTGCTAATATCATGGTTCTTAGGTGGTTGTATTTGTGTAAAAACAGTGTTCTTTGGGGAAAAAAAAAAACCTCAGGTCAGTTTACTGAGTTTCTAGAAAGATCCATCATTATAAATTTAATTAAATCATATTTTTCACATAGACTTAAACCACATACTAAATGTTCTAACTGTGGACAACGAACAGATCCTTGACCATTCAAATATATCAATTTACTTACAAGGAAAAAATTGTTAAATTCACAAGAAATGCAGGCTTCTCCACATTAAATCAGTGATCAAAACCATAGTCACCATCACATATGTGAATCAAATTAATGCCATTGTGATGCAGCTGCTTACTTTTTAACTCAAACTTCCATGTATGTGCCTGAGACATACATCCCAATATTCCAAAATTTGGGACTATGGTCCACTTTTGAGGAGCTGATACACAAACCACAAATGCAGGCACTCTTAAAAAAAGAATGTGTGCCATGTTTAAATGCTGAGGTCAAGCTAAATAAAGACAAAATTGTGAAATGATTTTGAAAAATTGCAAAGAAGATCGGAACGCCCATTTGTGGTAATAAACAAATAGAACCATATGTAAAAGTGGAAACAGCTTGTTCAGTGAAAAACCTCGCCTTAGAAAGTGGTTGCCTGAGGTCAATTCTCACAACCCATGAAAAATCTCATACACAGGCTCACACTGTAATCCAAGTCCTGAAGAAATAGAGACTGGTACATCCCAGAGTTCACAAGCCAGATCATCTAGCCTATTGCAATAGAAATACGTTCCGGTAAGAAGCTGTGTTACAATAAACATGGATAGTTCCTGAGGATAACACCTTAATTTGACCCCTGCCCTGACTGAAGCACTCCCTACACCCATGTACATGTAGATATGCATATGCACCCATACACAGAAATGAGGAAAATAGAATTTATTACCACAATTCACTAAATATGAAGATGTATTATAGCCTCTACAGCTTTATCTTATTGTTGTTAAAGTTCATAACTGTGAGATTACTTAGAAACACACTCTCATAGCGATCTCTTCGATATTCTGGCTCATCCAATCTTTCTGATACCCTTGGGTTTCTTAAACCTTAGGTGCTAGGAGTGTTTTGTGGATATATCATATAGGTATAGGCTCCAAAATTTTGCATTTTGATTGACTTTAGTTTTCTGTAGTAGTCTCTATCTGTTGAAAAGAGAAGCCTCTTTCACGAAAGGGGAAGTCTACACTTAGCTATGGGTCAAATGTGTTTTTATTGTTAGATATTAAGCTAGTTTGATAAATTACTGGTTGTTTCTCTCCTCCAATAAGCATGATTTCATTAGCACTGAGTAGTTAGCTTGCTTTCCTATAACTGGTATAATTTCCCACTTAGTAAGCAGGCTACGCTGGTGAAGTCTCACAAACATGACAATCCAGATGTAAGCTGAATAAGGACAACACTAAAGGACGTGTTAACGTGTATAGAGAAAATGTCACAGTGTCTCAACCCAAGATAAGAAACTATAGTCAATATATGGAGAAGAGCTGGGAGTCAGAGGGTTGGTAGTGTCCAGAGAAGAGTCACCAACTGGTTGTGCATTGTCAAATGGTCAGCCCTGATAATGTTAACTATAATATATAATGTAACTATAAATATGATTTTACTATAAACAAGTAACATTATATTGACTCAACAGGCGATATTTGAAAATACATATGCATGTGATGCAATAGTGATTAGTGAAAAGGGGGTGTGGATTTGAAGAAGAACAGGAAGGTGAACAGGAAGGAGAGCAGGAAGGGTTACATGAGAGGTTTTGAAGGTTGGGAAGGGAGAAAAGTGTATTATAACATCAAAAATTAAATGCAGTTTTTAAAGCCCATGGAAACATTTCATAAGTATAGTAGCTACACAATAAATAGTTCACAAAACTCTATAAAGTTTACAAGAGCTTTATAAACTTTTGACAACTTTTAAACTAAAATCATAATACAATAAAAATATCTCAAAGTAGCACATTATGTTTTTGAAGAAAATGAGGTTAAACATCAATGCTACTATTTTTCTGTATCAATTTTTGACAAATTTTTATGTTACACAGATAATATATTTAAATTCAACTGCTACAATTAAAAAGAAGTCACACAAAGGAAAGTGAAATGCATTCTAGTATGTCTAAAGATTTAGTTGTGTTGTTAAATGTCTGACAATTACACATTTTCATGGTTATAGTGCTGTAGCTTATAAAAAAAAACTTTTAAAATAGAGATATATTTTTATATATCATGCAACCTAAATGTGAATAGAACAACACAATAGTTTAAGAGGAAAATTTTCACTTTAATAAAGAAAATATTACACAACAACACTGTAACATTTATTACATTTTCTAGGAGTTTAAAAAACAATTCCTTTCTTTATCATGCTTTTTATTTTTCATAAGAGTAGCATGGGATTTCAGAGGAGAACATTGATAAACATTTTTCACAATACTAACTAAAGATTACCTTTAATTTTCCTTGAGCAGTAAAACAAATTGTACTTATATTTTATAGTGCCAATTCTTGAAGCTGATAAAAAAATCAATTTTTGCAAGCAGTCTCAACACATATAAAGCCTAACTTTCTAATTTAAGCCCTCAAAAGAGTCTCATTTTCCTAGAGATAGCCAAGGTTACTTAAGGCTTTTATGTGCATTCCAGAAGCCAAAGAGTCTCTCCATTTAAAAAAATAAGATGAGGACAGGTATTTATTCTATGAAACAAAAGGTAGAAGCAGATTTAGCTCAGGAAGAGAACTGGTGGAAAGGGTCCAGAATAAGGTGTGGAGGGAAAAGATGGCCTCATGGATGATTTGGAAGAGAAAAATCCACCTCACTATTGTTGCCTTATCTCATTGACCACTTCTGTTCTTAGACCCTGGTTTGTAGCTCATTTACATACAGATGCTTTTGCCTAACTGATCAAGTACAAAATACAGAAATGCATGAAGATAAAGACATAGGCTCTCTGTCCCTCTGTTTCTCTGACTCTCTCTGACCCTGTCCTCCACCTCCTTCATTCTCTCCATCTCCCAGAATTATCTTCAGGGGCAGCCAATGTCTACAATCACTTGAGATACAATGCTTAAATTAAAGCCATTATCTTGCCATTTTGTACCTCTTCATACCTTAGGGAATGGGGACCTGGAATTTTATGTTCATGTTCTAAATAAATTATATAACTGCTTTGATTTTCTATCTTTTAATATTATATACTGTCAATGATCCCTTGTGCAAGTGCACATGCATAACGTGTATGTGTGTATTTATGTGTGTTTCTGAATTTGTGCATGTACATATGTCTGTGGGCATGTGCATGTATGTGTTGATGTGTGTGTGTGTGTATGAGTGTATGACTGAGTGTATATGTATGGTAAATTCATGTTTGTGCTTGGGTGATTGCATCTGTTGATTATAGAGTTCTCTGCATTATTTCTTAAGATAGGATTTTACATTGAACCTGCAAATTCCCATTTTAGCTATATCGTGCTGATCTCCAGAGATGTGTTATTTGTGACACACCTCTTCCAGAACTGAGAAGACAAGTGGACATAGCCATGCCAAGGCTTTTATTATTTTACATAAGTATTTTTAAATCTTAGATTTGTGTCTTTCAATTACTTTCTAAATGAGTGATTCTTCTTTACATCTTTTCTACCCCTCCCTGCATACATCCAACTCCTCCCGTTTCACCTTTTCAATCCCTTTTAAGAATATGACCTTTTCTTTTATCATTAGAGGAAAGTATAAACACAACTTTGCTACATCGATATATTTTCTAGATTCCTTCTAAGTACAAATATTGACACGCATAGGTAGGTATAGCCCCCTTCTTTCACCAAAGAAATATTCCTCGAAGGAGACAGAGACTGTAAGAGATGAATTTTATTCTAAATTTTAAGTAGATGCTTGGGATTAGAGTTCAGGTCTTCCTGTCTACGCAAGTACTCTTACTTGTAGGTTGATGTGAAGGTGATACATGATTGGGCAGTAGAGAGTGGGGCGGGGACAAAATTTTTGTAAGGTGGGAGATAGGAGGAGAATGGAGAATCAACATGGAAGATAAAGATGGCCAATCTCCATCCTCATGGCTCTAAGTAGCCATCAGTACTTATTTATAATTTCTAAAGGATGGATTTCTATAGTTCAATTTATTTTATCTAAGTGGGCAGTTTATATCTTTATCAACTGGTTGCGAGTTTATTGTATGGATAGATGTGTCCTGAGAATTTAACACATAAATATGATTGATAAATTATTGATTATATTGAGTCATGATTTTTACCTGGATGTGGAGAATGTGAACTAAGTTCCTCGCTGACAAGGAGACTTCTGGGAGAGAGCTATTCATGGACTGAATGGTAGAGAAAGAGACCAGTCACAGGACTCCAGTGGAGTAGCTCTGGCTGAGTGAGACCAAGGGGGACCAGTAGCAGCAGATTCATTTTTAATATTTACTGCAACACTCAGTTACTGAGTCTGTTTCTGATTTTCCTCTTTCATAGTTCAAATCTTACTGCAGTGAAGAAATTTGTTGGTTTTTTTTTTTTTTTAGTGTACCTCTATTAAATCGTTAGAATTTTTATTCTAAAAGTCCAACACAACTTTTTAAAAATTATATTATTTTTACACTGTGATAGTCACTTAGCTGCTCTAATTTTTCTCTTTTAAGAAAAGGAAAGTAGATTCTTAGAAAATAAAGTTAAGAAGAAAGAAGATACTCTAAAAGTATAGACATCAAATGTGATTGCAAAAATAGATTAATTAGATATAAAGAAGAAATGATGTCCAAGAAAAAAATTTGAGTTGGCAATAAACTCTATTAAAGTTGGCAATCACAACTGGCATGATAATACTATTACCTAAAAACAATTCCCTAATTATAATAGATGATGATATTGTGAAAAACTTAGTTTGGGCCTGCCGAACCCTGGCAGAGAGCATCACATGATTCCTTAATCCTACATGTAAGCAAGAGGCTTGTAGTTCCTTACTATAGCGAAATTCTCAAAAGAAAATTTCTATGAAGAAGAAGGTCCAGTGCTCTTGATATTTTTACAGCAGCAATACCCACTTAGGATCCAGGAGAAATCATGACTGAGGGAGTCTGATGCTCTAATTCTCATTATACTTTCACTGCATGCCATTGGGGTGATTACCATCAAGGGGTGAAACACTCTGTACAGTTATTACAGGTAAGAAAAGTCAGAAAATGTAGCTCTTGCTATTAACAACATTAAGTGAAGGAATGAATGCTGCCAATAAAAGATCAAGTGGAAAAGTCAACAAATAATGTGCATGCTACATTTTGAAAATTTTCTTTGTGTGTGATATCATATTGTTACTTTACTTATGTAGATGATGCTGTGCATTTATGCAGTTAATTTATACTTTGTGATGCTTCTGAATTATTTGTCTCTTTTTAGTAAGTGGAATATATATTACAAGATAAACAATTATAAATATTTAATATATGTGCATAAAATTTATATTTTGTAAGTATTGTTCTAAAAACAATTGTCATGTAGTAAGAAATATACTCAGAGTTTGCCAATTAGTAATAACATTACTGTCAACCCTACCCCCAAGAAATTTAAGTTTTTTTTTTTTTTTTTTTTTTTTTTTTTTGTTTTCCTAAATCACATGTACCCAATACCTCTTTTCACTATTAATCTAACTGGTTACATAGATTTGGTCATTTATAAAGTAGTTATTTCAGAACTTACATGACTGGATGTCTCAACAAAAAGGCATTAACACAATAGCAATTTGTAATTATCATGATGTGCAGGAACTCAGGAAAATTTCAAACTCACTTCAGAGTATCAACTTTCTCAGAAAAATGGTGAAGAGGACATCTCTTGGCACCAGGCACAGCTCTATCTGTCAGCTTGCAGTCAGAAGAAAAATTGGCTTTGTCAGGATATGGTTCTTAAAGAAGGAGTAATACATTTTATACAATTGGCAAGCCTACAGTGTGGCTAATTTATTCATTATCCACCCTAGAAAAATAATTAAGTCATGCTTTCTTTCCTGGTGCTTCATTACTGTTTAGAACACCCACACCCATTTTTTTGAGCCATCAGTAAGAATGCTTATTAAAATAAATTAGCTGCAAAACTTTTAACTCTGTCTTGAAGGAAACTAATCCACTTTTCTAGCAGGAGCAACATTGATTAAATAAACCCGGTTCCATGCCGAGCAGATTAATTCTTTTAGCCACAGTTCCAATGCTAAAATGATGCTGTATTTGTATTAGTTTGAACAGTGTGTAATAAGCTGTAAATTTATAATTGGCATTAACCTTTTCTAAAGTACCTTTCCTTGTTCCTTCCGGGTGATTTGGCTGAGTTAAAGTACAGGATCCACCAACGCTAGAACTCTATGCATTTGATTTCTAGGTCATATATTAGTCCATGTTTACTTACAGAATTTTTTGTTGCTTGTTGATTGATTTCACTATGAAGAAACTTTAATTATTTTTAGGAGTTCCTGAGGTGGTTCATATTTAAATCAAGTTTCTCAGAAAAAAAAAAAAACATTTAAAAATGTAGACAAAATGGTCAAGATGACATTTTCATATACACTGCTAGTTAATATTGATTGCATCAGAATATTTCTACACTATAATATCCATTTTCTCAAGGATTGAAAAGAGGTTTTTTTATAGATAATTTACTTGTGCTGTGTTTTCAATTCAACACATAATAGACACTCATCCTGACCTTGAGTTTTTGTTTTTATTTTGTTTTGCTTTGAGCCAACAAACACATCTTTATTCAAAAACTGATACCCAGGGAGACAGCTTTTTTAACCAAAATGACTACTGCCAGCAAAATGGAAACAAAGGTCTTGTAAGCATCCCATTCTAAGGAGATTTCCAGTATCTTTTCATAGACTCTTGTCACTTAGATGCTTAGGTTAGAGTGTTGAGTATGTTGCTCTCAGACTCACACATATAAAAAGAAAATCCTGTAAGTCCTCTGGCTATATTTGGTAGTTAACAACTGCCTATAACTCATGCTACATGACACAATTCTTTGTCATCTATGGGCAATTTATTTCACACACACACACACACACAGAGAGAGAAAGAGAGAGAGAGAGAGAGAGAGAGAGAGAGAGAGAGAGAGAGAGAGAGACAAACACACACACATACACACACAAACATACACACCACCCATGCACATAGTTTAAAATAATACAAATAAAATATCTAAAAAAATAAAACAAAACTGCAGGCTCACTTAATAGGAATCTACAAAGAACAAATGAAGATAGGGATTATGGAAATTCAGGAGGAAAGAACTGCCTTACAGAGTCAGAGAGCGGTAGAGAGAAAACTGGGAAGGGAGAATATCATTTGAGATGCAAATGAATAAAATGATAACTTTAAAAGAAAAGGTTTTGACAATTGTTCTGGCCTCTGGAATCACAAATTTTGTTCTTGATAAAATCTCCAACTGTGGTATTTTGCTATAATTACATGGGAAAATCTAAGAGGTCAGAAGAATTTGCTTTCATAGTCAGGATAGTAGTCATGGATTCCTAAAGATTTTTCTAATAAGTATAATTCATCATTTTCTCAATTTCTACAAAACTTTAAGCAATGTGGCTAACGTGTTATTGCCATAAATAGCAAACAATATTTATTTGGAAAGATCCTAAAGTTCATGTTAAATGTCAATTACTCTTAAAATAAATATTCAGACAAAATAAAAAAAATTATTCTATTCCTCATAATGATTATGGGAGATTCTATGTTTGCTATGTTTGCATATATAGCCAACATTGAAAATTACTCATTAGGAAATAGAACCTATTGGACCCAATTCTTTAAAATTAAGTTATTAAATTTGAACTATTCTTTATTTTTCTGAATAACCATGTGTCTGTAACCAGGCATGATTCCTCATCAGAGGCATCTTAATAGACACTGAGAGGATGCACTGTTAACCAAAGGCATTCACTTACTCAGTTTTAACACAACTGTTAGTCATGGTTCACCAAGTTCCAGAATAAAAATAAACCCATTTCAGTCATAGCAACTTTACCATTTTAAAGCAAATACAAGTCACACGGGTCTTCATATCACTTCCTACCATCATGACACTGTGTAACGAAGCCCTTCTATGACACCGACCTTTTGAATCTTCACCCTCAGAGATGACACCTTCTGACAGTACAAACAATGGAGTGTCTCAGGGGCAATATCAACTGTAGGTTCTCTTTTATGTTTGCTTTGTCCTTGCTGTTTGCTAGTCTGCCTCTCCTTTGTCCCATGTTCCACTGTGCAGTGGATAAACAGAGAGTCATTCCTAAGAACTTTTTATTTTACATTTTTCCTGAGTTCTGAAGGTGAATTACAGATAGTTTATACATAGAAAGTCTTGTGTCCTTCTGGGAATATTTTGCAATTAAAACAAAAAAAGGTGATTCCTTTAGACTGAATGAAAAATGCATATTTCTTCAACATTATATCCAACATTACAATAATAAGATAGAATATACTTTCATAAATTATTAAAATATTAATGAAAAATTAGATTGCTAACTGTGTGATCTGAATTTTACCATAAAAAATACTAGGAAGCCTTTCTTTGTGCTCCTCTCCCTTTCAAGGTGAATGTGTAATTGTCTTAAGAATTCAGAGTGTTGAAAATTCTACAGGAAACAATTCTGAGCATTTCTCAAAGGCCACCTTAGGAAGTGGCCACATCAGTGCTAAGATTTAAAATGGTTTGAAACAGTGCATTGAAATAACTGAGATAATTTACCTTTTGCATTTTATGTGGTCATTTTTATTTTATAAAACCTTCTGTTTATAGAAAGCACAATGAAGACAGGTCCTAAGTAAGTACACCTAATATTCCTGATGCTTAATTTTATATTTCATTTTGCTAATTTTGCCATAACTCAATCACTAATAATGCCACCTCTTTATATAATGATGATGCTTGAAACTGTATTAGTTTTCCTTAATAATGTCATAATATGACCTTTTGAAGACAGGCATTGTCAACTGACAGGAAGTCTAAGGGTGAAGCAATCATTAAGCTCTGTTCTTGTCAAGTCCTGTACCATGTGCTGAGAGGCCAGAGTCTTCCAGCAACATTCAGTTCTCTTGCCTGATTGTTTTGCATCATAAGAGGATACAATGAGCCATTTCTCTTGAAGACTCAACAGTGTTAGGTCATCTTGGAGAAAAAAAAAAAAGAGCAGTTTACCAGACCACTCATCCCACTGAAATAAATGTGATTCAGTGGCTTGTATATTTACAAATTTGTACATAAAATGGTAAATAACAATTTTTTTTTGTTTATCATCCAGTGACAAATTGGATTTAGTACCTATGTCTCTTGGGGTTTTTTATGCTATATGAGTTGCTCAGAATATTTCTGTTTAGATAGTTTATATTGTTTGATATTAGATATTTTTCAGGATTACCCTCCATGATAGTTGTCAATATTGGTAGTCAAATAGAGAGATGGGTCTATGGAAAACCTTGTGCAGAATTATCTAAAATGGATTGATTAAATTAAGAAGACAAATCTACTGTGCCTGACAATATGTCCTTATTGGTCTTTGCTGAGATTCTGGAGTATATAAGATTAAAAAAGGGAGGTGAGTAGCAACATGAAACCTGTTTTTAACCTCCTTATGGTAGATGAGATGTGAACAGAGAAAAGTGCAAAATATACATGTGGACCTTCTCTTGCCTGGACTAGTTTATGTGTGAGCGGATGAAGGCTTGAATGAAGAAAATCATACAGACATATAAATCATGAGTCCATTGTTGGATCCCTTCTTATGGGCATTTAAATGATGTGTTAAATGGACAAGAATAGTATAGTATCACCTATAAGCAAAGACACATATTATTCATGTGAAGGGAAAACCTCCTCTTGTTATTCTGATTGAAATTAGAGTTTTGTATGAATGCTTGAAGACCATAATGCTGTGATAGCCATGTAGGGTAGAGAAATATCAACATTTACAGGAATCAAGCACCTGACTTCTCATGTATACCATGACATTTCTGCTACATTGCAAGGACTCATTCTGGAACTGTTAAGGTTGTACTGTTTCAGTGTTATGTAAGCACAAGATGAATCTATGATTCCCAGATGTTGCTATGCTACCAGCGAGTTTCGCAGATTTAATTAACATCTGTAGCTAATTAATAATATTGTAATGTATAATGTTAGTGGACCTGGCCAATCAGTTTCAGGAATTAAGCACAAGAAGATAGTTTCCCTCAAAGCTACAACTATTGTTGGCTAAGATTTCATCATAGCCATCTGTGTTGTACTCTTTAAATTCAGGAATGCAACATCAGTTTTGATCTTAAATTCTAGAGGACCAACATAGAAAGCAGTCATCCAACACAGTTTTCTGTGTCTAGTAATTATAGAGTAGGATAGCACAGATCCATCCAGGCTGAGTGGGCCTCCCATCTTGAGAAAGTTAGGATGGGTTCAGCAAGTAGAAACTAAGTTATCAGTAGATTAACCAGGATAACATGGCAGTATTTGTATGGAAGATGGCTAGGCCAGGTCATTTGGAATATAAGGGGATGCCTGTTGGTGCTCCCACACTCAACATTAGTCAAAAAAAATTCCCAGCAGGGTTACAACCCAGGCTCATCGAATTTCTCTTGATAATAGAAACCTCAGACCATTTTCCAGCAATATTTCTGAGAAATGACATATATTCTTATGAATGAATGTAGGACCAATGTACAAGAAAAGCCCTACTATTCACAAAGAAGAAAATGAGTGGTTCAGAGCTACGATTTTCTGAGAATTTTGTGACAAAAGTCACAAATAATAGCAAATTTTAAATGAAATCCAATGCAGGAATTTCATTACCTTTCAAATAGAGGCAGATTAGCTTCCCACATAGGTAAACATGGATTTTTTTTCCTTAACAAAAAAACAATAACTTTTATGTATTTGAAGATTCCTTACAATTTTCAGATATTGCTCAAAAATGATGTTTTAAAATAGATGAAAAGTGATCTAGTTGTAAACGTGAATTCACATGACACAATTAACCTCAGCTGTTTTTTTATTAGCAGCAGTCTCATATTTTTGATGGAAAAATCCTTCTACATTTTCACAGCTCAAAAAAGGATATATATATATATATATATATATATATATATATATATATATATATATATATATAATTTTCAAATATACTACTGTACTATATTAACACTAGGCATTACCTTAATTAATATTAAAATGTAACTAATTATGCCAACCAAGGCAACAACAGAAAATAAGTACATGAAGAATTTTTTAAAAACCAGGAGAACAAAATTGCAGATCTGTGTTCAGCTCACAGGAGCTTATTCCCAGGCCCTATTTAGACTCTTTCATTTGCATGTATTATTGCTACATATTACTGAGCAAAGAAACATGTAACCCGCTTATCGTGGATAAGTGTTACCAAAGTGATCTCACGTGTGCTGATATTTAGGTTTCCTAAGATTTGTACTTCTGGTAGAGACTGGAGGCTGCCTTCTCCGATATCTTGTCTCCACTCAGCAGACATCAAAGGCTCATCAAAGGACTCACAGTGGAAGAAGATGAAGGTGGCCTGTGCCATTGTCTGGAAGAAAATTGATGGAAGGAGCCTGTTTTACATCTAAACCATAAAGTCAAGAAGACTTCCATCCAATAGATTGCAGGAACTAAAGCTCCAGCATGAACAAGGTAAAGATTCAGATGGCTCGTTTCAGCAAGGGAATAGTTACTAGTCCTCCCTAATAAGAACTTTGTGAGATACCTTGAAGCAGTTGATCTGTTCACCAGTAGGTAAGGTCAGACTGAAAAACTATAGGTGCCATTTAAGCAGCACAATTGGTTATTACTTATCACTTGCAATAGATAGCTAGTATATACTGAGATGTTTGCAAAGTAATTATCTGTACTTAATAGCAGGACAGTGTTATAAAACTAGATGATAACACAGGCAGAGAAGATTGAAACTGGCAGAAAGATGCCAAATATCTTAGACAGAGTTCCCACAGTCCCTGGATTCTGTTGATTGGCATAGAAAAGTGTGGACACCCTTTCCAGCACGTACCCTGAGAGCACTCAGCATTCCCCTGAGTAATCACTGTGAGACATCATGCAATGCTATTGTAAAAGTTGTCAGTTTGATCATTTATTCATATCTTCCAAAGTTTACATGCTTTATCATATAATATCCAAAATTATTCTTCTCATTGTACAGAATGAAATTATCAGAAATGACCAGGACCTTGGAGCTCACAGTACTTGATGTAAATTTACCCGATTCCAAAACTTTGCTTTAAAATCCTTTCTGTTAGGGTGAAGTTTATCATTCATTTTCTCTCAAGTGACACAAATCTTGGTTAATTTTATAAAAACAAAACTAATGGACCTTATTAAACAAAGTAGTGATTCATGAGAAATAAAAGCTACCCGAACTTACTACGCACAGACACTTCACAAACGCAATTCACATCATAAAAGATCAGGATCAGAAATAATTCAGAGTGGTGTGTGGGGCTTCATACCTTATCACATGTGGTAGTAAAATATCTACTAGCTGGTTTCCATCATATGGAAACACATCTGAGAAAAACACCTTAAGCAATATTTATTTGACTCAGGTTTCAGCAACCTGAGTCTACAGTTAGTTGGCACAACCCTGTGTGGGTGTATTGAGCCAGAGCAAGACAGAAACACAACATGGAAAGACAGGGTTGGGCACTGCATGGCAGCCACATGAGAGATAAGCTAGGACATGTTTCAGAGATAACATGTGGTCGTCAAACACGAGTTTCCTTAGTAAATAACTGGTGATGTTACTACTTTCTATTGTCCAATTTACTAAGGCCTTGCCAATAGATCAATCCATTAATTAATCCTTAGTCCCCCCATGAGTAAATTTTTTCTTTAAAACTGTATCTCTGAATATTGTATTAGGATTCAAGTCTTCAGCACATGATTTTGGGAAGTATTTTTTACATCTAAACTTTACATTCAAGGTGAAGAATTAATACAGCCAATGTTTTTAATTTCATGTGGATAGGGTTAACTAAACTGCCAATTTACTATAAAGCTTTAACCAAGAAATATTAATAGAATCCAGCACTCCTAGTGTAATTTGTGCTGTGACACCAAAAGTGTATTATATATGTATGTACTTTTGTATATATGTATACACACACATATATGGACATATACATGCATCAAATCTTAAAAATCAAGCTAAAAGCAAGTTAGTAAGGCACAAGGACAACAAGGACAGTCATCCGAACCAACAGACTCTCACAAAGTTCAGGATCTCTAATCAAGCAATTGATATCAAGAAATTATCAAAAAGGTATGAAAAATGATCAAGGTCTAAGATCTTCCATTGTCACTGCATGAAGCTACCAGGTAGAAGAAGAATAATTTAAATATATTACTAGGTTTTATTTGACACATTTTATATTAGCCATAATGATAATGATATTAAAATAATAATGATTATGACAATAATAAAAATAAGTCTGGTATTCAAGACCACAGCTAATTTATATTAGTTTTGTTTGTTTGATTTTGCTTTGTTTTGATTTTAACAAATGAAATTAATTTGTGTCTTTTTTTATAAAAGATTGGGATTCTCTTTGAGGATCTACCACAGAACTCTCATTCTTAAAGGATACTTACTCAAGGAAATATGTTAATTTTATGGCTATTTCTATCTGTTGTATCTTTAACATATAAATGACTAAATGTTCCATTTGTACCATTTATCTCTTACAACAGAATTAATAATATATTTTATGTTATACTTTCAAAAACTATTGTTAAAACAAGATTGATATTTATATTTTACTTTATGTACTGTCAAAATCCAGTATGATTTTTATACAGCTATTTTTATTTTAAATCTAGGCCATGTCATATACAAATATATACTTACATTTTGAATCTAGGCCTTATTTCTCAAAAATTGTCACTATTCTTTCCAAGGAAAATGGAAAGTATTCTTAACAGTCCAAAAAGGTACCCCTTTATACCTACCATCTAGAAGTAACCTTTAAAAATAAAGATACATGGAAAGCAAAAACACAGAGAAAACTTGCAAGATTCATAATATTCAAATTGTATATAAGATGCATTAATATTTAAACTCAACAACTAAAAAAGAAAAGCACAAACCATTACTCTGTTTCCCAGGCTGTCCTGGAACTCCTATTTCTTCTTTTTCAACTTCCCAAGTTGGTGGATTGAATGTGCTTGTTGCACAGAAAGTGTCATTATTAGGGGTTGTGGCATTATTGGAGTGTGTGACCTGATTGGAAAAAATGTTTCAGTCTGGGGGTGGGCTTAGAGGCTCTTATGCTCAGGTTTCAGTCAATGTAGAAGACAGTCTTCCCCTGGCATCCTTCATACTAAGATGTAGATCTCTTATCATCTTCTCTAGCACCATGTCTACCTGGACAGAGCCATGCATCCCATCATAATGATAATGGTCTGAACTTCTGAAACTGTGAGTCATCCCCAGTTCAATGTTTTACATATAGGAATTATCTTGGTTTGACTTTGTCTGATTTGATCTTGCTTAGTATGAGTCCAACAGCATATGTAGCAGAGCATGGCCTGATTACGCATCAAGGAGAGAGGAGGCCCTTGGCCCTTTGAAGGCTTAATGCCCCAGTGTAAAGAAATGCCAGGACAGGGAGATGGAAAGAAATGGGTGTGTGGTTGGGGGAACATTCTCACAGGGGCAGGGAGAAGGAGCAAAGGATAAGGGGATTCCAGAGGGGAAACCAGGAATGGGAATAACATATAAAATGTAAGTTATGAAAATATACAATAATAACAATAAAAAAATTACCTAGGCCATTGTGTCTCTTCATAGCAAAGGAAACCCAGACCAAGACACCAAGTGAGAGAGTATCATATCAGCCTGAGAAAGAAATTAGTAATTTAACGCTCCTTTGCTTTCTTGTTAACATTCATATATATTTCAAAACTTGATTGCTCTTATCAAAATAAGATATTAGAAGATGAAGCTCCCATTTGGACTAGACAAGAATCATTTCCTGAAGAAAAGGCAGCAGGTACTTCTGTAAGAATAGAGGCTGTGCAGTTCACACATGTTCAGGTGATTACAATTAAGGGCGTGAGGTGATTACTAAGAAGAGAACAGTAACTTGCAGCAGATTCAGCAATGCATTAACTAAAAGGCTGCAACTACACAGTAGCCTTAAACTGGGGCAAATTCCACATGTGGAATGCTTGTTCTCACAAAATCTGACTTAGTCCTGTTAGTCTGAACTGCTCTAGGAAGCAAAATAGGGATGCTCAGGTGCTGATAATGGCACAGCTAGGGTTGGTATAAGTGGTACCTTGGTTGAGGGGTGCAAGTTGGTATCATCCAAACATGATATTTAAGATGAACTCATATGTTTCTGGAGAGAAAAAACATCTTGTCAAATAAACATCTTAGGCAGGCATGGTCAGAAAGTTGTGCACGTTGTCTATTGAAGGTTTTATGAGGAGTACATTGTTGAGATGAACAAAGAAGCATGAATAAAGGAAAGACAGGGAGTGAAGAAATGTGCAGGATCCAACATGAGAGTGGGTGGCACAAAAGACTTCGACTTATGCTCTGTTCTAGATGAAACAAAGGAAAACATTTCATCACCGACATCATTTCTTCCAATAGACATGGAAATGCCTTGTAGGAAAAAGTGGCCTTCCCAAGGTCAAGGCAGAATAATGCAGTCCCAGAGCTATTATAATTCCAATGGAATCAGAAGATTATGAATCTAGCTGAAGGTAGAACAAGTCAATTTGCTGACAGATTGAGTGCAGAACTCATGAGGAGAGGAAGTGTCTGATAATGCTCTGAGCAGCTAGAGAAAAAAAAAATTAAAGCTCTCCTTTAATATAAAGAGAAAGGTTGTGCTCCTTAGTTAGAGGGACTCAAATATTTTAGAAGTTGAGATTTGTAAATATTACAGAATTTAATGACAGAGCAGTTATCATGATATCAAATATATGTCTCTAACAGTTATGTAAAATCCATAAAATATGTTGGATATTTGATCATGAAGCCTAATTATATAACTTGATCTTTATGCAAAAATATAAGCAGGGAAACATGGTATTCATCTAAAGATTCTGTCTGAGGACACTTTCTGAATTATGTCTTGGTAAGATCATGGTTTTCCTTGGCCTCTAGTGACTATTAGTTTGGGCTAAGCTCTCTTTGCAGTTAGGTTTCCAAATTTCTTTAGCATTCATTAAACCCACTGTCTTTGGTTAAAGATATGACACCAAATTCCAAAGAAAAAGAGCATATGAACATTTTAAAAATCCACCTACATTAATTTTACTAAGAAATTATCATAGAACAAGCATTGATAATCTTTGAAGAAAATTAACACATCTAGGCACCTTAAGAACATATGACAGTCTTATGATTAAGATTCACAGGAAGTTTGAGATGGTGTCTTCTGTTAGCACTGATAAACATGTCCTTTCTGTCATTAAAAATACAGGTGAAATTAAAAATATATTCAAAGTGATGAGGCAAATAATAAATTAGTCCAACGCAAATATGATTAAATATATGATCAAAATACTAAGCAACAGTAAATAAATACTACCATGTTTATTTTAACCCGTCCATGTATACATTAGGAAGGTCTATATAACTGAGGAAAGTTCGATTGAAAAGCCTTTATCTTTTCACAGAGAGGATGTATGAACAATCCAGAAAATATGCTAAAACTTAATTCAACCAAATCTACTGAAATAATATTTCAAAAGCTTGGGAAAAATTGTTAAAACAAGTCTTTAAAGTATACACATGCATGTATAGAACTGAGTTTTAAAATTACATAAACTATGCGACCGCAGTCAATAAAGAAAAATAATAAGACTCCTGTGTCTAGGCTCATATGTACCGCTGACCACTGTTTGGTGTCTAGCCCTTCCCCTTTTCCCAAAATATTTAAACTCACATTCATCTCAGGTTGTTCTCCTTGCTGTCCTTGCCAGATAATAGGAGACCTGGGCTTCAGAAGAGGAAAAAGGCAGGTCAATTTGGGTGTTTCAATTAGCAGAGAGGCTTAACTGAACTTAGCTCCCTGGGATTCAGCTATTTACATCTCTGAGGATTCAGGGATGGAGACTTTGGAATTTACTCACTGACAGAGTCAAAAAGAAGATAAGCTAGGAAAGATTTTCTTTTTAAAACTAATGAATGTGGCCTTTACTTCAAACCCAAATCCCATAACTACACTTTAAAGGGAAAACTGTGGCAAATGTGTTTTGCTCATCTGCCCCTCCCCACCGGATCCTCCTACTGCTTGGGCTATTTATCATACAATTGATGGAGTTTGATTCTGCTCTCCTACCACAGTCGAGAATTGCAAACACTGAGCTAAATGATTTTTCTGCTGACAAAAGTTTAGTTTTAACTTAAAAGGTTACTTAAAGAAAATGACTTCTTAGAAATAGTCAAAAGATTGCTTGAACCTACAGTCCAAAACAGACCCACAGTGTTTGAATAGATAAAGTGAAATATGCCTGTAACAGCATTTAACTGGACTGTGTCCGACCTGTGCTTCTATTACCTGGATTCTCTTATCTGTGAAGCCTCCAGTGGGAAGCTTTGGGGGAGAATAGCCAATAACCATGTAAATGATTGCCATCTAAACAGGAAGCTGCCTTTCTCCAAGCCCAGGAAATCATTGTGTAAATTGAACCAAGTGGGGAGCTTTACTCGGAAGACACGGATCCCAGTACTTTGCAGAAATCTGTGTCTATCTTCCTAACTTCTATCTAGAAAAAGAAATCATCAGGGTCCAGATCAAAGACTCTGAGAAAAAGAATAACAGTGGTTACCACATTCCCTGAAGGATGATTGGATTTTGTAGCTAATGTTATATTTTGCCTGGCTAGGTGGTCATTGTCTGTATCATCAACAATGCATTGGTACCAGTTTGTCAGTTCTGTGCTCACGTTTTCTGTCAGCTATCGAAAATCTGACTTCTTTTTTGAAACATTACATTTATCTTTGCACAGAGCCTGGGTTGCTTTGTTCCTATTGTTTATAATTGAATGACTCATGCCATTTTAGCAATTTTTTCCCACAAGGATATAGAATATTGGTAACTTTTGGGCATCTGAATTAAAACATCCCCTAGGATTACAAAGCCAACTCCTCCCTTCATATACTGTGCCTTATCCTCCTGGGCCTGCACCTCTGGATGCAATCAGCCCTATTTGCACCCTCTGTCTGACTTAAGTTTCTTTTATCCATGGTGAGAACTGCTCCTATACTCCAAAGAAAGAATGCTTTGTTGCTCTTCTTTTTCAGGTAGCACTAACTTAAGTCTGGCCACCTAATGAATTATCTTGAAGTCTATGTTTTTGAAGAGCTAGCTTTTCTCATCCTTTATTTCTGATATAAAAAAATTTTAGACGATCCTTTATTTTCTTTCTTTTGCTTCTTTATTTTTATTTTTTATTACTCTCTGTATTTACTTTTGAGATGTTATCCCCTTCCCCCACCCCACTCACATCCCCTCTTCTTCTTCACGTTTTCACAAAGGTGCACTTGCTCCTAATCACCCTCCCCACCCCATTGCCTTGGCATTTCCCTACATTAGGAAACCATGCCCTCCCTGAACCAAAGGCCTTTTCTCTCATTGATGCCAGACACTGCTATCTTCAGCTATATATGCAACTGGAGCCATAGGTCTCTCAATGTGCGCTCAATGGTTAGTATTTTAGTCCATGGGAGTTTTGGAGGAATTGGTTTGTTGATAAGGTTGTTCTTCCCATGAGGTTGCAACCCCTTTCAGCTCCTCCAGTCATTTCTATAGCACCTTCATTGTGATCCCTGTGTTTACTCTGATAGTTAAGTGCACGCATGCTGAGCTATATCTGTATGAATGTGGTAGAGCCCCTAAGGAGGCATCTCCATCTGATTCCTGCCAGTAAGTACTTGTTGGCATGAGCAATAGTGCTTGGGTTTGGTGGCTGCATATGGGGTGGATCCCCAGGTGAGGCAGCCTCTGAAAGATCTTTTCTTCAATGCCTGTTCCTGATTTGACCTAGTATTTCCTCCCATGAGCGTTTTTTTTTTTTCTTCCTTATAAGAAGGACTGAGGCTTCTGCATTTTTGCCTTCCTTCTTTTTGAACTTCATAACTTGTGTGAATATTTTCGTGGGTATACAGAGCTTTCTGGGGCTAGTGTCTCCTTATCCATGACTATTTTCCATCTATTATCCTTTGTAGGGCTGGATTTTTGGACAGATATTGTGTAAATTTGGTTTTATCCTGGAATATCTTGGTCTCTCCATCTATACTAATTGACAGTTTTTCTGAATATAGTAAACTGGACAGGCATTTGTGTTCTCTTAGTGTCTGTATGAACTCTATCCAGGACTTTTCTAGCTTTCATAGTCTCTGTAGAAAAGTCTGGTGTAATTGTGATTGGTCTGCCTTTACATTTTACTCAATTTTCCCTTACTGCTTTTAGTATTATTTCTTTGTTTTGAACATTTGGTGTTTTGACTATTATAAGGCAAGAGGCATTTCTTTTCTGGTCCAATCTATTTGGAGTTCTGAAGGATTCTAATATGTTCATAATCATCTCATTTTTAAGGGTAGTGAAGATTTCTTCTACAATTTTGTTGAAGATATTTACTATGCCTTTTATTTGGGAGTCTCGCTCCCTCATACACCTATTATCCTTAGGTTTGGTCTTCTCATTGTGTCCTGGATTTCCTGGATGTTTTGGCTTATGAGCTTTTTGAGTTTGCATTTTCTCTGAATGTTGTGTCAAATGTTTTCTTTGTTGTCTTCTGCCCCTGAAATCTGCTCTTCCATCTATTGTAGTCTGTTGGTGATGCTTGCATCTATGACTCCTGATTCCTTTCTTACGTTTTCTATCTCCAGAGTTGTCTCTTTTTGTGATTTCTTTATTGTTTCTATTTCTGTTTTCAATTCCTTCACCTGTTTGGTTGTGTTTTTCTGTAGTTCTTTGAGTGAATTTGTGTTTCTTCTTTAAGGCCTTCTATTTGCTTATATGCATTCTCCTGTAATTGCTTAAATGAGTTATTCATGTGCTTCTCGAGGATCTCCATTATCATTATGAAGTATGACTTTAAGTCTAAATCTTTTTTTTTTTTTTTTCTGGTGTGTTGGGATATTTACTACTTGCTGTGGTGGGAGAACTGGGTTCTGATGCTGTCAGGTTTCTTGGTTTCCATGGCTTGGGTTCTTTTGCTTTCCTCTTACCATCTTGTTATCTATGATTATAGATGATCTTGTTGTCTCTGACTGGAACTTGTCTCTCCTGTGGGTCTGTTTGCCCATGGGCTCAGGAGGGAGATTGCTACTGGCTGTTTGGATATTTGTGGGCAGGCAGTGAGTTCTGATGGCAGTAACTCAGTTCTGTCTTCATGGGCTCAAGTGGAAGAACATTTGTAAGGTTGTTGTGGGTGCTCAGCTGTCTGTGAGCAGATCCTGAGTCCTGATGTTGGTGAACTGGCTCTCTCTCTCTGGGCCGGAAAGGACCTGTTCCCAGAGGTTACCAAGCTACCTCCACTCTGAGAGCTGTCTGGGCATTATTTCCCTGGATAGCCTGTAGGAGTGTTGTGCAAGCTCACCAGGGGCTCAGGTGAAAAAGCACTTGTGAGGGTGTACTGGGAACTCTTCTGTGGACAGGTCCTGAGTCCTGTCACTTGCCCTCTCTCTGCGATGGAAAGGTCATATATTATCTTTTATAATTTTTCAGAAAATTATGTTGAACGTTTCCCTTTGTGCTTCACTGCCATTCGATATTTCTCAGTCTAGATCTCTTTATTTAGCTCTGAACTGCATTTTGTAATGGGGTTATTTGGCTCTCTGGAGTCTAACTTCTTGAGTTCTTTATATATATTGCATATGTGCTCCCATCAGATGTAGGATTGGTAAAGATATTTTCCAAATCTGTTGGTTGACATTATACCCTACTGAGGGTGTCTTTTCTTTGCCTTATATGAGCTTTGCAGTTTTATGACATCACATTTGTCAATTCTTGATTTTTGAGCTTAAGCCATGTGTGTTTTGTTTAGGAAAATTTCCCCTGTGCCCAAGTGTTCTCGAATTTCTTTTCTATTAGGTTCCATGTAAATGGTATTATGTGGAGATCCTTGATACACTTGGACTTGACCTTTTTACAAGAACATAAGAATGCATTGATTTGCATTCTCCTGCATGCTGACTGCCAATTGAACAAGCACCATTTGTTGAAAATGCTGTCTTTTTATTCTACTGCATGGTTTTAACAACTATGTCAAAGATCAAGTGACCATAGGCATGTAGGTTCATTTCTAGGTCTTCAATTCTATTCCATTGGTCAACCCAACAGTCTCATTATCAACACCATGCAGGTTTTATCACAATTGCACTGTAATACATCTTGAGGTCAGAGATGATTCCCTCAATTATTTTTTTAATTTTGAGAACAGTTTTAAATATCCTGGCTTTTTTTGTTATTAAAAATGAATTTGTAATTTTTTTTCTATTTAACTCTGTGAAGAATTGAGTTGGAATTTTGAAGGGGATTGCCTTTAATCTGTAGATTGCTTTCAGCATGATGGTCTTTTTTTTTTTTTTTTTTTTTTTTTGTTGGTTTGTTGGTTGGTTTTGGTTTTGTTTTGTTTTTCCTATAGTAATCCTGCCTATCAATGAGCATGGGAGATCTTTCCATCTTCTGAGATCTTCTTTGATTTGCTTCTTCATAGACTTGAAGTTCTTGTCATACAAATCCTCCACTTGCTTAGTTAGAGTAATAGCAATGTATTTTATATTATTGTTAAAGGTGTTGTTTCTCTAATTTCTTCCTCAGCCTGTTAATTCTTGAGGAAAGGAAGGCTACTGATTTGTTTGAGTTAATTCTATATTCAGACACTTTGCTGAAGTTGTTTCTTAGGGGTAGGAGTTCTCTGGTAGACGTTTTGGGGTCACTTAAGTACAATATCATGTCATCTGCAAAGAGTAGTATTTTTACTTCTTCGTTTCAAATTTCTATTCCTTTGACATATTTTTGTTGTCTAATTGCTCTGGCCAGGACTTCCAGTACTGTATTGACTAGGTAGAGGGACAGTGGGCAGCCTTGTTTAGTCCCTGACTTTTGTGGGATTGCATCAAGTTTCTCACCAATTAGTTTAATCTTGGCTAAAGGTCTTCTATATATAGCTTTAACTATGTTTAGGGATGGACCTTAAATTTTTGATGTTTTCAAGACTTTTATCATGATCACTTGTTGAATTTTGTCAAATGCTTTCTCAGCATCTAATGAAGGATAATTTCACCTGGGCTCTGATACATTTACTCTGAAAATATAAATTTTCATTTTTGGGGATTTAGCTTTACATGTTTCCCTAGCCCTTGAAATGGAAACCTCAGAGAGACTGTAGCTGGTGAAAAATTACTACCCTATGTACTAGTTATATTTATTCTTCAAAATGAGTAATTTTAATAAGAAAATGGCTTAGATGTGACCACTGTCTACAAAAACTGTATAATGAACTGTATTGTTAGTACTTGACTCAGAATATAGTCATCTTCTTTGGATAGTGCATATATCTAATGATTTTTAGTAATCTGAATTCTGGGCTTATTTTGAACGTATTAACATATATAAAGATAAGGTTATTGTAGTATTTTGCATCAGTTCATTCCTTTTATTCGAATTATTTTCTTTCTCATTTTATCAAACTGTGGCTCTTTTTATTTCTAATATGGAAGAAAGACTTTGCTGAGACATTGAGATTGAAAACTTAGATTCCCAAATCTCAGAGACTATGTGTGGGTCAGACTGTACATTGCTTGTTCAGGAGACTTAATGGGAAAAATAATGTGGGACTCTTAGCATTGTTGTGGCAGCTAAATGACTGAATGCATCTAACAACCTCTCCACAGGTGCTGGCAGCAGCACTGAGGCAGCCAACACACACACACACACACACACACACACACACACACACACACATATACACACCCAAACACACACACACACACACACACACACACACACACAAACACACACACACACATACACACACACTCTGCCCTGAAGGAAACCTTCCATGGGGATCACTGTCTTCCAGCGAGGAATCACACACCTGCAGCAACAGTTGAGATCATTTAAAATCACCCCATTTATCTGAAATACTGTAGTCTGCAGTTAAGAATGATGCCCTTTTAGAACCATTTAATTGTTTCTAAAGTGTTTCTCTGGATTGTATCTTACCCATTTTCCATGAGTGACATAAACATTTTTTCTATTACTTTTTCTTCTGTGTAAATGGAATCATTGAAGGATTAATAATTGCATAACTCTGCCCTGGCTCTAAATATATTTCACAAATATTTATGGAGCATTAAATGAATCTGAAGTTACTATGACAACCTTCTTTCTAAAAGTAGACTTACTGTTAGCAATATTATAGGTGCATAACTGTACAAATAAATCCATAGTTTTGTAGGCTAAGTAAAAATATTTTAAAAATCAGATAAAAACATCTTCATGAGTACACAATAAAATGAAGAGAGTCATGAAATAAATAATCAAATACAAATTAATTACAAACAGTGGGACTTGATGGTGTGAATAAAGGCAGTGCATTATCTGTTTTCATACCAGGTGTTTTCATTGTTGCTTTTTATAAAGTTTATTCTTGTCATCTGATGAAACTTTTGTTCCAAGTCGCACATTCAGCAGATTACTAATATGATCAAATAGATCAGAGAGGGAATTCTGGGGCTAAAGCACAAGCACAGAATCCTAATGTCCAATTTTGCCCTTCACCAATAAGCAGCATTCTGAAGGAGTCTCCACAGAATACTAGACATGCAAGAAATCACTACTCTATCAGTGCTACAAAGAAAAGGGGAATTTAATGAACTTTTCAGAAGTTAAAGCAATTTTAAACTCATTAAACTTGCACAGCAATCTTTTATTGTTTCTTATGAAAAAATTCTTGGGAATAAGAAACTGTATTTCAATATTCTCCTGGGGCGTCTATATTCCATATAAATATGCACATCTCAGTAAAACATGGAACAATGGGACAAAACTGTTTGAACATGTATATTTAAAAGGATATGTAGATGAAATGAAGTTACTAACTCTACAATTTTGATTGTTCCACAAAATTCATAAAACTAACTCTACAAAGTCAAACATGTGCACAAACTTCTAAATGTTTAAAAGATCTTCTGGAGTTACTCATTCTTTCATGGTCAGGTCACAGAACTATGATACACACCTGAGTGTGAGCATTATTTTTTGCTCATTGAAATTCCTAAGAAAAAGACTAATTAAATATTATTTTCATTTGAGTATGTTTTGATATTTCTGAATAATACTTGCTAGATAAACAGGTTTAAAAATATTTGAATGTTATATTCAGCCAAAATTAAGTAACCTTCTAAAATAAAACTTTTACATTTTTCCTAAAGCCTTTCAAGCTGTAACTATGATAAATATATGGTGTTAAAGGTAAATGGGCATGTTAGAAATGTAATACAGGTAATGCACTGTTGGGATGTAATCTTTTACAGGGTGCAAAAGTCTCATTTTAGTGAGTAATCAATTGTATATGTTAAGTTTGAGTGATACAGTTTTACTCTTTAAAATAAAAAGATTTATTGTTCTATTCCAGACTCTATAAGGAAAGAATCTAGTCTCTGTTTTAGTTTTACTTTGAGACATAGCACAGAGATCTTGGGCAGAGAAATTTGTAGATCATTCCCTATTGGCGAAGTGATATTCTTGTATTATACATCAACAAGGTATTATTATAGTAAATTAGGAGGAGAATAAGAGGGTAGGATGAGGGAAAGAAGGGAGGAACAGAGTAGGGGATGAAGGAGGAGAGGAGAAAGAAAGGAACGGAGGAGAGCAAAAGGTAGGTAGAGAAACAAATGTATATCCCGTAAGGGTTAGTACAGTATTATGAGGCTATATCTGGCCATTTAACATTAGATATATCTTTAAATACCTAACTACTAGTGTTTGTATCTTGTTCATGCTCTTACATTCTGGTAAAAATGCAGTAAATTTCATGATAAGTCACTACATTTCTGATCTTCTACTTTAACTCTTCTCATATTTTTTTGTAACTACTTGATTAAAGGACATTTGTAGCACAGCCAGCTTTCTATTCTTACTCAAGTACTTTGACTAATGATGCTTGTGAATCAGATACCTCTTTCTACATAGGGGAGGAGATAGATAGATAGACAGACAGACAGGCAGACAGACAGACAGACAGACAGACAGACAGACAGACAGATAGATAGATAGACAGGCTCTCTATGTCCTATTTGTTAAACTCAGTAGTCAAGGTGAGGGTTAATAGCCTCCTACTGTAGGGAGTGTTAGTTGATTTCCCTCTCCTTTGTCTTCTAACACTTACTTCACTCTAATGTATCTACTTTAATCCAGTTCTGGATCTGCTGTTTTTGAAGACACTCAATCAGAAGTTGTACAACTTTCATTGCAACAAGTATCTACAAGTTCACACTCATCACTTCATCACACACATTCACTTCATCTCTTGATTCATAGATAATAGGCTTTTGCTTCTACCTTTGCAAAAACTATCTTGTCCATGGTTTCTTTCTTTTTTTAATTATATAGAGAAGATTATAACACTATTTCCTTGTAGGTATGTATGCATCCTTTCCTAATACATACATTTATGTAACTCTTTTATGGAAATATAGCATATGGAACATAAGGAAGCACACAATTTTAAATTAAAGATTAATTTAAATAATCTTAAAGATATTTGAAGGGTATTATATCATGTTGCAAAATGACATGATAAGCCAAGACTGAGTTTAAGACTAAGAATGAGGCTCTTTATTAAATAAATCTTCAACCCTTAATCCAGTGAGAGTATAACGAGCATTTTTACATTCCATGTTATTTTTTTCTTTCTACATAAATAGAAAAGAAGTATATTCTGAGTCTCTCTTTAATTCAACAATATGTGCTATGACTCACTCATGTTAATAATGCATAGATCCATTGTGGGTGGATAAGCTCTCTTTAATCACCATAGAATTGCTCACTTTGAGTCTCTGTTGTGATAAACATGACTAAAATCACTTTGGAATGGAAGGGTCTTCTCATTTTAAGCTTCTAGAGAACAGTCTATCAATTCCTGAAGGAAGTCAAGGCAGGGACTCAAGAAGGAGCAAAGGCAGTGTCCATGTAGGACATCTTCTTAATGGCTTGCAGAGCCATCTTCCTAATGCAGCCCAGAATCACCTGTCTAGGGATGCCATGGTTTATGGTGGTCTGAACTCTCTAACATCATTTAACATTAGTAAACTTCCCATAAAGGCAAACACAGATATCAAACTGATAGGGAAATTTCCTTAATTGTCATTCTCTCTACACACGTGTATAAAGGTGACAACCAGAATCAGTCATTACATTCAAATTTCAATATATAAACATAGTAGAGAATTTAGTAACCTCTTCTAGCAAGAATGGGTGGGGGGGGGTTTCAGCTTAGATAAAAAGTGTAATTATGAGCAGTCTTGCATATACTAAAACATGTAAGATATACATGTGATATGTACCCATGAATGAAGTGAAATACTAGCATGTTTTATTTTTTGGAAAAACAAAATCTGTGATTTAGTAATACAATGCAAATTAGTTGTGAACTATTTAATTTCTATAGACAAGTTCCAGGATCACAAGAGTATCTCTGTCTGTAGCTGAAGGATACCACACTCTGTAGCTTCAGAGAGTTGTGCCCAGTGACTATCTCATCCCTTCTGTTTTTTCAATAGCTCAACTTCACCTATCCCAAAACCTACTTTAGTTCTTAGATAAAAATGTTAATACTCCTATCTAGACAGTCTCAGATATGAGCAGTGCTACAGTCAAGATTATTTTGGAACATCTTCAATTCCTTCCTTTTCTTCAGAATTTAATTTCCAACATTAATGAAATTCCTTTTAATTTACATTCAAGATCCAGAACATACTCTACAGCAACTCCTCTCTTCCTTGAAGAAAGAGTTACATCTTTCAACTAGTCTAATCTCATCTCTGTCAACTCAGTTCCCTTCAGACCCCTCCACACTTTTCTGTCATACTTTCATGAAGGACGCACATGAGCATTTAGCGGATAGCTTCCTGAGAAAAACATCTTGTTCTGTCTCCACTCAAGCCAGCCTCAAAGAGCTCATTAGAATGTAAGGCTCAGCACATCTCTCCACTGCACCACCATTCACTTGTTTTCTGCCTTTTCTCTCTGCCTCCTCTCTCTGAGCATCATCTCTTTCAGTTTACTTGCACAAGCCTGGGTTTACTGTTTCAACTTCTTACACCAGTCTTTCACCAAAATACTTACATAATTTTTGTATCACTTCTTCCCTAAACCACAAATCTTCTGTTTTTCAAGTCTTTTCTTTTCTTGGACACTTTGATAGAATTGGACCCATAAGCAACATCCTCTTTCCTCATATTTTATGCTTCATTCCAATAATCTTGAGCTTTTCCCAATTCAGTGTTTTAATAGATTACATAATCTGTACATGACAATTTTATATGCTGGTTGTATTTTATTCTAAAAAAAGATACTTTAACCTTTCTTAAAAATAGACATCAAAATACCGCCATGTATATCTTATGCAATAAAGTCATCAATCCAATCATTTTTATTGGATATTCTCGGTATTTACATTTCTCCCCACTCCCAGCTCCCCTACCCCTCCATTTTTCTTCATGAAGTTGCTCTCTCTCCCAACCACCCTCTCCATCTCAGTGCCTTGGCATTCCCCTACACTGGGAAAGAATGAAGGTCGCTTCTCCAATTTATGCCAGACAATGTTGTCCTCTGCTACATATGCAACTGGAGCCATGGGTTTCTCCATGTGTGTTGGTGTTTTAGTCCATGGGAGTTTTGGAGGGTTTGGTTGGTTGATAATGTTCTTTTTCCCATGAGGTTGCAAACCCTTTCAGGTCTATCAGTCCTTTCTCTAGCTGGTGTAATTCCGGTTGCTCTGCCTTTATATGTTACTTGCCCTTTTTCCCTTACTGCTTTTAGCACTTTCTTTGTTTTAAAAAGGTGGTGTATTGACTATTATCTGTCAGGAGAAATACTTTTCTGGTCTAATCTATTTGGAGGTCTGTGGGCTTCTTGTATGTTCATGGTCATCTCTTTCTTTAGGTTAGGGAAGTTTTCTTCTATAATTTTGTTAAAGATATTTACTGGCCCTTTAAGGTGGTTATCTTTACTCTCTTCTATATCTATTATCCTTAGGTTTGGTCTTCTAATTGTGTCCTGGATTTCCTGGATAATTTGGGATAGGAGCTTTTTAAGTTTTGCATTCTCTCTGACTATTGCATCAAGATTTCTATGGTATCTTCTGCTTCTGAGATTCTCTCTTCTCTTGTATTCTGGTGGTGATACTGCATCTATGACTCCTGATATGTTTTCTATTTCTAGAGTTGCCTCATTTTCTGATTTCTTTATTGTCTATATTTCTGTTTTCAATTCCTTCACCTGTTTCTTTGTATTTTCTTGTAGCTCTTAAAGTGATTGTTGTGTTTTCTCTTTAATGGCTTCTACTTGTTTATGTGTGTTCTGGTTCTCCTGTAATTCTTTAAGGGAGTTAGTTATTCTTGCACATCTCCAGGACCTCCATCATCATCATAAAGAATGAGTTTTAAGTCCAAATTTTGTTTAATCTGTTTTTTGGGGATATCCACTACTTTCTCTGGTGGGAGAAATGATGTTGCCAGGTTGTCATGGTTTTCATTGTTTAGATTCTTGTGCTTGCCTCTTGCCATCTTGTTATCTGTGATGCTAAGTGATCTTATTGTCTCTCATTGGAGCTTTTCTCTCCTGTGGATCTATGGGCCCATGGGCTCAGGAGGGAGATTGCTCTTGGGTGTTTAGCTCTCTGTGGGTAGGTTGTGAGTTCTGATGAGGGTGAACTGTCTCTGGATCTGGGTACAGTTGAGTTCTAGTACAGTTCATTCCCAGGCAGCATCAGGCTACCTGGGGCCCAGAGAGTTCCCAGGAGCCTCTCCTTGGATAGTCAGTGAAGAGAAAGTGGGGTCAGGATGGAGAGCCTCCAAAAGTTATTCTTAGTGCGTAACGAGCTGTAGGCAGGCCCGTGATTCCTGATGGTGGTGGCCCAGCTCTGTCTCTGCCACCCCAAACTTCATTGGATTTGAAATACGTTATTTATGATTTTAAAAATAACTTAAAATATTCCTGAAATTTTAAACCAGCAAGCTATCCTTTCTTCTTGAAGTGAATTATCTTAAATTTGGAGCTGTTTTGTTTTTTTTGAAAAACATCTGAAAGAGTAAGTCCCCTAAGAAGTATGGGCTATGATAGTCATGGAAATTGTAACTGAAGCACAAATAATCACTAACAATCAAGACAATAAAACCGACAAATAACAGATATATCATGTTTTTATTTCAGTCTAAAAATTTATAATTTTAGGGGCTAAATGCATGTGTTTTTCACTATTTAAAACTGATAAATAATTCAATTGATACCAAAATATGTCTATAATTTAAAATTTTCTAAAAGTTCACGACAGACATGCACCCAACATGAAAGCACTTAGAGCTTTCATTGTGGACAAGCCAGTTATTTACACTGTGAAATCATTTGCCGGATTTATTACATTGGGTCATCAATTTAATGTTTATACACAATTTATTCATGTGAAAATCAGTGATAAGATGTGAGTTCATATATTTTATCTTAAGCAGCATAAATTGAAAATCTAGAGCATGTCAATCTCATTTTTTAAGGATGGAGTGGTGCCAAGAGACACAATAGTATGATCAATTATATGAACTAAATACGTTAGTGTAAGTGAACAATTCAAAAACAAAGGGTATGCAGGATGCAACCACTCTCTCCCTTTTACACTGAGTTAGGTTTTGTGTTTCTTTCATTGAGTTCACTTTTCTACTGAAAGAGAGACAATAACCTTTAATACCAGGCACTTGGGGCTGAAGCGTGAGAATAACATTCATACTTCCGCTACAGAGCAAGTTCAGTACTAGACTATAATTTACTGAGGAACATTCTCAAAATAAAAGACAATAATGACAAAAAATGGCTTTAAATTCATTCAATGTTATGTCTCTTGCCAACATAAGAGCACTTTTCTAGTGTATTCTATGCCTGGGTTAAAGCCTTGGTCCACACATAAAAGTATTCCAGTAATATTAAAAGTTGAAATTAGTATGAGCTGAAATGATTAAGAAAATATGTAAAATGTTTATAGGGGATAAAAACGTCTAGGCTAGTAATGATTTATCTATTTATGTTAGTTATTTAAATAATGCATATCAGAAGTATGAAAGGTGTATATGATATTGACTATATAATACTGAAGAACAGAAAGTGTAGTTATATGGTGCCTACAGTTGATTACGAGGTGGCAAGAAAATTATGGGAAATACTGAGATAAGTGCTAAATCTATGGTGATTTTTATAATGCTTTTGACAGGGCAATAAACTTTTTCCTTGGTATGTGATAGTTATCAAGGATTTTGAAAGGAGAAATTTCTGGAGTCTCAGACTTGGATGGGGGAAGGCATTAGGTATGTAAACTTATGTATGTTCATTAACAGGTTTATACCTTATTTGGCAATGCAGAAAGGTATCACTGTTGTGTCTTATAAAAACTAAAGAGTCAAAAATATGTTTGATAGAACCAGGTATGGTGAGGTGGGAGGGGTACCTTTGTGGGACCATGTTGAGTGTGGACCCATGCTGAGGCATCACTTTCCCCCAGGGTACCAGCCAAACAATGGGTAAATTATAGAATAGAGTTTATTTCAGGAATGGAAAATAGAGTTTAGAAGGGAGTAGAGACAGAGAAAGACAGACAGACAGAGAGAGAAACAGAGAGATAGACAGAGAGAGAAAGATAGACAGAGACAGAGAGATAGATACAGAGAGAGAGATAGACAGAGACACAGAGAGAGAGATAGACACACACACACACACACACACACACACAGAGAGAGAGAGAGAGAGAGAGAGAGAGAGAGAGAGAGAGAGAGACATGGAGGGAGTGAAGGAGGGAGAGGAATGGGGAAGGGAGTAGGAAGAGAGACAGAGAGGGGTCAGGGATAGAAGAGAATTGGAGAGAGTCAGAGGTTGAGGCAGAGAGGGGACAAGCAGCCCCTTTTATAGTAAGCTAAGCTGGGCAGAGCCTGGAAAGAATGGTGACAATCAAGTCTTAGGTCAAATGATTGGGACAAAGAAAATAGATTAACTTACATACTATTTTTACAGTATGAAAAAACATTTAATAATTCAGGACTGAAAATCTTAATACAATTATCATAAGATATATTAGTAGTACAGTTTTAATTTTATTATTGTTATTGTTATTAACAATAAGATTATTATTACATGTATCTGTGTGTGTATGTGTATGTGTGTGTGTGTGTGTGTGTGTGTGTGTGTTGTGAACATGTGGGTGTGTGCCACAGTAAGCACGTAAAATGAGACAACAGCTTAGTGGAATCTCCTCTTCCTACTATATAGATTCTGAGGATCAAATTCAATTCCACTATTTGGCAGCAAGTGACTTTACCTGCTAAACTATTTCACCACCCCAAGCACTATTACATAAAAATAGTATTGTGTCTTATAGAGAGTAAACATTCAATATGTTCTTTAGCTGGTAGGGAGCAAAGGGATTTGACATTTGCTGCACTTGACTGCAGTTTCAGGTGATTCCCTATTTCACATTATTTCTGGTTTGTTGTTGTTGTTAATGTTATGATTTCAAGTCTTTTCTATTAACACAGTAAAAATAAATTTTTGTCACTAGACTCTAAAATATATTGGCTGCTTTCTGTGATGAGTTTTGAAAAGACAAAACAGAACAAAACCAAAAACACCATGAAATAAACTAATTAGAGATAATTATCACAAAATGTGCTGTAGTATTATAAAAGTAGATAAACATTAAATATTTAATTATGTTAACATTTAGCATGTTTTACATAGAATTAATGGGAAAGCAGCACTCTTTGTTAGCGATTGCTATGAGTGGATGGGCTAGATGTGACCTCACCAACAATAAAAATGCACTTATTTAATGTCATTAAGATAGAAGAAATTCTAGGAAAACTTAAAGATGCGTTAGGATAAGGCTGTAGTTTAAGAGACATAAAAATCATCTAACTTAACTGAGAAAATTGACAGAAACTGAAATATTTTAGAAAGCATATATGGGAGAAGGGATTTGTGGGTAATGCTGAACACCACTGTCAAACAGTCAATTGCCTTTTAAGACATATTACCAAATATGAATTCCACAATCGCAAAGGCCTGTCCACACAGCATGGAGAAACTGAGTAAGCCAGAGGAAGTGGATTTGCTCCAAATATTTCTCTACGGATTTACCAGTTAGAATTATATAGGCTGGAATTTTACTTCCAGCTACTGAAGTGTCTGATGCTGTTTACAATAACCAATCAACAAAACATGTGCAAAAGAACTTTATTTACAACTGTTTTAACAAGTTCAGGAATGGCAAATGTTTTGTCCACATGACTCTTTTTTTTATTGAACAACTTTATTTTATAAAACAAAGATAAATGTACAGATTTTAAACGCGTTTTTGCATAAAAGTATATGAATACATTTTGTCAATACTTAATTTTTTGAAGGTTTTATAGTGTGCCTTAAAATCTTACTAGTTACAAGGAGAATAAAGTACATGTAAAACAAGATGTAACCCAGAAATAGTCAAAGTTTTCTTGGTGTGTATAGATTAAGTATAATGATTTTTCATTTTTTTGGCCTTTTTCTTGAACTTCATATAGACTGTGAGTTGTCTCTGGGTTGTTCAGAGCTTTCTGGAGTTAGTATCCAATTATAAGTGATTGCATATTATGTCTATTCTTTTGTGATGGTGTTATTTCATTCAGAATGATATTCTCTAGATGCATCCATTTTCTTACGAATTTCATAAAGTCATTGTTTCTGATAGCTGAGTAGTATTCCACTGTGTAAATATACCACAATTATTGTATCCATTCATCTACTGAAGGACATCTGGGTTCTTTCCCACTTCTGGCTATTATAAATAGGGATGCTATGGCCATTATGGTGCATGTCTTTGTTGTATGTTGGAGTGTCTCTGGGGTACCATTAACTCTCTTAACCACCAAGTTACTGGCTAGTGAGTTTACTTGGGGTAGCAGGGAGCTCTTGTATTGTATTAGTTGTATTAACTCTCTTCCCTGAGTGTTTGGCTAGTGAGGAACTGCAGGGCAGAACTGGAGGGGGATAATGAGTTAACTATAAAAAGATTGAAGATAATAATATTAATAACAACAATAACAAAATAATAATAATAATAATTCATTCCAACATTGCTTGACTTCTTATAGTCTCAGATAAATTGTCCATATAGCAAATACTGTCTCATTTCTTATGTATAATATTACACAGGCTTCACTTTCAAGGACCATAGATTAGCACAGGAAGGCAAATGGTACTTTATCAAAATATATAAGGATTCTGGTGATCAATTTCTAACATGAAAAGGCAATGTGTAACCTCTTAAATTAATCCCTCACAGAGGAACACCCAAGTGTTTTCCCTCACACACACAACTGTGTGCCTTCTCTGGACATCTCTGTCTTATCTGTCCTTGAAGTCTTCAGATTTTCTTCTAATGTGTACTTTCCACTGCTTGATATTTGTCCCAGTGAAACATATATTCACTTTCCTAGGGATTCTTCAAGTTAGAAACAAGGCTTATGGTGCTCATACAACAGACGGTTATTTGTTTCAAAGTTCTGGGCACTGGGAGTCATCTTGTGAGTGCGTTTGTTCCTTTGTCTTTTATGGAAGGTCAAACTTCTTTTTTTGTATCCTCATATACCCTTCTCTATAGAGAACTCTCTTGTTTCATTGTCACAATCTAGTCATGGTAGGTGTCCTAGTCAGGGTTTCTATTCCTGCACAAACATCACGATCAGAAGCAAGTTGGGGAGGAAAGGGTTTATTCAGCTTACACTTCCACATTGCTGTTCATCACCAGAGGAAGTCAGGACTGGAACTCAAGCAGGTCAGGAAGCAGGAGCTGATGCAGAGGCCATGGAGAGATGTCACTTACTGGCTTGCTTCCACTGACTTGCTCAGCTTAATTTCTTATAGAACCCAGGTCTACCAGCCCAGGCATGGCACCACCCACAATGGGCTGGGCCCTCCCTGCTTGATCACTAGTTGAGAAAATACCTTACAGCTGGATCTCAAGGAGGCATTTCCTCAACTGAGGTTCCTTTTTCTGTGATGACTCCAGCTTGTGTCAAGATGACACAAAACCAGCCAGTACAGAAGATACAACATATGCTATCTCACATAATAGTTACTTCTGCATAGGACAGTGATATTAACTTATATTAACACTTAGAATTCCAATATATGATTTTTTTAGGTACACAAATCAAATCTATGCAACAGTCTAACAAGCTTACAACAAGTAACAAAATATATAGCTATATATAGGTCTCCATTATGAGTTATATTTTATATTTCTTCTTCTCTCTTCCTTTTTATGAACAAATAATATCTAGCATTCAAAAAAACTCACAATTTTCCTAATTCATTAAACTGTGATTCATGAACCAATACATTTAGGGGATTAAGCTTCAAGAGTCCACTTTTTTCTCTATTTTTCTTTCTTTATCCAAGATGTCTTCTTTTTCACTGTAGTTTCCACCTGCTTGGTGTTCATTAGACTCTGATTGACCACAGAGAAGCACTACCTATAATTAAGAATTTAGAAAGCACAAGCTGGATTTTTTTTTCATCTCATTCTCTATAACATCTTTGAGAACTGTAAATAAGCTTGCCTGTTTTATGGTAGAATCTTGCCCAGAATCCAGAAGGGGAAGTGGATGAAAGATCGAATATCTCTGGGTACTTTCCAGTCCATGCTAAAATGAAATGAGAAAAGATCTCCCTTCTCTCTTCTTCTTTCCTTTACATACGTTGCTCTTCTTACCCAGTACTTATTTAACTAAATAATGTGTGAAGGAATCAACTTCCATCATCACAGAACATTTACCCCAGTACTGAACTTTGCCCTCTATCGATCATTACGTTTATAGTTATGCTTTATCAAAGGAGCCTTTTAAGATTATTTTATAGAAGGAATCATATTCTTTTTGTTCCCAGCACTGAATTTGCTTGATATTAATTTTATTTCCTATATGATAAATTATATTTTATTACTGAATATCATGAACTGCACAGTCAACATGTCCTAATTAGATATAAACCTTGGCTGGAGAAGAGAAAGTTCTAGACTAAAGAAAATTAAAAAACAGAAGGATATTGATTTTAATGAGGTATTATTATATAAATATACAACTAAAAATGTGCCCTGAATAAATATATATGTACATGAGTTATTCACAAACTAAAGCAAAGCACATGATTAATTTAAGTGTACACTAAAATTTCAAAATGATTATTTCAAAACTCTACTGGGTTATACTATAACAACATTCTTATAAATGCATTTCATCAGATATGTTATCATTGTTGAATATAAAATACACAATATATTCTTCAATTTAATCTCCTCTATTTTTTACCAGACCTAATGCCAATTATTCTGATAATTATTTACCATAAATTTTATTTTGACTTTCTGAAAATCAACCACATGTTTTTCCTGGTTATTTTTATGTTGTCTATTGAACATGTTGGAACAGAATTATAAAAACTGAACTGGCATTAAATTGACAACAGCTTAAATTTTAAAATAGTGTGTATTATAATTTTGTTTTGGCCATGTTTAGTTGGTTAAAAATAAATCTGAAAATATTTTTTTAATTTGTGTAAAAGTGTAAGCCACATTTGGCTCATTAAAAATAAATAATAAAAATTATTATCATTGAATATGTTATACTCTTCCAAAATGTCACAATTAAGAGGTTATTTTCTATTATAATACAGTAAAGTTTTTATTAGTGAAATAAACATAAAAATAATATTTTGACAACCTCTAACTAATGAATTTCCAATTGTTTTAAACACACATAAAATAATTTAATGTAGTAAATAACAAAATTTGTCCTAAATATTGACAATATCTGAACAAAATATTTTATATTACTATTTATACTGAAGAAAGTAATTTTTGAGGAAGAAAATACCATTTCAGAAAATACAAGATAGATAATTACAAGGAACCACAGATTCAATCCAAAACCCATGATTGGGATAAAAGATTGTCCTTTGATAGATTTTACAGAATAAAATGCAAACACAACAAGCACAGCTTCTGGGTGATCATCATCAAATGCTCAGTAGGTCTGATCACTGAGCGTTATGATATGAGGTTGCCAAGGTTCTTTAAGGATTAGAAATAGTTTCAATTGATCTCTTGGGTCTACTTAAAATGCATTACTCGAAAGAATTGAGAATCCCGGGGCTATTTAGGTAGAACAAAAATTTATAAGATATTTTTATAATTTGAAGTTAATCCAAAGGATTTAGAAAGCAGTTGAGAGTTTATAATTTGATAAGATTTTGTTCACAATTTTTATATATTTCTGGACAGGCATTGTCAAGATATTAAAATGATATTTTTCCTACTATATATTATCTGTGAGGATTTTTTCTCACCTGATGATTATTTAATGTAGCCTGTAAAATGGGAGTGTCATTAAAATATAACATAAAGCAAATTGTATGTTTTCAGACCTTACTGAAAATAATCCTATTAAGATGGATCACTAAAATGTGCAGGTAAAACCTGATAAACACATGTATGGATGGGTATTGTTCCATACAGAAATCATGGAATCCAACGATTTTAAATTGTATTATGTTTTATGATAGAATTTATCTATTTCATTAGTCAAAACAAATGCTGGTTATTATAGAACAAAGTAGGCAAATGTAATACAATTCTTATTTATATGTTAAGTAAGATAATAAATGTTTCAGCCTATATTTTCTGATGTCCTCAGTAGTTCCACAGAAATGATGATTTTTAAATAAGTGAAAAGTCAGGCTAGATGTTCAAAATATAAATGAAGAACATCAAATTTGTAAGTTAAAGTATTTGGTTAAATTATGCCTATTTGTCTGTTTCTGATATTTTGTAGTGGTAGGTCGAACATGTTCCATAAACCTCCAACCTTTAACTAGCTAGTTAAAGCAAAGGCCTAATGGAAGCCATTGTTAAAGCACCCAATAATTCCGACAAGGCAGATTTGTTCATAAACAATTCTTAACCAAAACTTCAGTGAAGGTACACTGGAGTTGTAAGAGGACCAGAAAAATTATATAAATAGTGTAGTCATTTATGAGGTTCTTAAAGAACAAAGAAATGGAACTATAGAAAATGAATGATTACTGAGGGGGTGGGGTGAAATTAATTTTCCAAGGCATGGGGCTTTTTCTTAATCGTCCAGTGCACAGCACCATTGTTCCATATGGGCAACAAAAATGGACTCAGCAAGGTATGTTCATGCACACACACACATATGGATTATAAATACATATCACATATATGTATCCTAGACACTATGTGTAAAATATATATTGTGTTATATAAATGCAAAAGAGGCTACCACCATGAGTGTGCTTGGTTCTATAAAGGGGGGGGGAGGAGAATGGGAAGAAAATAATGTGATTCTATTTCAATTAAAATGTATAAAATATAAATGTAAAACTTTCATGTTATCTTTTCCAATAGATTTTCTAGCAAAAGGGTAAATTAGATTGTATAAATTTAGGTTAAAGATATATAGATTACAGAGTGTTTCTTCCTACTCTGGGAAATTTGCCATTTATTTCCTCAGAATGTTTGCATAGGACAGTTATCTGTGAAATCCCGACAGGAAGATATGGTATGTTAGAGAAAAGCATCTTAATGTTTTACCCAGAGGTGGTCAAGAGGGCAGGGCTAGATTCAGACTTAGATATATTTATATCCATCTATGCACACCATTTAATCTTACTGCAGAGAGTTAGTGTATAACAACGAATAGCTTATTTCCCTGTCAGCAGTTTGAGCCAGTTGAAGCCAGGTTGGATTATATTAAGGTCATGTTTATTGGGAAGCTGCTCTATTATGAGTTCACTGGCCACAAAGACTGAGGCCAGGGGAGTCAAGAGAGAAAAAAAAAAGAAGAGGAGAGGAAAGAAGAGGAGATGAAAGAAGAGGAGAGGGAAGAATAGGAGAGGAGAGGCAAGGCGAGGTGAGGAGAGGCGAGGAGAGGAGAGAAGACGAAGGGAAGAACATAGGGAGGGAAGTAGAAAGAGAGCAAAATGTTAGGATTGTATAAGGAGCAGCCTTTTTGGGAAGGGCAGCCCATGCCCTGGGCAGGGTTGGGTGCAGGATTCTCCCAGAAGGGACTGAGGGAGAATGGGAGAACCTGGAGGCCAGGCCTGCTTTGGTAAGGAAATGTGCACCTTAGTGACTAGTCCTGGGTCCAAACCAAATGAGTACTTGCTACCATTTTAAATTAGGTTAGTAAAGAAATATTCGTCTCTTTATAGTTTGATAATTTCAGGAATAAAATAAGTGACAAGTTCATCATTTTTTAAAGATAAGCCTAAAGAGTTGTGTTTTCCTTGTCTTCATGCGTTTGTGTTAATTATGTTAAAAATGTGTGGTGATCAGGTGTGTGGATAAAGAAATGTGCATTAGTGGGTTTATGCACATAAGGAATGAAAGCCAAATTCCGGTACATTTTATAGCCTCTAGCAATTATTTAGTTACAATTAATTAAAATTTCATCCACTATATTTTCATTCATATACTATGTATTTGAAAATTTCTCCTCCTTGATCCTCTCCAACTATCTATTTAAATTCATGTATTCCTCTCTCTTTTCTTCTCTTCTCTTCTCTTCTATTCTCTTCTCTTCTCTTCTCTTCTCTTCTCTTCTCTTCTCTTCTCTTCTCGTCTCTTCTCTTCTCTGTTGGAAGCCGTTTGTGTTGCACCCAAAGATGGCGCCAGCTTCCGGCCAATGATTCAGCAAAAAGAGCTGTTGTCCAGCTCGAGGGACCTAGTGTGCATGTACCGCACATGTCACAGCCCGCTCTCAGGCATGCTAATGAGATACTAGAGGGCACACCAATCAGGTAGCGACAGGAGTCTCCTGGGCATATATAAGCAGTGCACTTTTCTTCCACATGGTCCCCTGCTCAAGAGTACTGTACAATAAAGGTTGTTCACAGAAGAATCCTGTTGCCTCCCGTTCTTGTTGGCAAGACTTTAGGCGGGCGACACTTCTCTTCTCTTCTCTTTTCTTCTCTCATTCTCTCACTCTCTTGAAAGAATGGAAACAAAAATTAAAACTAAACAACAGCAAAATGCCACACAAATGCCAAAGGAAAACAAAGGTGTGCATGTGTGCACACACTCATACATAAATACACACCACATGGGGGGGGGAAGAGGGAGAGAGGGAGGGAGGAAGAGAGAGAGAGCTTACTCATTGAGATACCACTGACAACCCCAGAATCACAACAGCTTAATAAATAACCTGATAGTGTATGTTGTTTGTTAAGTTTTTAAACTGAGTCTTTCACTAAAACCTGGAAATCATTGCTCCAGTGCTACAATTCCCAGCACAAGGCTCTGCACCTAGTTTTTACATGGGTGCTTGGGACAGACTCAGGTCCTCATGTTTGTAGATCACATAGGCAGTCTTTCCTGTTGCTGAGTGGTCACTCTGCCTGTCTGTTTGTCTGTCTCTCTCTCTCTCTCTCTCTCTCTCTCTATCATCTATCTATCTATCTATCTATCTATCTATCTATCTATCTATCTCTCCATATAGTTCAAATTATTAAATGCTTTTAAAGACAGTTTAAACATTTGCAGCAATAATAAGTATGTTCTTCTTCACCTTTGAGTTGGCAAATCTCTCACAGAAACAATAAGAGCCACGATTTCAGGATTTTAGGTTGTTCTTCTCCAAGAATGCTGAAACCTCCTGTCCTGAGATTGACAGAAGACGGTGATTTCACATGGAGATGTTTAGTGTTTTGCTTAGCTTTTCTGCTGATGACAATAGACAGTTAATATAAGTTACCCTCCATTAGTGTTGACAACAACTGTTCCACTTGTAAATAAAACACTTGAACATGAAATTAAGATCTTTTAAAGGGTTTAACATTTTTATGTGTATACATATGAATGAGTGTGCATATGTGCACCACATACATGAAAGAGGCCATTTAGATCAGCCAAAGGAAGGTATTAGGGGATACTCTGGAACTGGAGTTCGATGGCTCTCAAGATTCTGGGAGCTGGGTCTGGGTCTACAGGAAAGGTAGTAAGCAGTCAGGTGAGACATCTCCTTGGCCAGGAAAAACAAAACCAGAACCAAAATTGAACACAAACAGCCAACCAGCCAAACAACCAAATAAGCCTTGTTCACTTTTTCACACATATTCTCGATAAATTATTTACTTGTAGTCATTCCTGTAGCAGTATCATTATTTAGAATAATGAGTGCTATTTTAAAATTACAAAAATCTTTTAAACTATTCTTTTTAAAAGTTGTTATTGGATATTTTTATTTACATTTCAAATGTTATTCCTTTTTGCCTTTTGCCCTCCAAACTGCCTATCCCATCTCACTTCCCCCTGCTTGTACAAGGGTGCTCACCCACACACACACACCCTTTCCCACCTCCCCAACCTGACATTCCTCTACACTGTGGCATCAAGCCTTGAGAGCCATGGCAGGACCAAGGGCTTCCCCTCACATTGATACCCAACAAGGCCATACTCTGCTACATATGCAACTGGAGTCATGGGTCCGTCCATGTTTCTTGGATGGTGGTTTAGTCCCAGAGAGCTCTGTTTGGTTGATGATGTTTTTATGGGGTTGCAAACCCCTTAAGCTCAGTCAATCCTTTCTCTAACTCCTCCATTGGGGACCCAAGTCAATGGTTGGCTGCAAGCATCTGCCTCTGTATTTGTCATGCTTTGGCAGAACCTCTCAGAAGACAGCTTTATCAGGCTCCTGTCAGCATAGACTTCTTGGCATCAGCAATATTGTCTGGACATGGTTGCTGTATATAGGATGGATCTCCAGGTGAGGCAGTCTGTGGATGGTTTTTTCTTTAGTCTCTGCTCTAAACTTTGTCTCTGTATATTTTCCTGTAAATATTTTTGTTTCCTCTTGTAAGAAGAACTGAAGCATCTACACTTTGTTCTTCCTTCTTGAGCTTCATGTAGTTTGTGAATTTTATCTTGAGTAATAAAATCTTTTGGGCTAATATCTACTTATTAGAAAGTGAATACTATGGGTATTTTCATGACATTATTATGGAAATGGATGGAAGTAGAAAATATCATCCTGAGTGAGATAACACAATCACAAAAAAAGTACCCATGGTATGCATTCTAAGCTATTCTTAACTAAGTAAGAAGAGATTGAAATATCAGTAGGTGCTGGACAACCAACTAAAAATTGTTCTCTGTAGTTTGGTCGGCCATTATTTTCTATAATGGTTTACATTTGCTGCACTTCGATAGAAAGTCAAAGCTACATTTATCTGTGGTCATAATAAGTATTAAAATGTAGTAAGAGTTATATTTGTCTAGTAAAGCATCTGTAGTAGTTTCTCTTCTTAGATACCTTATCTCACTAACCTCAGTGAACTGGAGAAATTCTGCTTTTATATTTTAATTTCAAATTATTATGAAGAGATTGAATTAGAGTATTTTTTCTTTCAAAGTATTCTATGAATTCATGTGTGTGAACAAATGTCAAAATGCCATAGGCAGTGTAGTTTAGTCAACTGATTTTCCTAAAATATCTAAATACTTATTCTGAGGGATTCAGTATTTTATTCATCATTGATAGATACTTCCTCAGGCCTTTATAACTATAGTCTTACATCTCTATATTATGAGAAAACACATGCTTTTTAAATAATATCCTTATACATGTGTATTATTATTATTAATAAGGTCTAGAGTAAAAAATGGAAACCACTGGTAATATATAGGCAACAGCAGACAACAAGTTGGACAACATTTATAGGTCAAGAGGCACAATAATTATGCAGGATTTCCTGCAGTTTATAATAGCTGACGTAAAATTACTATTATTTATAATTGCAAAGAGTGATCATACCCTAAGGATAAGTTCACTCTTAAGATAATGGGTGCAGTTATAATTCAACAGAAATGTTTATAGCCCTGAAAAATTGCCCATTTCTCAATTCAAGTGTGAGAAAGAATTGGATGCTTAAGAAATCATTAATAATGATGGTATAAAATTAGACCAATTATAACAAAGAGAACATTTATCCAGACACTGCTTACAATAACTATATTTTAGATGCTTCATTATAGAGTTTTATATAATACATAAAGACTTAATATATTGCAGAGAAAACTTCATTATCAGCTAAGAGCCTATTATGCCCATGGATAGACCAATACTCATAAAACCTGGCTTAAAATTTATCTACATTTATTTATACATGATAGAAATAATTTTTAATGGTACATGGAGTTTCAAGGCAAGAATCTTATATTACACTAGACATAGATATGGACAATATGTCCATAATGAAAATACAATACGAAGTCCACCACATGTATTTATACTGTTATACTTTCTGTGACTGTTTATTTTCAATAAAATATCTTATGGAAAGAAAACATAAGCTCTTGACTTTTCCACCTTATACAATGCTACCAAACACGTAAACAAATCTGAAATAGACTAGATTGCTAGGTCCGTAAAGACTCAGGTATTCTAAATACCAGAAATTAATCCTCAGAACAAGTGTTTGAATGTCTGAGTTGCTGACTCATATATACCTGCATCCCAGTCCATGGGAAGTTAAGGCAGACTTGGGACACGCTGTCGAACCAGTCTAACCTCACTGGTAAGAGTCAGACCAATCCTGTCTCAAAACACAAGGACAGTATTCCTGAAGATGTGAGTTTGTCATCTGGTATTAAAAAATGTGCCTCAGCATTCATGTAGATATGTGTGCCCCTCATGCATAAAACATAAGTAAATAAATGTTCCAACCTATTTCATAATTGGAGAACTTTTTATGACTATTTCATATCTGGCATTTCATTCATTGCAGAGGCTGTCATAGGAATAGCCTTGACCTCCAAAGCATTGTTGAGAGTCTTTGCTTGACAACAGGCACTAGGCTGGTATTACAGATGAAGTAATGGGCATCATGCTTTGATGAAGATTCTGACAGCACACAGTGCCATATTCTGCAGATAGAACAGACTGTAGGCTGATGATTTTGTTGCTCAGTTGGTGTCCCAGTCTCTCTACTTGAGGTCTTGTCTGGTTACAGAATATGGCCATATCAGGACTGTGTCTCCTGTTCCTAGGGTTACTCTTACAGACCACATAGAGCTTCCATTGCACTTGGTTTCTATTTGACCCTGAAATGGTACCAGATTCCAGTTTTTTTCCCAGTATTTTCTCCCTCCTTATCTTCTGATTCCTCCTGTTCCCAATCCCACCTGTCCCCAGTCCACCTGTGAAATGTGTTCTATTTCCTCTTTCAGGGAAGTGTTTTACCCCCTCCCCCATTAACCTATCCTCTCTGGATCTGTGGACAATAGAATGATTTTATTCCTTTAATTTTAATTTTACAGCTAATATACACTTATGAGTGAGATTCAACCATTCTTTTTTTCTGGATCTGGCTGAGTGCACTCAGAATATTTCTTAGTTTCATCCATTTGCCTGGAAATTTCCTGATGTCATCTTTTTAACAGCTGAGTAACAAACACTCCATTGTGTAAATATATCACATTTTCTTTAACCATTTTTCATTTGAGAGGCATATTTGTTTGTTTCCAGTTTTGGGCTATTATGAATAAAGCTACTATGAATATACTTGAGCAAATCAGTGTTACCTTGTGCTATGCATTATCACCAGGACAATGTCAAAAATATCAAATATAGTAGGTGGTACTGGAAATGTATGGGAAATGCTACTGAGGCCCAGTTCTGGTGGAACTGTTGAACAGAGGCTAATGTTCTGTGGTGAAGGTCAGGAGTAGGGAAGTGGAGCAGACACAGCACAGGGCTGATGCAGAGCTTAGCAAATCTAAAGACTCCGAGAACTCTAAAGGCAGCTGGGCTCTCTGAGGACTCATCATTCAGTATGATTAAGGATCAGATTTAACAATGAGGTAGGTGAAATGACAACTGGCAATTGCATGTGAGCCATGTGATTTTTCTTCTACGAGCCTTGTGAAGTAGTCTAGCTAATTATATGTGGCTCACTGTGCACATGAAGTAATTTCATTACAAATGTTTCCTAATACTATATAATTAGTAATTAGCACAATTTCTATGCTTGGTGTAATTATTTACCTCTGTGTGCTGTGCACAAGTATTTTGAGATTATAGTCTACATCATATAAACAGCTACAAAAAAGAAACAACTTTCATGTACTTTACTGTGTGAGTTTTATATGAATATTGTCTTTTCATATTTATATAAATAGGTATAAAATAAGTTTAAGAAGTATATTCTTAAATTTTATGAGCTAGAAACGGTGGTGGAAAATTAATTATGAATACCATAGTACCCCCTCAAGGTTGTTTTCAGTCCTGCAGACAGGCTGACCTGTTTTCATCTATTCTGTCCAATAAAAAAGGAAAATAAAACTTTTCTCTCAAATATAAACTGAGTAAATTAGAAATTCCCCTTATCACTCACTGGTCTCAAATTTATCCTATTCTTTGCCCTGATTTTTCAGCCGTTTCAGGTTTTCGCTGGGTATATATTAAAGACTGGTTTTCAGGCTCCAGTGTTAAAGGACATTGTTTAAGTACAGTAAAAACAGTCTGGTTATTACATTATTACATTATTCTCTCTGTAAAACTTTCACATCTAACAATTATTTTATTTAAATTCTACAGATGCTTACTGTCTTAGTCAGGGTTTCTATTCCTTCACAAAACATCATGACCAAGAAGCAAGTTGAAGTGGAAAGGGTTTATTCAGCTCACACTTCCACAGTGCAGAGGAAGTCAGGATTGGAACTCATGCAGGTCAGGAAGCAGGAGCTGATGCAGAGGCCATGGAGGGATGTCACTTACTGGCTTGCTTCCCCTGGCTTGCTCAGCCTGCTTTCTTATAGAACCCAGGTCTACCAGCCCAGAGATGACACCACCCACACTGGGCTGGGCCCTCCCCCCTTGATCACTAGTTGAGAAAAAGCCTTACAGCTGGATCTCATGGGGGCATTTCCTCAACCAAGGCTTCTTTCTCTGTGATTAACTCTAACTTGTGTCAAGTTGACACAAAACCAGCCAGTACACTTATTAAACACACATTGTGGTAAATATTTATTGTAGTCTTAAGGAATAATTTTGTCATGCAACCATGCACTCACATCATTATTTGTTTAGTGAATAATTGTCCTATTTCCTAACATAAGAAAATGTACAAAATCAAAATTCATTTTGGAGCTATAAGTTAGATAGAGGTGTTTGGAAGGTAAATTCACTGAGCTTCAAGAAAAATGTACCTTCAAATATGAAGACATGTCCTAATATTAAAATCCAGAACAAAGGAAGTTAACATTTCTGCTTCATAACAGCAGGGCAACTATTAGAAAGAGTGCATTTTCGCTGCATGTTCTCTGCATGTCCTCTGTATGTGCTCTGCATGTTCTCTGCATGTTCTCCACAGTGACAGCAGGTGATGCTCATTGATAGTGGAGTATTTGCATTATTGGCAGCACCACAAGAAGGTGAGCACATTGAGTAAAATTAAGTATGAACTGCAAGGTGTTTTTTGACATAAGTACTATTTGACAAAGACAAAGCCAAAGAAGCAATTCAATTCTGAGAATAACAATTTGGAAAGTAGTATTTTTATAGATATAAGGCAACCTCTTGCACATGGAAGATATGAATTCTCAATGCTAACAGGATATATAAAAGTATATAGATATAAAATTCTGTGAGATGGGTTTCAGGTCAAAATGTGGATAGCTTGTTTGTTGTTGTATCATGTTTTGTGAATGTACTTACATTTCAAAATGCTGCATGATTTCTTTTAATAATACCATTAAAATTTAATTACTAACCAACTGTATATTTCATTAAATAAAATAATGTAATGTCAAAAATAGATAAATTAATGTACTATGAGGAAACTAACCTTAGAATACTACAGATTCTTTATCCTGATGGAATAAATAAGATGCAATATCACAGCCTCCTGGAAGGATTTGTGAAGAAAGTACTGTATATGAAATCATTGTTCTCATATATTAAATTAGCAAGAATAAATATATTAAAAGAAACACATGAAAATATTTTTTAGTTTACCATTACATATGTAACAGTATAGAAGTCTAACAGGATTTTATTTTTTAAAGGATCTAATAAAAAATTTTTTGGTAGAATACCAATAAAGAAAAATAAAGAAAACAAAGAAAACAAAATAATTAATAATTTCTTGTTACCAGATTATAGTTTATGCTGGATATGGTAATTTTAGAATAATAATGATTATTCATTGTAATTATTAACATTGATTCAGATATTACTTATTTTGATTTCAAATATTTTTTATTCAAGTTCATTTTAGAGTACTTCTAAAATATATCTATAAGAATATTTTATCTTTCTATTAAAATCAAGCTATAGTTAATTTTCTTGGGGCATACTGCCTCTTCATATTATGGAGGCATTTCACTCAGAAACATCTTCAGCCTTTTTGTTCCTTTGTTCTTTATTTGAATTTTTTCTTGATGTGCTCTCTCTCTCTCTCTCTCTCTCTCTCTCTCTCTCTCTCTCTCTCTCTCTCTCTCTCTCTCTCTCTCTCTCTCTCTCTCTCCCTCCTCTCCCTCTCATAAGCTTCTATTCTCTAGATTCTTCCTAGTATCTTTGTTATATTTATAATTAATGTTAAAAATAATTTAACTGCCCTTTTTCTTATCAAAATCAGAGTCTTCCTTAAATCATGTGCCCTCAGAAGTTATTTATAAATTATTGGCATGTACTGCTTATGTGCTTAGATTTTCTCTTACAGCATCACCACAAATCTATATTGTTTGTAGAAGAAATTACTTTTAAAGTACTCTGTATTCTGTAGGAAATCAATAACGTGAGGCTTTTTGTGGCAGTTTGGTGTTAAGAACCCAATGCACACACTATGAGCATAATACAGGGAAAACATTATGAGTGAGAAGTAACAAAATGAAACCAGTAACATGTTGTTAGCCAGTGGATGTGGAATTCCTTAAGTATTAGAACAAAGAAAGCAGGACTAAGCTGAAGAATGGTAAATGCAGTGAGCATTCCAGACCAAGCAGAAGAAAGTCTAAATACTCCCAACCCTACACAGAACTAGAGATACTGAGGAAAGATGGCAGCAGGGGCAATACTGCTCTCCAGGGAAGAACACACCCTTGGATGTAAACTGTCAAATGGTGAACCCTGAAAACATGCACAGAGCTAAGACCATGTGGACCTGGCCAGTTATATTTATGACTATAAATGTATGTGTGAGTGCATATAGCAACACAATAGCAATCAGTAAAAGAGGAGGCCATACATTTTCAGAAGAATAGAGAGTAGTATCTGGAGGAAAGTAAATGAAAAGGAAAATGATGTGATTATATTATAATCTCAAAAATAAAATAAAATAACCTTGAAATCTGTTTACTATTTCACACCAAACAACATGCATTTCACGTTCATAACAATGTCAACCTCAATGAAGAAAAAGAGGTTATGATGGATTATTAACAGGTGTTATTTAAAATCTGCAAACATATGAGAATATTACAAACAGACTTTAGGAATTAAACCAAAAAGTCAGAATGAACTTCAGACCTATGAATTATAAAGAAGAAGAATGAGAAGGAGGAGGAGGAGAAGGAGAAGACTGACAAAATGGAGAAAAAATTACCATGGAACATGTATACTAACTTAGCTGCTGTTATCAGTTGAACTGTGAAATATACTGCTGAATTTGTATTATATGTCCCAATTTCTATACAGTTCCTCACAAGAAATGACTTGGTTGCATTTCCAATATTTAAGTTCAATTTAGCCACAGTTTTTTTCACAACTACATTGACTATGTTATTCTTTCCTAAAAATGGGTCAAAATGATGATACTTCAATGCTAAGAGCATTAATGTAGGATAAAATTCACCATTAATTTTGAACGACTCTGTCACAGCTTCAATGTTACTGTAGTGTGTGCCATCTGCACTGTCTGCAGTTCTCATATAAATACATCTATAATACATCCAAGCACATGATGTGTACCATCACCCCCTATGTGCTGCAGAAAAGAAAGGGAGAAATTACCAAACCAATAAACAATGGTACAATGCAAAGACTTGCACAAGATTTCTAAAATGAGTATATACAAGCCAGGTAATGTTTTCAAAGGACTCCAGGACAACAGCATGCCAGCTCATCTTAGACTCTTTGTGTCACCATATCTAGAGCTAAATTTGTCCTTGGCACGCAAAGATATAAATGCTCTGCTCAGAATAAAACATCAGTGTTTAGTTAGAACTAGACACTTCATATTTTCAAGTTTCCATCAACCACATTCAGGTCTACTTGAGAAAAAAAATGTAGCTGTGAGATTTAAAGCGATATTCTATCTTTTATCTCATTCAGCATTATATGTGAAAACAGTTTTCTTCCAAACTAGAAATACACCCTTTGAAGACATATATTTGTAACAAAATAGAAATAAGACAAATGTCATTGGATTAGCACAATAAGTTGTTCACTTTTTCAGTAATGATTAATTGATCTAACTGGAGCCAGCTACTCTGAAACATAGGACAAAACTGTAATTGCACAAAAACCTCATTTTAATTAAATTGAAATTATTCTATGCTGAAGAAGATGGTAAATATTTAGTAAATATCATCTATGTCATACATGGGGCACTGGACCGTGCCACCAGAAAGAACTGGTAAGATAGTAGCAAAACTCAGAACCCCAAAAACTCATTGATTGAGAATGGCAGGAGTTCCAACTAGCTTTTTAGTAGCTCCCTGTCCTGGAGCATGGAACCAGGACACTTCAGTAAGAAGACTGGCACAACTGGTCCCATAGCATAGAGCCTAGAGTTCTTCACACCAGTCAGGTATTTATATAGGCCCTGATGGTCTACCCAATGGCCTTCCTTCCCTGGGTATCTTGCTTCCTGCAAAAGGAGACCTGATTGAAAGTTGTACCACTGGGACATTAATGTGGTGGGCATAAAGTGATGGGGGTAAGCAACTACTCTTTGCAATGGATTTAAGGCCCACTTCTTGATCTGTACCTGATATTGTTAATGGGGCCTGAAACCTTAGACTACATATTTCAGGAAGCAAGGTTAAGAATTCTGCTATTATTATGCTAAATACTCATAGCAAGGAAAGAACTTGTGATGAAATATGGCTAAACTGGAGGAAAGCACATTGCTGTACCTTCATCTGAGAAGCTTCTTGCAGTATGTGGTAAAGTTACTCACACTGTGTGGTGAGCCAGTTAAGATTTGAAGTGCTCAGCATAAAGTAGAATGTCTTCTTTCAATCTCTCCCCTCACAGCTCAGGTATCTATGTGGAAGAGAAGGTGGAAACATTTTAAGTGCTAGCACTGACAGATGAGTTAAAGGAAATGGCATTTTTTTCAGCTTTGCAGTAGCAGAGCCAGGTGAATGCACATGTGAACTCAATGAGATTATGATAGTGTGAACAAGATCTTATGTGTAAGACAATATACACACAGGGTATATGGTGAGTGGGCACATACTATCACCACTATACAGAAAATATTTTGCAATTGGTATCTTCAGGAAGATGAAAACTCATTTTTTCTTCACTGGAGTAACAATATACCAACTACAAACTACTGCAAACCCCAGGCTCAGGAACAGGTGACCAGTACCAATCAGACCCCATAATTATAAATAGATTTTCTTTCTGTTTCTTTGCTTGTTCTGTTTTTCTGGATGAAGAAATAAGAGAAGTAGAGGAACAAAAGATATAATAAAAATGTACAGCATGAAATTTGAAAAGAATAAATTCAAAACAAACTCAAGTGTCAAAGGAAGGAAAAAAAGATTGAAACAAATCACATCAGATTCAGGAACACAATAATATTCTTAAAAATAATTTTAAAGCCTTTTCAATTGTATGGATCAATTACTTATATGTTAAAAACAATTTTTACACTGTAATATATGCATTTTGAGCATAGATTTTTTTCTCAAATGTAAAATTTATCTGAGACTATGGATTATTATTCAGTGATTTTGGCTTACATTAACTAAGCATCATTATATGCATTTTGTGTAGAAGCCAGTGATTACAATTGTATTAAAAACTTGTTCGATCAATGTTGTTTTTAGGACACTTTTTAAAGTTCAACTGTCTCTGGTGATGACAACTAGAATATCTGAAATTAGTTTATTATAATAGTATAATGGCAAAATAGCAAAAATTAACATCTTTTTTGGTTTGGTGATTGTATTTAATTAAGTCTATAATTGTTACATTATTTTAGACAATATTTCTCAAATAAAATGCAAATAATGCTGAATTTAAGTGACAGTTAAAAGTTTACGTTAAAGTTATAAAAGCATCAGGTTATCTATGAGAGTAATTATACAGTGAACTTTTGGGACAATAGAGTGGGCGAGGCCACCCTCGTGAGCATGTCTGGTCACTAGTATGAGGGTGAAGTGTGAAGTGTGCTCCACGGTTTTCCTTCTGCCTTGCACATAAATGAGCAGCCAGGATTCCCACTGCAGATAGTGCTCTAGGAATATTTTAAGGAAACTTTCCATATTTCAACAATCAACAAAAGACAGCAAAATATCTTGGTGCATTAGATGCTTCTATTGTTCCTATAATAGAAAAGACTAGCTAGTTGTGTGTTTAACAGCTCTAGAATTCTGTACTTTACTATTCTGTTTTACACTATTCTTTCTTTCTTTGCTCTAAATTAGGTTATGTTTTCAAAAATACATTTTCTAATTTGGAAACTCATGGGAAATTCATGGAGCAATAACATGTTGGGCTAGGGGTATTCTTGGCCGACAGCTTAATTTTTAAATGCAAATTTCAAATGTTCTTTTATATGTAAAATTATTTGACAAGTGATTTTGACAAGTATATATTTATTGTCAGTACTGTCAATTTTGTGGCCATTTATGAATATCATACAAAATTGTAGTCAACTTTAATACTATACTTTGTTTCTATGACCTGCTTGACTCTACTATAGAAGAGCCAAAATCTAGAAAGCCAAAATCCTGAATTAAGCAAACAAAACTAAAAACAATTAAATGATAAATGCAGTTGCTATCTTAGTAGTAAGAAGTTTATTATTTTACTTGTTACCAAAACAAAATATAAGAAACAGATCATTTTTTTTCATGAAAATATAAAAAATAAGTAACTTTTGAGAACTCATACTATAGATGTGACAGTAGGAATGGATAAAATAGCCACTGACCCCGAAGTTAAAGCTTTTCCTAAGTAAGACTGTGAACATATCATGGACAGTGGACAAGTACACCCCAAACTTAGAAGGCAAAATCCCTTAAGCTATCCCTGCTTGGAGAAATAAGTTATTGGTTAGGGTAACCTTCAATAAAAATATGAAATAATTTTCTGAATCTTTCAGGGTAGATTTAAAAATATACCCAAGGATCTCATATTTTATTTGAACAAAACTACACTGCCAAAAATAATAGCCAACTCTGAATATAATTGAAACAAGGTATTATTTTCTATGAGCATATTGAATTATGTCATTATATTTCTTCTATTGAGTATAAAAGAGAATGATTGAAGAATAATATATAAATTCCTGTGATCAGAGAAAAAATGTCAAAATGTCACAGACATGAAGAAGGTAATGACAGAGGGAAGAAAAATGGATCAAACATAGCCTTGCTGCTTTATATAGCTTGAGATTCTGAAAGTTTTTATTGAACAAGAATCTTCCTCTTAGCACTTTGGAGCACTTGACATTTTCTGTTACTTGAAGCCATCAACACTTCAGACATATCACTCCTCAAAGAAATTGCATATATAATTCTCCCACCTAAAATAACAAAGATACCTGATGGCTAAACATTATTGCATAAATGTATTTGCAATAAATAGAAATAAATTTTATGGTTAATAGTATATAAAGTATGAAGAAATATAATTCAAAGTCACTATTACAGTTTTAAGAATTCTATATATTTTATACTTTTAATATGAAAAAATACTCTTTCATGGAAATCAAAGTACAAATGCTTTGAACATTATGCAAGAATTTAAAGTTTAATTGAAATATGGTATCATGAACAAGTCATTTACCTTGGGAAATATTTTGGTGATAGTACATCTTATTTCTAGTAGTAATTTCTGATATTATTCCAATAAAAAGACAAAACAATAACGATGAAAACAAAAGTTTCCCTCCTTAATTTTCAAAACCATCTTTTATGAAACTGATTGAAGAGTCATGTAAGTTATTCAAAGGATTTTTATGCTTAAAATGTAAAAGTTTTACTTTATCTTGTAGCATTGTTTTTGATAAAATTACAAACTGTTAAAAATTATGGAATGTCTCTATATTTTGATAAAGTTGTGGACTTACTTTTTAGACTTCCTGGCTTCCAGAAAATAGAATAAAGCAACGTAATTGCCTTTATATTAATTTTTCATCTGTATAACAATTATTTCCACAGAAACCTATTGCCCAATATAGGTATTAGAATAGAGAAAGTTTGATCTGTGTGATTGAAAATACAACCTCGAAATATTGACTTTTTTTTTTTTTTGGTTTCATAGTGTGCATTAAGATCTTACTAGTTACAATGACCATAAAGTACATGTAAAACAGGATGTAACCTGAAAATAGTCAAAGTTTTCTTGGTGTATAAGGAGTAAACATGATGATTTGTTCTTATTTTTTTTTCTTGAACTTTACACAGTCTGTGAGTTGTTTTTGGGTTGTTCAGAGCTTTCTGGGGTTAGTATCCAATTATCAGTTACTGCTTATTATGTCTGTTCTTTTGTGACTGGGTTATCTCATTCAGGATAATATTCTCTAGATGCAGCCATTTTCTTGAGAATTTCATAAGGTCATTTTTTCTGATAGCTGAGTAGTACTCCATTGTGTAAATGTACCACAGTTTTTGTATCCATTCATCTACTGAAGGACATCTGGGGTATTTCCAGGTTCTGGCTATTATAAATACATCTGCTATGAACATTGTGGTGCATGTGTCCTTGTTGTATGTTGGAGAGTCTCTGGGTAAATGCCCAGAAGCAGAATAACTGGGTCTTCAGGTAGTACTATGTCCAATTTTCTGAGGAACCGCCAGACTGATTTCCAGAGTGGTTGTAGCAGGTTACAACTCCACCAAGAGTGGAGAAGTGTTCCTCATTCTTCACATCCTCTCCAGCATCTGCTGTCATCAGAATTTTTGATCTTAACCAACCTGACTGGTGTGAGGTAGAATCTCAGGGTGGTTTTGATTTGCATTTCCCTAATGTGGAGCACTTCCTTAGATGTTCCTCAGCTATTAAATACTCCTCAATTGAAAACTTTTTGTTTAGCTCTGTACCCCATTTTTAATAGGGTTGTTTGAATCTCTGGTGTCTAGCTTCTTGAGTTCTTTGTATACCTTGGATATTAGGCCTTTATCTAATGTGGGGTTGGTAAAGATTTTTTTCCCACTCTGTTGGCTGCCATTTTGTTTTCTTGACAGTGTCCTTAGTCTTTTTTTTTAAACAACTTTATTTTACAAAACAAAGATAAATGTACAGATTTTAAGCATTGTTTGCATAAAATTATACAATACATTTTGTCAGTACTTTTTTTCAGATTTTAAAATAATTTTTATATAAAACTGTATGAATATATTTTTTAGTCAATACTTGATTTTTTTAAAGATTTGACAGTATGCATTGAAAACGTAATAGTTACAATGAGCATAAAGTACATGTAAAACAAAATGTGACATGGAAATAGTCAAAGTTTTCTTGTTTTATAGAATTTTTTTTGTTTTGTTTTGTGTTGTTTTATTTATTTCTTGGACTTCATACAGTCTGTGAGTTGTTTCTGGGAAAGTGCGAGCCTCTGGGGGTAGCATCCGATTATCAGTGACTACATATTATGCCTGTTCTTTTGTGACTGGGTTATCTCACACAGAATGATGTTCTCTAGATGCAGCCATTTTCTTAAGAATTTGGTTAAGTCATTGTTTCTGGTGGCTGAGTAGTATTCCATTGTGTAAATGTACCACAATTTTTGTATCCATTCATCTTCTGAAGGACATCTGGGTTCTTTCCAGCTTCTGGCTATTATAAATAGAGCTGCTATGAACATTGTGGTGCATATACCTTTGTTGTGTACTAAGGTGTCTCTGGGGTATATGCCCAGAAGTGAAATAGCTGGGTCTTCAGGGAGTATTATGTCCAATTTTCTGAGGTATTGCCAGACTGAATTCCAGAGTGGTTGTATTAGTTTGCAACCCCACCAATAGTGGAGAAGGGTCCCTCTTTCTCCGCAACCTCACCAGCATCTGTTGTCGTCTGAGCTTTGGATCTTGGTCAATCTGACTGGTGTGAGGTGGAATCTCAGGGTTGTTTTGATTTGCATTTCCCTGATGGCTAAGGATGTCCAGCACTTCCTCAGATATTTCTCAGCCATTCAATATTCCTCAACTGAGAATGTTTTCTTTAGCTCTATACCCCATTTTTTTAATAGGGTTATTTGATTCTCTGGTGTCTAGCTTTTTGAGTTCTTTGTATACCTTAGATATTAGGCCTCTATCTGATGTGGAGTTGGTAAAGATCTTTTCCCATTCTGTTGGCTGCCTTTTTGTTTTCTTGACGATGTCCTTAAGCCTTAAAGAAACTTTGCAATCTCATTAAGTCCCATTTGTTAATCTTTGACCTTAGAGCTTGAGCCATTGGTGTTTTGTTCAGAAAAATTTCTCCTGTGCCTTTATGTTCTAAATTTTTCCCTACTTTCTCATCTAATAGTTTCAGTGTATCTGGTTTAATGTGGAGATCTTATATCCACTTACACTTGAGCTTTGTACAAGGAGATAAGAAAGGGTATATTTTCATTCTTTTGCATGCTGAGTGCCAGTTGGACCAGCACCATTTGTTGAATAGGCTGTCCTTTTTCCATTGAATGTTTATGGCTCCTTTGTCATAAATCAGGTGACCATATACGTGAGGGCTCATTTCTGGATCATCTAGTCTACTCCATTGATCCATATGCCTATTTCTGTACTAGTACCATGCAGTTTTCAGCACAATTGCCTTGTAATATAGCTTGAGGTCAGGGATAGTGATTCCCGCAGATGTTTTCTTGTTGTTGAGGATGGATTTCTCTATTCTAAATCTTTTGTTGTTCCATATGAAATTGCACATTGATCTTTTCAATTCCATGAAGAACTGGGTTGGAATTTTGATGGGGATTTCGTTGAATCTGTAGATTGCTTTTGGTAGTATGGCCATTTTTAAAATATTGATCTTTCCAGTCCCTGAGCATGGGAGATCTTTCCATTTTCTGAGATCCTCATCAATTTCCTTCTTTAGAGGTTTGAAGTTCTTGTTGTACAGGTCCTTCACTTGCTTAGTTAGAGTCACACCAAGGTATTTCATAGTTTTTGTGACAATTGTGAAGGGTACCTTTTCCCTAATTTCATTCTCCACATGATTGTCCTTTGAGTATAGGACGGCTACTGATTTGTTTGAGTTGATTTTGTATCCAGCCACTTTGCTGCACTTGTTTATCAGCTGTAGGTGTTCTCTGGTGGAGTTTTAGGGTCACTTAAGTACACTATCTTGTCATCGGCAAAGAGTGATGTTATGTCCCCACTTTCCTTTCTGATTTTGTTAATTTGTATACTCTCTCTTTGCCCTCTAGTTAGTCTTGCAAGGGGTTTATCAATCTTGTTGATTTTCTCAAAGAACCAACTCTTGGTTTTGTTGATTTTTTTCAATGGTTCTTTTTGATTCTATTTGGTCTATTTCTGCCTTAATTTTGATTATTTCTTGCCTTCTACTCTTTTTTGGGTATATCTGCTTCCTTTTGTTCTAGGGCTTTTAGCTGTGCTGTCAGGTTGATGATGTAAGCTCTTTCCAGTTTCTTTTTGCAAGCACTTAGGGCTATGACTTTTCCTCTCTTTACTGCTTTCATTGCATCCCATAGCTTTGGGTATGTTGTGTTTTCGTTTTCGTTGAATTCTAGAAAATCCTTAATTCCTTTTTTTTTTATTTCTTCTTTGGCCCTGCTATCATTTAACATTGTGTTTTTTAGTTTCCATGTGTATGTGGGCTTTTTGTTGTCTTTGTTGTTGTTAAAGACCAGCCGTAGACCATGGTGATCTGAGAGGATGCATGGGAGTATTTCAATCTTCTTATATCGATTGAGGCTTGCTCTGTGTCCAATTATGTGGTCAATTTTCGAGAAGGTGCCATGGGGTGGTGAGAAGAAGGTGTATTCTTTTACTTTAGGATAATATGTTCTGTATATATCTATTAATTCTAGTTGGTTCAAAGTCTCTGCTAGTTTTGCAGTGTCCTTGTTCAGTTTCTGTTTCCATGATCTGTCCATTGGTGAGAGTGGGGTATTAAAGTCTCCCACTATTGTTTAATGGGGTGAAATGTATTTTTTGATCTTTAGTAGGGTTTCTTTTATGAATGTGGGTGCTTTTTTATTTGGAGCATATATGTTAAGGATTGAGAGTTTCTCCTGACAGATTTCCCCGGTAATGAGTAAAAAGTGTCCTTCCTTATCTTTTTTGATAACTTTTGGTTGGAAATTTACTTTATTCGATATTAGAATAGCCACTCCAGCTTGGTTCTTGGAAATGTTTGCTTGGAAGTTTTTTTCCCACCCTTTTACTCTGAGATGGTGTCTGTCTTTGTCTCTGAGATGAGTTTCCTGTATGCAGCAAAAGGCTGGATTTTGTTTATGTATCCAGTCTGATAGCCTATGTCTCTTTATTGGGGAGTTGAGTCCATTTATGTTAATAGATATCAAGGAATAGTTGTTTCTGTTTCCTGCCATTATTGCTTTTGTGGGTTGAGTTGTGTTTGTGTCTTTTTCTTCTTTAGTTTTCTTGTTTAGGAGTTTTCTTGTTTTTACGAGGCTATATTTTCCCTCATCATATTGGGTTTTCCACTTATAATTTGTTGTAGTGCTGGGTTTGTGGTCAGATATTGTGTAAATTTTGATTTGTCTTGAAATATCTTCATCTCTCCATCTATGGTGATTGATAGTTTTGCTGGGTATAGCAGCTTGGGCTGGCACTTGTGCTCTCTTAGGGTCTGCATGATGTCGGTCCAGGCTCTTCTAGCTTTCATAGTCTTTATTGCGAAATTGGGTGTGATTCTGATTGGTCTGCCTTTATATGTTACCTGACCTTTTTCCATTACTGCTTTTAGTATTCTTTCTTTGCTTTGGGCACTTGGTGTTTTGACTATTATGTGTCGGGAGGTATTTCTTTTCTGGTTCAACCTATTTGGAGTTCTGAAGGCTTCTTTTATTCTCGTGGTCATCTCATTCTTGAGGGTAGGGAAGTTTTCTTCTATGATTTTGTTGAAGATATTTACTGTGCCTTTTAGTTGAGACTCTTCTCCCTCTTCTATTCCTAATATCCTTAGGTTCGGTCTTCTCATTGTGTCTTGGATTTCCTGGACATTTTGGGTTAGGAGCTTTTTGTTTTTTGCATCTTCTCTGGCTGTTTTGACTATGTTTGCATTGTTGTCTTCTGCCCCTGAGATTCTCTCTTCGATCTCTGGTAATCTATTGGAAATGCTTGCTTCTGTGACTCCTGATTTCTTTTTTTGGTGTTCTGACTCTAGGGTTATCTCTTTTAGTGTTTTCTTTATTGTGTCAATTTCCGTTTTAATTTCCCTCTTCCATTCCTTTATTTCTTTGGTTCTGTTTTCCTCTAGTTCTTTGAGTTCTTTGAGTGCTTTTCTTGTTTCTTCTTTAAAAGCTTCTGAATCTTTTTGCTTTTCCTCCCATTCTTGTTTAAGTATCTCTATCAGCATCTTGAGGTATGATTTCAGGTCTGTGTCTTCTTTTTCTGGAGTATTTGGAATTCCGATATTTGCTGTTATGGGAGAGCTGGGTTCTGGTGTTGCCAGGTTGTCTTGGTTTCCTTGGGATATACTCTTTCACTTTCCTCTTGCCATTTTGTTGTCAGTGATATGTTCTTGCCTTTTTCTTGTATCTGGTGTGTGTCTCTGGATCTCCACTGGTCCAGGTGGCAGATGGGCCCAGCCCTGTTCTATGCCTCAGTGTCGCTGGGTGGGAACAGATATTCCAAAGTTCTGTTCCTGGTCCCCCAATCAGGCAGGTTGGAGGGTGTGCCCCTCGTGTGCACTCCGCAGAGATCTCTCTGCTTCCCGGCTGCCCAGATTTCCCACTCACCAGTCTCTCAACCTTAGGACCTGGCAGTCTGCGTGGCAGATGTGCCGGGTTCTGTTCTTCACTCTTAAGTCGCTGCCGGGTGGAAACAGAAGTTCCAAAGTTCTGTTCCTGGTCCCTGGATCAGGCAGGTCAGAGGTTGTGCTCCGCGTGCGCACTCCGCAGAGATCTCTCTGCTCCCCGGCCACCCAGATTTCCCACTCACCAGTCTCTCAACCTTAGGAGCTGGCAGTCCACGTGGCAGATGGGCCGGGCTCTTTTCTGCACTCTTGACAGTGTCCTTAGCCTTACAGAAACTTTACAATCTCATTAAGTCCCATCTGTCAATCTTTGATCTTACAGCAAGAGCCAGTGATGTTCTGTTCAGGAAATTTTCTCCTGTGCCTATGTGTTCTAAGGTTTTCCCTAATTTCTCATCTAATAGTTTCAGTGTACCTGGTTTAATGTGGAGATCTTAGATCCACTTGCACTTGAGCTTTGTACAAGAAGATAAGAAAGGATGTATTTTCATTCTTCTGCATGCTGAGTGCCAGTTGGACCAACACCATATGTTGAATAGGGTGTCCTTTTTCCAATGAATGTTTACATCACCTCTGTCACAAATCAGGTGACCATATGTAAGGGCTCATTTGTGGATATTCTATTCTATTCCATTGATACACTTGCCTATTTCTGTACAGGTACCATGGAGTTTTTAGCACAATTGCCTTAAATATAGCTTGGGGTCAGAGATAGTTATTTCCGCAGATGATTTTTTGTTGTTGAGGATGGATTTCACCATTCTAGGTATTTTGTTATTCCAGATAAAATTATACTTTGGTCTTTCCAACTAAATAAAAAATAGGGTTGGTATTTTGATTGGGATTGCATTGAATCTGTAGATTGCTTTTGGTAAGATGGCCATTTTACAATGTTGATCCTTCCAATCCATGAGCATGGGAGATCATTCCAGTTTTTGAGTTCTTCCTCAATTTCCTTCTTTAGAGGTCTGAAGTTCTTTTCATAAAGGTCCTTCCCCTGCTTCATTAGTCACACGAAGGTATTTCATGTTTTTTGTGACTATTGCAAAGGGTATCTTTTCCCTACTTTCTTTCTCCATATGTTTGTCCTTTGAGTAGAGGAAGGCTTCTGCTTTGTTTGATTTTATTTTATATCCAGCCACTTTGCTGAACTTGTTTATCAGATTTAGGAGTTATCTGGTGAAATTTGTGGGGTCGCTTAAGTACACTATTATGTCATCTGCAAATAGAGATGATTTTACTTCTTCCTTTCCAATTTGTATCCCTTTGATTTCCTTTTGCTGTCTAATTGCTCTGGCCAGGACTCCAGTACTATATTGAATAGGTAGGGGGAGAGTGGGCAGCCTTGTCAAGTCCCTGATTTTAGTGCGATTGCTTCAAGTTTCCTACCATTAAGTTTAATGTTGGCTGTTGGTTTGCTGTATATTGCCTTTATTATGTTTAGGTATGGGCCTTAGATTCCTGTTCTTTCCAAGAATTATAACATGAAGGCGTGTTGAATTTTGTCAACTGCTTTCTCAGCATCTAGTGACATGACCATGTGTTTTATTTTTCTTTGAGTGTATTTATATAGTGGATTACATTGATGAATTTCCATATGTTAAATCATCCCTGCATCCCAGGGATTAAGGTGACTTGATCTTGGTGGAAGATCTTTTTGATGTGTTCTTGGATTCGGTTTGCAAGGATTTTATTGGGTATTTTTGCATCAATGTTCATAAGTGAGATTGGTTTGAAGTTCTCTTTCCTTGTAGGGTCTTTGTTTGGCTTAGGAGCAAGAGTTATTTTAGCCTCAAAAAATGATTTAGGTAGTGTTCCATCTGATTCTTTTTTGTAGAATAATTTGGAGAGTATTGGTATTATGTTGACAATAAATGTCTGGTAAAATTCTGTACTGAACCCATCTGGACCTGGGCGTTTTTTAGCTGGAAGACTTTTGATGACTGCTTCTATTTATTTAGAAATTATGGGATTATTTAGATGGTTTACCTGGTCCTGGTTTAACTTTGGTATCTTGTATCTGTCTAGGAATTCATCCATTTCCTCCAGATTTTCCAGCTTTGTTGAGTATAGGCTTTTGTAATAGGATCTGATGATTTCTTGAATTTCCTCAGTTTCAGTTGTTATTTCTCCACTTTCCTTTCTGATTTTGTTAATTTGGATACTCTCTCTTTGCCCTCTAGTTAGTCTGGCTAAGGGTTTATCAATCTTGTTAATTTTCTCAAAGAACCAGCTCTTGGTTTTGTTGATTCTTTCAATGGTTCTTTTGATTTCTATTTGGTCTATTTCTGACCTAAGTTTGATTATTTCTTGTCGTCTACTCCTCTTGGTTGTATCTGCTTCCTTTTGCTCTAGAGCTTTCAGCTGGGCTTTCAAGTTGCTGGTATATGCTCTCTCAAGTTTCTTTTTGGAAGCACTTAGGGCTATGAGTTTTCCTCTAAGCACTGCTTTCACTGCATCCCATAGGTTTGGGTATGTTTTGTTTTCATTTTCATTGAATTCTAGAAAATCCTTTATTTCTTTCTTTACTTCTACTTTGACTCTGCTATCTTTTAATAGAGCATTGTTTAATTTCCATGTGTATATGTGCTTTTTGTAGTCTTTGCTGTTATTAAAGACCAGCCTTAGACCATGGTGATCTGAAAGGATGCATGGGAGTGTTTGAATCTTCTTATATCTATTAAGGTTCGTTTTGTGACCAATTATATTGTCAATTTTTGAGACGGTGCATTGAGGTAGTGAGAAGAAGATGTATTCTTTTGTTTTTGGATGTTATGTTCTGTAGATATCTATTAATTCCAGTTGGTTAATAACCTCTGCTAGTTTTACAGTGTCTTTATTCAGTTTTTGTTTTTATGATCTGTCCATTGATGAGAGTGGGGTATTGAGGTCTCCCACTATTATTGCGTGGGGCACAGTGTATTTTTTGAACTTTAGTAGGGTTTCATTTTTGAAAATCTGTGCTTTTGTATTTGGATCATATATGTTAAGGATTGAGAGTTCCTCCTTACAAATTTCCCCTGTAATGAGTAAAACGTATCCTTCTTTATATTTTTTGATAACTTTCAGTTGAATTCTACTTAATTAGATATTAGAATGGCCACTCCAGGTTGCTTCTTGGGGCCATTTGCTTGGAAGTTTTTTTCCCAACCTTTTATTGTGAGATAATGTCTGTCTTTGTCTCTGAAATGAGTTTCCTGTATGCAGCAAAATGCTGGGTTTTGTTTATGTATCCAGTCTGATAGCCTATATCTTTTTATTAAGGAATTGAGTCCATTTATCTTAACAGATATCAAAGAATAGTGGTTGTCCTTTCCTGGTATTTTTGCTTTTGGAGGTTGAATTGTGCCTGTATGTCTTTCTTCTTTGGTTTTCTTGCTTAGGAGTTTTCTTGTTTTTAATCACAATGTAGTTTCCCTTGTTGTATTGGGTTTTCCACCTATAATTCATTTTAATGCTGGGTTTGTGGTCAGATATTGTGTAAATTTAGTTTTGTCTGGGAATATATTGGTCTCTCCATCTATGGTGATTGATAGTTTTGCTGGGTATAGCAGCTTGGGCTGGCACCTGTGTTCTCTTGGTCTGCATGATGGCTGTCCTGGCTCTTCTAGCTCTCATAGTTTCTGTTGAGAAATCGAGCATGATTTTGATTTGTTTGCCTTTATATGTTACATGACCTTTTTCCCTTACTGCTTTTAGTACTTTTTCTTTGCTTTGGGCACTTGGCATTTTGACTATTATGTGTCGGGAGGAATTTCTTTTCTGATCCAATCTATTTGGAGTTCGGTAGGCTTGTTTTATGTTCATAGTCTTCTCATTCTTAAGGGCAGGAAAATTTTCTTCTACAATTTTGTTGAAGATATTTACTGTGCCTCTTAGTTGATACTCTTCACCCTCTTCTATTCCTATTATTCTTAGGTTTGATCTTTTCATTGTGTCCTTAATATCTTTGACATTTTGGGTTTTTACATCTTCTCTGACTGTTTTTTCTGTTTACAATGTTGTCTTTGGCCCTCGAGATTCTCCTTTCCATCTCGTGTAGTCTGTTGGAAATGCTTGCGTGTCTGACTCCTGATTTCTTTTTTAGGTTTTTTACTTCTAGGATTGTCTCTTTTAGTGTTTTCTTTATTGTGTCTATTTCCATTTGAAGTTCCTTCTTCCATTCCTTTATCTGTTTGGTTCTGTTTTCCTCTAGTTCTTTGAGTGTTTTTTTTTTTTTTTTTTTCTCTCTCTCTTAAGACTTCTAATTCTTTATGCTTTTCCTCCCGTTCTTGTTTAAGGATCTCTATCATCATCTTGAGGTATGATTTCAGGTCTGAGTCTTCTTTTTCTGGAGGGTTTAGCATTTCGCTGTATGCAGTAATGGGAGAGTTGGGTTCTGGTGTTGCCAGGTTGTCTTGGTTTCTCTGGGGTACGTTCTTTTGCTTTCCTCTTGCCATCTTGTTGTCCGTGTTTATACATGATCTTGTTGTCAGTGATTGTGTCTTGCCTCTCCCTTGTACCTGGCCTGTGTCTCTGGATCTCTCTGCATCTTGGCTACTCGGAACGTCTTCTCACCAGGCCCGTGTCTCTGGATCTCTGCTGTTCCTGGTGGTGGATGGTCTGAGCGCCTATTCTGCATTTACAGTCCTCTGTCTGGGAAGAGCCCAATGCCGGGTTACTGGTTCCCTTAACAAAGAAGGGGGGGTGCACCTTCCACGGGTTCGGCAGAGATCTCTCTGCAGAGATATCTCTGCACTATGGCTAGTTGGAACGCCTTTTCACCAGGCCTGTGTCCCTGGATTTCTGTAATCTTGACTCTTGCCTGCTGTTGTGAATGTCTTCAATCAGTTTTCAGTTAGTCACAAGACATATTCTTATTATCCATGTTCTCTCTAAGTCCTATTCATCTTGGAAGAAAATTGAAATAAATAGTGTGAAAGTTTTAAAGCTAAAGGCATTGTCTACGTATAGGTTTAATAAAAGTTCCTATGATGCCATGTAAATGTAAATAAAACTATGCATGTCTAGAGACACTCGAGGTGTGGGATTCAAATGATTTACCACTGCTACAAAGCTAACTCAAGCTTGTACTTGTTCAGAAAATCTTAGAGGAAAAACTATTTAATAAGCTCCTTCTGGGGACACTATGTGACAAATTCTCATCTGGAAACTTTCTAACTTTGTGAGCTGAGAAGTGTTACTGCAAGTCTTTTCATTGCAGAGAAAAACCTGTGTGTTTACTTTTGACCACACAAATTTAGAAATGTGTGGTCAACCTTGCAGCTGAAAGAAGATATTACAGGTTAATATAAAATATTCTTAGTTTCTGCCATGGTGTTATTCCAGTAGCACCCCACAACATTAAAGTAAGCATTCCATAACGTGAACTTTGTTCTCACCTTTGTAATTTCACACAAAAATAATGTGTATTAAAGATTTCACACTGTATGTTACCAGGCCTTCTAAATATTTAAGACCACTGTTCATTGGTCACCATTAACTACCTAATCATCAGGTCATTAAGCCTCTCCACATATATGACTTGTCTCCATTTCTTCACATCCCCTGTGTCATTACTTGTCAAAGTAATCTAGTTGTCTTTCTCAAATACAGTGAAGCTACTCTGCATACACTGAGGAAGATACTTTATAAAAGGATCCCTGCACCTGTTTTGCTAAATAGAAATACAAGTTGTGCTCTCTGGGCGATGTTCGTAGGCTTAGATGGTGACATGGAGGTTTTGCTGAAACCAGACTTTATTGATACCTTTTATCATTAGTGTTGTTTGCTTCACTTTAAAAACCAGAAATACTTAACTTCTATGTGTTCTGAATCCTTCAGGCCAAAAGCCATGGAAACTAGATTTTTCTCCAAAAGTGATAATTATATACACACAGCCATAAAAATGCTGTAACTATTAAATTGCAAGATGAAAATTTTTATAATTACACTTTATATGTATTCTGTGAAATTTTCATAAATGTGTACAATATATCCTAATATTATCTACCCCCATTATTTCTGTCCAACTCTCAAGATCTTCACAATCAATCTTCCTCCCAACTTCATCTTGGTTATTTTGTTTGGATTTATTTATTCATTGACCCTACTGTATTTAATTAATGTGGTACACATGCCCATTTATTGAGATAAATTCTTATAGTGAAATGGAGATATATTTGTATGTTTTTCCAGGGGACATCTTAAGGACATTCCACACCACCCTTTGTTTTCTCCTACATGTAAACTTTTTGCAATTCCCATTTTAAAATATGACTTCTCATTTTGTCATTAAGTTTGCTTTATTCTACAATAGAATATCTTTAGAGAAGACTAGCAAATAGTCTTGCTAACTGTGAACAAAGTGAAAATGATATTAGATTATTTGAAAAAGAAAATAAGAATTTCACAGTGACTTAAAATAAAATTCTCTTTATTTTCTTATATGCAGCAATAAAGTCAACGGAGCATATACCCCATGTTACAACTGTAATTTCTATTATCAAAATGAAAAATGTCAAGGAGATTTTCTGATGCTACTTTACAATAAAATATAGCATTGAAGAATTAGTACTTGAAATAAAAACAAATTGCATACTAAATTTTAGTTTTAAAGTAGCAATAAAAGAAAAACAATTATTTCTCAAAGACGCCTCAATTAATTAATTAATTAATTGCGTGCTCTGTTTGCATGTATGTCTGCATGCCCAAAGAACGTGTCAGAGAAGAGAGAGCATAGGGTCCCACTACAAAAAGTCATGCACCACCATGTTCTTGTTGGGAGCTGAATTCTGGACCTTTGGAAGAGCAGCCAGTCCTCGTAACACCTGAGCCATTTTTCTTTTCAGCTCCTCAGCACAATTACTTAATGGCGCAAATATCCCAGAAAATGTCAGCAGTAGCAACCAGTGCAGCAGAAGCCCCTTCAAACAAGCCGATCTAAATTAAGCTACTCAGCAGACAGGGGTGTCTGTCAGTTTTCAAGAGGACATTTGGTTTTGCATTAACACATAGTTCCCTTCTGCTGATAGAAATGACATTGCTTCGATAGACAGGAAAAGAGCCTGAAACAAGGTACTTAGAGGCGAAACGCACAATTATTTGAGGAAATAGAAGCAAAGTGAGGGTTTAGAAGTAAGAGTTAAAAAATATAGCTACGGAAATGCGTTGACTGTGCGGAAAGGAACATTGGCTACTCGGAAAATATAAAAGAGCCACAGAAGAGATCATGGCAACCCTAAGCCAGTCAGACCTTCTGTAGGCCAAGTAAAACCAACTGTGAGAAATCTCATATTGTGAAGAGAAAAGAGAGAACTAAGAATGGACTAAACCAGCTCATGAAATCTCCTCGTAAAATCAGCAGCCTTCTGTTGAGCACAAATGGCTTGTCTGTAATTCATTTCACTTCAATATAGCTTTATACATTAACAATATCAAACATTAATTAAATAGCTTAATATCATACTTTGTGTAGCTTTACCAAAAAATTATATATTATAGTTCATGCTTACTATCTCTTACAAGTTAGGAAACACCATGTTTATGATGGCTTTTTCAATATCAATACCATATAACTCTCAATCTTTACAGCCCAGCATTGGTAAGTTAAGAGTCTGCTTTATCATCTTATTGGGGATGTTTTTCTTTTTGAATAATTATGTCTTTTATCATCATCACCAGAAAGATTAAAGAACGTTTTTCTTTAAATCTTAATCTCTTAGTTTGATAATATTTTCACTGAAAAAATCCTAGTAAAAATAGAAAAGTAACCTTATTGTTGCTTTCTTCACAGTAGAGAAAGAATTTTGCAGGCCTTAATGTTCTAGTAAGGAAGCACACGTTGATGTGCCCATTGGGCACATGATTTAGTGTTAGATTGCAGTGTATTTCCAAAGGCATTCTATATCACATTGATGTTTATATCAAACGAATTGACTGTAACTAATGCAGCTACAACAAAGGGAAAATAAATTCATACAACTTTGTCAGGGTGGCTGGTAATTATTGCTGTCATATCACAAGAAGTTACACTCGATGGGACTGTCAAGTATCTATTAACTAGCCACTGTGGCAGTACTGAAGTTAAATTTCTGTGACTCCCAGTCTGAATACTGATAAAATGTTAAAGTTTGTGTTTTTAAAAAGTTCAAGACATTAATTTTGCATTCTCCCTGTTTTAAGTTTCTCCCTTCTATGAAGTGTTGAATAGTGTATATAATATGGTATGTTCCAGAGTATATGATATGGGGTCTTATAGAAATTGGATTGCAATATGGAGCCTGCAGATGGGGTTCAGATCTCACAGCAATCTCTAATGTTCTTAGAAGTATTTTATAAAATAATTAATAAAGATGAGGGAACAGAAAATAGTTACTTCCACTGGTGGGAAATCTGTATCAGGAAGCTTGTGCTTTGGGAATATTGAACTCAGAGCTAATCAATGGAAAGTGGAGACTTCATGAAGAATGAATGTGACCTTGCTGTCATTTATACCAGGGAGGAAGCCAGGGCAGCTAGAACCACACACTAAGACAGGGAAAAGCAGTTATAAAATGGCCTATGGACCTTGAACTTACTTTGAGACACTGGGACTGTTCAAACGTGGTTACAGCTGGATCTTGAAGAACATAATAGACTTCATATCCTTTTCCTTTACTACTGACTCAGTGTTTCAAATGGTTCTCCAGTGAATGCCACAGGAAGCATTTGCTTCAGGTCACAGAGTCTTCACAACCCATAATCACCAGCTAGAAAGAACCCGACTTGCATGTCTCATACTGTATGTATTTTCCTCCAAAGAGTGACTGTTGACTTTATCACATTTCTATTCCGGATTTGATGTGCATATGCATTCATAACAAACTTTAAATAGTCTGACAAATACTATTTGTACATGTCTGCTTGATTGATGGGCTCAGGTTTGTCAAAAACTATCAATTATTCTGATGAGCATTCACTATGTAGAAGTCTACATGAATGCCACAGACATTACCTCATTGAGAAAGTTGGTGCATTCATGAAGAAGGTGACATATACGTGACTGGTTGAAAGAGACACAAAATATAGTTTTTCTTAACTATGCTATCATAATTTTAAATGTTTTTCTCATGTGTGCTTCTGTTCTTGTTATATTTCTAATAATTTTATTATGAGCCCCATCTTTCATAATTCTCTATTGTCTATGAAGATGATATTGCTACAGAGTTCTTAAGACAGCACAGAACACAAATCCTTACATTGCTTCATCCCTTGCACTAATTTGCATCTATATATCAAAGTAGAAGCAGAAAATGTTTTCCTTTAACCTCTGGTCGAATTTCTTTTTCTTTCTAAATGCATGGTTCATTGAGAAACATCAGAACTTTTTGTCTTTACTTGTATATATATTTTTACAGTAAATGGTCCAGTGTAGTTCAATATATTAAATGCATTTTTCAACTACTCAATAAATTTTAATTTTTTCAGATATTAGTGATAAAATTTGTAAAAATGCAAAAGTGATCTAAAGCACTAGCGATAAAAGTCTATAAGATTTCATAATCATTTTTGGTAGACTAAAGAGAAGAAAATTTAGTTTTAAATGAGCATCTATATTAAAGTTGGATTTATCATTAACATTGAATTCACTAGGCTGCTATAAGAAACAACATTTAATTCATCTTATTAAATATGTCAATCACTCCTAGCCAATTGGAATACTCTCAATAATTAATGAAGATGAAGACAATTATGACAACATTGTAGCAAGTGATTCTTCTGAATGGAAATAGAGATTGTACTTCAACCTGGCATTTTTGTTCATGTATTTTAAAACAACTTTGATATGGATTTACAACTGCTTAATCTGTGTCCTTAGGGTGATTCTAATAATTTTGTAGGGAGCTGCCAAAAATTAGTTATTGTTCTGTTAATCATTGCTAATACGGAGAGAAAATTTTTGTACATATCCCAGGAAAATTATTCTAATTAGGAGTGTCTGAATGTGTGCATATCCTTAGAGATTAATTTATTCATCATAATCAGTTATTCACTTTTCTTTAGATAATTAGATACCTTCTGGTGGAGATGAAGACCCTTTATTTCTCTTAGAATACAAAGGACTGCTTTAGTTGACAGCAGTGAAACTGGGCTATGTGTTTCAGACCTCCTTAGCATGTAGCATACCTAAAGTACACGTGATTAGTGTTGGTCTTATCACTGACCACATAAGAAATATTTAGAAATATTTATAAAACTGATTTTGAAAAAGTTCAGTGACCTTATGTTCAGAATTTTTTTATTTTGCATATTATTCAATAACTAACATTGTAGAGATATACATTATAAATAGAATCAGTATTTTGTAAATATATCATATGTAATCTAGTAAGCTAAATTTTTCCAATTGTGCTGAATGAGACAGCAATATTGTTGTACACCCAAGCTCTTAAATAGGACAAATTGTAAGAAGAGCATCATAAATATAAAAGGTAGAGAAATTTAGTCAGCAGAACACAGATAGCTAAATAAAAAGGATAAACTGTAATGGTTCAACTCACTTAACAGGAAGTATCTGCAGTCACAGACACATACACATGTATGCACATATGTATCATGTATGTACATATCATTGTATCTGCAGCTGAAGACAGTGCCAATCTAAATTAATTCTAATACCCTTTCCACAAATGAAACCACTACAAAAAGTCCACACATTACAATCAAAACTATCACTAAAATATGTACATCAGGGTCAAAAACAAATTAATCAACCTCCAAATACATGCTCAAAAATGAACAGTTTTGACAATATTAACACTTGAATATGCATACACACATCATCTATATACTTATGCATCTATATATCTATGTATCTCCTTATCTACATATCTATATTTATATCTTTATTTTTGTTAGTCAGATATAATACTTGATAATTTGTCGCTTGTAGAATTAACAGCAGTATGCCATCAAAATATTGAAAAAAAAAATAACAGGTAAGTTTTTAAATGTAAGATTTTTATAGCATTTTCAGAAAACCAAGGAACTGGATTTAGTTACCAGAACTCTCATGGAAGCTTACAACTGCCCATCACTCCAGTTCAAGCAGCAGGAACATATATGTGGGCAAAATACTCATACACAAAACATACATGTGTAACTTAAGAAGACTGGTACTCCAAATGCATTTTGAGATTCTTGATACAAATAAAATATATCGAGCTCAAAGAATAAACTTTTTCCTCCCAAAAATGCTGATGTAGTGGTAAAGAAAGAATAATGCTGATAGTCATGGTAATGGGCATTTACCCGATGGCAATTATTGGGTTTTATGTGTAGTTTATGTGCTGTATTTGGTCTTTACAACAACCCACTGAAATTACTTAATTTTATAGATCAGGGATCTGAATCCAACAGCATTTAATTAAGGATTGGATTCTTGGAGAGGGAAAAATTCTTTCTGATTTCTAGGCCTGCTCTGTTAACTACCAGACGACACAGTCTTCCATTAAAAAAAAAAAGGACAGGAAAAAGGTTACTTTTTCAATGAAAAGCCTAGGGAAAATTCCTAGAAATTTTATAGAACACTTAGGCTTAGAAGTATAGAACGAAATTAGAGTAAAAATCAAATGAAAAACAGAATACTGGAAATTACAACAGGGAGAAAATCACATTTCTAGATTTTTCTTCCTTATACACTGATAAGAAGATGAGTCCATGTGTCTTTACATAAAGAAATTCAAACCCAGTTCTTCATTGAGTTGGAAAGAGCAATGCACAAATTCATATGGAATAACAAAAGAACTAGAATAGCAAAATCCATCCTCAAAAACAAGAAAACACCTGCGGGAATCACTATCCCTGACCTCAAGCTATATTACAAGGCAATTGTGCTGAAAACTATATGGTACTGGTACAGAAATAGGCAGGTGGATCAATGGAGTAGAATAGAAGATCCAGAAATGAGCCCTCATGTATATGGTCACCTGATTTTTGACAGATGAGCTGTATGTAAACATTTAATGGAAAAAGGACAGCCTATTCAACAAATGGTGTTGGTCCAACTGGCATTCAGCATGCAGAAGAATAAAAGTAGACCCATTCTTATCTCCTTGTACAAACCTTAAGTGTAAGTGAATCAAAGATCTCCACATTAAACCAGGTACACCGAAACTGTTAGATGAGGAAGTAGGAAAAACCTTAGAACTCATAGGCACAGAAGAAAATTTCCTGAACAAAACACCAATGGCTCGAGTTCTAAGGTCAAAGATTGACAAATGGGACTTAATGAGATTGCAAAGGTTCTGTAAGGCTAAAGACACCGTCAACAACAACAACAACAAAATGGCAGTCAACAGAGTGAGAAAAGATCTTTACCAACCCCACATCAGATAGCGGTCTAATATCCAAGGTATACAAAGAACTCAAAAAGCTAGACACCAGAGAATTAAACAACCCTATTAAAAATGGAGTACAGACTTAACAAAAAGTTCTCAATTGAGGAATATTGAATGGCTAAGAAACATCTAAGAAAGTGCTCAACATCCTTAGCCATCAGGGAAATGCAAATCAAAACAACCCTGAGATTCCACCTCATATCAGTCAGATTGGCCAAGATCCAAAACTCAGATGACAACAGACGCTGGCGAGGATGTGGAGAAAGAGAAACACTTCTCCACTGCTTGTGAGGTTGTAACTGATATAACCACTCTGGAAATCAGTCTGGTTGTTCCTCAGAAAAATGGACATAATACTACCTGAAGACCCAGCTATTCCACGTCTGGGCATTTACCCCAGAGATGCTTCAACATACAACAAAGATACATGAACCACAATGTCCATTGCAGCTATTTATAATAGCCAGAAGCTGAAAAGTACCCAGATGTCCTTCAGTAGATGAATGGATACAAAAATTTTGGGTACATTTACAAAATGGAGTACTACTCAGCTATCAGAAACAATGACTTAAGCAAATTCTCAAGAAAATGGTTGCATCTAGAGTGAGATAACCCAGTTACAAAAGAACAGACATAATATGCAGTCACTGATAATGGGATACTAACCCCAGAAAGCTCTGAACACCCCAGAAACAACTCACAGATTGTCTGAAGTTCAACAAAAAAAGAGAATATATTTTAATTAAAATAGAACTGTATCACATCCCTGTTTCCTCCCTACAGCCCCTCCTAGCCTCTCTCCTATCCCCTCAAATTAATAGCCTCTTTTCCTATATTATTATTACATATATACATATGTGTATGCATATGTATCCACAAATACTTAATTACAACCTTAAAAATGTATTTGAAAAAATAAATAAATAAAAAAGAAAAAGTGAAAAAAAGAAAAACACCTATACAAATAAAATAAATTTTTAAATAAAAAGTTATGCATATAAATAAATGTTATAAATATTTTAAATAAACTTAAGCATTGAAAATGCAAAATAAAAAGAAAGAAAAGAAAAGAAACATTGCTCATATGACTAATGGCTACCAAAATATCTTGTCTTTTTCTAAGAAAAAATGCCACCAGAGTGTCATAAATGCCCCCAGAATGTCAGTCTGCAAGTGTATGATTGGCGTTATTTAATGAACAAAACTAGCTGCCTCTGCTAGGAACACTGACTTCATGCAGACAAGTTTTTACTTGGAAGATGAGTTAACCCCAAACTGAGGATCTTTCACCTGTATCTAAGTTGATGTTCTCAACTTAAACCAGAACTCAATCATATCAGAATAAAATGTATTAAAACGCAATTATGTTGCCTAAATGAACCTTTGCTGTTTGTTGCTCAACACATTTACTCTATGAACCTGAACTCTGATTGATGTGGAGGAGGTAGGAAATGAAGACCTTTAACCTCTTTTCATACTGGCTCATGGCCTTGCAAAATTACAATTCTGATATGTTCAGAATTTGAGAATGTTAGCCATGCTAGTAAGTCAAAGCAGTACTTCCAGAAGAAAAGTCAGACCTGATGTGTGTCCTGGGAAATTATTGGGTTTCCATAGAAGTTAACCAGAAGCTAAATACTTCCTAGAGCTGTGGGCATCCATTCATGAACCATGGAGGAACCATCCCAGCATAAAGAGGATGTGTAACTGCACCCAGGGCCATCTCCATCAGAGCTCTCCATGGGGTCAGCCAACACTCTCCCTAGTATTTTTACTATGGGCTTCATATTTTATTAACATTTAGTACATGGCTGTACAGAATGCATAACACTGTCATTAGTGTTTAGCTAGTCTTTATACACTTTCACCTGAGAGCCACTCTTCAGTTCCTCTCCTCTCCTCTCCTTTCTTCTCTCCTTTTCCTCTTCTCTTCTCCTCTTCTCTTCTCCATCTGAGGAAGTGCTCAACATCCTTAATCATCAGTTAAATGCAAATCAAAACAACCCTGAGATTACACCTCACACTACTCAGAATGGCTAAGATCAAAAACTCAGATGGCAGCAGATGCTGGCGATGACGCAGAGAAAGAGGAACACTTCTCCACTGTTGGTGGGGTTGTAAGTTGGTAAACCTCTCTAGAAAGCAGTCTGGCGGTTTCTCAGAAAATTGGACACAGTACTACCTGAGGACCCAGTTATTCTGCTTCTTGGCATATACCCCAAAGATGCTACAACATACAGTAAGGACACATGCTCTACCATGTTCTTAGCAGCCTTTTTTATAAAAGCCAGAAGCTGGAAAGAATCCAGATGTCCTTCAGTAGATGAATGGATACAGAATATGTTGTAAATTTACACACTTGAGTACTACTCAGCTATTAGAAACAATGACATTATGAAATTCCTAAGAAAATGGACGTATCTAGAGAATATCATCCTGAGTAAAGTAATTCAGTGACAAAAGAACAGACACAATATGCAGTCACTTATAATTGGATACTAGCCTCAGAAAGCTCTAAATACCCAAGAAATAATCTATGAATCTCAAAAAAAAAAAAAAAAAAAACCAAAAAACAAAAACCAAAAAAAGAAAAAAAAAAGAAAGAAAGAAAAAGAAAAAGAAAAAAAGAGAAAGGCCAAAAAGTGGAATCCTCAGTTCTTGTTAGAAAAAAATAACAATAAGTGTATAGCACCCTCTTAAAGTGGGGTACACCTGGACCTTAAGTCATTAATAACTCAAGAGCTAAGAAGATAGTCTTGTCGCAATTTTTGGAAGTTAAAATTCATTGTGTTTAATATTTACAAAAAAACTTTGACTATTTCTGTGTTATGTCTTGTTTTACATATACTTTATAAGGTTTGTAAATAGATTTCAATGCATACTATCAAAACTTTTTAAAAAATGAAATACTGACAAAAATATTCATATACATTTACACTAAAATGCTTTTAATAATCTGTATATGTATCTCTGTTTTTTTAAATAATGTTCTATGAAACAAAAGAATTGCTGTAAATTTTTGAAAACACATCAGTTATTTGGTTTGTGATGCCTATGTTTTAGCTATATCTGTAGTTTTAATATTGATAACCTTACAGTCCCATTGGATATCTCCTTTCTCCCCCTCTCTCCATCTCTGTCCGGTGTGTGTGTGTGAGTGTGTGTGTGTGTGTGTGTGTGTGTGTGTGTGTGTGTTTGTGTGTGTGTGTGTGTGTGCATCCTCTATGTAATGGTTGCAAATATGACCAATTTATCATTTTTCTCAAGAACATATGTAAGGTATTTTTATAATTTAGATTTTTGTATCATCTCATTCTACCCATTCAAAATTTGTTAGACATAAAAATCTAAAGTATAAATAAGTCATCCTTAGAAACTTTAGAATGAGTTTCTAATAGCAACTCAGTAATCATTATCATTATTTCAACACGATAAATTATATATAGGTGACAACCACCCCTTTTGGACATGTTACTTTTTAAAAAATAATAGATTAGAGCTATAAAAATAATGGGCTGTATAAAATTGAAATATGATTATTGTTGCTTGTTAAACAAATTTAAAACATTGATAGCTAGCACAAATTTTGTTATAACTACTTGGCATAATGACAGCCCCATAATGGACACTCAACAAATGTTGAATGAATTGAATTAACATGGCAATAAAGTGAAATAAATGGTTGAATGATTATCATTTTATCTACACTTGGCATGCCTGACAGTCAAGCCTTAGAGTTCAAATTCAAATTCATATTCCAATTGCAGTTAGAGGTATTTAGGAAGACGACATCTTAGAAGAGTTTAAAATCACATTTTAAAAGGTACTTTGATAGAATTTCATCAATCAGATTACAAAAATGTTGATAGTTAAGCATGTCAATCACATAAATGTGTTTTCTCTCATGAGTAATGAGTGTATTTTGTTCATTTTTTTAAATTAAGATTGAATTTTAAAACTTGTCTCATAAAGCATAATTTTATATTTGGATTGCTTTTCAGATATTTAAATAAGAAATAGTAATGCATTGTTTTTATTAGAAATAAAAACTAGTTAAAAACTAGAATATAATTTAGAATGATAAATTTTATACTGTTATCATAAAGATTTTATTTGGTCGTTTGATTCCAAATTCACTGGTAACAGTTTTCTTTAGAAATCAAATTGCTGTGATCAAAAAAGTACATGTAATTTTTACATAATTATCTACAGAAAGCATATAACATACAGCCTAAATAGGACAAGGTTTATAACTATTTTATTTTGTAGTTTTAATGCACTGTCAAAGAACAAAGATTCTTTTATTTTTATACTAATGATTTGTACAAAGAGAGATCTATCAACTAAGTACCTTTGATATTCTATTTATGGAAATTTTAGACATTTAAAATGAATAAAGTCTTATAGATAAATGCTCTTATTTTACTTCAGTTTATAAAGTATAATATGTCTTCAATGTGATGCAGAAATTAATTCACCAATTTTCCTGCTTCTAAAGACAGGATATAAAGAGGTCAAACTCAACAATGTCTGCAGATAGAAAACTGTTAATAAAAATGAAATATTACTGGAGAAAATGTTCAAGTCAAATATCAGAGAAGAGGTTAATTTCTAAAGCATGTAGCAAACTCTTACATCTCATGAGCAGAAACCTAAACTCATCAAATATGCATAAAAACTTTCACATAACTTTTCTCACAGAAGACAAGTTGGTGACCAATAGGTAAATAAGCATTTTTTCTTGCAATTCATAGGGAAAGTTAAATCAATATACAGTGATGTATATAGCCTTATGGTTTGCATGGTTCATGCTTGTAAATATGAGACAGATGGATATGAAATTGATAGCCACATAATGAGACACTATTTCAATAGATACTATAAAATAACATTACTTTACTTCTGTCATAATAACTATTAAAAATAGTAACATATTAAACTAGCAAAGATATGGAGAAATTAATGACGGAATTCAGTTGTTTGTGAAAGTAAAGAGGAGAATATTATGTGGGGAAAAAATCAGTGACATTGCAAAAAATGTTAAAATTACAACTAGTATACAAGTCTTCATTTTACTTTTGAATTAGTATTCATAAAGATTTGGAAGTACTATTGTAATCCAACTTCAGATTGACAATATGGATGGTACCATGCTTTACAATAATTGAGACATAAAAGATTGTTAATGTTTAGATCTATATTGTAATATATCTATATAATGAAATATTATTCAGTTAATAAGATAAATGAAAGTCTTCCAAATGTCTCTTCATGAATCAATCTGGATAATCTTACATAATGTGAAACAAAACAGTCAAAATAAGACCAATGTTGTCTGGTTCTACTTTGACAAGGTATTGAATCCCAGTAAAACTCACAGGAACTTCTAGGTGGTTTGGATGAGAGAAATGGAGATAATTTCCTAAGGAATATAAAATTTCAATTATGAGAACTATGGACCTGCTATATAAAGTAATTTTTATTCCTAATAATGTAATGTTATTAGTGTTGTGTGATAAGTCATTTTGATACAATAAGAGATGGGAGAGAAAGGAAAAATGGAGACAGTGAGAGAGAATAGAGGAGGGGAAAGAAGAAAGGGAGGGTTTGAGAAAAAGAAGAAAGAGAAAGCAGAATGGAGATGATAGGGAAGAGACAGAAATAGGACAGCTAGAGGAGAGGAGAATACAGTAAAGAAGAGGAAGGAGTGAGAGAGGAAGGGGGGCAGGGATTAGGGAGGTAGAAAGAGGTACATAGAATAAAAGGAAGGGTAGAGGAAGAGGGACGATGAGATGATAGGAGAGGTAGAGAAGAGAAGAAATGAGGGAAAGGAAGAAGGAATGGGAAGAGAAGGGGAGGGGCTGGGTTGAGAGAGTAGAGTAGAGGAGGAGACAGAAAGGAAGAGGGGAGGGGATGGGAGGGAAGGGAATGGAATGGAAGGAAATGGAAGCCAAAAGGATAGAAACAATAAAGAACGCATGAGAGAGGGAAGGACAAAAGATTACTCATGTAGATGTTGGGTAGATGGCTACATTTATTGTCGTGATGATATCACATTTTTCTACACATAGTTCCAATGTAATCTAAGTAAAGAATTTAAACATATCAAAGATCTTTGCATAATGTTACCATACAAAATAGTCATTTATGGAAATTAGCAGACCATGGCTGTGTGGACAAAGTAGAGGCTAAAAGTTTTCCTTTTTTGATTTCTTTCTTTGCCTGCTTGTTTAGTGTATTTTTATTGTTTTTTTCTTTGAACATTGTTCAGAAAGAATGAAATAAAAACATTTAGAATTAACTGAATTAATTTCATAAATGAACTTCTGTTATAGTCACCATTTCTAATTTCAAAAACAAAGTTTAACAAATGAGTTGAAAAGCGAAATTTTTTAAACCTTTTTGTGCAACTTGGCATTCATTGATGCCCAAAACATAAAGTAAAAACTTCCAAAAAAGTCCTTTTATGATATACAACCTTTGTTGGCTTTTCAATTAAAGCTTAGTCAACTAAATTTTATATAAACCATTATTCAAGTTTTTAGATGACAAGATATGTCTCAAGTATTTTGCTATCAGAAATTCAGATATTCAGTGAACACTTTCAAAATTGGAAAGTAGAATAGTCCAAGATATAATTTTCTAATAACATGTTTGTAACACAATAAAATGCTATAAAGATACTTGTGCTTGAAAGCATATGCGATTCCACATTTGTTTACATTAAAAATGTCTTGTAATTAAATACATATTTATTTCATATAAAGTCATGTTGCCATTGAAAACATTGGTATAAATCAATTTAACTTAATTAATTCTGTGAACTAGTATTCACATCTATCATTATTGTTAGTTACTTAGACATCAAGAGAAAACAACTTCCAAGGTTGTTTTTATAAAACAAAATACAGCTTTCTTTATGATACAAACTGCCTTGGAATATGAAATGCTGACAACACATGTCTGACTTCCTTTTTGACTAATGAAATTCATTAAACTACTTACTTTTACAGCAGTTTACTCTGATTAGCCTTCATTGAGTAAAAGTTTCTAGTAAACCCTGAAGTTTATTTATTGGAATATGTAGTGTAGGCATTGAAATTCTGCATAGCCTAATAAATGCCTTAGTTTGCAACTCCAACAGTAATATATAAAAATGACAGAAACAAGTTTTAAGGATCTTTATATTGGAATCTATAATGCTGTTTTAATGGTTACACAGCTAAACCTATGCATATGGAAATGTCCCCATAACATGTAGTGCTTGACAGGTGACTTCTCCATGAGTGATAGGAAATGACATAACATGAAGGAATGGCATAGTTACACTTCTTGTTTGATTATAAACCAGCAATTGTGGTAAACATGACAGGTGGGAGAAGATTTTTTTTTCAAAATAGGGGATTAGTCATGAAGCCATCAAAAGAATGATTTATAACCCTCAAGGCAAGCAGCACAGATAATTTTATCTGAATTCTAGTGGACTATAGAGGTCACACTTGAGTTGGAATGCCATAAAGAAGCCACAAAGCCAAGCATATATCTAAATTCAGTAACCAACTAAAGAATCCTAATAAAGAGTTCCCTGAAGTTTTACAAAAATCTATTGGTGTTTCTTTGTTTTTCTCCAGTTCTTAAAATTTCTTCTATCTTGGTCTCTATAAGAAGCAATAAGTGACAGTTGATACAAGATGGAAAAAGCAGCATTTTCAAAGACTATCCCAAGAGTTGGTTCATGACATTCATCTTAGGTCAGAATTAACATAAGTCCAGTGAAGTACAAAGACCAAAGTACAGGAGAGATTAATGGTTATATAAAGACTACAAAGCTTTCAACTTTAAATCAGATATGGCCTCTCATTTTACCCTAACATGGAGGTTAAGTGGACCTCTGCATAGGGAATCTCTATATTTACAAAATGATATGGCGGCAGTGTGAAGCTTTGGGTAAATTCTTAGAAAACACAAGGCTAAAATTAAACAGTGTCCACAACTTCCACCTGTTTGCTCTGCCAGGCACAGCCCGATCTGTGAACTACAGTCCTGTCAGGAGGATCAAGGTTGAATTCTCCTCCATCTACCATACAGAAGGCAAATAATTAAAAATATTACCAGGAAATCCCTAAAACTGACCAGCCTTAGTATACTCCTCCATTTCAAGAGTAATAGTGAAGACTGTGAGTCTCACACTCAGTGACCCCAAGCTGCCAAGATTACAACCTTGTGACATGCCTACAGGCCGTATAGTGTCCTCCAGATCCCGAGCTTCGTGAACTGCAAGGTCCTTCGGTGATGCAGCCAATTTTGAGTCATTTCTGTTCCTTTTAATAACTACTTACACATATTTCTGAAAGTACCCCTCCCCCAATTCCATTGGTTCATCCATGGGACACTGCTGGTGCACATAATTTGGTCTGTGGTGGCCTTTCTATATGGAGTGAGTCCACATGTGTTGCGTCTCCCAAGGAAAAAACTACTGTGATACAACAGAGACTAACAACAGAAATTGACTTTTTTAAGATTTTTAATCTTTTGCTGCTGGCTGTGCTGTGTGTATGTGCATGTGCACGTACACAAACACAAACACAACATCAACAGTGACAAGAACGAAAAGAAGAAAGACATTTCACTTTATGGGAATCGGTTTTCCTCTTATTTATGTTTGTATTGCATTTTTTTGAACTAGGAAGATAAAGATAAAGGTCACTATAGCTTGCATTAGTATGGATTGATCTGGCTTAGTGAATTGAATCTCCCAAATGAGAATTTCTAGAGTAGTTAAGATAGAGATAAGTTTTTAACAGGGACTTTGATTGATTACTGTAACCTATACAATCCCTGCCTTAGTGATGTGAAGAAGACAAAATGCTACAGCTGATTTGAGATGAGGGATGCTGTTTATTAGGGATGTTTTCTTTTGTTTCCCAGACACTGAAGAGGTATCTAAGTGACTACAAAGTCTGATTCTCCATTCCTAAAATTTATTGGTGTCTCCTAACATAGAAAGTCCAGTTCTCAGTTGAGGAAGAGCATAGCCAAGTTTCTTTGTCTTCCCATGGTTATCAAGTTCATATTTAAATACAAATATTCTTCAATTACAAAGGGCATTGAGTCAATGCTACAGAGGTTTTTTAAAGGTATTAGAAGAGAATCTAACCATTTCCCATGCATGTATACTTTTACATTCAAGACATGTCTACAGGCACATAAAATAGAAAAAGAAAGCAAATATTTAAAGATGATGAATCATCAAAGATGTTAAATAGCTATTGTTTGTTATAGATATTTTTAATTATTACAGGTTAAAAACTAAACTTTCATATTTATTAGATGGGTATTTGTTTATTTTTACATAAAGAATTGAATAGTATCAACTTTTGCCACTTCAGGACACAGAGAATCTTCAAAGATTTTCACACTTTATTAAACATTGTCTTTATTTCTGTCATTATGCCTCCTTTTTTTGTAAATCTCTAGGGAAAAACATGTATACAGCTAAAGTAAAAATCATTGGAGATTGTGTTCTAACCCTAATGTAAACTTGATTTCATATTTTAAAATAACCAATACTGTTAAAAAGGTTAAGAAAAAAGTAGTATTATTTATTTGTCATTAAAGAATTAACTTTCAGTTTTCAGTACTGGGGAACCTGAGGTGTATGTACCAGAAAAATGGTACGCTCACATCTCATGCCTCCTACTTTTCCCGAGACCCCAGAGTGAGCTATAGCTCTCAATTCCCTTGCATCTGCTCTGGAGTTCTAGAAGTATGGACATTTACTACAAAGCAAAGATTTTCTTTTCTTTTAACTTTATTATTTATAACTGATGAGTAAAAATGTTTCTTTTCTTTGGGCATGATGGAACATGATCACGGCTTTAGGTACTCTGGAAGAAGAGGCAGTAGAAATACACATCTGAGGATAGCCTGTGCAGTATAGTTAGATAAAAAATAAAAAGGACCTGTGGATTTAGTTCAGTGGTGAAGTGTTTGCCCTGTAGACTCTGGCATTAACTCCTTGTTCCACAAAATCACATACTTAAGATGTGTAATGTGTGGCTAAATAAATATTTACTCTTGAAGTTATTGCTAAATATATATATATATGTATATATATATATATTAAGTTATATATATATGCATTTGTGAGAACAGGTATAATAATATCAAGTAGTAATTTTTAATCATGTATTTTAACACAAAAATTATTCAAGGAAAAAGTCTAGTTGATAAAGTTGGTAAAATCTAAGCCAAGGTGCTCTAGCATAGTTCTTGATATCAAGTGATTTTTTGCAATTTGTGCAAAGATCCAGGCTGTGGTGATTTCACAGTACATGATATGAGTTAGTACCCCCGCAAAGACCTCAGAGTTATTACACATTTGACTTTCAATAACTGTTTGCTTGTGTTTATAATCTGTTGACAGCTACCAAAATTTTTCTGACTCTCATGTATTTCCCAACATATCTAATAATTTTAGAATCTAAAAATTTTTCAGTATAAATAGAAATGACTGAAAATAAATTTCTGTCTGGGGGATAAATGGCAGAAAAATATTTATTGAGCACTTTCCTCTTTTAAGAATGAATCAAGGATGATGCAGGGATTTTCATATATTCTGGAACATAAGCTTTTGTGCAGGGATGCCCGCAGAATGGTTACCTGATGGACTTACACATGACACAAGGTCAAATAAAAGGACAAGAGGAAGCTTCAGAGAAGTAGCCAGTTACACGAGTAAATTTAAACGAAATAACATCATTTCTTACTTGACAGATGGAGATTTGAGGCCAAAGAAAGATGGTTTTGATCCAGGATAGCTACAGACCATTTCATTCTTGCCTATCCTGTTTCTCCTGTGTCTATATGGGGAAAATGATGTAACTTCAGCACCTAGAAAACAATTCCTATGGGTCCTTCTAATGCATTCCATGATATGCTTAGAGTTTGAAATACTAAACAGTATTTGTTTCTTTTAAAAATTCATTGTCAAGCATTTGTGATGTTATATACATTGTACTGCCAATAGTGTACAAAAGTCCAATAATGTAATTATTCTATCTTCTGTGCTACCTGGAGTACATAATTACGCCCAATAAAATATATAAAAGTATATCTGGCTTTTAAAGTTTCCTACCCTTAAAATGAAGCCTCAATTCTACAAAGACCTACATCCAAGTAAGGAATGTTGAGAGTGAAAGAAATAATCTTCTGTAGGGAAGAACACACCAATTGTTTATCTGATTCCAAATGGTCAGTCCAGAATATTTAAATATAAGTAACATTATACAAAAAAAGCAGAACATGTTTCTGGGTCAATAATTTTGGAGTTCCAACCATTAATAACCAAAGCTATAAATAATAACATTGGTCATCACAGTAGCTATCAATGAGTATGACTCCACATACACACAGCTCTATAAAATGGTAATATGTCTTTCTTTAGCAGCTCTGGAAAATAAACATTTACATCTAAATTTGCCTTGCTATTTTTTTCATTTAAAGGAATGTCTGTATTTTTCTGGACCAGTGGCTACAGTGTCATTCATTAGATCCAAGCAAAGATCTAATGAATCTAATGAAGATCACAGGGCTAAACAGCTGGAATATTACACTATTTGGGGCAAACAACAGAGTTCAATTTTTAAAAACACATAGTATGGACAAGCTACACTTTTGGTCTACAAAGCTATCCCAGACATACTAGCTTCAGGACTCTCTCTCTCTCTCTCTCTCTCTCTCTCTCTCTCTCTCTCTCTCTCTCTCTCTCTCTCTCTCTCTCTCTCAGCCACAATGTAAATAATTGCTGAATGTTGTATTGCATACTGTATCCTACTTTGTTTTCTGTGCTTACCTGGAGAATGGCTTCTAACAGCCTCAAACTATACTGAATTTTGTTGTGTTGGGTCAACCTATTATCCTATCTATGCTCCAAAGGAAATGAATGAGTCCTTAAAGATATATTCAACATCTTGACCAGTAATAACATCCCAATTTTAGAGAAAGAAATGAATCTTAGGAAGCACATCTAATCCCTTTTCTCAGTTTTCAAGGAAGGTTCATAATGTTCAGTAGATAAGATTTATTATTGTTGTACACACTAAAAATTATTGTTTATCTTATGGTCTATTTTAGAGCCTTTCAAATGCTTTAAAATGCAAAATTTATTCTTGGTGAGGTTATCTTCTTAAAAAACCTTGTTTACACATGAATATATATTAAAAATTAACTATGCAATAAAAGAACAGTCACTGAATAATAAAAGAATATTCAGTAATGAGATATTCCCCTCCATCCTTTTATTGTTTCACCAAGCAATAATATATAGTTTCTGCTAACAGGCAGCCCAGTATAGTAGAAGGAGAGTTATCTCTGCATAATATAAACATGGCTTCAAATAATCCTGGAAGATCTCTCTGCCTCATAACCTTGGCACAATCCACTAAATTCTCAAAGACTCCATCATCTCAAATGTCAGAGAGAAAATATATATCTCAATTTTATTAATAACATTTTATTAATCTCTGCCAATGAGAATATCAGATTACCATGGATACATTTATAACACTTCAAATTTGATAAAAATGAAGTTCATGTTATTAAAATCCATGAAATCTTACCATGGAAAATCATGAAATTCTGATAGCAGATTCATAATACTTAAGAATACCTCCTCACATTCCCATGGTCTTGTGCAGTGCAGTGGGAATTAAGAACCAACTAAGAAAATTCTCAACACTCAGTCTATGAAAAAGACACAACTATGTTCTTTTATACTAAGAGAGAAATATATATATATCAAAAGAATCTTCCATTTCTTTCTTTCTATTCTCCTTCCTTCAGTTTCTCTATACTTCTTTCCTTCTTCTTTTAGTTTCCTCCCCTGCTTCCTCTTCTTCCTCTCTCTCCTTACTTCTTCCCACTTCTTTTCTCCTTTTTTTTTCTGCCATCTGCCAACTGAGAATTTTATATCATTCATTCCTGTAAGTGCAAAGCAAATGGTATGCTGCCATGTTTGATACAGTGATGAATTGTGACATGAGCCTCTTTGAGAGGGAAATAAGGTACATGAACAAGCATGCTCTGTATTTTTTGGAAAGAACTATTATACTATGGTGAGAGTGGTAAAGGTCCTAACAAAGTAATTAAAGGTGATTTATAATGTAAGGTCAAAAAAAGCAAGATTATTTAAGGTGTACATAATGGAATAATGCAAAGACTGAGAGTTGGAATTTTATCTTAGAAGAAAAATAGAATGGAGTTTAAACATGGAAATGGTAAAGAGACATTATTCAGAAAAGGGCAAGTGCTCCCAAGGAACTGCCACTGTCAAAGACTCACAGAAAAAAAAAAAGAAATAAATGAAAATGTATAGTACTCTTCACTGGGTAAGAAGATGCTTACTGATAATTTGTAAATTGAGAGTTCAATTGTAGATTTACTGTAACACTAAATTTTTTGAGGGAAGAAAAGATAAATTGATTTCTATTTTAGAAGATGAAACTAATATATTTTATCTATTTTTCTTATAGAGTTGAAAAGGCATTACAAAAAGGTTCCTTTGCTCACAGGGTACCCTGCAGGCTCTAGAAAGAGAAACCTCATCACCAATCCTGTTATAAAATTCTTGACCTATAATAAGTCCTGCCTGTAATATGTTCTGTGGCAATGGTGGTGCAGAACTGTGGGAGTGGCCAACTAATGTTCAAATGCTGCACAAGAGGGGTCCCCAAGCAGTACAGTGCCTGAATAGCTTGGAACTAGGTTCTGGATAGCAGAAAAACCTAGGGAAAACAAATCATACACTCACACACACACACACACACACACACACACACACACACACACACAATCAATCAAACAATTAAATAAATCCTAAAGATATTCATAGATTAGGACCTTGTCTAGTCATCAGGACAGAGCCTTCTTTTGGCAGCACATGGGAGCAGGTACAAACAGCCATACCAGAAATTATGTCATTCTGCAGAGTGAGAGACTAAAATGAAGGTCTCCACTGGGTCTCTCCTCTCTGAGCTCAGGAAACCCAGTGGAAAAAAAATGGGAAGAAAGACTGTAGAGGTCCCAGAGAATGGAAGATAGCAGGGGAACATTGCCCACTGAATCAACTAAGCAGGGCTCACAGGGCATCTCAGAGACGAACAGCAAGCACAGGGCATGCATGTGCCTACACAATGTCCTTTCAATGTATATCCTAGCTGTTAGCTTGGCAATTTTGTGGGATTCCTTGCAGTGCAAGCAAGTCTCTGAGTTTGGTTATTGCATTTGGGACTCTTCCTCCAACTGGTTACCTTGTACAGCCAAGAACATTCTTAGAAAGTGAAAAAGAGGCATCGTCTATTGGTAACCTCTGCGTTATTTATTCAAAGAAATAAAGACAAAATATATTATATTATAATATTATATATATTATATAATAGTGCATATCACATATCATATCATATATCATATCACATATCATATATAATAAGATTATATATTAATATTCTCTAATACCATATGTCATATAATATAACATATATCATATATGATAAGCTCTAATGCTGGGACTGTACTTTCTATGATCATGAGTTTACCAAGGACAGGAATACATTGTTGAAAACAGTATAAATTTTTCAAATAAATGCTGGCTATTTAAAATTCTAGGGTTTGAAGTATTGTTATGCTGAAGAATAAGCAAGATTGGGTTTATGAAAGCCAAACACCTAAAGGCAATTTGTGTAAAAGAGAAATTTTATTTATATAGGAGACGTTTGTCAGGAGTGTCTGCTGGTTTCATCTCCTCTTAGTACTTATCTTACTTTTGATCACATCAGCTTGAGGCCCACAAGTTTTCACTCTGGTACCCTTTAAAATTATTTTTGAGATTTTTTTTTTTATTTTTTTTTTATTTATTTTTTTAAACGACTTTATTTTGCAAAACAAAGATAAATGTAAAGATTTTAAACATTTTTTGCTTAAAATTATACATTTTTGTCAGTACTGTTTTTTCAGACATTAAAATAAATTTTACATAAAACCATGTGAATATGTTTTTTAGTCAGTACTTGATTTTTTTCAAGGGCTTGACAGTATGCATTGAAAACCTACTAGTTGCAATAAGCGTAAAGTACATGCAAAACAAAACGCAACATGGAAATAGTAAAAGTCTTCTTGTTTTGTGAATATATATTTTTTGTTTTCATTATTTCTTGGACTTCATACAGTCTGTGAGTTGTTTCTGGGGGAGTGCAAGCCTCTGGGGTTAGCATCCCACTATCAGTGACTGCATATTATGTCTGTTCTTTTGTGACTGGGTTATCTCACTCAGGATGATCTTCTCTAGATGCAGTCATTTTCTTAAGAATTTGGTTAAGTCATTGTTTCTGGTGGCTGAGTAGTATTCCATTGTGTATATGTACCACAATTTTTGTATCCATTCATCTTCTGAAGGACATCTGGGTTCCTTCCAGCTTCTGGCTATTATAAATAGAGCCGCTATGAACATTGTGGTGCATATATCTTTGTTGTGTATTAAAGTGTCTCTGGGGTATATGCCCAGAAGTGGAATAGCTGGGTCTTCAGGTATTTTTAAATCACTATTTCAAAAAAAATTATTTCCTCCCTTTAAACTTTCCATTACCTCTCACCTCTGGCTCTTTTTTAAATTCATGGCTTCTTTTCCCCTTCTTTCTATTTTAGTTGTCGTTACAAGCTAGTGTGTGGGTGACTAGGTACATGTATGTGTGCTTCTAAATACACCTAATACATAAATAAATCCTGCTCAGAAATTACTACAGTGCCATTGTGTATGTTTCAGGGCTGACTATTCAGAAAGATTGTAAGAGACAGACGAAGGGAGATGCTGCCGTGAGATGATCTCCTAGAAATGTCAGAAGCTACACCCACAATGTATTTCGCACTCCCTTTTACATCAAAATTTATTCATGTTATAATCGCAAATGTTTATATGATACTCATGTAGGTGTCTTGTTTGCATATCTGTCTGTGCATCACATGTGTACTAGTACCTCAGAAAACAGTTCAGGAGGACCTAGAAGTACTTTCTAAATCGTGACCTGAGCTGAGGATGGCAGGGTTTCTAAGAATGGTCAGTGCTCATAACTCCTAAACCATCTCTTCAGTCCTAATTGTCACCACTGAAAAGGGGACCTGAAAATTAAAGAAACAAAGGCGAATTGGTGTGACTGTGTATTCTGACTTTTCTATAAGATCGCGTTTTGCCTAGAAATGCTCACAGGGAGATTCTGCCTGAATATTGGGAGGAGTGACCCCACACTCAGTCCTTCTGTGTGGATCACCATGGCCACTGCAGCTTCAAAGTTGTTGTGAAGCAAAACACCTGACCTCCTCTTTCCACTGGGGTTTGAAGGTTTGGTAATACATTTGAGGGGTTTTTTTAAACATGTTTTTAAATGGCCTTCCCTGAAAAAAAGTCAAAAGTAAAAAGAGAAAGGGAACAAATGAATAAATAAATGTCCCACAACCAGGAGGAAAATGTTTTTCAGTTTTTTTTCTTGGGATGTGAGTATTCTGAATTCACACTAAGTCCTCATTTTACATTAGACAAAGAACACTTGCTATTCTTCATGTGCTTAGAAATCTAAACATTGCTAAAGACATATCTCTTATTTCACACTTCAGAAATGATGCAAACGACCACTTTATCCCTCCAGGGATTGAAATAATGGGTTGGCCTTGCAACTGTTCTGCTTGGAAGAGACTTGATTTTCTACCAATTCTTCTAAACATAGCCATCCGCACTAAAAGCCTCTTACTTTAGCAGGAAGGGAGACAAAAAAAACATTGTAAATGTTTTAACTATTCATTACGTGTTAATTGATCATCCAAAGTTATAGTCAGAATCTCAGGCATCAACTCAGGGTCTGAGTGTCCACTGCAAGGAAACATACCTGGAGCACAGCAGTTCTGTAGACTCCTTTCCTAGCAATAACATATGCATGATTAAAATAAACTATTCAGAAAAATATCATGGTGAAAATCTAGAATAGAATACAAATGTGCACAGATGATAATGGTCTAGATAATTTCCTTATAACTCCATTTGGTTTGGATTCTCAGGTTCAAATTTAAGTTGTGTTTATTTTTTTCCCTCTCACATACTTTATTAACATTGATGAAATCTGAGAGGATATGTCTTAAGCTACAAAAGATATGATTTTCTTAGTAGAACTGTCAGTTCCCTAGGAACCTCACAATAGATGAATAGCTGTTTGGATACAGAGTGAATAAATATTAACATCAAAATTTTAACTGCTTACATCGAAAGCCAAGGAAGTCTATAAAAGCAGTCTGGCTTGGGAAGCACTCACCTGGCTTTGTGTTGCTTGGGCTGAAATATTCTGTTTTCTAAGCTGCCTGGTTGTAAAATTCCGCCACACAGGAATGTTCCCAGAATATCATTACATTTCCTGTAACATTGTGGAGTCATCAAGTGTATTACATTTTAATTATATGAAGAAATGGATGTAAAACTCACACATTTTCAGCAAAATGTTGCTTTGTCCTTATAGGAATGCAAATATATTTTCCATACACTTTATTTTTATGAATATTTTGTATTACTCTCAAGACAAAAAAAATTCCATTTAGGAATAGTTTAATATGTACCTCTTAACATTAATACTCAGTGGTATTTATAATTTATTTTACTTAGTATAAAGAAAGCATGCTTCATCCTATGTCTATAAAGACCTTATTCATAATTGTCAGAAGCTGGTAACAATCTAGATGTCCCTCAACAGAAGAATGGATAAAGAAAATATTACAATTACACAATGGAGCATTACTCAGCTGTTAAAAAAAAATGACATCATGAAGTTTGCAAGTAAATGAATATTACTGGAAAAAAAGTCATCCAGTATGAGGTAATCCAGACATAGAAAGACAAACATGGTATTATTCAATTATGTGTGGATATTACCTGCTGTGTAATATTTTAAAATACACATACCCAGAGAGGCTAAGTGACAAGAAGGGCTCAAACAGGGGATAATTTTAACTTCCTAAGAGGAAGAGATAGAATAGATTTTATGAGTGAATTTCAGGCCGGTGAGAATGAGAACAGGAAAGATAAGTTACTTGTGGGTGGAGGGAAGGATAGAATATGGAGACAGACAATTGGAACTTAAGGCCATTTAGAAAAGTGCTGTTGAAACCTAGTATAATAGGCACTCCCAAGCTCTACAGTGTTAACTCTAATAAAGACTCCTATTAATGATATGGCACCTGACCTATCCAGACAAAACTAGTGGTGGGATTAGGACAACATTCCATCCATAAAACCTTTAACCTATAATCTATCCTGATTACAAGATCTGCTGGGGAAGCATGTAAATGGTGGGGAGTGGCCAAGCAAAGACTTCTCTAATTTCAGAACCCTCTACAAGAGAAAATCTATGACCTACCCTCCTAGATGACCAGAAACTAAAGGCTGTATTGCCAAGAGATCTGGGGTAGAAAAATAAATTAATATGAAATTTCTAATATTTCTCTGTACTCATTTATCACCGTCTATCCAAATAGTTATCAACAAGGCTTCTTCCGGGAGATGATAAGAGTGGAGACCCACAGCCAAACACTAGGCAGAGAGAAAGCCTAGAAAGGTGGGAGGTCTCACTCAGGTCCCTCTGTTTGCAGTTTTGGGAATACCGCAATAAGTTTTGTGATGAATTGTAGGAGCCAAACCGGTCAAGGGCACCAAAAAAATACTGTCCACAGAATCATTTAATCAGGGCTCACAGGGTGTCCCAGAGTCTGAAGTGATGACAGAGCCTGAATGGGTCTAAACCAGGTCTTCTGAATGACTGTTATGGTTGTTAGTTTGGTGCTTTGGGAAGATTCTTAACAATGGGAATTGGGGTGTCTTTCACTCATTCATCTGATCTTGGGACACTTGTGTTGTATGTCATTCCTATTACTCTGCTTTAAGCTCTGGGAAGATTATGCTACCAGTGTATTCTCCCCACACCAGGTTCTTTCTGATCTATGGGTTAAAGACGAAGACACACACACACACACACACACACACACACACACACACACAAACACACATAAAGCTCAATTTCAAGCTGCCTGATTGGCTCAATTGCTGGGCACTTATAGTCTTCTGTGGTTAATGTGCCCTTCGAAATACTCTTAGCTCAGCACCTCTTAATCCACCCTTAATTCAATGTCCAAATTACCTTCTTGTTCAACTACTCAAAATGACCTCAGCTTAGTTGCATCTCTTGTCTGGGGAAGAGGCCTATGGCTACTTCAGCCACAGATTCCACATGGCTGGTCATCTTTTCTCTCTCCAAAGCATGGTGAGAATCCCCTTCATCTTCCTACATATCTTAACCTGGGGACCCCTGGTATCTTTATTGATCAATCAAGAACCAATGGAGGAACAGGACATTAACATCAGAACTACTCCATACACATTTGTCCTTCTACTTGATTGCCTAGTTCAGCCTTGATATAAGGCTTTGTGCCTAGTCTTATTATACCTTGTTTTGTGGCGCTTGTTTAATATTATTGGATGCCTGCTCTTCTCTGAAGGGAAAGAGAGTAGGATTGACTCTGGAGAATGGAGGAATGCCACAGAGGACTGATGAGTGGAGGAAGGAGAAACTGTGGTCAGGATATATTTAAAACAAAACAACAACAACAACAAAAGAATGTTATTGATATCCTAGCAGATAAAACTTTTATGTACTTTAGTTGACAGGCATTCTCTCTGAACTCTCCTAGTCTGTGTTTGACTCCTTTGATACTGTAACCAGAAGAGACAGGTCATAGGTTTATCCACTAAAAATTACTGATTTTATTACAAGATTACAGAGTGCTAGATGAGAAATAATCTGCATATAATACACTCTTGATGGTGATACCCAAAATTACTATGACTAAGGGTTAGGACAAGAGAAAAAGCCTAATTTCACTAATTTATTCATTCAATTACTCACTTACCCACATACCTTTTCATATTCTTTTTTAGAAAATAACTCTTTATTTCAAGGATATTCATGTTTAGCACTTAAAATTTCCATTTGAATCTAATTTAAGAAATAGGTATCTGCCTTTAGACATTTTACCTGGACTAGAAATGGTCTGATGCTTTTCTACAGAAAGATCATTCGCACTACTTTCTTCCCTGAAATTATTATTGAAAAGTAGAAAATTATTCTCCAAAGTCCTCTTTCGTTAATCCCCAAGTTTCTTATTAAAGACCATGTTAAATGCCCTACTGCATACTAAAATTTCCATATCATTTCTTCTCCCAGAATCATGCTTCTGATTAACTTTATGAAAAGGCAATTTTTGGTCCAGCAGGATGGCTCATTGGCTAAACATATTGCTATTAATGTCAAAACATGAGTTCAATTCATGGGACCACATTGAAGGTAATTTACTTTTGTAATTTTTCTTCTCTCTCTTTCTTACATGCACAGACACATACATATACATACACATGGAGACACACACAGCACACATACACACTCACTTAGACATGTATATACCCATACAGACATGGCCTTCACACATGCACATATTTATACATACATGCACACAAGCATATATACACCACACATACACATGCACATGTGATCTTATTGTCTTTCTTTTTGAAGGTTCTCATCACACATAAAATTTACTAAATATATTTGTTTGGACTTTTTCTTGCTAATCTATTTTTTGCTATAAAAATAACGGTTTCAACCATAAATCTTGTTATAGGTACAGATAAATTAACACAATTTTTTTGTTGTTCACAGCACAAAGGAATAGCAGAAACATGCCTTCAGATAACATTGTTCCTGTTGAAATGAATAGGTCATCTAAAACAAAAATAGGTTACACAAGTATCTCGCTACAGCCTGCAATGACCCTTTGTATCTTTAATCAAAACGAAGTAAGTTTACTATCAAGTCCAACAAAAGTTACTAGTGTTCTGTTGGTTTTAATGCCTTTCTACTTCAGCATACTAGAATTTCTAAATAGTATCTGCTCAGACTAGTAGAAGACAGTTTTTAAGAACAAACCAATAGTTAATAGTTTAGACTTACATTAACTTAATAAAAGTAACTTTATGTCTCCTTGGAATTTAGTTTCCTTTCCTCTAATATGTACCTAAAATTGCCCTTTGAAAGAGTCCTTTGGGGGACAGATCACAATTGCAAATCAGACAAGTGAAGCAATTGATGATTAAGTGGCTTATAAGACAGTGTCAGAAGGGTAATTTTATGACACATTTGAAATTAATTCACACTTATTTTCAGTATCTTAGAGATGTTTCTGAATGCAAAACTTTATTTATTCAATCCATGCCCTCCTCAAAATATACCTATAGATAGAATGGCAACAGATTCTCACCATAAAGCATGGAGACTCATACATGCTTTGTCATGCCCTGTAGATAAAACACACACTTCTTATATGAACATGTGGACAGGATTCAATGTACCTTATTTTTTTCATGAGAGACTGAAACTTGGGCCAACTGTCAAGGAAGCCATGTGACTGCAGCTGACTTAGCAAATGAATTTGTGGAGCTGCCACAGTGGCAAATGGCACTAAGAAGCACGTGCATGTGCGCGCATGCGCGCGCGCGCACACACACACACACACACATGCATTCAAGTGGGATGGAAGAAGCACTGGGCAAGACACAGAATAATTGATAGCTTGCCTCTTGCTGGGTGCCATCTGGCGAATTCTACAAGGGGATAAAATGAATAGACGCAATGTATAAAGAGTTCACTAGTTTTATGAAATCAATCAATGTAATAGAATGTAAAAACGACGTGTCAAATTGCCCTCTCAGATTCCAGCCCTTTCCCTCTCCTGTCAAAAATATTTTTGGTAAGTAAAAGGAGGTCTTATGCCATATGTGTTTTAATATGATAATTTTTACAGCTTTTCCTTCTCCACTTGAAAAGGGAAAAAAATGTCTACTGTACTGACTGTTCCAAAATTCACTAGGGAAAATATTCAGAACAAATGAGCTTTCATTTTATAGTTGGCTATTTCATCCCCTGAGTTCAAGCTATAATTATAATTTACAGTAGAAAATTAATATTCTGTGTAATAATAAGTATGTATATTTTATATTTAGTGCCTGAAACATTGTTTTGTGCCTCTCAGTGGTATTCCTTAATCTGAGGCAAATATCTGAATAACTTGTATATTTGTTTAATTCTGCTTTAATTCAGAACCCTTGAAAAACTCTTTACCTTGTTTCCTTTGCTCTCATGGACTAAGCAGAAAGATTTCATGTCTAGACATAAATGTACTATTAAAAATTCCTAAGCCATTTGAAGCGTTAAATTAACACGAGAATTTGTTTTATGAAATGCCATCAAAGTATTTTATAAATTGAGTACCCTAGAGAGGCAAAATATATCGATGATAAGGTCCAGCCAGCATTTCACATGGAAATATGAATCATTACAGATGAAGGGAACATGGTGTCTACATTTCCATAGGAGTTTGCATACATTTTCACAGTAATAAGACTTTAAAATATTCTATGAAGTTTCTCTTGTAAGTCAAGTTGCAACAAGAATTAGAAATATACTACATTAGTCTGTGCAACAAATTTAAAAAAAAATGTGTGTGGATTAAAAAATATAAGATAAATAATATACTCATTAACTCATTTCTTGAATCTTTTATGTTACTATCAAATATTAGAATCAATAGAAAAGTCAAGGCAGCATTTTAACAGAAGAAAGGAGTTTATGTTAAAGATCAAATAAATGTTACCAAAGAAAACTTAGAACTTAGGAAACTAAATGCAGTAATTTATAGCAACCACTGATCTTTGCATAAAGCAAACTTCTATTTGCTAAGTAATTATTCTTAGACTGAAGACAATACTTAATGATTTTAGGGAACTTGTAATGGGATTTTTTTTTGTTGTTGTTGTTATTGTTGGTACTATTAATAGCTTCCTATTGTCTTCTTTGATTCTGAACCAAATCCAGGTAGATTTAATTTTCTATCTCCAAAGTTTACTAAAGAAATGGTAGGGACCCTTCCAGATATATTCTTCAAAGTGTTTGTAATGCATAGTTGAAGAATTCAGTTCCTCTTCCTCTGAAAGAAAAAAGAGGCCGAGAGCACCCCAGTTGATAAAGGACTTGAGTTCAGCTTCCTCCTCCCAGGTCAGGCTAGTAACTTGCACTCCAGGGATCTATTGTCATCTTCTGGAACTAGTTGGCTCAGCTTTGATGTATACAGAGACCTTCTTCCACTCCACCATTGCAGGTAAATAAAAATTAAACAAAATTCTAAAAGATACTCTGTACATATCTGAAGAGACAGGGATTTTGTTTGCTAAAAGCACAGTGGTGAAAACCAGAGTAGCTTTGAAAAGGAATTTCACATGTGAACATTGAATTTCAAAGCCCTTTGCTACCTGTGACATCACTGGGTCTTGAAGGACATATTTCCTCTTATTTAAATCACCATGCTGAAGCATGTTTAAAGTACATTTGTTCAAAGGTTCAAAGCAGCTAAATCTTTACATAAATCAGTCCCATCTACCTGTTAGTTCTTCTGGTTATTGGCTTTTTGCCCCGGAGGGACAGAATGGTGTGGCAGTTCTTGCCCCAAGGACAGGACCCTGGAGTTGTCCAGTCTTTAAGTATTGCCCAGGCTGGCATGGTTTGGGGCATTGAGGAGGAGCAGGTAGTGCCATGGTTCTTGCCCTTGGAATAGGGCTTGGTTTTAAGCCTCCATGAGAGTCCATGGCTGCTGTAGGTTTAAGGCTTGTTTGTGTAAGAATTTCACAATCCTGTGAGGAGTTAATGACTCCATGAGAATTAGAAACAGCACATTAGAAATTTAGAAACAAGAAATTAGGAGGCAAAGGAGTAGCTAATGTTTCTACAGTGGGACCTTCAGGACAGCCCTTTAGGCTATGTGAAAGAGCTCTAATTACATGAATTCAAAAATATACATTTTCATAACTATGCAAAATATAAGGATGCAATATGAATTATGAGGGGCTCCACACTCTAAAAGAACAAGAGCAGCTGCATTAATGGGCCACTTTGTCAGAAAGATATAAAGGCAGGTAGGTTCTTGAGTTCATGATCAGACAGGGACATAACCAGGTAGGCCTAGATGTGGTATAAGTGGTAATTTCAGAACAGTGCTATGAAGCTTGTTTAACATCTGTGTGTAACAGAGGCAGGCAGGTCTCTGAATTGTTTCTTGCAATGTTACAGTAATAGGTAGGCTTGCTATCTCCTAAGAATCAAAGGACTATGGTCACTAGAATCATGGGATGCTGATTCATATGAAAATCAATAGGGAACCTGGAATAAATAACTGACTGATATATAAATAAAAAACCACTCAGCTGTTTTTTGCCTTGGTGGGTTCTGTATTAGATGAACTAGCAGAGAGTGGTAACAGTTATTGAGAATTTTCTCTAAGGAGAGCTGAGCTGTCTGGAGATCTCTGGAGAAACTGGCCTTCAGGAACTTTTTCTTAACAACTTGGGTGAAAGATCCAATAATTTTTTATAGCAGCTTTACTGATTTTGGTCAGAAAACCCATGAGCTATACAGATAGCTTTTAGAATTTTTACTAGCAGGGAGAAAGGGCTGTCAGAAGCAAAGCACACACACACACACACACACACACACACAGAGAGAGAGAGAGAGAGAGAGAGAGAGAGAGAGAGAGAGAGAGAGAGAGAGAGAGAGGAGAGAGAGAGAGCAATCTAGAAAATATCTCAGCAAAACTTAGGCTGCCACTTTGGACCCATTATTTGACTTCATGTTTTTATTCCCACTGTCCCCAAAAACCCCTTCTTTCAGAAATCCTCTCTATGCTGAGGCTGGTCCTTGGCAGAGGTTAATACTTGTTGAGATATGACATGATGCTAAGCACTCTACTGAGCAAGGTATCACAACTAGAGCTTTAAGATGTAGACACTAATATATATATATATACATACATATTTGCATCATGAAGGGGCACATATTAAGGAAAAGGACACTTTTCTAAAAAATACTTATCAAGTACTGGTGAGAAGGGGATCTGAGCAGCCAGGGAGCAGAGAGATCTTTGCCGAGTGAGCACTGAAAGCACGCCCCTGCCCTGCCTGATCCAGGGACCAGGAACCCAGCATTGGGACCTCTGTTCCCACTTGGCGGCTTTGGGGCCCAGAACAGGGCTCGGCCTATCTGCCACCTGGACCAGCAGTTAGCAAAGATTAAGGCCTGGTGAGAAGGAGATCTAAGGAGGCAGCCAGCAGAGATATCTCTGCCAAGTGCGCACAGAAAGTGCACCACTGCCCTGCCTGATCCAGTGACCAGGAACCCAGCATTGGGACCTCTTTTCCCACTTGGCAGCTTTGGGGCACAGAACAGGGCACAGACTATCCCCCACATGGACCAGTGGAGATCCAGGAACCAGGTACAAGGGAAAGGCAAGAACATATTACTGACAACAAGATGGCAAGGGGAAAGTGAAAGAGCATATCCGAAGGAAACCAAGACAACCTGGCAACACCAGTACCCAGCTCTCCCATCACAGCAAACACTGGAATGCCAAACACTACAGAAAAAGAAGATGCAGACCTAAAATCATACCTCAAGATGATGATGGAGATCCTTAAACAAGAACGGGAGGAAAAGCAAAAAGAATCAGAAGCTTTAAAAAGGAAACAAGAAAAACACTCAAAGAACTCAAAGAACTAGTGGAAAACAGAACCAAAGAGATGAAGGAATAGAAGAAGGAATTTAAAATGGAAATTGATACAATAAAGAAAACACTAAAAAAGAAAACCCTAGAGGTTGAATACCTAAAAAATAAATCAGGAATCACAGAAGCAAGCATTTCCAACAGACTACAAGAGATGGAAGAGAGAATCTCGGGGGCAGAGGACAACATTGTAAACGTAGACAAAACAGCCAGAGAAGATGTAACAACCTAAAAGCTCCTAACCCAAAATGTCCAGGAGATCTAGGACACAATGAGAATACCAAACCTAAGGATAATAGGAATAGAAGAGGGAGAAGAATATCAACTAAGAGGCACAGTAAATATCTTCAACAAAATTGTACAAGAAAACTTCCCTACCCTTAAGAATGAGATGACCACGAGCATAAAAGAAGCCTTCAGAACTCCAAATAGGTTGGACCAGAAAATAAATTCCTCTCGACACATAATAGTCAAAACACCAAGTGCTCAAAGCAAAGAAAGAATACTAAAAGTAGTAAGGTAAAAGGTCAGGTAACATATAGAGGCAGACCAAGCAGAATCACTCCTGATTACCCAACAGAGATTATAAAAGCTAGAAGAGCCTGGACATACATCATGCTGACCCTAAGAGAGCACAAGTGCCAGCCCAAGCTGCTATACCCAGCAAAACTATCAATCACCATAGATGGAGAGATGAAGATATTTCAAGACAAATCTAAACTTACACAATATCTGTCCACAAACCCAGCACTACAATGAATTATAGGTGGAAAACCCAATACAATGAGGGTAACTACATCCTAGTAAAAACAGGAAAACTCCTGAGCAAGAAAACCAAAAGAAGAAAGTGACATAGACACAACTCAACCTACAAAAGCAATAATAGCAGGAAACAGAAATTATTATTCCTTGATATTCATTTACATAAATGGAGTCAACTCCCCAATAAAGAGACATAGGCTATCAGACTGGATAAATAAACAAAATCCAGTATTTTGCTGCATACAGGAAACTCATCTCAGAGACAAAGACTGACACTATCTCAGACTAAAAGGTTTGAAAAAAAAACTTCCAAGCAAATAGCCCTAAGAAGCAAGCTGGAGTGGCTATTCTAATATTGAATAAAGTAAATTTCCAAACAAAGGTTATCAAAAAATATAAGGAAGGACATTTTTTACTGAATGAAAATAGACCCTTTCTTATCTCCTTGTACAAAGATCAAGTATAAGCAGATCAAGATCTCCACATTAAACCAGATACACTGAAACTGTTAGATGAGAAAGTAGGGAAAACCTTAGAACACATAGGCACAGGAGAAAATTTTCTGAACAAAACACCAATGGCTCAAGATCAAAGGTCAAAGATTAACAAATGGGACTTAATGAGATTGCAAAGTTTCTGTAAGACTAAGGACATTGTAAAGAAAACAAAACGGCAGCCAACAGAATGGGAAAAGATCTTTACCAACTCCACATCAGATAGAGGTCTAATATCCAAGGTATACAAAGAACTCAAAAAACTAGACACCAGAGAATCAAACAACCCCATTGAAAACGGGTACAGAGCTAAACAAAATGTTCTCAATTGAGCAATATCGAATGGCTGAGAAATATCTAAGGAAGTGCTGGACATCCTTAGCCATCAGGGAAATGCAAATCAAAACAACCCTGAGATTCCACTTCATACCAGTAAGATTGGCCAAGATCTAAAACTCAGATGACAGCAGTTGCTGGCAAGGTTGTGGAGCAAGAGGAACACTTCTCCACTGTTGGTGGGGTTGTAAACTGATAAAACCACTCTGGAAATCAGTCTGGCAATTCCTCAGAAAGTTGGACATAGTGCTACCTGAAGATCCAGCTATTCCACTTCTGGGCATATACCCCAGGGACACTTTAATATACAACAAAGATACATGCACCACAATGTTTATAGCAGCTCTATTTATAATAGCCAGAAGATGGAAAGAACCCAGATGTCCTTCAGTAGATGAATGGATACAAAAATTGTGGTACATTTACACAATGGAGTACTACTCAGCCATCAGAAACAATGGCTTAACCAAATTCTTAAGAAAATGGCTGCATCTAGAGAATATCATCCTGAATGAGATAACCCAGTCACAAATGAACAGATATTATATGCAGTCAGTGATAGTGGGATGCTTACCCCAGAGGCTCGGACTGCCCCAGAAACAACTCACAGACTGTGTGAAGTTCAAGAAAAAACAAAACAAAACAACAACAACAAAGAAAAACCTGTCATGCTCAATCCTTACACACCAAGAAAACGTTGACTAATTCCAAGTTACAACCTGTTTTACATGTACTTTTTGCCCATTGTAACTAATAAGAACTTAACACAGAGTATCAAACCTTTAAGAAAAAGAAAAAAAAAAAAGCCAAGCACTGACACAATTGTATTTGTATACATTTATGCAAAAATCTTTAAAAATTTATTTCTTTTATCTTTGTTTTTTAAAATAAAGTTTAAAAAATACTTATCTAAAGGAGGTTTCACTACATACATATGAAATGTGAATTTATGTGTTCCACAACAATTCTTTCATGGAACATGTGAACACAAACATAAGTAAATTTTTATCTTGTGATTGAGAAATAAAATTACAACATAGAAGAACTGAAACATAACACCAACTGTGTGGGGGGCTCTGTGCATCTCTGTGGAGACATGACTGCTTCTCTGAGGATCCCAGTCATGGCCTTCAGGCCAAGTGCCAGACCTTTGCTCTAAGACCAGTCAAATACATGATTTTTCCCCCAATATTTAATTACATACAAATTAGTTAATGAAATCTTCAAAGCAATTTAGAAAATTATAGAAAATTCAAAGTAACAGCATTTTAATTTTTTTCTTTTACAAATTTATTTAAAAAAAAAGACAAATTTACAGATTTTGGCATAACACTATATGAATATATTTTGTCAGTACTTAATTCTTTTAGAAGTTTGATAGTACGCATTGAAATCTTACTAGTTACAATAAGCATAAAGTACATGTAAAACAGAACATAACATAGAAACAATCAGTGTTTTCTTTATGTGTATATATTAAACATAATGATTTTCGAATACCAAAAATTGCCACAAGGCTATATTCTTACTCTTGGATTATTAATGATTTAAGGTCCAGGTATGCCACACTCTGAGAGGGTGCTATACACTTACTTTTTTTCCTAAGAAGGACTGAGGCTTTCACTTTTTGGCCTCTGTTTTCTTGAGCTCAATATGGCCTGCGAATTGTTTCTGGGGTGTTCAGAGCTTTTTGAGTCTAGTATCCAATTATCAGTAACTGCATGTTATGTCTGTTCTTTGGTGACTGGGTTACCTCACTCAGGATTTTTTTTCTAGATGCATCTATTTTCCTAGGAATTTCATTAAGTAATTGCTTGTAATAGTTGAGTAGTATTCCATTGTGTAAATATACCACAATTTTTGTATCTATTCATCTATTGAAGTACATCTGGGTACTTTCTAGCTTCTGGCTATTATAAATAGAGCTGCTATGAACATTTTGGTGCATGTGTCTTTATTGTATGTTGGAGAATCTCTGGGGTATATGCCCAGAAATGGAATAATTAGGTCTACAGGTTGAAGTATGTCCAATATTCTAAGGAACCTTTAGACTGATATCCAGAGTGGTTGTACCAATTTACAACTCCACAAACATGAAGGAGTGTACCTCTTTCTCTGCATCCTTGTCAGCATCTGCAGTCATTTTAGTTTTTCATCTTAGCCATTCTGACTAGTGTGAGGTGGAATCTCAGGGTTTTGTAGATTTGCATTTTCCTGATGACTGGAGATTACTAGCATTTCCTTAGATGCTTCTCATTCGTTTAATATTCCTCAGTTGAGAAATGTTTGTTTAGCTCTATACCACAGTTTTTCATCAGATTGTTTGATTCTCTCGTGTCTAACTTCTTGAGTTCTTTGTATACACTGGATATTAGACCTCTATCAGATGAGGAGTTGGTAAAGATCTTTTCCCAATCTGTTGGCTGCCGTTTTGTATTCTTGACAGTGTCTTTAGCCTTACAGAAACTTTGCAATCTCACTAAATCCCATTTCTCCATCCTTGGTCTTAGAGTACAAGCCATTGGATTTCTGTTGAGAAAAATTTCCCCAGAGCATATGTATTCTAAGGTGTTTTCTGCTTTCTCATCTTATAGTTTCAGTGTACCTGATTTAATGTGGTGACCTTTGATCCACTTGCACTTGAACTTTGTACAAGGAGATAAGAAAGGGTCTATTTTCATTCTTCTGCATGCTGAGTGCCAGTTCAGCCAACACAATTTGTTGAAGATTGAATGTTTCAGCTCCTTTGTCAACAATCAAGTGACATTATGTGTGAGGGTTCATTTCTGAAACTTCTATTCTGTTCCATTGATCAACCTTCCCATCTCTGTACCAGTACTATGCAGATTTTAATACAATTGACTTGTAATATAGCTTGAGGTCAGGTATAGTGATTCCCAAAGATGTTTACTTGTTGAAGATGGATTTTGATATTCTAGGTTTTTTGTTTTTCCAGATGAATTTGCAAGTCACTTCTTCCAACTCTATGAGAAATTGTGTTGGAATTTTAATAAGGATTGTATTGAATCTGTAGATTGCTTTTAGTAAGATGGCCATTTTTACAATGTTGATCCTTCCAATCCATGAGCATGGGAGATTTTTCCATCTATCGATATCTTCTTTAACTTCCTTCTACGGAATTTGAAGTCCTTGTCATACAGGTCCTTCACTGGCTTAGTTAGAGTCAAACCAAGGTATAGCATATTGTTTGTGAATATTGTGAAGTGTATCTTTTCCATAATTTCTTTCTCAGCATGTTTGTCCTTTGAGTAGAGGAAGGCTACTCATTTGTTTGAGTTAATTTTATATCCAACCACTTTATTGAACATGTTTATCAGCTGTAAAATTCTCTGGTGAAAATTTAAAGGTCACTTAATTATACTATCATGTGGTTTACACATAGTGATATTTTTACTTCTTCCTTTCCAATTTGTATCTATTTGGTTACTTTTGCTGTCTATTTGTTCCTCCCAGGGTTTCCAATACTATGTTGAATAGGTAGGGCAAGAGTGGGCAGCCTCGTTTACTCCCTGATTATAGTGGGATTGCTTCAAGTTTCTTAGCATTAGGTTTGATGTTGGTTATTGGTTTGCTGTATATTGCTTTTACTATGTTTAGGTATGGCCTTGGATTCCTGTGCTCTCCAAAACTTTTAACATGAAGGGGTGCTGAATTTTGTCCAATGCTTTCTTAGCATCTAGTGTGATGACCATGTAGTTTTTTTCTTGGTGTTTGTTTATATGGTAGATTACCTTAATGGATTTCCGTATATTAAACCATACATGCATCCTAGAGATGAAGCCTACTTGATCATGGTGAATGATTGTTTTAATGTGTTCTTGTATTCTATTTGTAAGAATTTTGTTGAGAATTTTTGCATCAGTATTTATAAGGGAGATTGTTCAGAAGTTCTCTTTTCTTGTAGGGACTTTGAGTGATTTAGGAATAAGGGATATTATGGCTTCAAAAAATGAGTTGGGTAATGCCCCATCTGACTTCATTTTGTGGAATAGTTTGGAGAGTATTGGTATTAGGTCGTCAATAAATGTCTGATAGAATTCTGTACTGAACCCTGGGTGTTTTTTTTTTTTTTTTTTTTTTTGGTTGGGAGGCTTTTCATGACTGCTTCTATTTCTTTAGGTGTTATGGGATTATTTAGGTGGTTTCCTGGTTCTGGTTTAACTTTGGTGTCTGGTATCTGTCTAGGAATTCATCCATGTCCTCCAGATTGTCCTGTTTTGTTCAGTATAGGCTTTTGTAGTAGGATCTGATGGTTTCTTGACTTTCCTCCGTTTCAATTGTTATGTCTCTACTTTCTTTTCTGACTATGTTAATTTGGAAACTCTCTCTTTACCCTCTAGTTAGTCTGGCTATGGGTTTATCAATCTTGTTATTCTTTTTTCAAAGAACCAACTCTTGGTTTTGTTGATTCTTTGTGTTGTTCTTTTTATTTCTTCTTGGTTGATCTGCACTGAGTTTGATTATTTTCTGCCATCTACTTCTCTTGGGTATATCTGTGTTTTTTTTCTAGAGCTTTCAACTGTGTTGTCAAGTTGATAGTGTATGCTCTCTCCAGTGTCTTTTTGGAGGCACTCAGAGCTATGAGTTTTCCTCTTAGTACTGCTTTCATTGCATCCCATAGGTTTGGTTATATTGTGCTCTCATTTTCATTAAATTCTAGAAAATCCTTAATTTCTTTAATTCTTCTTTGACCATGCTATTGTTGAGTAGAGGATTGTTCAGCTTCTATGTTTATATGGGCTTTTTGATGTCTTTGTTGTTATTAAAGACCATCATTAATCCATGGTGTTCTGATAGGATTCATGGGAGTATATCATTATTCTAATATATATTGAGGCTTGTTTTGTGACAGACTATATGGTCAGTTTTGGAGAAGGTGCCATGAGGTACTGAGAAGAAGGTGTATTCTTTTGTCTTAGGGTGAAATGTTTTGTAGATGTCTATTTATTCCAATTTGTTCATAACTGCTGCTAGTTTCACTGTGTACTTGTTCAGTTTCTGCTTCCATGATTTGTCCATTGATGAGAGTGAGGTGTTGAAGTTTCCCACTATTATTGTATGTAGTGCAATGTATGTTTTGAGTTTAGTAGCGTTTCTTTTGTGAATATGGGTACTTTTGTATTTGGAGCATATATGGTAAGTAATGAGAATTAATCCTGATAGATTTTCCCTGTAATGAGTTAAAAGTGTCTTTCCTTATCTTTTTTGGAAACTTTCAGTTGAAAATCCAATTTATTTGATATTAGAATGGTTACTCCAGCTTGTTTCTTGGGGCCATTTTCTTGAAAGTTTTTTTTTTCCCCAGCCTTTTACTCTGAGATAGTTTCTGTCTTTGTCTCTGACATTAGTTTCCTGTATGCAAAGAAATGCTGGATTCTGTTTATGTATCCAGTATGATAGTCTATGTCTCTTTATTGGAGAATTGAGTTCATTTGTGTTAACAGACATTATGTAATTGTGGTTGGTGTTTTCTGCTTTTTTTGCTTTTAGATGTACAATTATGTCTGTGTGTCTTTCTTCTTTCAGTTTTCTTGCTTAGTTATTTTCTCATTTTTTTCTAGGATGTACCTTCCCTCCTTGTGTTGGGTTTTCCATCTATTATTCTTTGTACAGCTGTATTTGTGGCCAGATACTGTGTAAATTTAGTTTTTTCCTGACATATCTTGGTGTCTCCATGTATGATGACTGAGAGTTTTGCTGGTTATACCATCCTAGGCTGACACTTGTGTTCTCCAACGGTCTGTATGATGTCAGTCTAGGATGTTCTAGCTTTCATAGTCTCTGTTGAGACATCAGGTGTAATTCTAATTGGTCTGCCTTTATATGTTACAAGATCCTTTTCCCCTACTGCTTTTAGTATTCTTTATTTGTTTTGAACACTTCACATTTTGAATATTATGTGTTGAGAATTATTTCTTTTCTGGTCCAATCTATTTGTAGTTCTGTAGGCTTCTTTTATGCTCATGGCACCTCATTCTTAAGGGGAGGGAAGTTTTCTTCTCCAATTTTCTGTGCCTCTTAGTTGATATTCTTTACCCTTTTCTACTCCTATTAACCTTACGTTTGGTCTTCTCATTGTGTTCTGGATCTCTTAGATATTTTAGGTTAGGAGATTTTGCATCTTCTCTGAATGTTTTGTCTGTTTACAATGTTGTCTTCAGCCCCTGATACTCTCTCTTCCATCCCTTGAAGTCTGTTGGAAATACTTGCATTTGTGACTCCTGACTTCTTTTTTAGATTTTTTCATCTTCAGAGTTGTCTCTATTTATGTTTTCCTTATTGTTTCTATGTCCATTTCCAATTCTTTCATCTTTTTGGTAGTGTTTTCCTGTAGTTCTTTAAGTTCTTTGAGTGATTTTCATGTTTAAATCTTCTATTTTTTATGGTTGTCCTCCTGTACTTTGTTTAAGGGAGTTTTTCACACTCTTCTTGAAGTTCTCCATCATCATCTTGAGGTATGATTTCAGGTCTGAGTCTTTTTTTCTGGAGTGTTTGGCAATCCACTGCTTGCTGAGGTGGGAGATTTGGGTTCTGATGTTGCCAGGTTTTCTTGGTTTCCACTGCTTAAGGTCTTTTGTTTACTTCTTGTCATCTTCTGTGGTTATATGTGGTCTTATTGTCAGTGACTGGCAACTGTCTCTCCAGTGAATCTGAGGATCTGTGGGTTCAGGAAGAAAATTGCTTCTGAGGGTTTGGATTTTTGTGGACAAGCAGTGACTTCTGGTGGCAGGTACTCAGTTGTCTTTGTGGGCTCATGTGGGGTGTTCTTTTGAGGCTCTCTGGTGGCTTGGCCCTTTGCCTTCTGGTCCAGAGTACTAGTGGAAGAGATATTGTTCTTTATCTAGGCCAAAATGGACCCTTTTCCAGTGAGTATACCGCTCTCAGCTCACTAAGAACTCACTGTGTGCCCTCCTTGGGCGTTTGTGTCAGTTTCACCTCTGGTCCAGTTGTAAAAGTTCCTGTGGAGTTGATATTCTAGACAAATCAGGCTTCTCTCTGACACAGTCTTGGACACTACCTCCAAGCACTCTCTGTACTCTGGGTACTCACTACACAACCTCACTAGGTCTGTACACCAGGTTACCTGCTGGTTTAGGTGGAAGCTCAAATACATGTTTTAGGAGCAAATATTAGACTATAAGACTGGCAATGAATCCGTCTCCAGAACAGCAATAAATACATAAGGAGACTAGTAGAGCTTAGATGATACCTGACCAGAATCCTGGGGTGTATTATTTTCTAGGTAGTATGGTACTGGAATAAAAATGTGTTATGGACTGATAATTAATTCATTTGTTTTAAATCACACAACCTTTGGTAGATTCGAGAAGAGGGGTACTTTCTGTGTTCATATTTTATTCTTTGTACTACATGTGATGCGAGTGTACAGGAAGACACACACATACCTTTAATCACCCTTGTTATAGCCCATTTAGGGGCATTTACAATTAGCATTAGCATTTTACGTGGTATGGCTGACATCTCACTGGTTTTGCTACTAAACATTTGGCTAGTTTCACAAAATCAAGATTCTGCAAGGATTGTGAGGATGTGTTCAGAAGAGACAATGATGGGGAGACAAATTAGGGCATTGTTAAGTTCAAGTATATTTTAAAAAAGAAATGTCATGGGCATGGGGATACAGTCAGATTTATGTCACTCCTTAACCAGCCAGATTATGAGCATGGTAGGAAAGGATGCTCTAAAACATATGATGCTTTTGTCACTTGTTTTCTACTGTGACATATGTCTTTCCACATTCTCCAGTGAGGACTACTTCTCCATCATATCCGTGCCTAACATAAAACCATTCTGTGTTCTTGAAAACCAAGCAAAATCATAAAAAATAATGATAATGATGATAACGATAAGAGGAGGAGGAAAAGGAAGGAACAATGGTCAATTTTTTTCTTTCTAAAGAAACATTTTTCACCAAAAATAAAAGTGATAATTCTGGGATTCTTGGATCCTAATTCTTATAGCAAGTGTGTTTCCTTCTTCCTTCTGTAATAACTCACAATAATAAGCACAAAAGGCTTTATTTTCATTATCAAGGAACAGTTAGTCACATTTAAATTCTTAATATTCAGTTGTGCACAGATTGGTTTGGTTACCAATTAGTTAGATGAAGTTCTTACTCTATTCTCTTTCAGATCATGAGGACTTCAGTGAAGCTTTTCAGTTCAGTTATGTCCATTAGTATGTTCACAGGTTTAGTGGCTAGACTGATAGACATGGGAGCTGATGGTACCAATTACTTCAATCTCCTGAAGGATATCTCTTCTCATACTAGAGTTTAGTGTAGTATTTACAAAATACATTTGGAGCTTACATTGAAACACCAGGGGACAGTTTAGGAAGGTATGTCCCAGATGGATTTCCAAAAGAACTAAACAGAAATGTTCTATAGGCTGAAGAGAAGGGTGGTAATATTTCTGCACAAGTCTTGATAGAATTTTATGCAATTATGGATTTTGTTATTACCACTGATGACAGAACTTGGCTCAAATAACAGTGTGCATAGCAACCATCTTTCTATTTCTTTTGTAAAAGACAAACAATGCTTGTATTGGTCATAGTTTGTGTAAATTAAAAGCATTTGTTCTATCATTGGTCTCCTGGTCCAAATAGGAAAATGTTACCTTACTTGTTTAATTATAAAGGAGTAGGTGAAATTACCCAGAATTCACAGAGGTTCTCACATAAATCATGGTATAATTTATTTTAAATAAATTTAAATAATGAAGAACAATGATTAAAAATTTTATCATTAAAATTTTTAAAAATGATTTTTAAAATCATGATTTTTAAAAATGATTTTTAAAAATAATTTTAAAATGATTAAAAAAATTTATTTTTATTTATGAAAAGTATTAGTCTTGGTCTCTTCTAAGGCATGTGACCACAGTAACCCTTTACCAAAAAGTAAAAATAAGCTAAAATATTATTGAAAAAAATATGAAATAGAATAATGATTTTCATTTAATTATTTAAATATTTAATGTTATTAATATTTAATAATTTTTAAATATTATTTACATTTTCATCTATGTAAAATTTTCAGTATGAAATTGTAGCTTATATATAACATAGGTATACATAATATCCATTTATAACAATATAGTCTCTGAGAGGTTAATGTACAAATAAAAATGTATAGACATAAAGTTAGAAATTGATGTGGATATAGAGATTATATATAGATAAATGCTCTAGTGACTAATGTCCTCGGCTGTTCAGAAAGACATCCTAGAATACTTCTTACTGAAATTTTTAGAAAGTCAATTTTTTTCTGCATGGAATAATATTGATTATTGAAATAGATCACTGCATTGAAGCCATGTTTTGTGTAAGTCCCATGACGGAACCTAGGAGAACCAATAATATGCTTAATTAAGATCTGTAATAGGGTCATGTTATCCAAATATATTTGTAAACTCACACACACACACACACACACACACATTTGTTCAGTCTTTGTTACACAAAACTGGTTAAGATAAAAGTCTCTATAATGTCCACATTCAAAGTAAAATGAAAATAATATCTATGGGGGAGGGGTTTCGCTTACGTCCTGGACTATATGTACAATAAAATCTAAGAAATGTTGCTTCAATCTTTCTGTGTGCCATGAGGGAAGACAGAGCAAATGAGGAGAACCTGAAGTCTGTGATTTAATGGTACTAAACAGTACCTACACAGCTCTAAAGGTTTTTTTTTTTTTTTTTCAAAACATAAACTTAATGTCTGTCTTTGTTATCTGTTATTTTTCAGATGTATTAATCTATCTAAATATATTAATAATTTCTTCCCTTATTCTTAAATGGTTCTCAATTATCACAATACTGGTCTTTTAATAAGGATTTTGTTATTTCTTTGAAAATGTCATATATATGTTTTGATTATATTTACCTTCTTCACCCAATTCCTTTCAGATACACATACCATTTTATACTTAGCTATATGTCCTCATTTGTAACAAATTAAGTTTAATGTATATTTCCCATATACTATATTTATTATAAAAGCCTTTTATTCTTTGTTATATTTTTGCACCATAGAATAGAAACAGTACTAGATGTTTTTATCAACTTTCTTTGCATCACTTACAAATTTTTAAAGTGGTAAAAAAATAAATTGGTCAAATTTTTGACTAAAGCCACTTAAATTAGTTGAGTTTGAAATGACTTACACAGGAATTAATTTTGATGGGTATTAGCAAAATATATTCAATCTAAACTTTAAGAAATTGATAGTTTCACATATTCACCATTTCTGTCCTGTAATTTCAGCCAACAAATGGATTAAACACAACTGTACATGTTTGAAAATGTATGATTTATGTGGATGGAAGAATTGTTTTTCTGTGTAAGTGCAATAACTCAGAATTATGATCTACCATTGAGCAAAATGCAGATATCACTGTATGGAAGGAATATGAGAGATATTTATAAAGTAAAAAATGTACTTTATTCTGTAACAGGTCTCTAGAAACTTATTCTCAAACCATTAATGAAGAAAAGAAAAGGTTGTATCTTTGGGGGAGAAGAACATTGGTTAAAAAGGAATTAGTAGACTGGAAGGAGGAAACTAGACGACAGTTGGATGAATAAATACAAAATATTTTATATACATATAAAAATCATGATAGAATATTTTTTAAAAATAAATGGAAAAAGTTATACAGTCATGTGGGGAAGGAAATGTATCATTTATCGAGCCATACCTGTATGACCCTATTAGTTCAGCCTAAGTCCTATGACACATGTCTTCTTTTCACAGACGTTTTAATTCCCAACTAAAATACTTCTGGTAAGCAAGCAGTAGAGCTATTGGTGTTGTCATAGTTTTCAGTCATTTAATCATTTATATATCCATTTACTTCTCTTGGTTCTGTCGAATTCCGTGTTTTGACAATGTTGGGGTAGCCTTGTAAGCCACTACAGCGTACAGATTTGCAAACGAATCTCACTAGACACCAGTGAAACTCGGGCACTTTGTTGTGCAGGCAAAGTAAGATGGCAGGTTTTGCTGTAATTTAAGTAAAACCCAGAGGCAGAGCTGCTTGGAGGCAGCTTGAAGTGTCTGGCATTCAGCATCCAAGAGAATTTTTGACACTGTTCCTCTTTAGACCATATCTACTTCCCTGAGTTTCCTCAGTCAACATTAAAATTTTAATTCTTCTTTCCGAGTAATTCACTGAGACAGCACAGGTATTTCTTCTGCTCCCCTCTCTCCAGCATTTTGCAAAATGTTCATTCAAATCAAGAACCTTAAATTCATAAAGTGAATAGTCTACATTTTGCTGACAGTTCTTTTTTTCTGAATATAATATGATATTGTCAATTCAAAATCTGAAAGTACTATTTTATCCAATGCTTCTATGGATAACTGAGCTTGGGGGAATATTGCTGAGTCCTAAGAGGAGCTTTTGTTTCTGCATATGATTCTTAACTTTGATTTTAATGCAAGGCTTCTGAGACTGGATATTATATATCTACCTGAAAGATGGATTAAGAAGAATTTGCAGATTGTAATCCACATATAAGAAGATCAGTATGCCTCACATTGGCTTTATGGGAGTAATATATTCCATCCACGTTGAGTAATATGAAAAGTCCAAAAGGAATGACTGTCTGCATACTTGTTTGTGTGTTATGTCAGAGTGATAGGCTTACATCTAAGACTTGGTATAAGTCATCTTTCTCATGCCTATATTCTCTATATCGACTGCTGGCACAGCATCTTGAGACACACCATTCACATACACATTCAGAAAGTGATGTTAGTCAGGTCATTTGCATGTGAGGGTCTCGTCTAGTGGTACAAGATCAAAGTAGAGCCCCAGCCATCATCTTGATTCCCTCAGCTCTTATGTGTCTGCCACCTCCAGTAACCATGTTTGTATCAGAACTCAGAGACCAATGACAATGGTGTTTTACTGCAGATGTTTAAGGGTCTATTCCAATCTGAAGGAAAATTTCATTTGAAATCCCAGAGTACCTCCTTTGATACCCGATAATATGTTTTCAAGCTCTGGGACTTAGCTTATGCTAACCTTTCTTTACGAGGCCAGTTTCCAGAAGCTACTTGCTTCTGCATTACCTATTCCTGAGGCTATTTCCTCTCAGCTGCTTTTATTTAACCTCCTTGCACCTTACCCAGGTTTCCATACACCCCAGGATCAGTTAATCATTTCAACATGTAGAATCTCAGGCATCTTCAGTTGTTTCTGTGTTTTTCTTGTAAGATAGTAAGAATGTGTGAGGAGCCAGAGGCCCCCAGGGTTTTTTTTTTTTTGTTGTTTCTTAGTGGTGGTGAGATCTCTTGTGCTACCATTTCATCTGAAAGGACAATATATAAGTACATGTTCTGGCAAAAATATTTCAGATACACACATAAAAAACATTTATATTCATTAAGAAAAAATGTGGGACTTCTTGCTGACTTCTAAATATGGATAGTCAACCTGAATTTTTATTGAGATTATAAAATAATTGTATCATTTCCCTTTTCTTGACTTTCTTCAAACCACTGATATTCTTTCTTGTTCTCTGTCAAATTTATGGCCTCATTTTTTAATTAATTTCATGTTGACTAATATAGATGTTGAACACAGAGTTTAGCAACAATGTAATAAATTGATGGCAACAGATGAAGAAAGGCTGACATGTTATCTTTTTAATGTTGGATAATTCTCGGTATTTACATTTCAGATGTTATTCCCTCTTCATCAATCCCATCTCCTCTCCAGCTCCTACTGCCCCTATGTAGGAGCTCCTTCTCCCAATCTCCCTCTCCCACCTCAGCACCTTGGCGTTCCACTACACTGAGAAATAGAGCCTTTGCTGGACTAAAGTTCTCTCCTCTCACTGATGCCAGAAAATGATATCTTCTGCTGCATATGAACCTGGAGCCATGCATCTCTCAATGTAAACTCATTGATTGGTATTTTACTCCCTGGGAGCTGTGATGACTTTGGATAGTTGATAATTTTGTTCTTCCCATGGGGTTGCAAATCATTTCAGCTCCATTAGTCCTTTCTCTAGCTCCTTCATTGAGGTCCTTGTGTTCATTCCTAGGTTAGCTGCAAGCCTCCTCTTTTGTATCAGTATGGCTCTGGCAGAGCCTCAGAAGAAGCATCTGTATCAGATTCCTGAGAGTAAGCACAACTTGGCATCAGCAGTAGTATGTGGGCTTAGTGGCTGCACATGGGGTGGATCCCCGGGTGAAGCAGTCTCTGAATGGTCTTTTCTCCAGTCCCCACTCTTCTATTTGTCCCATTTTTCCTTTCATGTATGTTTTGTTCTCCATTCTAGGAAGAACTGAAGTATCTACCTTCTGGCCTTCCTTGTCTTTGAGCTTGGTCTTTTATGTGGACTATGCCACAGTTGTGTAAGAGAAAAGGAGTACGGATCAAGAAGCTTATTTAGCATCACACTACAGAGAGATGAGAACTAATTGCAAGCCCCATGCCCAGCAGTAGATGACCAACAGAGAATAAACGTAATTATAGTGTTGGAGGTAGAATTGTATGGTAATGAGCTGTCTGAGCTATTAAAAAAACTTTATAGTTTTTGACTATATATTATGATTTCTAATTTTGTGTTTTGATGAGAGTTCAATGAGAATGAATGTGCTTCTATCTGTCTGTCTGTTTATCTGTCTATCTGTATGTTTCTCTCTCTCTCTCTCTCTCTGAACGTGTGTGTGTGTGTGTGTGTGTGTGTGTGTGTGCCCTTTTACTTTGATTCTTTTGTTCTGTTTTCTTTGCCCTATCCTGGTTTTCTTAATTTATATGTTTATTTTTCTGTTTCTTTGCTTGCTTTCTTTCTATGAAGAAGGAGAGGATGGCAGGGGGTAGGGAAGAAATGGAGAAAAGGGGGCAGGGGACAGTGGAAGAGAGTAAGGAAGAAGGGAGGCTGGGAGGGAGGAAGAGGGAGGGAGAAAGGGGGTGGGAGGGAAGGAGGGAGAGGGAGAGAGAGAAAGAGAGAGAGAGAAAGAGATAGATAGATAGATAGAGAGAGAGAGAGAGAGAGAGAGAGAGAGAGAGAGAGAGAATGGGTTTTAGGTGAATAGTGAACTAATTATTGATAAACCAGTCGTTTAAAAATAAATAGAAAATGAATGCAAGCCAGTGGAAAATTAATACCTATGTAGGTAGCTCCCCTGGGGCTGAGGAAGCAATGTTACTTCAAAAAAGAAGTAGAGCTCATGTCAAGTGCAACCACTGACTGAGATTCACAATGGTTAGAGTATTTATTTATCCACTGTCTCCCACTTCCCATTACTCACTGTAAGACAATAGTCTCACAAGTGTTTGTGAACCATATTGTGCCCTGAAAAATTCAGTTGTTCCTCATGCCAACAACATTTTCTTAGAGTGATTAAGTTTGCAGGCAACAAATAGGAGGATCCTCTGAGTAGGAGTGAGGAACAGTATAAGACAGAATCTCACATATCCTAGACAGGCCTCAAACACTGCAAATTATACCAGGCAAAATTTTGAACTTTAGGTCTTTTTGTCTCTCCCTCTCAAGTTTTGTAATTAATAGGTATTTGCCACCACATGCTGCAAAATACTGTATCATATGAACATTTTCCTATGACTATGTCTGATAGGCTGAGTCTGCTATTCCCCAATACCTGTCCTACTGATCCCATAGCTTCCACTCCCAATCCCATTGGTGCCCTCCTATGTGCTTCTCTATTTTTGATTTTTATATGTATATGCTGTTTGAGAGTTTGGTACAATTTTTTTTAATTTTATTCATGCCTTCTCCAATTTATCTCCAGATCAAACCTCCCCATGACCTATCCACCAAACTTCAATAATTTAAATCCACAGTAAGAAAAAAAGGAGAGAAGATAGTAATTCCATTATTTCTGACTTCTTATGGAACATTCAAATATATTAAACTAATTTAAAGTAGTAATTTATAATGTGAGTAGATGAAACATTTAGTCAAGATACATATATTGTCAGATAATTTAAATGTTGAAGTTATTCATTCTGTTTATTGGACATCTAATACACACCATAGAAAAAAATATCCAATTAGGTAGGAAATTTAAGGATAAGCCAAATCAAAAAGTAGAAGCCACAATCAAAAAAACAAAACAGAACAAAACAAAAAACAGAAAATGTTTAAGTAAAGATTTTTAAGAAACTAAAAACAAGAATAGTCATTTACAGAGAAGAAGAAACGTTTTAAAAAGTTATGTTTTCTATTAGTAGCCACAACATTTATAAAGAATTCTGTACTAACAGAAGTTCAAAATACCACAAGGTTTTGGAAGAGCCTTAAACAATAGTTACTATAAATAGCATTGCACTTTCAATTATTGATAGAAAATAAAAGTTTTGATAAGAAATTCTTGATCAGAGCTGGAGACTCAGAACTTGAGAGCAGTCGGTGCTCTTGCAAAAGAACACAGTTCAGTTGAGAGCACTCACAGCAAGCAGCTCACATCTGCTCCAGGGTATGTGATTTCTCCTATAGGCAACCACACACATAAACATACATACAAAGGGACATACACAGACACATAAAAGCCAAACAAAATCAAAGGAAATCCTTGATTAAAGGGATAAACCCACTGGACACAGCAGCCATCTCTATCACAAACAATGAAACCAGTGAGCACATTCCACTGTAGAGAACATGAAACTGCTCACATACTGTTGGCTGGAAGACTTGCTTAATTCATGCAAGAAGAATTAATATAAAATGTGTATTCTGTCCACTTGGAGCTTAGTTGAGGACCAAAAAATTTGTAAATATTTAAAAACTAAACAGTATATTCATAAGTACAAAGGGTTCAAGGAAACCCTAGAATGACATAAATATATTTCTAGTAAGAGAATGTCGGAACACAGCATACTCAAGTAAACAGGCCACTGTTCAAACCGATGTCAGGGAAAAGACTGCCACTGAAAATATCTGTACTACCAAAGAGAAGCAGTCTCCATACAACCGTTTTATATTTATCACAAGAAAACCTGACAATATAAAATGCAGCTCAGTGCAATCACAAGGAAATGCAATTGATTATAGTTAAAAGTGTTATAAAACAGAAAAAAAATTTGAATATTTGGTAAGATGAGGATTTAGCAATTTTAAAAGTTAGCATAATCACAGAAATGTAAAATACAGTGAAAGCACTAAAATTTTTAGATTATATTACCAGTAACAAAACCTTGGCAATCTCTGTCACTCACACCTTAGTAATTACAACGAGGAATGTTAGCATGCATGCTATATGTATCAGCACATTGGTGGCATTATTCCTTATAATACTGGTTCACTAAATTTTTCTTAACATTGAGAATTTCATTAATTTATTTAAAACATCCTTCTATTCAGCTCACATTGCCCTCCTTCTATTGCTTTTAAACTCCCTTCAATAGATTCCTGCCTAAATTCATGTCATTTTTGGCTTTTAAATCCCAAGTTCAGGGCTCGTAGAGGCTGAGCAACTGGTGGGTGGGAGACCTGGGCTGCCAGGGAGCAGAGAGACCTCTGAGGAGTGCACACGAAAAGTGCACCACCTGCCTTGCCCTGCCCTGCCCTGCCTGATTCAGCGACCAGGAACAGAAATTTGGAACTTCTGTTCCCACCCGACGGCGACTTCAGGACACAGAGCAGAGCCTGGCCCATCTACCACCCGGAACAGCAGCTCGTAAAGGCTGAACAACTGGTGAGTGGGAGAGCTAGGCTGCTGGGGAGCAGAGGGATCTCTGCGGAGTGCACACAGAAAGTGCACGCCCTGCCTTGACCTGCCCTGCCCTGTCTGATCCAGGGACCAAGAAAAGAACTTTGGAACTTCTGTACCCATCCGGGGACTCTGAGGCATAGAACAGGGCTCGACCCATCTGCCACCTGTACCAGTGGAGATCCAGGAACACAGAACAGATACAAGGGAAAGGCAAGAATATATCACTGACAACAAAATGGCAAGAGAAAAGAGAAAGAGTATATCCCAAGGAAACCAAGACAACCTGGCAACACCAGAACCCAGCTCTCTCATAACAGCAAACATCGGAATTCCAAATACTCCAGAAAAGGAAGACACAGACTTGAAATCATACCTCTACATGCTGATAAAGATACTTAAACAAGAACGGGAGGAAAAGCAAAAAGATTCAGTAGCTTATAAAGAGGAAACAAGAAAAACACTCAAAGAACTCTAAGAACTAGAGGAAAAAAGAATCAAAGAGATGAAGGAATGAAAGAGTGAAATGAAAACGGAAATTGACACAATAAAGAAAACACTAAAAGAGATAACCATAGAGGTAGAACACCTAAAAAAGAAATCAGGAGTCACAGAAGCAAGCATTTCCAATAGATTACAAGAGATGGAAGAGAGAATCTCGGGGCAGAAGAAAACATTGTAAACATAGACAAAACAGCCAGAGAAGATGCAAAAAACAAAAAACTACTAACCCAAAATGTCCAGGAAATCCAGGACACAATGAGAAGATCTAACCTAAGGATAATAGGAATAGAAGAGGGGGAAGAATATCAACTAAGGGGCACAGTAAATATCTTCAACAAAATTGTAGAAGAAAACTTCCCTACCCTCAGGAATGAGATGACCACGAGCATAAAAGAAGCCTTCAGAACTCCAAATAGGTTGGACCAGAAAAGAAATACCTCCCAACACATAATAGTAAAAACATCAAGTGCCCAAAACAAAGAAAGAATACTAAAAGAAGTAAGGGAAAAAGGTCAGGTAACATATACAGGCAGGCCAATCAGACTCACACCCGATTTCTCAACAGAGACTATGAAAGCCAGTAGAGTCTGGACAAACATCATGCACACCCTCAGAGAGCACAAGTGCCAGCCCAAGCTGCTATACCCAGCAAAACTATCAATCACCATAGATGGAGAGATGAAGATATTTCAAGACAAATCAAAATTTACACAATATCTGACCACAAACCCAGAATTACAACGAATTATAGGTGGAAAGCCCAATACAAAGAGGGAAAATACAGCCTAGTAAAAACAAGAAAACTCCTAAACAAAAAAAACTAAAAGAAGAAAAAGACACAGACACAACTCAACCCACAAAAGCAATAATAGCAGGAAACAGAAACAACTATTCCTTGATATCTATTAACATAAATGGACTCAACTCCCCAATAAAGAGACATAGGCTATCAGACTGGATATATAAACAAAATCCAGCCTTTTTCTGCAAACAGGAAACTCATCTCAGAGACAAACACAGACACTATCTCAGAGTAAAAGGGTGGGAAAAAAACTTCCAAGCAAATAGCTCCAAGAAGCAAGCTGGAGTGGCTATTCTAATATCAAATAAAGTAAATTCCCAACCAAAAGATATCAAAAAAGTAAGGAAGGACACTTTTTACTCATTACCGGGGAAATCTGTCAGGAGAAACTCTCAATCCTTAACATATATGCTCCAAATAAAAAAACACCCACATTCATAAAAAAGACCCTACTAAAGCTCAAAAAATACATTTCACCCCATAAAATAATAGTGGGAGACTTTAATACCCCACTCTCACCAATGGACAGATCATGGAAACAGAAACTGAACAAGGACACTGGAAAACTAGCAGAGACTTTGAACCAACTAGAATTAATAGATATATACAGAACATACTATCCCAAAGTAAAAGAATACACCTTCTTCTCACCACCCCATGGCACCTTCTCGAAAATTGACCACATAATTGGACACAGAACAAGCCTCCATAGATATAAGAAGATTGAAATACTCCCATGCATCCTCTCAGATCACCATGGTCTACGGCTGGTCTTTAACAACAACAAAGACAACAAAAAGCCCACATACACATGGAAACTAAACAACGCTCTGTTAAATGATAGCAGGGTCAAAGAAGAAATAAAAAAAGGAATTAAGGATTTTCTAGAATTCAACAAAAACGAAAACACAACATACCCAAAGCTATGGGATGCAATGAAAGCAGTACCGAGAGGAAAACTCATACCCTAAGTGCTTCCAAAAAGAAACTGGAGAGAGCTTATTTCAGCAACCTGACAGCACAGCTAAAAGCCCTAGAACAAAAGGAAGCCGATATACCCAAAAAAAGAGTAGACAGCAAGAAATAATCAAAATTAGGGCAGAAATAGACCAAATAGAATCAAAAAGGACCATTGAAAAAATCAACAAAACAAAGAGTTGGTTCTTTGAGAAAATCAACAAGATTGATAAACCCCTGGAAAGACTAACTAGAGGGCAAAGAGAGAGTATACAAATTAACAAAATCAGAAAGGAAAGTGGGGACATAACAACTGAAACTGAGGAAATTCAAGAAATCATCAGGTCCTACTACAAAACCTTATACTCCACAAAATTGGAAAATCTGGAGGAAATGGATCAATTCCTAGACAGATACAAGATCCCAAAGTTAAACCAGGACCAAGTAATCCATCGAAATAACCCTATAACACCTAAAGAAATAGAAGAAGTCATCAAAAGCCTTCCAACCAAAAAAAAAGCCCAGGTCCAGATGGGTTCAGTGCAGAATTTTATCTGACATTTATTGGGGATATAACACCAATACTCTCCAAACTATTCCAAAAGATAGAATCAGATGGAATGCTATCTAACTCATTTTTTGAGGCTACAATAACCCTCGTATCTAAACCACACAAAGACCCTACAAGGAAAGAGAACTTCAGACCAATCTCACTTATGAACATTGATGCAAAAATACTCAACAAAATCATTGCAAACCGAATCCAAGAACACATCAAAATGATCATTCATCAAGACCAATTAGGCTTCATCCCTGGGATGCAGGGATTGTTTAATATAAGGAAATCAATCAAAGTAATCCTCCATATAAACAAACTCAAAGATCAAAATCACATGGTTATCTCACTAGATGCTGAGAAAGCATTTGACAAAATCCAACACCCCTTCATGTTAAAAGTCCTGAAAAAAACAGGAATCCAAGGTCCATACCTAAACATAATAAAAGCAATATACAGCAAACCAACAACCAACATCAATCTTAATGGTGAGAAACTTGAAGCATTCCCACTAAAATCAGGGACTCGACAAGGCTGCCCAATCTCCCCCTACCTATTCAACATAGTACTGGAAGTCCTGGCTGGAGCAAATAGACAGCAAAAGGAGATCAAGGGGATACAAATTGGAAGGAAGAGATAAAAACATCACTCATTACAGATGACATGATAGTGTACTTGAGTGACCCCAAAAATTCCACCAGAGAACTCCTACAGCTGATAAACAAGTTCAGCAAAGTGGTTGGATACAAAATTAACTCGAACAAATCAGTAGCCTTCCTATACTCAAAGGACAAACATGTGGAGAAAGAAATTAGGGAAAAGGTACCCTTCACAATCATCACAAAAACTATGAAATACCTTGGTGTGACTCTAACTAAGCAAGTGAAGGACCTGTATTACAAGAACTTCAAACCTCTAAAGTAAGAAATTGAGGAGGATCTCAGAAAATGGAAAGACCTCCCATGCTCATATATTGGAAAGATCAACATCTTAAAAATGGCCATCCTACCAAAAGCAATCTACAGATTCTATGCAATCCCCATCAAAATTCCAACCCAGTTCTTCAAGAAATTGGAAAGATCAATGTGCAATTTCATATGGAATAACAAAAGACCCAGAATATCAAAATCCATCTTCAACAACAAAAAAACATCTGCGGAAATCACTATCCCTGACCTCAAGCTATATTACAAGGCAATTGTGCTGAAAACTGCATGGTACTGGTACAGAAATAGGCCTGTGGATCAATGGAGTAGAATAGAAGATCCAGAAACGAGCCCTCATGTATATGGTCACCTGATTTTTGACAAAGGTGCCGTAAACATTCAATGGAAAAAGGACAGCCTATTCATCAAATGGTGCTGGTCCAACTGGCACTCAGCATGCAAAAGAATGAAAATAGACCCTTTCTTATCTCCTTGTACAAAGCTCAAGTGTAAATGGATCAAAGATCTCCACATTAAACCAGATACACTGAAACTATTAGATGAGAAAGTAGGGAAACCTTAGAACCCATAGGCACAGGAGAAAATTTCTTGAACAAAACACTAATGGCTCAAGCTCTAAGGTCAAAGATTAACAAATGGGACTTAATGAGATTGCAAAGTTTCTGTAAGACTAAGGACATTGTCAAGAAAACAAAAGGGCAACCAACAGAATGGGAAAAGATTTTTACCAACACCACATCAGATAGAGGCCTAATATCCAAGGTATACAAGGAACTCAAAAAGCTAGACACCAGAGAATTAAATAAACCTATTAAAAAATGGAGTACAGAGCTAAACAAAACCTTCTCAGTTGAGGAACACCGAATGGCCGAGAAACATCTGAGGAAGTGCTGGACATCCTTAGCCATCAGGGAAATGCAAATAAAAACAACCCTGAGATTCTACCTCACACCAGTCAGATTGGCCAAGATCCAAAACTCAGATGACAGCAGATGCTGGCGAGGCTGCGGAGAAAGAGGAACACTTCTCCACTGTTGGTGTGGTTGCAAACAAATACAACCACTCTGGAAATCTGTCTGGCGATACCTCAGAAAATTGGATATACTACTACCTGAAGACCCAGCTATTCTCCTTCTGGGCATATATCCCAGAGACACTTTAATACACAACAAAGATATATGCACCACAATGTTCATAGCAGCTCTATTTATAATAGCCAGATGCTGGAAAGAACCCAGATGTCCTTCAGAAGATGCATGGATCCAAAATTGTGGTACATTTACACAATGGAATACTACTCAGCCACCAGAAACAATGACTTAACCAAATTCTTAAGAAAATGGCTGTATCTAGAGAATATCATCCTGAGTGAGATAACCCAGTCACAGAAAAACAGACATAATATGCAGTCATTGATAGTGGGATGCTAACCCCAGAGGCTTGCATTGCCCCAGAAACAACTCACAGACTGTATGAAGTCAAAAAAATAAAGAAAACAAAAAAAATATTTACAAAACAAGAAGACTTTGACTATTTCCATGTTGTGCTTTGTTTTGCATGTACTTTATGCTCATTGTAACTATTAGGTTTTCAATGCATACTGTCAAGCCCTTGAAAAAATCAAGTACTGACTAAAAAATATATTCACATAGTTTTATGTAAAAATTATTTTAATATCTGAAAAAAACAGTACTGTTTAAAATCTGTACATTTATCTTTGTTTTGTAAAATAAAGTCATTTTAAAAAATTAAAAAAAAAAAACCCAAGTTCAGTGTTTTAGTGAGGATTTTTATTGTTATGTGATGACATTATGACCAAGGAAGCTCTAATAAATAAAAACATCCAGTTCAGGCAGGCTTACAATTTTGGAGGATTAGTCTATTCTCACTGTGGTGAGAAACATGGACAAATTCAAGCAGATGTTGTGCTGGAGAATCTGAGGGTTCTAGATCTTAACCCAAAAGCAACAAGGAGGAAACTGGATGCTTTACACTGGTAACAGGTTGAGCATCTGAGCCCTGCCTTCATGGCATCATACTTTCTCTTACAAGGCCACACCTTGTCATCAGACCACATCTCCTAATAGTGCCACTGTTCACGGCTAAGCAATCAAAATCATGAATGTACAGGGACATACCTATTCAAACCACCACATCAGACAGTGCTATGCATTTGTACGATGATGAGGTTTTCATTTGGAACAGCAGAAGTCTACTAGTGGCCAAAGATTCAGAAATAATGTGTTCTCCCTTGAGTCTGATCTATACTCCGAGATCTTAAGAACTTTGTTGCTTCCTGGGAAATCAGGGAGGTTCTCTTTCAATGAGATCATGCTTACAGCTGGGGTGTGCTCCAGGATGAACTGGGAACTGGAGTCGATGAGGTATGGATGAGCCATTGTGTTCTCTACCACTGTACTGTACATTGTCCAGAGAAGAGAGAACTAATATTGAATTTACAAAATCAGCTGTACCTATGATGAAGCCTCAAACATTAAGGTTTGTGGGTGGATCTGCAAAAGGATTCTAAACCACTCTCACATCCATGTGGTAGAAGGAGAGCAACCCCAAATTATTAGTAAGAGAATCTCCCATAAGTCCTACCCTGCTTATATCACCCCTTATCTATTTCTTCATTCACGGACTCATCTATATTTCTTATATTTATAATATAGTAAGATGGTAAGGGTGATTAAGCATTCTCTAGACTGCATTGACTACACTTAACAAACTTAACAAACTAGTAAAATTAGGGGTAAAAATTTACCATATGCATGATATCTACATGAAGCAAGCAAGCACATCTGTAGAACCCATTCCAGGTAGGTAATGTGGTCTTTATTGAGCCAGAATATGGAAAACCCTGTCTGTATCTGCCGGAGATTGGGTCATTCTTTTTTTTGGGGGGGGGGGCATAATGTTTAAATCAGTTTTTTTGGATATTCTTTATATTTACATTTCAGATGTTATTCCCTTTCCCACAATCCCAAACTCCTCCCACTCTCATTGCCTCCATTAAGGTGCTCCCTCTTCTAACCTCCCTCTCCCAACCTTCTTCTCCTACCTCAGCACCTTGGCATTCCCTACATTGTGAAAATCCTATCCTCTGCAGCATATGCACTTGGAGCCATTGATCTCAACATATGAACTCACTGGGTGGTATTTTAGTCTCTAGGAGTTGTGGAGGGTTTAGTAAGTTGATAAATTTTTTCTTACCATGGAGTTGAAGACCCTTTAAGCTCCTTCAGAAAATAGGTGTTCAAAATGTTGTGTAAATATTGGCAAAGTTATATATGACTCCTGAGAACCAAAATATTACATTTACTTTAGAAAACACAGCACAAAATCACCATGTGACCCAACAGTCAAAGAGCAAGGTCACATACTGAAGGTCAGAGAAACACTAAATGGTACATAACATGTGGACAGACATTCACAGTTACACCAAAGGACAGCAAGTTAGTAACCACTGTGCCTGTCAACTGAGGGACTGTGGACTTTGGATTGAAAAAATGATGTTAAGGCCATTGACAGGCAACAATTTCCAAATGTCGAAACAACAGTAGTCACAAACACAACCACCTTCTGGTCCTGGATGAACCTCATACTTTGAATCTTAGCCATGCCAGATGCAGGGTTAAATCAAGAAGAATGTGCTGACCTTTGTTTCGTTTCTATCGGACTTTCAGAGAGTCAATGATCAAAAGTACATTCCATTACAGTGTGTGCTCAACACTTTGGAGTACAACATAGACAAATTTGCTGAATTTCTTTCTTAGCCATGGCTTGTCTGGGTGTTTTTCATGTGAACTAGAATCTTGTGGGAGTAATTATATAATCACCTATTGATTATCGCAGATGCAATTGTCCTTCTTAATTAAGGGCCATTAATAAGTCTGCCGCACATCATGTAAAATAAAATGAGGATAAATCTGACATTCCGTCACCGTGTCAAAACCATTTGCTCTCAGCCATTAATGTGGTCTCTCTGTAAACTTAGGTGAGTCTTTGGACCAGTAGCCAGAATTTGTGATTGTTTAACATGAATATAATGTAAAGACAGTGTCTAAGAAACACTCTCTGGACAATACAAAACAAACAAACAAAAAAGCAAAAAAAAAAAAAAAACACATTAAAAACTACTTGTAAAAATTAATTTTTAGTCTTTTAAACATATTACTTAGAATGCTATCTACACACATATGTCAATGAATAAATACGTACTGATTGGATACCTTATATCTATGTGAAGTCTCAAATTTAATATTTAAGATTTTTGAAAGATGATCACCTATGTGTGGAAAGGACAAATATTTGCCCCCCATTTTTACTATTTATCTCTGTCTCTCTGTATTCTGCACTCCGACTTTCCCTTTCTCTGCCTGTGTGTGTGGCATGTGTGTCATGAGGTGTGAGTACGTGGATTTGTGTGTGCGCATGCTTGCTCTCACAGTATGTGTGCTGCTTACTGCCCATGCCTGTGCGAGTTAAGGCAGGTGAAAGAAAATGTGTAACTTTATCACTCTCCACCTTATTGTAAAAGATTTGTTTTTCAATACACCTGAAGCTTCCTTTTTGGCTAGTTTGGTTTGTGAGGCTCCCAGGACTCATGTATCTTTTACTCTGAAAATTATACATGCTCACAATTGCACCTGACTCATGCATGTGAAATTTGTATACCCTCTTATTAAATAGCAAGTGTTCCCACTGTCTGAGATGGCTCTCCAGCCCCAATATTCCTTGGTAAACGTTAGATCTATCGAAAACACTAAACCAGACTACTTACATAATTAGATTAAAAAAAACTTGCAGTAACCACAGAAATGATCAACACATGTATGCTAAGACTGCAGTTTTTAAATTATTCCTACCTACAGTGAAATCCGACCAATGGTGATACTTAATACACCTAGTTTCCTAAAGGTCTCATCTTTCTTCAGTTCACGAAAAAACACCATGCTCAACAGAATGCTTGGTTTAGTCTGGAAAGAAGCTGAATTATCCTGTAATATTGCCTTCTGAAAATGTACAGAAAGCAACCCTTCTTAACCAACACATTTTGGTGTCAACGCAGATTACCCGTGAACATACTGTTTGGATATTATATAGTTTCCCTTGCGTCATTCCCTAATAAAGATCTGGCGCTGTTCATAAAGAGCATGTGGCTAGAGAATAGTCAAGGAGCAATGGGGACTGAGACGTAGGCACATCACATACAGGACATAAACGCAGAAGGCAATGGTGCAGTCCTTAAGGAAGGCTGTCTGCTGAACACAGATAGATCTTCACTGGAATTTACCAGAATATTAATCACACCGGGAGTTAAATCATTATCTAAGATCCCTTTAACAGATAACGGGGCACTGATGGTTCAGAAATACCTCTGTAGGCCTGGAAGTCGAGTTTCTGTAAAGGTGCAGATGCACCATTGGAGAGAATTTTGTTAGCCCTTACCTTTCTGTTCCAGCACTGTTCTGTGATTTAGGGAAGAGCCTTGTCTTGGTCCTGCTGCTTTAAAGATATAAGGGAGGAGACTTCTGATTGAAACAGTAATAATTGGATGTTGAATTTAGAAATTGGACATCAGCTTCCAGGTATACCATAAAACATGTCAGGGAAGGTTAACATCTTTCTGATGTTTTGATGTCTGTGTTCACTCTTCTAAGCAATGGATTATCTGTTCCAAGCAAAAATGAGTTTGGAGATGCAAAATTAAAATGTATGGACCTTAGGTACACTAAATAACAATAGTTCATATTCACTATAACTCACTTTCAGGAAGTTTACCTAATGTGAGCCCCGAAAAGCAAAGCTGGGACCTAAATGAAATATTTATAGAATCTCGCCAAAACTTGTATGGTCAGAAAGCAAAAGGGTATGTCAGGAACATAATAACTGATGAACTAAAGTTTATATTACTTTAAAGTCGATAAAATATTAGTTTATAAATCATGTCACTTTATCTCAGCAATTCTGAGAGGCCAGCATGAGCCCATATTCACACAATAAGACAGAATCCAGAATCCCACAACCTATGAGGTAAAAAAGCAAAGATCAAAAGGTTGGGAGCATTTTAAGTTAAGAGTGCTGTTTGAGATGTAGGAGGACTATAGGAAAACCTACCCCTATATTAATTAACTAATTACTTAATAATAACACTTTAAAATAAATGAGAATACTTTCATTCCCTTTAAAAATGTCATCTTTCTTTGTTCTAGTTACTGTTTCAGAGGATTTATCCTTTTATAATGTAGTTATACTTAACATATAATAATTTTCCACGATGATGTAAGCAATTTTTTTACACAAAGAGTCTTACCAAATGCCAGTGTAAGTAATCAAAGTAGCTTCTAATGTTTGAGACATGCTCAACCTGAAATGATTCTAAATATGAGAATATGGTATTAATTTAGAAATAAAGAAATGGAGGGAATTATTTTGAAAGCAATTTTCATATATCTTTTGAGCAATGTTCCACTTAAAATTCTGCTTTACCAACTTGGTTGATTTAAACCTGCCTTATATTCAGATAAACTAGCTAACGTGTTGCCTGGATGCCAAGGCTACCAGAAGCAGACAGTGTACTTCATTGGTTTTTCCTACTTGCCAAGTCCTTTTATGTAGGAAAAAGACCAGGAAAGGGAGTGGTCGGGAAAATTGAAATGATGATGATACATGCTGCATGAAGGTTTGCAGATTGTTCATAAGAGTAGTGAACAGAGCTGGCTGTAGAGGATGCCTGACGGTCTGTCAAGAGTGTTATAACTACATGTGTCTCATGTGTTGCTTTCTCTGAATTTCTCACCAATTGGATTAGAGGCCAAGACAGAACATGCATTATTTGCTTCTGTTTCCTTGTTTGTTTATTGTTTTATTTTTTGTTTCTTTCATTTTGTTCTTCCTTCCATGCCAAAAAAAAAAAAATGTCATTAGCTTTCAAACTACATGCAATGGAAATTCAAATATTGATTCTCAGAGAGATGCTACTTGTTTTTCATATGATTAATGATTGAAGGATGTGAAAAACCCAGAAATTTCAGCTTGAACTTTCAATAAACACCAGGGATTTTCAATAGCTGACATCTTCTATCTGGGAAGGTTGGCATACGGTTCAGTTAAACCTGGACAAGAAATAAACCTTTCCTTTGATGTATTTTTTTTCCTGCGTGGAAGAGTTCCATGAAACACATGCACTTATTTCTCTTTTTCTTTATGTATGCTTTAACTCTTTATATTATTATTAATTAATCTTTCTTAAAATTCCTGTTTTACTAATGGTACTGTAAGGGTAACAAACAAAACTGACATTAATCTTGATATTTTAGACTTGGGAAAAACACAAAAACACACATTACCCTAAGAATCACAAAAAAGTTATAGGACTGTAAATACACAAGACTCACAATTCCACTTTTCAGAGCATGTGGGCCATGAACAGTTACTGAACAAGAAGAATCTCTTCAGCACAACTGCTTCCAAGTTGTGTGGTTACAGAATTTTGTGAGTCCCCAAAGTGCTGAGGTGAGGTGCTCAGTGATATGGCTGCCTTTGAATTATTCATCATCCTGGCAAAAAACCCTCAACCATTGTCCTGTGAGGTGTCACAATTACTATTTAATTCATTGGGATTGCTGTAAATAGGATAGTTTCTTTGGTCTGATGTTGTCCCCATACTGTGGTGTGTGTACATATCTCCTGGGACATGTCATGCAGCCAAACTTTGTCACTTGCACCTTCATTTGAGCTTAAAGACTTTAGTTCAGAGTCAGTGTCTTATCCAGTGCTCCACCTACATAACTGAGGAATAGTAATCCTTTAGCAGTTGATTAGAACCAATCTTACCAAACAGGGAGTATAAGTTAAATCCTCAGCTTACTGACATGTTCAAAGTAGAGAGGGTTAAAAGGGGCCTTTGACAAAATAGATTGAACCAAAATTACTACAACCTAAGAAATGCAAAGAATTTTTGGGAGGTAAAAGAATTATGGAAAAGGAAGGGAAGATTTTTTTTTCTTCATTCACAGGCAACATAGCACTGCTCCAAACTTCATTTTGCCCTTCTGACCTCCTAACTAGAGGAATAAGTCTTGTTTGTATACATGCTGTTTTAATTTGCTATAGTCAGCCAAGCAAACCAAGTCTGTCTTGTGTGCAGCAAAGTCTTCTCTGATGCTGTGTGAGCTCCCTGTCTGGTTGCTTCTTTCATGCCATATTATGGTCTGTCTGAGTGAGCTCCATGCTCAGCCCAGATGTCTCTTGCATTTCCTACCATGGCATATGGGCTATAGAACTTCACTTCTTTCCATAAAGCAGGAACATACTCGATGGTGAGAATGTTTAATGTAATTTATCCCAGATCTAATTTAATATTCCCAGAACACAAATTTGGAACAGAAATCCTATAGGTCCATTTATAGTGTGAATAGCTGACTAAGTCTCTAATCTAACCTCTAATTACATTATTTTGAATGTTTTTTACATGCAGATTGGTGTTCTTTATTTAATTTATATTAGATGCTATCACCATTAATATATTGCAATTGGAATTTATTACTGTCATGTTGGTTGCTGAGAATGCTATCTTCTAAACTTGTCCTGATCTCCAGCCCTTTCATGGGATAGAATTCTTTTTTTAAAGAAGGAAACAAACTTCAAGATTAGAAGCAACTTGGCCTCTTGAGTCCAGTGATGACCAGATAGATGGAGTGAGTGATTGAGGACAGAGTGATCAGGTTTAAAACTAGCAGTTGCATAGAGACGTCTTCCCAACATTGCCAGCTGCTGAATGACTATAGTCCTCTATCACTAGGTTTCATCCAGGGAACTGAAACAGCCAGGTGCCTCAGAGTATATATGCAGAGCTGCTTGCCAGCACTGACCTTTGGGGAAAGAGATCAGACTCGCTTATGCAGGGAGCAAGAGTGCCATGGAGATGCTAAAACAGGGTGTCATTCATGCCCAAAGCCTGGTATGGCACTGTTTGGTTGAAAAGGAACGCAGTGTCAAAGGCCCTAGTCAGTCTGAAGGCCCATCTTGCTACCCCTTTGTTCAAAATGGCAGTGATTTTTCTACCACAGTCATTAAGTTCTGAACCCATGTCCAAAAGATCAGGAAGGCATTTTGCTGTAACTGATGATGTGCATTTTAAGTAGTTAGGAATGACCCAGCTTTTCTTTTCAAGCATTTGAAAGATATTTGTGAAGCCACTTCACAGCAAGCTATTGTTTGTATTGTTTGTCCTCAAATACCAGTGTCACCTTTAACCTCCCTTTGGATACATTTTCCATTTGCATCACCTCAGTTGGTCAAGCACCCTGCAGATGTCTGTCCTGAGACTAGTTCTCAGTTTCCTGTTGACTGTGAGCCTACAACAACATCTGGAAGAAAAGGACCCAAACCATTGCAACTTTGTATATATTACTTGATGTAATAAAGCTCATTTTCATTTTAAAAAGAGCACCAACTGCACCATGCTATCAGAAGATTTCATGAAGTTTTATGCATGATAATCACTATTATCATGAAGCTCCTCTTCCAAAGAAGTTCTGACTAAAATCCACAATCTCTTTATTAATGATAAAACCAGAAGACAAGTGTAGCTGTCTTTGAGAATCACTGATGCTGAGGTTCTAGGGGCACTCAGAATGAATGTGTCTTTTCTCAGACAGAATTCACTACCACTGTTCTGTACCAGCAATAAAAGATGCCCTTCAAACTCATGCTTCTGCCTTACGAACTTTCCTAACCATATTACTTTATCATTGTAACCTTTCTTCAAGAAATCATTGTACTGCAAATTTTTTGTATTCCACTTAGTTACTCTGGGCATAGTTTACATTCAGTTCAGGTGACCAAGTGAAGTATGTAGCTGAAAGAAAATACCTTATTTTAAGTAAATGTATGTTCAAGTTATAATAAAAGATCACAGGTAAATAAGCTCATCTTGCTAAGTATACCTCTGCAATCTACTAGTCTAGTAACATTTTCTTTTGTTTGGGCACAGAGGAATTGTTTTATAGATATTGTTCTAATGAAAAATATAGAAATAGGAATTGTAAAACATTATAATTAGTACTGTGCCTATTCCAGTTTTTCCTAGAAAATGTAATATTCATACACATTATTTTGCCTGAGGAGGTTATTAAGGCCAGGTAATATAACTGCAAGTGCTAAGAGAAACTATAATTTCATATACATATAAAAACATAGTGTGAAAAGGTGTTTGTATTTCATGTGGGTATTTCAGAGACTATGTAGATAAATCTCTAAAGGACAACATCCTTCATAAGCACACCACAAAGCAGTCCATTTTTAAAGGAAGTGGAAATTGTAAAACTATGAATGGATTCTGCATCAGTCATGTGGATTCTAAGCACAGGAGATGGCTCAGTGGGTAAAGTACCTGTTATGTAATGACAGAAACCTGGATTTGAATCCCTAACATAAATAGCCGGTAGGCATGGCTGCACACCTTGCTAACTATTGCCGGCTGTGGCTGAGCAAGTTGGAACTCCAGAACTTGGTGTCCGATCAGTCTAGCCAATTGATGAGATATTTGTTCAGCAAGAGAAACTGTCAGAGACATAGACTAGTGTAGAGAGAGATAGTATAAGTCTCCTGACCTTAGTCTCTGAACTCCATAGGCCTACATACCATGTCCATAGAGACAGACAGATGGACACACATATTGCACAGATAGACACAGATGCCCATAAACAGACACACAGATATCCACACAAAAGAAAAAAAGAAACCCACCACCACCAAAAAAGTCTCATACTTTCTAATGTTGTTACCCAGAACCTCCAGAGGAAGGAAGAAATATAGAGTTTGCAGAAGTATTGAACTGGCCACGAGGTCACTGTATTTTCTGACTCCCAAGTTAATTATTTTTTGTCTATCAATTCATCAGTCAGTCCTTTGGAACCTTAATGAAATAAAAATAGCAGCGAACCTGAATTTGCCTTTCTATTTGAAATTACAAACAATACTCTCTAGTCTTTCATTTGCAGCAGAGAATTCCAACTGTCCTGCTGGAATGATTTACTGAGCATGAGAACATGGTTCCATCTCCTCTTTCTTCTTAGCCCTGCATAGACAGTCCTGGTCGCACAGCAGCAGAAGAATCTGATGTTTAAAACTCTACAGAGACTGAGCCGCCCTGAAAAAAAAGAAATGGCTGATCATTTTGGTCAAGCTCAGTTGGTTTTCTAGAACAGGAATGCACTTGATGGTGATGTCATGGAAACTCGGTTTCTGGTAGAAGAAATTGATGGATTGATCTTCTTGGAATGTCAGAGAAGCACAGTAGACAGTGCAGGACAAAACCCGCAGTGGGATTCCTGGCTTGTATTTCTGGGAAGCATTTAAATCTCTGGCCTAGAAGGAAACGTGACAATTGTGATGATAAGTTTCTCTGTAGGGTGACTTCCTCAATTGAAAAAGGTCATGCCAGGAAAATGCTCAAACTGATGTGTAATAGGTCAATAATTTCTGCTAAATCATTTGCAAAAATTCTAAAGAGACTTTTTTGAGAAGCCTGTAAGATAACATCTTTCTTGAGCACAATACTTGCTTCTGTTAAGAGGGCCATCTCTGTGACTTTTTGAAAAATTTCTTGCAGTATTCATTTAAGAATTTTAAATGAGAGCACCTTAAAACAATGTCTTAAAACCAACAGACATGCTAGCCAAATAATGCTAAGTATTGAAATGAGTGCAGGATGCAAATAGAGGTAAAAATTGAAAGGATGAGTTGCTCCATTCCATATAGAAACTAGACACACAGGTGCTAGGCTAGACATTTTCTTCTTTATTGATAGTTTCATGTATGTGTACATGCGTCTCAGTGAACCCAGACACAGACTGTGCTCTCCTTCTCATAACCAGGAAGAGCTTTCATTCACAAAGCTCAAATCCACTTCTCATATTTTCTTTTCATTTTTTCATTTTAGGATTCAGTGAATTTTATTGGAACAAGGATAGAGAAAGTTTTTGCACCATAGGAAAACTCCCTGCTGTGTATATCACTGATATAAATAATTTCTCCCCCTTAGGAAATTATTAACTGTCTACACAGCTTCCCCAGGGAGGTTGTGACTTCATAATCTCCATTTCTCACAACCGTTATTTTTGACAGGATATATCTTATGTAAATGAACACATCTCTTATGGGTTCCTAAACACAAACTCTATGTTATGTCAATATGAAAGAGTTTCATAGAACTCTTTCCCATTTTCCAGCTATTGTATTATCCCCCCTTCCTATTTTATCATGTGCTACAGCTGTCATAATGTAGGAGGGATGATACAGATGTCCCATCTCAGGGTAGACACTCACAGTTACTCTCAGCACTTTGACCACAGTGACATAAATCTCTCTGTAAAGCAGCCACTATTACAATCAGAAGCTTCTATGAACAGGTTAACAGCAACAATAATGTATGGTGATTAACATAAATATAAAAAATATTGACACCATTAAAAACATTTCCACATGAAATATCTTATTTATTTTTGAAAAATTAATAAAATTTTATTAACCGAATCAATTTGTTTCATGTGTTGGTATTGTGTGTGTGTGTGTGTGTGTGTGTGTGTGTGTGTACCCAGTATATACATGTTCCCCAAGTCCAGGGATGTCAGAAACCAGCATTAAATGCCCTGCAAATAGAAGTACAAATGATTGTAAACTTACCACATGAGTGCTTAAAATAAGCTCAGGAGCTGTGCAGGAGTAACTGTTGCTCTTAACCACTATGCTGTCTCTTAGGACTCTATCCTTGAGAAATTTAAAATATGTATTATGGCTTCTCCATTCTCCATTAATTCTTTCCAACCTCCCGTACTCTTCAGACTACCTCACTACCTTTCCAACATTATGTCTGTTATTTTTGGTTGCTTTTAGTTACCCCTTAAGTCAAATTAATGCTTATGTTACGTGTGTGTAGGATTTAAACAAGACAAACTTAAGTGTAACAAATCTAACCTAGAGCTTGAAGCATGTTGTGATGTCCAAAAAAACAGTGAAGCATGAACTGAGGTAGATCAAATACAACTTACTGACAGACAGCACATGGATAGGTAAATGTTTCTATGGAAACTCATAAAAAGAAAATATCAGTATTTCTCTCCAGTGAGTCCTGTTTAAAATCACTCTCAAAAGTGCTAGGAGTATGTGAGAAGACTAGAATATTCTTTTGAAAGAAAAAATGACTGTTTTCCAATCTCTCTATTCCTCCCACTCTTCCTCCCTCTCCTGATTGCCATGGGTAGAGCAGTTGTTTCTAAGTAGAAATATACTGAGAACATAGATAATTTTATTTTATTTTTTAATTCTTGAAATTGTATATGTGTATGCAATGAAATATAACCATATTTAGATTCTAGATTCTGCTAATATTGTTCTTGCTTCCTCAATTTCTGGGTCATTACTATTGAGTCTTCTTCTTCTTCTTCTTCTTCTTCTTCTTCTTCTTCTTCTTCTTCTTCTTCTTCTTCTTCTTCTTCTTCTTCTTCTTCTTCTTCTTCTTCTTCTTCTTCTCCTTCCTCTCCTCCTCCTCCTCCTCCTCCTCCTTCTTCTTCCTGTTCCTTCTCCTCCTCTCCCTCCTTCTTCTTCTCTTCCTCTTCTTCTTTTATTAACTCACTAAGTTCAGTTATTGCTACCTTTAATTGCACAGTTTTAGGTTCACCAATTTGAGAATGGGAAACAATAGCATTTCCTAGGATAAAATTGTTCTACAGTTGACTTAGAATAAAAGATTTTTTAAATTAAAATTTGACAGCTAGAGTTTATTATTATAATAAGTCTGTTTGTTAAATCTTTTATAATACTATTTTGTCCTTTGCTATCTACAAAGGCAGTACACAATGAGTGTAAAAGAAAACCTCATATGTATTGTTGAGTTCTGATAAGTCTCTTTGACATTTTGCAAGTTAATGAATTTATATCAAAAATATATTCTTCTTTATAATAAAGTTGTTGTGTGTGTATGTGTGTATTTTAATGAGTATTGGGTATATGTATGTGCTTCTTAGAACTGAGGTTATGTGTAGTTTTGCTACCCTGTCTATGCTCTGGAAATGGGCCATGCTAAGAGCCCCCATCCTAATTTCCTTGAATACATGGAAAAACACACAAACAGTTGTTCATTTTCAACTTGCCTTCTTGGCCTGATGGCTGGGCATTATTAAACTCTCGTAACCAACATATCCCTATCAACATTTCTATCTCCATATCTCCCTCCTGACTACACTTTTACAGCTCTGTCACATCTCGGCCCTTCTAATTGTCTGACAACCCGCCTGTAGAAGTGGCCTGTTCAGGCACTCACTCTGTTTCATGATCTTACATGGCTTGCAAACTCTTATCTATGAGAATCATGGCAAATTTCTGTCTCTCCTCATCTTGCATTATTCTGTCTGCTTGCCCCCAGGGACCCAGAAGTCACATCTATTCATTCTTCATAGCAATTGGTCCATGGCTTATTTTCTGACAGATCAAGAACCAACTGGGAAACAGTATCTTAGCATCAGCACAACCCTTAAAGAGTGATATGGCAAATTTCTTTGAATTCTGTGACTCTAAACTTGGTGATTTATTTTTATGAGAGTTCTTGAAAACTAAACCAAAATTAATGTCATGATAACAATGATTCTAAATAGAAACAACAGTGGTATTTGCTCTTCTCAGTACTTTTTCCTTAGCTCAGAGCATTTACCTAGAAATCTTCTTAATTTCTAGTCTTACAAAAGCATTGCTCAGTCTCTGTCTTTATGTTTTGGGTTTTACATTATATGTCTGCATGTCTTTACTATTGAAAGTTTTCCTTTATATTAGAACACACTCATATTAATCAAAATATATTGAATGATTTTCTTCAAAGACTCATTTTAGTAATATAACATTTTCAGGTACTAAATACAGCACCTTAGGTTATAAACCAAATTTAATCTATAACATTACTCTATATGTCCAGAGAATACATAATAAGATATTTTCTCTGTATCATCATTATAATAAATTGTGATGTTAATGAGAATATACAATTAAGATTTTAGAGAATTATAAACAACAGATGACTGAAGTTGACCTACTTTAGAACTGTCTTCCATGAATGAGTTTCATCTTATTCTTAGAAATCTAAGTTATTAGTTCTAGACCCTACAGTTACCAAGTGGCCCATATTAAAATAGAAAGTTACCTTCTCAGAGTATTTTAAATTGAGTCTGTGTGGTTTCAAATTTAGTAAAAAATACTCTGTGCTTGACAAGAGAATCTGTGTATTTGATCTCTTTAAGGCACAGAGTGAGGCATAAAAACAGCGTAGGAAGCGTCTCATGTGTGGAAAGAAATAATATAAAGCAGAGGCCAGAGATAGAATCACATCAGTTTCTGGTACTACTCACTTCCCAAGTGCTACATAAAACAGAAAAACAATCAAAAAACCCTCCTTATTTATATTTTAACATTTACTAAATTTAGCTGTTTTTGACATAACAAAGTAAAATTTGACCTGTAATTCTTAAGATGTGAATTTTGTTTTAATTATAATTCTATAAAATATACATATTGATTTTGTTCAATATTTAAAAACACACAAATGATTTAATAAATATATTATTGATTTTTGTAAATTTAAATAATGTCTGTGTATGCATATAAGGTAGATATGCATACATCTAGATATAGATGTAAATTATACAAATGCTAGTATATGCAAAACTTAAGAAAAATATGTATGTATCATGTGTATTTTATATATTTATACATACTTGTGGAGCCTCTGTACAATTAGGTCACTTATCTTTTTAATATATATTTATTATTTATACAATATATTATATATGCATATATAATGATATCATTTTGCCCTAACTAAGCAAGTGAAAGATCTGTATGACAAGAACTTTAAATCTCTGAAGAAGAAAATTAAAGAAGAACTCAGAAGATAGAAAGATCTCCCATAGTCATGAATTGGAAGGATCAATATTGTAAAAATGGCAATCTTACCAAAAGTAATCTACAGATTCAATGCAATTCCCATCAAAATTTCAACTCAATACTTCTTAGACTCGGAAAGATCAATTTCCAAAATCATCTGGAATAAAAAATATGGAATAAAGAAATTTATTCTCAACAACAAGAAAACTTCTATGGGAACCACCATCACTGACCTCAAGCTATAATACAAAGCAATTGTATAAAAAAACCAACCAAACAAACAAACAAACAAAACCCTCATAGGCAGGTAGATCAATAGAACAGAACTGAAGACTCAGAAATGAATCCTTACATACTCACTTATATGGTCACTTGATCTTTAAAAAAGGAGCTAAAAATATTCAATGGAAAAAAGACAGTCCCTTCAACAAATGGTGTTGGCTCAACCAGCAGTCAGCAAGAAGAAGAATGCAAATTAATATTTTCTTATCTCCCTGTATAAAACTCAAGTGCAAGTGAATCAAAGATGTCCACATAAAACTAGGTACACTGAAACTATTAGAATAGAAAGTGGGGAAAAGCTTAGAACACATAGGCGCAGGGGAAATTTTTCTAAACATAACACCAATGGCCTATGCTCTGAGATGAAGAATCGATTAATGGGATCTTATAAAATTGCAAAGTTTCTATAAGGTTAAGGACGATGTCAAGAAAACAAAATGGTAGCTAACAAACTGGGACAGGATCTTTACCAATCCCACATCTAATAGATGTCTAATATCCAACATATACAAAGAACTCAAGAAGTTAGACTTCAGAGAATCAAACAATCTTATTTTTAAAAAACGGGGTACAGAGCTAACCAATGAATTCTCACCTGAAGAATACCAAATCGCTGAGAAGCACCTAAGTAAATGCTAGAAATCCCTAGTCATCAGGGAAATGCAAATTGAAACGACCCTTAGATTCCACCTCACACTAATCAGAATAGCTAAGATCAAAATTCAGTTGTGAGCAGATGCTGGGGAGGATGCTGAGATAGAGGAACACACCTCCACTGTTGGTGGGGTTGTAAGCTTGTACAACCACTCTGGAAATCAGTCTGACGGTTCCTCAGAAAATTGGACATAGTACTACCTGAAGACCCAGCCATTCCACTTCTGGGTGTATACCCCAGAGATGCTCTAATATATAAGACAGATGTTGGACTGTGTTCATATAAGCCTTATTTATAATAGCCATAAGCTGGAAAGAACCCAGATGTCCTTCAACAGAGGAATGGATAGATAAAGTGTGATACATTTACACAATGGAGTATTACTTGCCTATCAGAAACAATGAGTTTACAAAATTCCTAGGCAAATTGATGGAGTTAGAGAATCTCATCCTAAGTGAAGTAACCCAGTCACAAAAGAAAAGACATAATATGCAGACACTGATAATTGGATACTAGCCAGAGAAGGCTCTGAATATTCAAGATACAGTTCACAAACCTTAGGAAGCTCAAAAAGAAGTAAGGATAAATTGTTGAAGCCTCAGTCCTTCTTAGAAGGGAGAACAAATCACTCAAGGGAGGAGTTACAGGATCAAGTGGAAGAGCTGGGATTGAAGATAGGATCGTTTAGGGGCTGCATCACCTGGGCATTCAACCATTCAACCCATGTTCACCCATCACCAGGCCCTAGCACTAACCCTGATACAGGGAGGTGCTTGCTGCCAAGAGCCAGGTAGGGATGCCTCCTCAGGGGTTCTTCCAGAATCATGCAGCTGAGCATGTTTGCAGCTAACTCTCAAACTGAGTACAGGGTCCCTGGTGAGGGTGCTGTGGGGAGGGGATGAAGGAGCTGAAGTAGATTGCAGCCTCATGGGAAGAACAACACTGTCGACCAACCAAATCCTCCACAACTCCCCTGGACTAGATCATTAACCACTGAGAATGCATTGAGAGGCCCATGGCTCCCGTTGTATTTGTAGTGGAGAATTGCAGTGTTGGACATCAGTGTGAGAAGAGACTCTTGTTCCAGTGAGGGCACATTTTTCCAATGTAGGGGAAGCCAAAGCACTGAGGTGGAGAGGGTGATTAGGAGCTAGTGCACCTTCATGAAGACAAGTAGAAAGGGAGGGGAGAGGGAAGCTGGGTGGCTGAAGAGGATTACATTTCAAATGTAAAAACAGAGAGCACCTAATAAAAATGAGATCATTTTGTCTATATTTCTTAAGCAATACAAAAATTTGCATAGAACTAGGCAGGAACAGCATTAATCTAGGCATGATTAAAATATACAGGAAGACATAGATGTTATGAGTAAACATACCAAATTCTTTAACATATTGAAGTGTTCATGTTCTGGATGCCCTTAGGGGATTGTGTAGTGTAGGTCTTATAACCACATCCCTGCAATTGTAGAGGAGCAACAATACTGTAATCATTCTATATATTCAGATCATAAACATAAGAGTAAGAGTCATCTCAAGCTATTTCTACTATTTTAAACTAAGACACATATTGAACTATTTTGGAATATCTTTAATGCAGTTTTGAGTACAGGCTACAGAAAAAGGAAGTTCATGATATGACTATATCTCAGAGAAAGGTAGAAAACTAAAAAAAGAAGGTGGGAAAGTAAGGAGAAATGTTGGATTAATATAGAAAATAAAACTATATTAATAAAACTTATCTAATATTACAAACAAGTTTTATGGGTATATAAAGATCCCAGAGTAAATAATTTCATAGAAATAAAATGATATTTTATATATTCTTAGATTTGCATACTATGTATGTGATGTATAAGTTTATATTATTCATTTAATTTGTGCAAAGTTCTAGAGGACAAATGTGATTTTATTTGATAATAAAGAGTACAATAATAGTCATATAGGTTAAAGTACACAAACAGTATTGGAAGTTATGATGATTATAGCCTTTTGGATATTTTTAAATATCATATACAATACTCCAATACAAAAACATTTAATAATAGATATCACTTTATTTATCTTAATGAACCAATGAAAACCTATCTGCTTTATCTATCCTATGTCATCACCAATCTTTTATAAGTAATTTATATTTTATAAAGTATACCATGATATTGGCAACACTCCACATGTGCTTTCACTTCTCCTTATTCTACATACAAATTTCTGCAAGGTTCATGTATAATTTTGTGCTATAAAAAATATAAATATCCACATTATCATTTATACCCATAATCAAGCTTCTACCACTCTGCCCATAGGTGGTCCAAATGCTCAAACTGCATAAATTTCATTCACATTATTACAATTGTGTGATTATTATTCATCACAGGGCAAACATCTCAATATGAATGCATTAGAGTCTAAATTTCTAATGCCTAAAGCCCTAAGCTATACAAGTGGGAATGTTAAAATTTATTTTCTGCACTTCACTAATTGCTTTAAACTAAGGCATTTATTTTGCTTTATATTTGGAACATATCCTTCCTGTGTTGTTTTAAAATAGTTTTAATTTCAAATTGAGACATACTTTGACATATTGAAGAGCAGGAGCTAAATGTTCTTTCTGTATAGTCACCTTTACTGAGCTTAACATTCACAATGACAATGAGGTTATCAGAAGAGTCATCCTGACATTGGGACTAGATTAGACATTTTTGAATCTTACTGTTTTTTTTTCTTAAATCATTCATGCCCACAGTTAAGAACAGAATTCTAATTTCAGTTTTTGTTTGCATGTCCCTTAACATTTCTCTGGTCTGTGACAGTTTTTCTTCGTGTTACTTTACTTTATTTTTAGAACATTTTTATTCTTCACAGACTTAAAACTATTGAATATTGCTGGTCAATTACTTTAATGTCTATTTCAAACTTGCAAGCTTCCTATAAATTGGCCATGGTTTTGCATTTTGGACAAAGTATCATCTGTCTTCTTGAATCTCCTCCATTTGTGCTCAGGGCCAGGTATTTTTATTTCCCATGGTTTAAACACACACATGGCTTTCTGAAGACTATGTGTGAGTGCATTCTGGTACTTCAGAGTTACCCACATTTCTTTTTACTCTAGGTATTTGGGGGAGATCAGTTGAGATTATACCAAAGCCCTAACCTTCAGTCCTAATATTCATCTGTAAATCTCCCTGAAATAGAATAGTCAAATTCTTATCATTCGAACAATGTTTACAGTAAGTAAGTGAAGTTTTCTGAATAGGAAAGTTCTCTATTAATTATTTAATAGTGTGTCCAATATTTTTTAATACTGGATTGGACTCTAGAACAGTTGCTATTTTTGTGACTTGTAATACCATGCTACCATTACTGCTTTTGCTGTTTAAACTGTTCTTAATTTTGGACATTGATATATTAGTATAGTTGGGAGTTATTTTTATTTAGTTTTGTTGTTTTGTCATTTCCCCAAAATTCATCATTTTAATCAAAGGAACACAGGTGCAACTTATCAAGGAGGTACTTGGTATTGAATATTTATGGCCAATATTACATCATGTCTCCAGGATCTCATCTTAACACCAACAACCAAAAGATAAGACTTACATATACTAATAATGGTTATTTTTGTTATCAACTTCATTAGATCAGGCAGTGTCTAGAAGTGTTGGCAAATCACAGTTCTGGTTATAACTGTAAGTGTATTTTGGAAAGAATTAATGTATGGATCAGGAAAATTAATGTACGTTTTGCTCCCCACTAGGCTAGGCATCAAATACAATAGACAAGGGTGAAGGCTGAAGCTTATTTATAAACCTTTTAGAAGTAACCACTGTCCATACTCTACTTAAGTACTGTTTTGGAGAGACTTGTAGGTTTTTCAGTCCCTGAAACTTTGTGGGAGTATTTAAGTTCCAATTCTCTTTGTTTTTCTTATTTGTATGAGATTCTTACATTTTTTTCTTGTGTCCTTGTTATATCATTTATTTATTTGTTAGTTTATTATGGTATTCAGATAATTTCAATGGCTATTAGCATCAAAACTACAAATAGAATGATACCCAAAAGTACAGATTTTGTTTATCAAACAATCTATTCTGATTCCCCTGTGTCTCAATCAGTGCCTGTTTCTATAGCAAAATACCTGAGTGAATAGCATAAATAACATAACATTGTCATTGTCTGAGTTCAATTTCTAATAGGTGCTAGCTTTTACTCAAAAGCTTGATTCACTGTGATATTATGGAAAGGTGATAAAATTTCTACCAACATTTTGTAAGGTAGCAATCCCATTTATAAGCGTGAGGCCCTAGTGACTAACTTGCCTCCCACAGGTCCCACCATTATTGGAGAGTTACATTGTGGATTATGCTTCAGGCCATGATCTTAAAATGAGTCTGTATTCTGAATGTATTAGTCAACATCAGAGGCCAAAGCATATGACTTTCTCCCAGGCCAAACATATTCATTACAAAATCCAATACTCCTGTATTTTTCACCATGGTCTAGCAGTTAGTAAAACAAAGAAACAGAAACACAACAACAAAAAAGCTAAAGTTTATAACCTCATCCAAATATGATCTAAGTAAAATGCATGTAAATTATGGGGCATGATTTGTTCCAAGGCAAACTGGTTGCTATGCAGAAAGCTGTAGAATAAAAAGTTTTCCACAACAGAATAGTGACAAAGCCTTTACATAAACAGTCCTATGTCAGAGCATGGACTTTTAAAGAACTAGGAAGGTATCTCAGTTGGTAAAAATGTCTACGAAAAATAAATGAAAACCTCAATGCAGATTTAAGCATTCATACCAAATTAGAGCACAGTGCCATTTCTGTAACCCCAGTTGTGGAATGTGAGTGAGAACTTGCAGGAAACTGGTCTTCAGGACAGTGCACAGAGTGTAGAGATAGGAGACAGGAAGATATCACATCTCTAGTCAACTTGGAGCACGTAGTGTTCAAGGACAGAGAGACACAATCTAAAATAATACAAGGTGGAAATAGAAGAAAACTCCTGACATCATCCTGTGACACACACACACACACACACACACACACACACACACACATACACACACACATACACACACACACAAAACATTACACACACACATACATACACACACCTTTTCCCTCACACATACACCATCACTCACACACATACATACACATACATATAAACACACATACACAGATAAACACACACACACACATATACATATAAACATGTACACAAGCACATACACACACATAAAAAATGGGGAGGGATGTATTAAAATAAAAAATAAGTGGTTAGTCACAAATAACCATAAAATTCAACTAGCTAAACAACAGTAAAATGTAGAGGTAGACATAATTTTGAACTCTGGTTTATGCTTTCTAAGAATAATGAATACTGCTGGCTTTCAAGTACCTTAGATGGCAAATACCATGACTCTCCTCCATTGCAACCATGCTAGGCTTCTTGTGAAATATGTGTGCCTGTATCTTTCCTAAACTAGGTGACAATGACCTCTGATCAATTCTACTTCTTGTACATATCAGGAGTCCCCATTGAGAACAAACATGTATGACTTTCTCCCAGGCAAATCATTCACTACAATTCCTATATTGTAGTATTACAATCCAATACTACCTAAATGGAATGCCTTGGGACCTTTTGTATGTTTTCTGTCAATAATCAATTGATACAGGTTTCCTCCTCCCGAGTTAGTGTTTCTTCAGTGTTTTTGTACCTAGTTTACCTTTATAACCATCTTTGAAATTTCTTTCTTCAAGTAGCCCATTGGGGTCTTCCAAAGTTCTTGAAGTGTTTCAAGCTCAAGACTCAGGGTGTCATGTAGGCTTCATATCTCCGTTCCTCCTTAGGGATTAATGGGTGTGTGTTTGAGTCACTCATTTGCTTAGACTATTGTGTTTCTTCAACATGTGTTCAGCCACCAGCATAAACTAGTACTGGTTGAATAAAGTACAGGAACAAGTACCCAAGTTCAAATCCTTCCACTCTTTTCACTGATAGTGGCTTTTAATGTTGGCATTTTCTGTGCTTAAGATAGAAAACTTGCCCTTTTCATGCCATAGTACCCAATTTGTGTATTTTGAATTGTCAAAGTTGAAGCCTGTTTGTAATGAATGTAAACATGGAGAACTTGATCTTCCCATCCATTTGTTGATGGTGTTGCTAATATTTTCATTTTCAAAATTGCCCATTAGTGTTTTCTTTCTTTCCTGACTTATTTGGCATGAGTTTTATTTCTCCTAACACAGTATAAAGAAGACGATTGATATACATTCATGTGTTTAGACTTTCCACTGTCTCTTCAAATATTGTACCCGAAAAAAGAGTTATCTTATCTAACAAGTACACATTGGAGAATGATCTAAGAAAAGATGGTCCCATAATTGTCTCTTCTTTTCTTTAGATCTGATATATTAGAGAGATGAAACAACAATGGAAATCCTTCTTACAGACATATTTTAAAAGGAAGAGATATTTAAGTTCTTCCTAGATCAAAACGTGCACGAAACGCTGTAACATCTGACCAAAAAGAGAGCAAAATATGAGGGCAGAGAAACAGGGTCATCATAGGATTTGAGTGCAAATGACTAATGACCCACATAGAGGATTTGCAAAGCTCCAAGGGAAAAATTCAATTAAAACAAACAAACAAACAAACAAACATGGCTGCCACAGACCATAAGTGCAAGTGCAAAGAATACACATAGAGGATTTGCAAATTTCCATGTGGAGAATTCCATGAAAATATCCCAGAGAAATATAGAACACAGCTTTGGAATGTGTAAGCTCATGGGGAAAAGCAGTAGAGTTTAGTCCAAACAGTAAAGGTTTAAGTAAATCTTTTACTGTGAAATTCCCTAAGTTTCAAATCATTGTCTTAGTGTAGCTTCCACAACAAAATAGCATAAACTAGAAGACCTCAGCATGAACCATTCCCTGTCTGTGCTAGCTCTTCTTACTTTGATAATGTTGTCCTGAAATCATTATCATTTTTCCATTGTGTGTGTGTGTGACACACACACACACACACACACACACAGAGAGAGAGAGAGAGAGAGAGAGAGAGAGAGAGAGAGAGAAGCTCCCAGATTCTCACATGAGCATCCCCTTCTGCTCTCAGCCATTGGCTCATTTATGCCTCTAAAATACATTTTCTATTCTGTAATGCTGTCAGTTCTCCACTTGTTTCATTCTTTTAATAGCAGATTTAGTTTTAATACACTTAGTGATCTGTGTTATCTCTAATTATCTCTTCCCCTCTCCATGCATGTTTCATTGTAATTCAGTATGATCTATTATCCAGCAAGTGACATAATTTCATTATTATTCATAGCTTAATAAAACTCCTTTATAAATACATTTTCTTGATTTACCCATTCACTGATGGACCTCTAGGCTGACCTCTAGCTTTCTATCCTGACTCCTGCAGAAATAATCACGTGAGTGCCAGTACTCTATACTCTGCTGACATGTATTTTTTTAGATAAACACCAGGAGAATTGTTGCAGAGCCATATGACATTTCTACTTTTGTTTGATGAAAATCATTTATGTTGATTTCCATACTGACTGGATCAATTTGAATTCTCACTGCCAGTGTCTAAGAATTGCTCTCTCTGCGAAGCACAGTCTACATTTGTTGTCATTTTAAATACTTTATACTACAAACACTATTTGCCCATTGAAGAGAATGTCTTTGGTTTTGCACAGGTAAAAATGAAGTGTGCAATGATGAATGATTTGCTTTCCTTTCAACCATCATAGAAGTGAGTTCAGTCCAGGTTGCTCTGCAATGAGCTTTCTTTTGATTCAGCTCTGTCAGCTACAGGCCAAAGCACACTGTGTCTTTCTTTCTTTGTTTCCCTTTCTTTAATTTGAAATTAATTAAATCAAACACTGCCGGGCTGCACCTTGTAGTTGATGTGAAATGAGAAGGCTAACTTGCCTGGTGGTCTAGATTTTTGTGCTTTTCTACTATTGATTGGGGCAGTGACAGTCTTGCTGCTTGAATTTTAAATGTGGCCCTGTGCACTCAGGCATGTGTGGCCATATAAATACAGCCCCAGACATTTTAGCAATTAGGGGAAAAGTAATTGTTCTGAAGCTAGTTAGAAATACAAATTGCTTGACAAATGAACAAAGTGTGTTTTCCTTGTCAGGAAAAGTATGATGGAGAATTCTTTGGGAGATGAAAGAAAGATTCAGTAAGCAGGGTGGATATATATTAGCCTTTGAGCATAAAACTTCTAACATTTGCTCTATGATATTAGAATGGGTTATTTAACTAACTGTTTGATTAGATGTAGGTATTGAAGAAATGTATGTTGGTTGGTAATATACAATGATTAAAAGAATGTATGCACTCATATATGTTCATATTTTACTATATCTATGTACTTTCCAAAGCATACATTCATAATAATAAATATACATTTAAATACCTTTATATTAAATACTCTCCTAATTGTTACTTAATGTCTTACTATGTGACTAGAAAACAGGACATCTGTTTTACACATTTCCTGTTTCAATTATATAAAAAGAACAGGGATGTCTTGTCACTAGAGGGCAGCCATTATCTGTTATAGTCCAAGAACATGCAGGACATCCAACTCCTACTGGGATGTGGCACTCTCAGTGTGATAGCAGAGAGCTGGTGGCAGCCACACTAGCTTTAGAGAAAGGACAGTGTTGGCCATGTTTAGACATCTGATCAGAAAAGATGTGATGAAAAGACAAATGGAAATTTGCAAGACAGCGTGAGTATTGTAAATATATACCCCAATTTCAGAACAAAAATCTGAATGTAATGAAAAGCAAAAGGAAAATACATAGCTACTTGTGAAGTTTTGTGTATAGGGTTTAACTCTGGCATGATTCTCTGTGTGTATTGTTTTCCCCAGAAGACCACAACTTCACACAAAGAAAAGAGGAAAATAAAACATAATTGTTGGGTGACTGATTAATCTTTTATTTAAATTTAGCTCCCTTTGTAATGGCAAAGGTCTACTAAAAGGAATTATATAAATATTTCTAGGAATTTAGGCTTGAGGTAAATTGAAATTTGTTTGATGCCAAACCTGAAAAAAGACCACTCCCCAGAGAGTGATGTAGTGGAATTATAATTTTTTGCCTTTAAAGAGATCCAACTCCTAGTTGAACAAATGTGTTTTAGACACCACTTATTATGTCTCAAGCATGATAAGCTTCTGTCTGTCACCTCAGAACCAATCAACCAATTCAAAACTCATTTGCAAGACCCACCAGCCCCAATAGAGGTCAGCAATGTTCTCTCTGTGCCATGGGCAGGATTCTTGAAGCAGGCAACCCAGGCTACCTTCTTCAGTATGCAGACAAAATACACTGATGAGAAAACTGAAGAAGTCATGTTCTCACTTAGTGCTTTATTTCCTCATACAATCTAAGGCTGGTGACAGCACAGATCATTTGAAGGAATATACATAGATATATGCAAATCTATATAGCAGAAAAGAGCCTCTTTAAGAATACTTAATTAGTCAATACTGCCTAATGGCTGCAATGAGATCAGACTGCTTTAAAAATGAATTAATGAGTAATAAATTAGTAAGGTTAAGATCACCTTAATGTGGAGCATGCATTGTAAAGATATATACAAGGACACATGATACCTTTATTATTTTCATGTTTGCAGATGTGTTATATTTTGATGAGGATACAGAGTTAATAACAAAATATTGCTTTTTTAGAATTGACCTAGTCAATTTTCAGGCAGTGAAAAGAAACACTTCCAGGTTGCCAAAGTTTCCACGAGATTATCACCCACAGTTCTCATTACTTTAAGTATTATTTCAAATATTTTATGGACAATAGAAATAGTCTTCTTGTCTGGGGAAATTGTTACTTTGCTCGAGTGACAATGTTGAATTGTATAGTCCTTTGTAAAATGTATGAAATAAATAATTTGATGTTAGAGATTTGTAAAAATATATTTACTTGGCAAAACATTCTTTGTATAAGAAAGTCCTTCTCATAAGTACTCTTGGTATGGTTTATATTCTTGAATTAAGCTGCTGATGTCCAATAGCAAAGTTATTTAAGCTCTCAAATGGGGGGAATATATTTTAACCCGAAAGAGCACTTCAATTCATCCTAAAAGTCTGAAATTTCAGTCTTCATGTTTTCTAATATATAGCATGACCTTAACCTCAGCATTTACTCTTAACCTCACCTCCCTGTCTATCACAGACACATATTCAATTGGCTGACTCATTTCTTTAGGGCTCTCATACTTCTTGTAGCTCCTGCTTCTCTACTCCTTGCAAAGTTAGTTGATACCCATCAATCTCCTTCAAAAAACATGTGCTCTATCCTGGAATACAAGAAATACATTGGTCACCCTAAAGAAACTAGCAGAGAAATCAACATATGGTAGATAGAAGAGAGTAAACATTTGTAGAAATTAAAGTGGATCCCACAATCTTCTTTTATCATCTGTCAATACTTGGATTGACTGTGTCCAAAAGCTCTACTTCATAGGGAAATAAAAAAAGCTAGTAGAAAAACACTCAGTGTTCCATATCTTTCTCAATGACATGCAGGCAGAATTTGATTAAAATTACCCCTTCCACTTTCTAATGTTGCTAGTATATAAAAATCTTGTAATTTTATTTTAATGATCTATAAAAGAAAGCTGAACTCTCATCTCAAGCTTTCTCACTCACTAACACCCACCATATGCCTGATATTTTCTAGGCATCTTAACCTCTGTAGTAGATCTATCTATGACAATAAAATTAGCACATGTAGATTAATTAAAATTTGATATTATGAGATAATTATGCTTATGCTATTTAATACATTTACTTTTGTTAATGTTTTATAGGCCAAAGTTTTAAAATGAGGTATAAACACATCCTAATTTCCAGGTGTTTCCTACCATTGTCTTCTTAACACATGCTCAAAGAAGTTCTCTAAAAGTATACAAAACCTAGTCTCCTATCTTGTTACACTGTATTTGTGGTTTCCTTTTTAATTGATAGATTGAAAAGCATAGTTCAAACAAATGTCAGAATTGTTTTATTCAAATTATCCTAGTCTTATATGAGCCAATATAAAATGGGCCATTAAAAAAGTGATTTGAGATGCTAATAAAAATTCAAAAAGTCATACAAAGAGCAGAGTAACATCTTAAATGTTGAACCTTTTTCCAGGTTTCTTTAAATGTCTGGAGCATTTGTGTAAGGGAAGAAGGCCTGGACTTTTGTCTTTGTCTCTTCCTTGCATACAAATAGATTACTGAAGTTCCATGTCTGAAATTCTTGACAGTGCAAGTGTATGTCTGAGAAGATGACCTTCTCAAGGCCATTGTCCTTTCCTCAAATTCTTAGCTGCTCTGGCCATACGGTTTAAGGAACCACTCAAGATTCTGACGACCAACCACAGTGGCCCAGCTGTCTGCTAAATCATCCCATATACCCTCTATTGTGTTATTTTTCCACTATTTATCATGACACTCTGAAGGCCTTTTCATAACGCTAGGCTTTCACACACTAGACATAGGGGACTGTCCCTCACTTGCCCTTTTCTGATGTGGTTGGCTAGCTTGTCCTGGAGGAAGTTTTCTTCCCTGGGGATAACTGCTTGATAAGAGCCTGCTGTGTCTTGTCTCAAAGGAGAGAACAAATCACTGTAGTCTTAAACTGACAGGATGAGGGCTTAAACGCTGAAGTGCCCAGCACCTAAAGACACTGCAACTTCGACCTTCAAGCTGCCAGGCCAATGAATGACTGCTGAGCAGCTCTCAGTGTCACTGAGAGATTCACTGGGGAGGAGAATTTTTAGAGATTCATGAGATAGCACTCAATTCTGAGAACTACACATTTTGGTTGCAATACTTTAAAGAAAGAATGGCAGTGCTAACATTCCGTTAACTGAACTGCAGAAACGTAAGCAAAGTGATGTTTATTGAGATGATTTGGGCTGTGCACGGGTGAACATATGTTTGCTGCTTCCTATGGCTCGGGACCATCACACTGACAGGTGTCAGCCCCTCTGTGGTCATGAGAACAACTTACATTTATCGAGCATTTACCATGTGCCACTTCCTGCCCTAAGACCCTCCTGTGTGTTTCCTTCTGGAACTGTCACTGCAGCTTCACATTATTTCCTGAATGCTACAGTACTGAATGTTCATGCCGTTCTCATATTTCTCTAGGTGAAGAAAATTACACCTAGATAGATTAAGATCTAGCCCAAGGGCAATGTACCTTATAATTGACAGAGAATAATTTGAAACCATCCCCTCTTTGTAGCATGCTTTCCTTCTGAAATTATTACTAAACCACCAGGATGTGCCAACCAGAAACAGAAAGAATTCTGTTAACATGGGAAGTACCTTTTCAGACACAGACTCTCAGGGTCACAGAAGCAGTTATGGTCTCTAACTCAGGAGCACCTGCAACTGTTATTCTTAGAACACTCAATGGTGTGCCGACACTTAATAAACAGCCACCAAATATAGTACTGCCACCCCTTAAAGGACAAGATGCACTCACTGGTAGTCATGGATTTCAAAAACATCTGTTCAAAGGTGATGTGTTTGAAAATGAAGTGTATGTTCCAGATATGGGCATCGTGAAGTTTACTAGGGGGTGTGCGGAAGAACGTGGCCTGGGATATGAAGACTTAAAGCAAAATTAGAGATAATTAGAGGATGCTTCTAAGCATTAAGTATAATAATAGTCTTACCCAGCAGAAAAGGTTGTTGCTATGATTAAATAAAATACTTCATATCGGTGACTTGGGGAGTCTATGAAAAGCTCATGATAAACTGTGCTCAGAAGCTCTTTTAATGATTTTGGGTTTATAAAAAAAATCTTAAAGGAGGCAATCGAAAATCACTTGGATCGAGTAACAGTCAACGAAAGACTGGCTACAAAGTGTGTTTGTTACTTTGCTCGAGATAGTCATAGAATACATGATAAAGCAAGGGAAGGAAGGGTCTGTTTTAGTTTGTAGTAGAGGATTCCGGTGTGGCACTGTGATGGGAGGGGGCCTGTATCATGGCAGGAGGGGAGCGCTGCCCTCACCTCATGCTGTCAGGACAGGGGAATTAGAGGGAGAGATGAATTCCAGAATCCTTCATGCTTTTTAAAAAATCAGTGTACAAAACTAACTGATGGGACAGGACAGTGCTGCTCAAGTCCAGACGGACTCTCCTTCCTCAGTTAATCCCCATAGAAGCTCGCACAGATAAACTCAGTTAGGCCATTCTAGTAAAATCAGCAGAGAATGGATTACTTCCAAGGACGAAGTGGTTTCCTCTTGTAACATGACAACTCACTGCTTTCCACATAGTTTCTTTAATTTGTAAATTTATTTTTTTACTTTTCTCATTGCAAAAATTTTCTATGTGCCAGCATTCCGTGTAGTGACCATAGTTGTAATAGTTTCTTTCCACTAATCCAGACCACCACAGACAATACAATATTTTGCATTAAAGACAGATTTTCAATCATTTAGAGATCTGTGATTCATTTGTTCATTTTCCCTTCCCTTTAAGTAAATACATACCCATTTACTTTTGCCATTTCTCTTCATGTGGACCTTGTGAAGTGTTTCTTATTACTTGTAATTTATGAACCATGTTTCAGTTTGTAAATGTTCCTGCTAACACAGAGCCTGTGAAGTGAGATTCTGCCTTTCACTGGAGTCTGCTTTCTGAACAATATGAAATCAGTACCACTGGGGACACTAAATTCCATATAATCTATGGTGGATCACATGCTGATGGCTGGGCAGAAAATCACCTGCCTGCATGCTGAACACAACCCTCCTGAGCTGCTCATGGTCCCTGACCTTTGTCCTGTTCTCTCAGACTATTAGCATCAGCATCATGTGTATCTGTTTAATACTTATTTATCCAGTAAGTTTTTTTTTTCTCTAAGAGATATGGAAATGAAAACCAATATATGACAAATGTATATTTAGTGACACTTTTATTGATGGATATCCACTCATTGGTAAAAATATATGACCATGTCAATTAAGTTAGTTCCATATATTTTTGAGTCAGGATGCAGTTCAAGTATTCTGCCTTACAGATGTCTGAATTGCAGCCATGGGTTGGCAGAAGAGGTGCCTGCTCTTTAGAAGTTCTTGCATATTGTATTTCATGTTTCATAACATGTAGTTATAAACCTTCATGAGAAATGTCTTTGGAAGTCTCTAAAATGTTAGTGTCACTGTCAGCAAAGACAAGAACTTACATGGTAAAAGCTTTAGGAAAACTGAAGTGGGTTAAGAAACAGATTTGATTAAAGTAGCCCACAGTATTTTCCTGTTTACATACAAGCCTCATGATGAGTTAGGTACAGAAGAAACAAGATCACTATGGGAAGGACAATCTTTTCTTTGCGCATATTCATTCTTTTACTACATTATGGTGTCATTGTTTCTAAGGAATTTTTGCCACTTTTAAAAGAATGAGGTAAATTGCATGAGTTGGCATGTAGACTAAAACACACATAAAACATATAGATAAATAGATAGGTAGATAGATGATAAGTAGATAGATATAGATGGTATAGATATAGATATAGATGATATAGATATCTATGCATACAAACATACATACAAAATTGATATATTCTAAAACAAGGACTAGTATACAAGAAAACTATTGGGGAAGAAGAAAATTCTTACTCCTTAAATTTATTGTTATATTTAATTTTATATTAAAATTTTACTTTAGAAATATTAAATATAATCTTACAAATAAAGAATATTAAAATATTTTATTTCTTATGATTTCCCAAAAGCATTTATTAATGCTCAGTTATTTAACTCAATTAATAGCAATTAAAATCATGTCAGCAGAACATTTGGCTCATGGGATTTGAAAATGTATAAATCATACTCAATTACTTTAAGAAACAGAAAAGGAAGATTCATAGTATACAAAAAAATTTTACTTTGAAACAAAGCTAAGAAGAATTAGCATAAACAAAGTGACTGAACCAAAGCTCAGGCAAGTCAACAAAGGGGACATGCTGGAATGAGCAGGAAAGACTGAAGCACTGAGCAGACTTGGATCAGCAAGGTCCAGTGCTCTGTGAAAAGAAAGATCAAATACTAAGAAGTCAGAGGGGTTTCATTGAGACTGTAATGAGAAAGCCCACTTAAAACAGCCGAAGAACCATGTTCTCTGGAAAGACAGATCTGCAGGAGGTAGACAGATGGCTATGCTCTTGGCTTTCGAGAAAGTTTATTGCAGAACCTAGGTGAAAGCTCAGCTTGCATAGGAGATGGAAGAGCTGTACAGAGCAGCTGAAAGACTTAAGGCAAATTTCCACAGAGAAAACATGAGGGCTTGACTTGGAAAGCGGTGGCGGTCACAGAGCAGGACAGACACATTTCCTCAGTGTGGTGGACACTGACACTCAGTGGCACAGGATGTCGGTCCTGGGGGAGGTAGTGCGTCTCGGTCTGGTAATGTGACCTCATCGAGCAGCTAAGTGCTTTCTTCCTATCTGTTGCTTGTCAGTGTTGGGTTCCCTTGTTGGTCCTACCTTTCCAGTTTGAATATCATTTTTATCCTGATTGAGAAAACAGAAGCAAAATAGTAGCTCGGTCTTTCCAATGTCATCTGTTAATGATGCACCACGTGACCCAGAAAGAACACTATCTCCTGCGAAGTCTCTCTATGAAATTATATTTAAATTGTCTTTAGTGCTTTCGAAATGAATCATCTCGTCCTGTGGTTTCACCATTATGATGCTCCTGTTACAGGTTCCTGCTACTCTTTCACTTTGCCCTTGGCATGATGTCTCTCCCATTCCACGGTCCAGAGGAGTTGTCTATGTGCCGTCAGACCCTTCACTATTAAAACACACATCTCTCTATTGAAAACTACAAAGAGTCCGTATCAATTAATGGATATAGTGCAAGCCATATCTTCTTTGTTCAAATTATTTTCTTTTCAGTTTAGCATTTTCCATATCTAGTTTTGCACTTTATCTTCATGTTTTATTGATTTAAATTTTTTATTTTAATTCTCTTAATTTTATGTAGTTTTCTTCTTCCCAAGGATGCTTGTGCATTCATTGTTGAGATTCTGTGTCCATCTTCAGATGGCTAGATCGGGATGGACTCTTCTTCTCCCTCATATTGCATGTTTCTACAATTTTTATATAAACAGTGATAGTCCGATGCCATGCATGTGGGCTTCAGGATAGATACTTTCCCTTCAACAGCATTAAAACATGTTGCATGTTTTAGCTCACTAAAGAAGTGTGCATATGTGTAAGTGTATATGCATGTGCATGTGTATGTATGTTTCTTCTTACTTAAATATTTAAAAGCCATTAAAATTAACATAGACAATGTCCTTAGGGGTGTCTCTTGTGAGAAGGTATTTGGATTGTGGGAATCACACAACTAACATGTAGAATTAAGAATTAAAGAGAAGAGAATATCTGCTTTTCTACTGTACTACTTGTTTGTCTATTCTGAGGTTTCCTAAGACCTATAACTTTTCTCACATAGAATAAGATACTCATAAGTTCTTATCTAGAAAAACACAAATTGTTATATTAAATAAAATGAAATATAAGAATTGAACAAAATATAAATAAGTTGAATTTGTCTATTTGTTTTTTAAGTAATCTCAATAAAACATGATTTTTAGTGCCTAACTTTTCCACATAATTCCTTGGAGAAGTTGGTGAAACCAATTAAGTCCAAACTATTTATAAAATTTTCTTCTATTTAATGCTATGAAACCATAATTTTTAGGCTTTTCAGATGATTTTACCTTCAACATAGATTATTTTAATGGTAAAAATGTTTATTTAATTTAACTTAATATTTAACAGATTACACTATTTCCACTTGCTGCTATATAATTATACTTGGCTTCTACAATGAACTGATTTTGCATTTTATCTTCATTCAGAAAGCTAGACACCAAAATAAATTAGTTTGAATAGACACTCCAACACATCAAAAGGGTTGTTGTCTAGGAATGTATCCTTGGGTTTGAGACTTTAAGTTATATTGGACACAGACTATGTTGATGAGAGTGGAAATTTTACAGTATCATACTTCCAATAAATAAACTACAGAAGAAACAACACCCGGAAAGATTATTTCTGTTTTCTAAACGTCCTACATCGCCACACATTATCTCTACATTACATTAACTAAAACTAAGGAGGTTTATGAATGACACCATTGTGAAGTGAACACTCCAGGAGGAATGGTTAAAGCATGGACTACTGTGCAACATGTAGAATATCACAAGAGTCAAATGTAGCACTGTTGGTGATGAACACCCACTTCCTGAGGTTAACTAGACTCAGGAATTCTTAGTTGTCTTCATGGGAAAGAATAGGATGGTATTCATTCAGATCTTCATGTTTGCACAGCCTGAAGAAACGATGCATATTATTTTCAATCAGCCCATATCCCATTGTGATAAAAATAAAAATATATTCCAAATGAGACTGTAGCCTGATAACAAAAGAATAACAAAATGCTTCCAGAAACTGAAGAAAAGGATAGGCAGAATCTGAGTTTTTGGTGAGCTCTAGGGCATGGATGTAAGGGAATATGAGAGACGGAAAGGTGCATGATGTTATGTGCACCCAAAAGCTTCTGTGCTTGCTCTGCAAGGTACGTAATAATGACTATGATGCATTCACATTCTTTATTTTTTTGACTTGTGTATTTTGAGCAATCTACAAAAATGTGTCTTATAGTATCTTTTTTTTGCCACTTAGTATCTTTTATTATTAGTTTTTGTTTTATTAACGTAAATGCTTTTTTTTTCCTAAAGGAAACATATTGAAAGATCCATATTGAAGTTTCCCTTTTTATCACACATGGTCTGACTTCTACACTGACCCATCAAGGTGCCAATTACAAAGGACTCTAGACTGACTTCTTGTCTGTAAAAGAGAACAGATCCTAACAGACATTAGGCTGTAGAAAAATTAACAATATATATTATGTTGTAGATTCCTTTGACTTTTAAAATGGTCAGCCATGCTTCTGTACCATTAAAGCTCATTACAGAATTAAATGGAGCTCTGTGTTTGTAACTGATTGACAAGATCAATAATTTTAAGTTCAAATAGGAACAGCAGTCTTTTCCCCCCTTTAATCAGAGCTTCTTTGTTTTATACATATGCCTACAGCTAGATCCTGTTTTCTGTCTGTAGACAGTGATTCCTGCTGTGAATTGTTGAGAAAATGAGAAGAGAAAATGGAGAATCAATTTGAAGAAAAAAGCTTTAGTTGACAAAGCTTTATAGTAGATCAATGGAATCTTGCTAGTTAAGATATCTTCAGTAGCTGAAATAAAATTTTACAATCGCTAAATACTTTCACATTTTCTCTTTTTCATTACAGTAGATGGAGAAAAAAAACCTTCACAGGTAACGAAAATTTGTTTTATGAAATCTGATAACTTATTTTCATGTCATATAAATTTTTTATGTGTGTATATATTGCCATATATATGTGACTATATCTATACCTATATATACACACATCCATATGACTGTATGTATAATAATAGAAGTCTAAATGTAACCCACATGCTTATTTAACATTAATTTCCTAACAATTAACCTTCTTCCAAGACTTAAAAATTAAGTTGAAATGTAGCTTCAAGGTGAGCATATTTTTCTATTTTTTTACTTCATAATGATTAAGAAATGTACCTAAAACTTGTTAGTTTATCACTTATTAGTTTACAGAGGTTCTTCCCAAACATGGGTGTGTACTTTTAACTTTAAAAAGATACAATTGTTTATTTGGTAGATTTATAGGTCTGATATTTATTGAATTATGTTTTACTAATTCCACAGAAGATATCTTTTGCTGCTTAAAACTTGTAACAACATTGACTAACTTAATTCACTCTCAATTATTAAAACATAAACAAGCATAATGAACATTCTTTATGTAAAATCTCCTGCTTACCCAAGAGCCAGGAAATTAATTATTTAGAAATTAATTTAAAACCTATATTTACTTTACCAAATAAGCATTATGATTCATACCACTCTGTATACTTTTCCCTAAATTTTCTATAGCTTGAAGTCTTTGTTTTGGCGATAGAATTATTGCTGTCATATCAACATCATGTTCATATGGAATAATTGCTGTTGTGCTCATAGGCCACTGGTTTAGTACCTATATATTCACAATCTCATAGACTGCAGCTGTGAAATATTCTGAATTTTAATGCCAGAGATTCTTCAAATTTAACATACTGAACACATTCAATTATCTATAAGTTCTAAACTGAAGTACATGTTATGTATGCATTTTCATTTAGTAATTTATTATTAAAATTCAGTTTTGGAGGCTGAATAAGAATAAAGTATATGTGTATTCACCAAACATTCCTACATGCATTTCCTTTAAGAAGAGAAAAGGCCCTAGACAACGTTGACCAAACTGACTGCATAATGACACCTGAATGTGATAATCACTGGAATATGTTTTTATCTTTAGAATATACTGTTTACTTATGGAAAACATCCTGCTATGCAGTAGAATGTGACTGGTCACCAAGAAGAACTTTATCAGACACAATTGATCTATGTGATTATTTTCTCCCTGATGAATGTCTCAGACTTCTGGCCCAAGGCCAGTCTCAGCACAGATTCATCAGGAATAGCAACCTACCCACAGATTGCTGGGGACTCAAAAGAGCCACAAGAGGACTCTCACTCCTGAGAGCAAGGGTGAATCCACACTCCCTCCCCAACATCTATCCCGGGAAACACCACCCAGAACTTTCAAGGCACAGGTGGAGTTGCCTTCTGGGAACACATTTGAGGCCCAAGTTCATAGCCAGCCCAGTTGCATCAGGACTAAGCACAGCCATCAGATCTTACAGACTACCCAGAGAGCTGAACACCCAGGAACAATCCTCCTTTAGAGACCACAGGCAGAGAACACAGGAGAGACAAGCTCCAGCAAGAGAAAACAAGATGACCAATAACAAGATTACAAGAGGCAAACATAAGAATCTAAGAAACAAAAGACAAGATAAACTGGCAAAATCAGAACCCATTTCTCCCACCACTGAAAATAGTGGATATCCCAATTCACCAGAAAAACAAGATTTCGACTTAAAATCATACATCATGATGATGATGGATATCCTTGAGAAGGATATAAAAAGCACACTTAAGAAAAATAAATTGATATATATCTATGCTAAAATGCTTTAAATAATCTGTATATGTATCTCTGTTTTTTTTTTTAAATAAAGTTGAAAAAAGAAAGACTTGTGTTGTTACAATTTGGACCAGTGTTGCTGATAACAGTCAAAGGGTGGAAACAATCCACATGGCAGGGGGAAAAAAAGACCACACACACACTTAAAGAAGTACAAGAAAGCCAGGAGGCAAACAAATCAAAACCCTTAAAGATAAAACACACACACACACACACACACACACACACACACACACACACACTAACCCCACAAAAATCACTTAAAGAGCTAAAGGAAAGCAGAAACCAACAGGTAAAGGAATTGAAAGCAGAAATAGAAGCAATGAAGAAATCACAAAAGAACAACACTGAAGTTGGAAAACATAAGAAAGACATCTGGATTCATAGATGTAAGCATCATCAATAAACTACAAGAGATAGAAGAGAAAACCTCAGGAGCAGAAGATACCATAGAAATCATTGACAAAACAGACAAAGAAAATGCAAAAATCAAAAACATTCTAACCCAAAACATCCAGAAAATCCAGAAGACAATGAGAAGCCCAAACTTAAGAATAATAGGTTTAGAAGAGAGCTAAGACTCCCAAGTAAAAAGACCAGTAAATATCATCAACGAAATTGAAGAAAGCTTCCCCAAACCTAAAGAAAGAGATGACCAAGGACACACAAGAAACCTACAGAACACCAAATAGATTGGACCAGAAAACAAATTCTTCTTGACATATAATAGTCAAAACAACAAATGTTGAAAACAAAGATGAATACCAGAACAAGTAGGGGAAATGCACAGGTAACATATAAAGGCAGACTGAATAGATTTACACCAGACTTTTCAACAGAGACTATGAAAGATAAAATATCTTGGACTGATGTTATACAGACCCTAAGAGAACAGAAATGCCAGTCCAGGTTACTATGTCCAGCAAAATTCTTAATTACCATAGATGGAGAAATCAAGATATTATCATGTATTACATATCAATTATTATCATGTGTAGATATGTAAACAGCATGCAGCATTTCCTGCATACAGGAAACTCATCTCAGCAACAAAGACAGGCAATACCTCATAATAAAAGTTTACCAAAAAACTTTCCAAGCAAATGGTTCTAAGAAACAAGCTGGAGTAGCCATCCTAATATCAAATAAAATAGGTTATTAACCGAAAGTCATCAAAAAAGACAAGAAAGGAAAGTTTGTACTCATCAAAAAAGTCTATCAAGAGGAACTCTCAATCCTGAACATTTATGCTCTAAATTAAGAGCACCCACATTTACAAAAGAAACTCTAATAAAGCTCAAAGCGTGTGTTGTACCACACATGATAATAGTTGCAAAATTCAACAACACACTCTCATCAATTGACAGAAGATGGAAGCAGAAATTGAACAGAGACACAGTGAAACTAACAGAACTTATGAACCAAATGTATTTAATGGATATCTATGGAATATTTCATCCTAAAACAAAAGAATATACCTTCTTCTCAGCACCTTATCTAAAATTGGCCATATAGTTGGTAACAAAACAGGCTTCAACAGATGCACAAACATCAAAATAATCCCATGCTTCCTAACAGATCACCATGAAATAAGTGTGGTGTTCAATAACAACAAAAACCCACATAGACAGGCAAGTTAAACAATGCTCTATTCAATAATAGCTTGGTCAAAAAAGAAATAATGAAATAAATAAAAGGCTTTTTAGAATTTAATGAAAATGAAGGTACAACATACTCAAACTTATGGAATACATTGAAAGAAGTGCTAAGAGGAAAAAAAAAAAACAACAACCCCCCCCCCAAAAAAAAAAAAAAAAAAAAAAAAAAAAAAAAAAAAAAAAAAAAAAAACACAGCTCTGAGTGCCTCCAAAAAGAAACTGGAGAGAACATACACTAACAACCTGTCAGTATACATGAAAGCTCTAGAACAAAAGAAAGCAAATACACCAAAGAGGAGTAGATGGCAGGAAATAATCAAACTCAGAGCTGAAATAAACTAAATAGAAACAAAAAGAATTATACAAAATTGTCAAAATTCTAACTAGATTTTTATATACACATTGACAGAGCAATTTGCAAAGTCCAACATTAAGGATAACAAGATTTCTCTCTGAGAGTTGTTTAGGGTTGTTCAAGAGATACCTGAAATATTGAATGTGTCTCATATGTGAAGATTAAGTCCATGACTTGGAAACATTATGCACTTCAGATCGGACAAGGAGGATTTGAGTCAGATAATATCTGAAAGCTACTTCTCTAAAGAGTAGCATTCTTTGTACCAGAAATTCGCATGCAAATGTTCAAGAGAAGGAGGCAAACAGTAGTGCTACCCAGCTAGAATACTTATTAAACACAGCAATGGCCATTGTGGCATAAACCCCCATGTGTGAAATAGTGGCGTGCATACTTGGTGGTAACCAGCAACTATCTAATTGAACTTAAGTCCAGTCAGCAAGTGGGAAATCTTGGCTGGTACTAAAGACATAATCACTAGGCTAAAGAAGTTATCGATTTTGTCGGGGAATCTATAACCATCACTTTACTACCTAGCATAATCCCTTACTGTACTTTAAATTTTTATCTTTATACCTACAGGCAAATTGAATTTTCATCCTTCATAAAAAAAAAAAGCTCTCTTTGCAACAAGGAAATTTTCAGAAAGCAATAAATGATCAAAATCAAAGAGCAGAAGATTATATGTTGTCAAAAAATTGAAACAACCATTCCACTATTATTTGCATGTAATATTTGAAAAAAATAATGGAGGGAACATTGAAAGATCATAAAAACAAGAGGAAGAAGGAAAAAAGGATGTGAGGTTTAATTTCAAAGAAATATCAGAGAAGCTACCTCCATGAGTTCACACTAACATGGCATCCTAAACAAGACCTGAACAGCAAGGATATGTGTGGGTATGTTAACATGAAAAGTTGATTGGTCAGAGGTTGCAATCCTACACTGGGAGTTATAAGCAGTGAAGCAATACTGAGAATTGGAAGAATAGTTTATTCCAGGAAGAGAAAAACATTACAGAAACTGATTTGCTTGGGTTTATATATTTATTTGTATTACATATTTGTCGACTATATATACATATATATCGTATAAAATATATATGTATATATATTGTGTATATGTATACATAATGCATGCATTATAAACATTTGTATTACATATTTAAAAATTTATAATTTATACATATTATTTTAAAAATACAATGTCCAATTTTGAAGGCTTCATCTTTTCATTGTTATATTATAAGCAAAAATGCAACAAAATATAAGACAGTGTAATTAGCAAGTTTCTCATTATTAAAATTTACAGTTCAAAAATATGCATAAATGTATTGGAGTTGACATTTTGAAAGAACAATAAAACTAAATAAATGTCATTTGTTGTGGCTTCAGAGAGAGCACAATCTTTTGATTGTCCTTAGTCCTGTTTTGTACTCTTACATTAATATTTCTCACTCAACAGTTTTGTGATCTCTGTGCTATTCAAACATCTCTACCGTCTACTAATACAATGAAAAATTTGTTGATTCAGTGTTCAAATGGTTGAAGTGAAATAAGTATCTTAGTAGTCACGTGTTTATTTTAAAAATGTTTGCCTTTATTCAATAATAAGTGAATAAAGCCCTAATAGAATTGAAGCTTGCTGTCAAAATAGTTTTTAAGTTTTCATGCTTTGTTGTATTTCTCATATTTAAAAGGTATATAAAAGAAAGTTAATTTATTTTGTTCGTCAGTTATCAATTTTTATTTTCTACTTTTTAATAAACTAATAATTATAAATTGTAAAGATGTATCACAAAAGCAAAAGTAATAAAAGAAATGAATAAAATGGCATTTAATACAATTGTCTCTTGGACTAATTTCATGATTTCAGGATGCTGCCTAGAAAAAAAACACACTTTATTTTTTAAAAAATATAGATAAATGTACATGTTCATAAATGCATTTTTGCATGAAACTATTTGGATATATTTTGTCAGTATTTGATTTTTTTAAAGGTTTGATAGTATACATTGAAATTTTACTAGTTACAATGAGCGTAAGTAAAACAAATGTAACATGGAAATAGTCAAAGTTTTCTTGGTGTGTAAAGATTAAACATAATGATTTTTAAATAAAAATAAGTCTAAAAATTTTTTAAAAGGAAAAATACAAACTTTATATTTCATTTTGAATATTTCAAAAGTAAAGGTCTCGACCAAATTTATCTTCAAGACAAATGACTTTTAAGTGAATAATTGAGAATATTTTAAAACAGAGTCATAAGCAGTGGCCTTCAGTCTCTTAAGGTGAGTGTGAATTTACTTTATTGATGAAGAAATTCCCATTTTTCAGTATGATTGACAGCCACATGTGGGTTGTCAGTGCTATTGTGCATGACCAGAGTTGTGGGATGAAAATAAAATATTACATTTCCTACAGAAGAACACATTCTAAAACAAGAAAAGAAAAAATCATGGTCTTTCAGAAAACAACCCAATTCTTGGTTGCAATAATCTCAACATTTGGAAACAAAGCATACTTGGGGAGCACAGCAGAGCCAATGGGAACCTTCTGCTTTTTTTTTTTTTTTTTCTTTTTTTTTTTTTCAACACACCCTCATCAGGTGACAAGAAATAAGAGATTAGAAAAGATAATTCCAGGTCAAAATTTGCTAAGTTATACCCATTATTAAACATTGCTAAGCAATATATTAAAACATAATATGTGGTAAAAAGAAATGTATTCTGAAGATTAGGAATACGGATGATCATTGTTTAAATTTGCACAACTTCTTGGATGTATATAATACCACTGCAAAAATGTGCCCTGTGAAGATGTGAAGTTTTATCCTTTGCTTGATTCTGGACTTTAGAACTCTAGGAACTAAAGATCTATCTTGTGAGTTTTTTGTCTTCACCTTTCTGAGAATTAAAGTTTTTGGCCTTAGATGAATAAATACTCCTTTAGATTTCTACGTTCTTGTTCTTTTATATTCAGTGAAAACTAGTCTGTCATTATCTGAGGTTCTCTAGCTTTTACATGATATGTTTAGAGAATCCTGAACTGGTTCCCCTTATAAATCCTCATTCAACAGTCTCATTATTATATGTGGATTTTTTTTTCTCTCTGGAGAACTTCATTTAATAAGAAATGATAAAGGAAAACAACAGCAAAAACTAAAACAACAACAGAAAATCTAGATGCTAAATCAATGTAACAAGAGAGGGTGCGGAGACTAAGGGCACATTAATTTATAACAATTTATAATTGTTACAAGGTGTGTGAAGGTGAGGATACTATGTGTTTTCAAACATCATGGGTCACATGAAGACTTGCATAGTTGCCAATGAGATTTGGGTTCATTTACAAATTCTAAGGGCTTTGATCAAAATAAAAGATTTAACCCCATGGTTGATTCATAATATGTCAGAATTATTAGGAGGGAGTGGGAAGAAATGTGGCCTAACTAGAGCCAGTAGGTCACATGTACCTTAGAAAGGCATGGCTCCTCTCTAGCATTTCCTTCATTATCTCACTCTGATCCTTGCCTACTCTGAAAGATTACACTCTACTGCTGGATTTCTGTAGCACAGAGCTTAACACAGTCCCATAACCTTGAAGAAAACCTCTGTACAGTGACTCAAACTGAAGCTTCCCTTCAACTTTCACTTGTATTTCTTTTTCTTGCACTGACAAAAAACTTGCAAATACAAATAGTTATCATTGTTTCAAGAAAGGCATAAAATGTTTGTCTCATTTTCCTAGTTTTAAGTTCTACTTTCTTCAGAGTTCAGATGCTTCCTCCTCTGATGTGTGCTGAAATGGTAATGGTTTCTCCTTTCTTCATTCTCAGATACAACACCTATTATGGTAGATCTCTTGTTCAAATAGATCCATAACTAGACCTTATTCTCAAAATAATTCAATTCAATTTAATACTGACATCCTTTAATTTGTCTGTAAATTGATACCCAAATAAAATTTCTGACCTTACATGGTAGTTGTTATTGATTGCAACTTGACAGGTTATGCAACCCTGTAGAAGAAAATACCACTGGGTATGTTTTCGAATAATATATCTAGGTGAGGACAGTAAAGTGTTGAGGCCTGCCCTGAGTTTCGATTGTACCTCTCTGCAGTCCACAGTACATTACCAAATACAATGGGGAAGAGATCCAAGCACTATCATTCCTCTTTCTCTACTTACTGACTGTTGATGTTATGTGAGCTGTAGCCTCCGGATCCTGTCAGCATGATCACCACACCATTATGGGCTGTACCCTCAAACCTAGAACCAAAATAAACATCTCCTTTCTTTCCTTTCTTTCCTTTTTTTTTAAGAGCAACAATTCTCTAGTTGGACTTAAGACCTGACCCACAAGAGTGAAACAGTACTAATACTGGAAACCTAGCCAATGCCCCAGGCATAGTAATATTCTGAATTTTGATGGAGAGCTTATATCCATCACTTTCCTAAACCAGCCAACACTAACTACATTCTAAATATTTGTCTTTATACCCACAGGTTAAGTGTAATCCCAACATCTCATCAAGAAAACCTCTCTTTGTGACAGAAGGAGATTTATGCAGAATCTATCTTTTTGGAAACTAATTTTGTGAGGTGTTCTGTTATCTCAATGACAACAGATACTAATGATATCATTCCAACTCTAGTTTCTGTGCTTTGAGTCACGGTCCAACTGAGTACTTGTCTGCTCCCCGTTTTCATAATTGCTATGGTCACACACTAACTTAGCATTGACGAGCCTTCCCAGGGCCAAAATTGACCCATTTGTCTTATGCTTGAGTTAGTACCTCTTCTCTTTTCATGGTCACACTCCTAGAATACCCAAATATCCTTCAGGAAGATAGCATTGTACTTCATCACCATCATTTAACATGAACTATTGTGATAATGTTCATAGATATGGATCCCAATGAAACTTTATGTATTCTCAGAAAAATATCATGTTTACTTTTATTTAAAAGTCTCTATTTGCCTCATATTCAGTACCATCTACGGAATGCTTGGAATATATATTTTTACAGCATAGTGACTTTTAAATAAATATTGTGACTGATTTTATAAAGGCAAAACAGAATGAAACAATTGTCAGAAACTCACCTAGGAGCCAATTTCCATGCAATTAAAAGAAAGTAAAACAACAAATATGATTCTTACCCACTAGCATTGGAAACCAAGTCCCCGCTGCATTCCCTGTATGACAAGTCATAGAAAACAAGACTAATCTATGGTGACAAACATCCCCCAAATCACTCAATACATAATAGCTCATTTCTTGCTTACAACAAGTCCTCCATATGTTGAGTGCTTCTGCAGGGCCACTGTTACTCAATAATTCTACCTGCTTCTGGGCTCTGCATCCAAGGAGACAAAATGCATGGGAAAGACACAGAGCCTTTCAACACCATTCTGTTCACATAAATTCACTAGAATTTACTGCCTAAATAAATAAGTGGTTGGACTCAAAGAGTAACAACTTGGCTTATACTTTTCCATGGCCAAGAAAGTTGAGAACTAGATATGAAAATCACAGTCTTGAGAAAAACACCAGCTCCCAGTAGGCTGGCTTTACCCCAGCAATACACAGTTTTAACTTGTAGACATTTCTCAGAAATAAATTTCTTTTCTGTCTCCCTGAATATTGATTTGGTCAAAATATAATATAAATTTGGTTAGAAAAACTAGCCAGTTATTCCAAATAGGATGGCACCATAAGAAAACACCTTACGACAACACTGCATATTAGTGACCCCTACAGAATTCTTTAGGTTAGGAATTAAAATGGTCACAAAATAGAAAAGGTCCTTCACTATCTGAGGATATTGGAGTCACAGTTTGGAAAATTCAACTGGAAAGTGAAGAACCAGTTCAGTGAGCTGTGTTAGTGGGGTTTGGACTGCTAAGCAATAAAGCAGTATTTTATTTCCAGAATAGTTCTTACCATGGTCTGGATGATTGGCAACACCAGGCTCAGAGTCTTCATCTGAGGACTTGAGAATGTTTATCAAAAGCCAACATCTGTAGAGCAAAAATGTTAAAAGACAAGTACAACACCTTCAAGGTTACAGTTGATCAAAACTTAGAACTTGTATGGCATAAATTATTCCTTATTATACTATAACTGGCTAAATTGTCTCAATGTCTAAGAGAGAAAAATTAGTCTGTATGTATTTTGGGGAGAGTAACAAGATCACATTACTGAGGAGATGTGAGATGAACATTAAAATTGAAGCAATTTCTATTGAATTTTTATCTTAATTAATTACTGTGAGATGGTGATACTCTTAATCTGTTAAAGTTGTAAGAGATTTCTTAGCACTTCCCCAAACTGCAATTTTGCCTATTCTTAAATACTTTATATTTGTATTCACTGATATAGTTGAATTGGCTTATCCCCCTTTCAAGAATCTCCAGGTAAAGGTAAATTGGAAAAAAATATGGTTTTGGGCCTCCTATTCCCCAATTTTAAACATTAATCTCCATGGATTTTTAATGCCAAGTATATTTCTTACAGTAAAATATATGTTTCCTTGAGACCCATGGCATGTGAGAGAGCAACCAGTGGCACTATTCTGGATACTGTTTTGCTCACCTCATATAACTGTCTCAAGATAAGCTTTATCCAGTGGCAGATGGAGGCAGATGCAGAGATCCACAGCCAAGTACAATTCAGAGTACAAACAATCGTGTCAAAGTGTCAAGTATAGAAATGAGCAAGTCCAAAGAAAGAATGAAAGAGTGAAAGAAATGAGGAAGTCCAAGGAGTCAAGGACCCCACAAGAAGACCACAGAGCCAGATAACCTCAGACCATAGCAGCTCACAAAGTGTGTCCCACTACCTAGGGAGCATGCAGTAGCTGAACCTAGAACCCATACACATTAGTAGCAAATGCATACCTTGGTCGTCATGTGGGTCCCCGAACAAGTGAATCAGGGGCTATCTCAGTCTTGGTTCCCTGCCTTTGGATCCTTTTGACTCTACCTGCACTGCCTGATTAGGGCCCGGTAGAAGAGAATGTGCCTAGACCTGCTGGGAATAAATGCTCCAAGGTGGGATGGTGTCTATGAGGGATACCCTTGAGAATGGGAAGGTCATTGTGGGAAGATTTGTAAGGGTGGGCCTGGGAAGAAAGGAAGAAGGGGGGGTCTGTGATTGGAATATAAATTTAATTAAAACAATTAATTAATAGGTTAATGTATGAATTTATAAAATATATATCCCTTTAAAGCTACAGGCTCTTTACCTACTGATAAAATTTAAACTTCATTCAAACTGGAAAGTACTATTTGGGTTAATAAATAAAAATTATTTTCAAGGAAAGCCAGGATTATTAAACATTATTAGACAAGAATTATAATGACTAAGACTTAAGGAACCAGAGTTAAGTAGCAATGCAATTATTCATTACTAATCCTGCTGGTTGCTTCTTCTCAACCTAACACAAATATAGACACATCTAAGAATAATGACTTCCAATCAGAAAATACTTCCACAAAGTTGTCTGAGAACAGTTTCAAGACATTTTCTTGAGAAGTAATTATGTTGAAGGCCCAACCCACTGTAGGAGGAGCTACCTCTGAGCTGGTAGATGAGGGTATTTAAGAATGCTACCTGAAGACCCAGCTATTCCACTTCTGGGCATATACCCCAGAGACACTTTAATACATAACAAAGATATATGCACCACAATGTTCATAGCGGCTCTATTTATAATAGCCAGAAGCTGGAAGGAACCCAGATGTCCTTCAGAAGACGAATGGATACAAATATTGTGGTACATATACACAATGGAATACTACTCAGCCACCAGAAACAATGACTTAAACAAATTCTTAAGAAAATGGCTGCATCTAGAGAAGATCATCCTGAGTGAGATAACCCAGTCACAAAAGAACAGACATAATATGCAGTCACTGATAGTGGGATGCTAACCCCAGAGGCTTGCACTCCCCCAGAAACAACTCACAGACTGTATGAAGTCCAAGAAATAAAGAAAACAAAAAATATACATATATTCACAAAACAAGAAGACTTTGACTATTTCCATGTTGCGTTTTGTTTTGCATGTACTTTACGCTTATTGCAACTAGTAGGTTTTCAATGCATACTGTCAAGCCCTTGAAAAAAATCAAGTACTGACTAAAAAATATATTCACATGGTTTTATGTAAAATTTATTTTAATGTCTGAAAAAACAGTACTGACAAAAATGTATAATTTTAAGCAAAAATATTTAAAATCTGTACATTTATCTTTGTTTTGCAAAATAAAGTCGTTTAAAAAAATAAAAAATAAATAAAATAAAGTTGTTCAATAAAAAAAAAAAAGAATGCAAACTGGAGAACAGGGCCTGGCACACTGGCACCCGGATCAACAGCTCCTAAAGGTTTAAAGACTGGTGAGTAGGAGATCTGGGCAGCCAGGGACCAGAGATATCTCTGCAGAATGCGCACGGTAAGAGTACCCACAGCCCTGCCTGATCCAGGGACCAGGAACACAACTTTAGAACTTCTGTTTCCACCTGGCGGCGACTTCAGGGCACAGAACAGGGCTCGGCCAATCTGACACCTGGACCAGTGGAGATCCAGGGACACAGACCAGATAAAAGGGAAAGGCAATAACATATCACTGACGACAAGATGGCAAGAAGAAAGCAAAAGAGTATGTCCCAAGGAAACCAAGACAACCTGGCAATACCAGAACCCAGCTCTCCCATAACAGCAAACATTGGAATGCCAAACACTCCAGAAAAAGAAGACACAGACCTAAAATCATACCTCAAGATGCTGATAGAGATACTTAAACAAGAAAGGGAGGAAAAGCAAAAAGATTCAGAAGCTTTTAAAGAGGAAACAAGAAAAACACTCAAAGAACTCAAAGGACTAGAGGAAAAAAGAACCAAGAGATGAAGGAATTGAAGAGGGAATTGAAAACGGAAATTGACACAATAAAGAAAACACCAAAAGAGATAACCCTAGAGGTAAAACACCTAAAAAAGAAATCAGGAGTCAGAGAAGCAAGCATTTCCAATAGACAACAAGAAATGGAAGAGAGAATCTCGGGGGCCGAAGACAACATTGTAAATATAGAAAAAAACAGCAAAAGAAGATGCAAAAAACAAAAAGCTCCTAAACCAAATGTCCAGGAAATCCAGGACACAATGAGAAGACGGAACCTAAGGATAATAGGAATAGAAGAGGGAGAAGAGTATCAACTAAGAGGCACAGTAAATATCTTCAACAAAATCATAGAAGAAAACTTCCCTACCCACAAGAATGAGATGACCACGAGCATAAAAGAAGCCTTAAAACTCCAAATAGGTTCGACCAGAAAAGAAATACCTCCTGACACAGAATAGTCAAAACACCAAGTGCCCAAAGCAAAGAAAGAATACTAAAAGCAGTAAGGGAAAAAGGTCATGTAACATATAAAGGCAGACCAATCAGAATCACACCCGATTTCTCAACAGAGACTATGAAAGCTAGAAGAGCCTGAACAGACATCATGCACACCTTAAGAGAGCACAAGTGCCAGCCCAAGCTGCTATACCCAGCAAAACAATCAATCACCATGGATGGAGAGATGAAGATATTTCAAGACAAATCTAAATTTACAAAATATCTGACCACAAGCCGAGCACTACAATGAATTATAGGTGGAAAACCCAATATAAAGAGGTGAACTACATCCTAGTAAAAACAAGAAAACTCCTAAGCAAGAAAACCAAAAAAAGAAAAAGACACAGACACACTCAACCTACAAAAGCAATAACAGAAGGAAACAGAAACCATTATTCCTTGATATCTATTAACATAAATGGACTCAACTCCCCAATAATGAGACATAGGCTATCAGACTGGATACATAAACACAATCCAGCATTTTGCTGCATGCAGGAAACTCATCTCAGAGACAGAGACAGACACTATCTCAGAGTAAAAGGGTGGGAAAAAACTGCCAAGCAAACAGTCCCAAGAAGCAAACTGGAGTGGCTATTCTAATATCGAATAAAGTAAATTTCCAACCAAAAGTTATCAAAAAAGATAAGGAAGGACACGTTTTACTCATTACCTGGGAAATCAATCAGGAGGAACTCTCAATCCTTAACACATATTCTCCAAATAAAAAAGCACCCACATTCATAAAAGAAACCCTACTAAAGCTCAAAAAATACATTTCACCCCATAAAATAATAGTGGTAGACTTTAATACCCCACTCTCACCAATGGACAGATCATGGAAACAGAAACTGAACAAGGACACTGCAAAACTAGCAGAGACTTTGAACCAACTAGAATTAATAGATATATACAGAACATATTATCCTAAAATAAAAGAATACACCTTCTTCTCACCACCCCATGGCACCTTCTCGAAAATTGACCACATAATTGGACACAGAATGAGCCTCCATCGATATAAGAAGATTGAAATACTCCCATGCATCCTCTCAGATCACCATGGTCTACGGCTGGTCTTAAACAACAACAAAGACAACAAAAAGCCCACATACACATGGAAACTAAACAATGCTCTGTTAAACGATAGCAGGGTCAAAGAAGAAATAAAGAAAGAAATTAAGGATTTTCTAGAATTCGACACAAACGAAAACACAACATACCCAAACCTATGGGATGCAATGAAAGCAGTGTTGAGAGGAAAACTCATAGCCCTAAGTGCTTCCAAAAAGAAACTGGAGAGAGCTTACATCAGCAACCTGACAGCACAGCTAAAAACCCTAGACAAAAGGAAGCAGATATACCCAAAAAGAGTAGATGGCAAGAAATAATCAAAATTAGGGCAGAAATAGACCAAATAGAAACAAAAAGAACCATTGAAAAAATCAACAAAACAAAGAGTTGGTTCTTTGAGAAAATCAACAAGATTGATAAAACTTTAGCCAGAATAACTAGAGGGCAAAGAGAGAGTATACACATTAACAGAATCAGAAAGGAAAGTGGAGACATAACAACTGAACCTGAGAAAATTCAAGAAATCATCAGATCCTACTACAAAACCTTATACTCCACAAAATTGGCAAATCTGGAGGGAATGGACGAATTCCGAGACAGATACAAGATCCTAAAGTTAAACCAGGACCTAGTAAACCATCTAAATAATCCCATAACAACTAAAGAAATAGAAGAAGTCATCAAAAGCCTCTCAAGCAAAAAGAGCCCAGGTCCAGAAGGGTTCATTGCAGAATTTTATCAGACGTTTATTGTGGATATAACACCAATACTCTCCAAACTATTCCCCAAGATAGAATCAGATGGAATACTACCTAACTCATTTTTTTGAGGCTATAATAACCCTTGTTCCTAAACCACACAAAGACCTTACAAGGAAAGAGACCTTCAGACCAATTTCACTTATGAACATTGACACAAAAATACTCAACAGAATCCTCGCATACCGAATCCAAGAACACATCAAAATGATCATTCATCATGACCAAGTAGGCTTCATACCCGGAATACAGGGATGGTTTAATATAAAAAAATCCATCAATGTAATCCACCATATAAACAAACTCAAAGAACAAAATCACATGATCATCTCACTAGATTCTTAGAAAGCATTTGACAAAATTCAACACCCCTTCATGTTAAAAGTCCTCGAAAGAAAAGAAATCCAAGGTCCATACCTAAACATAATAAAAGCAATAGTCAGCCAACCAACAGTCAAAATCAAACTTCACAGTAGGAAACTTGAAGCAATCCCACTAAAATCAGGGACAGGACATGGCTGCCCACTCTCCCCCTACATATTCAACATAGTACTGGAAGTCCTGGCTGGAACAATTAGACAGCAAAAGGAGATCAAGGGAATACAAATCGGAAAGGAAGAGATAAAAACATTACTCTTTCCACATGACATGATAATGTACTTAAGTGACCCCAAAAATTCCACCATAGAACTTCTACAGCTGATAAACAAGTTCAGCAAAGTGGCTGGATACAAAATTAATTAAAACAAATCAGTAGCCTTCCTATACTCAAAGGACAAACATGTGGAGGGAGAAATTAGGGAAAAGGTACCCTTCATAATCGTTACAAAAACTATGAAATACCTTGGTGTGACTCTAACTAAGCAAGTGAAGGACCTGTATGGCAAGAACTTCAAACCTCAAAAAAAGGAAATTGAGGAGGATCTCAGAATGGAAAGATCTCCCATGCTCATGGATTGGAAGGATCAACATTTTAAAAATGGCCATCCTACCAAAAGCAATCTACAGATTCAATGCAGTCCCCATCAAAATTCCAACCCAGTACTTCATTGAATTGGAAAGATCAATGTGCAATTTCATATAGAATAACAAAAGACCTAGAATAGCGAAATCCATCCTCAACAACAAGAAAACATCTGGGGGAATCACTATCCCTGACCTCAAGCTATATTACAAGGCAATTGTGCTGAAAACTGCATGGTACTGGTACAGAAATAGGCATGTAGATCATTGGAATAGAATAGAAGATCCAGAAATGAGCCCTCAGGGATATGGTCACCTGATTTTTGACAAAGGAGCCATAAACATTCAATGGAAAAAGGCAGCATATTCAACAAATTGTGCTGGACCTACTGGCACTCAGCATGCAAAAGAATGAAAATAGACCCTTTCTTATCTCCTTGTACAAAGCTCAAGTGTAAGTGGATCAAAGATCTCCACATTAAAACAGATACACTGAAACTAATAGATGAGAAAGTAGGGAAAACCTTAGAACACATAGGCACAGTGCATAATTTTCTGAAGAAAACACCAATGGCTCAAGTTCTAAGGTCAAAGATTAACAAATGGGACTTAATGAGATTGCAAAGTTTCTGTAAGGCTAAGGACATTGTCAAGAAATCCGAACGGCAGCCAACAGAATGGGAAAAGAACTTTACCAACTCCACATCAGATAGAGGCCTAATATCCAAGGTATACAAAGAACTCAAAAAGCTAGACACCAGAGAATCAAACAACCCCATTAAAAATGGGGTACAGAACTAAACAAAATATTCTCAGCTGAGGAATATCGAATGGCTGAGAAACATCTGAGGAAGTGCCTGACATCCTTAGCCATCAGAGAAATGCAAATCAAAACAACCCTGAAATTCTACCTCATACCAGTCAGATTGGCTTAGATCCAAAACTCAGATGACAACAGATGCTGGCGAGATTGTAAAGAAAGAGGAATACTTCTCCACTGTTGGTGGGGTTGCAAACTAATACAACCACTCTGGAAATCAGTCTGGTGATATCTCAGAAAATTGGACATAGTACCACCTGAAGACCCAGCTATTCCACTTCTGTGCATATACCCCAGAGACACTTTAATACACAACAAAAATATATGCACCACAATGTTCATAGCAGCTCTATTTATAATAGCCAGAAGCTGGAAAGAACCCAGATGTCCTTCAGAAGATGAATGGATACAAAAATTGTAGTACATTTTCACAATGGAATACTACTCAGCCACCAGAAACAATGACTTAATCAAATTCTTAAGAAAATAGTTGCACGTAGAAAATATCATCCTGAGTGAGATAACCCAGTCACAAAAGAACAGACATAATATGCAGTCACTGATAGTGAGAAGCCAACCCCAGGGGCTCTCACTGCCCCAGAAACAACTCACAGACTGCATGAAGTTTAAGAAAAAAAGAAAACAAAACAAAGCAAAAATAGTCATGCTCAATCCTTACCCACCAAGAATACATTGACAAATTCCAGGTTGTACCCTGTATTACATGTACTGTCTGCTCATTGTTAATAAAAAAATCTTTACACACCAAGAAAACTCTGACTATTTCCAGGTTGCATCTTGTTATACATGTACTTTTTGCTCATTGTAACTGGTGGGATCTTGGTCACACTATCAAACCTTTAAAAAAAAAAACAAGTACTGACAAAAATGTATTATATACTTTTATTTAAAAAATGCTTAAAATCTGTACATTTGTCTTTGTTCTTTTAAATAATTTTTTTTAAAAAAAGGAATGCAAACAGAACAAGACATGAAGAACAAGCCAGTAAGCAGCATACCTTTTTAGTATTTTCTTCAGATCCTGCCTCCGAGTTCCTGTTTCTAATTCAGATCCTGCCTGCCTGTAGTGACATAGAGTGTCCAGAAAGTTCAAGATGAAATATGTCACTTCCTTCCCAAATTTTTTTTTTTGTTACCGAATTTTCTTACAGATATAGAAACCCTAACTAAGGTGTTAATGGATGCCATGCAAATGTTTATTTTTTACAAAAAAAAAAAGAAATTAGAGTTAAAACAAACTAATAAAATCTTATTTGCTAGCAGAACATTGTGCTCCTGAAATATTTCTCCTGAAATAATATACAAAGAGGAACATACAACTCCTTCTTGTATGACCTCTCCTGTCTGGGCTTAGAATATAATATCCGAAAACTTCATACAATCCCGTAGCAGTAGGAGTTTTGGAAGTATACAGACCTACACATTTGAAAAAGGACAAAGCAACTCTTGCTAGCTAAAAATGACAAACAGACAGTAAATGACCAAAATGATTAAGTGTTTGCTATGTCAATTTACAATGAAGTTCATGACTGGAATAATTGTGAAGTTCAAATTAAGTCTGAAGATTTATTGGTGGCCAAACATGGTAGTTGCTGTTTCATTCTTATGTTTGAAATATTAATCTGTAGGACAGAATTTATTTTACAAAAGACTAATGTAATTTAGAGTAATCTTGTAAAAAGCAGAGAAAATATTTTTAATACAAGGAAATGTAATTGAAAAAATAAGTAAATGTTCTTGTTATTTTTTATGTGTATATTTACACTCATGTATAAGCTTTCATGTGTGTGGACAGGGGTGTGTCATGCTGTACATGTGGAGTTCAAAAGTCAATGTTTAGTGTTGGTTCCTGTCTTCTGCCTTTTATAAATGGGGTCTCTTCCTTAATCTGCTGTGTGTTCCCAGCTACCTGGCCCATGATGTTCCAGTGTTGGTTCTTGCTTCCCTTCCATATCTTCATAACCACTCCACAATCCAGCTTTTATGTGGAATCAGGAAACTCACACGGAAGTTTTAAATCATGCATCACACGTGCTTCTCTCTTTGAGCATGCTTGTTGCCTACATGTTCTTTTAAAAGTGATGAAAACAGCAAACCTAACTGAAATGCATTGAAATATACGTGCTTCGAGCTAAAAGACAGGCAGTTAGTGAGCCACATACATAATTTCTCTTAGTCAAGTTTCCTGAAATGTTGAAGAATCTGAACGCAAGAGCCACAAGTGTGACATAAAACCCAATGTTATGAGGCATCCTTCAAGACTTCTAGAAAAACTGCATTGGACAGTCTGAGCAGACTGTGACGGACACACCGCCTCCTTATCTGCTGCCTGCAGGATTGGTGAGATGTAACCTCAGTCTTCCCACCTCCAGAGTCTCTCAGTCACTGATAAGAAAGCTGTGCTTTGATGATACATGAGGTGAAACTTCTAATTCTTCAAAAGTGAGGATGGTTGTCATTACCTTGGCACCCATACTGGTTTTCTTCTTACAGGCAGACTGATTAGATTTTGCTGTTACTTAAATATCAGTTTTCATTTTCTGTTTCCATGTGCAAATATATGTATCTGTTCATGCTATAGAGTAAGTATCTAGGTCAAGGGACAACTTGTAACAGTGTGTCCTCTAGTTATGTGGGGTGATTTCCAGGGATCAAAAAACGTCCTCAGGCTTGGCAGAAAGTGCCCTTACCCACTGAGCAGTCTCTCCAGTACTAATTAGATTTTGTAACATAGATAATTTGTGTGTTCTTGATATTCACTTTATTTGAGAAAGAAGATTTAAAAAGAAAGAGGAACCTGCCATGGAAGTTCATGCTTTATTCTCAGAACCTGGGAGGCAGAACAGGCATTTCCTCTTGAGTTGAGTTCAAGGTCATCCAGATCAGAGTGCAACACTGTCTCATGATTTAAATAATAATGAAAAGAAACAACAGAGTCTTTCTCTCTCAGAAAGGACTGAAGCCTAATTCAAAATTGCCTGTTTGCCACATTTATCTACATTGATAAGTTGCTTTGTTATTCTTGTTCAGATGCAGTATTTAAAAACAACAGATATACTAACACAAGTAACACATAGTTAATTATTTTGAAATTACTTGTGCATATATGAGACTAAGTATATAGATAATATTTAGCAAGGATGACATTATTCTGTGTATGACTTATAGGCCACCTCATTAGGTCTACTAATGCTAGTGGTAACAATTCATTTCTATAAAAGAAAATTCATTTCTGTATTAGACTCTCTACTGTCAGAGGATGACCCCTGTCTATTAGACTGTGATATTTAAATCTACATAGACAATCAACCTTCTATACCTAAATCATGTCAATTCCTTTATGTCATCAAATCTATAGATGCCACGCACTGAGATAGCCTTAGAAGATGGAAAGATAGATGAAATCTGTCAAAGCGCCTATTAATGTTTTATTACTTCAGCTGGCATCTCCAGAAGGGTGGACATGCATGCTTCATACTCTTCCTTGAGAAAATAATGTTTACTTCTTTTTTCAAATGAGATTAATAGTGAAGTCTTTACTCAAATCTTGCTATTGGAAATCTCTCAGGATTACTTTTAATTGGTTATACAGTGTCTAGTTCCATGAGGTATTTTGCTGATATTTAAGTGTTGTATTCTAGATCAGCAGGAAGATACCTTCATCTCCCACCACTGTTGGAGTTGAACAAGGGGTTCTGTCGCTAAGGAAAAGGGAAAGTGGACTTTCTGAAGGAACTGAAGAGGACAGGGTTCTTCAGAGGCTAAGTGCCCACAATCTGCTGACTCATCATTTTCTGTCCTTCAGTCTCAACACAATGTCCCTGGATTTTGTTTAAAAGCTCTTTATTGTTCAAATCCTGTTACTATCTTACACTCTTCTGCTTCTTTCCTCAAGTATCTAGAGATGATATGTTAGGAATTAATTACTTTGCTATTTTTCAAAGAGGACAGGAATAAAGAATGTTTTTTTTATGTCATTTCGCGAATTTATTGAAATCAAAAATACCAGGGTAGAAGGTATGTTTTCCTAACAGTTGAAAATCCCAGAGGAAAAACAGGCCTTTGGTCCAGTGAAGGCACAGTTTTCGAGTATAGGGGAATCTCAAGCCACTGAGGTGCAGAGGGTGGTTGGTAGAGGGAACACCTTCCTGGAAGCAAATAGATGGGAGGGGGATAAAAGCAGGGAAAAGGGGATACACTTTGAAATGTAAATACAGAGAATATCAAATAAAGTAATTTTAAAAATACCAGGAGATAGGTATACCATTCAGTGTAATGAAGTTTCACTCTACAAAGAAGACAACAATCCCTGCCTCATCAATCTGTAGATTCCATGGTTATTGCCACTGTTCCCTAAAGTGTTCTGTTCTACAGAGAGGAGACAGAGATAGTCTAGGCCAAAAAGCTCCTCTTCAAGGACTGAACTTTGAAGCAAAATTGGTAGTTTCTTTGGGAACTCGACTGCATCAAGTTATATATTTCTGGAAGCTGTCTTGTGAGAGGATGTTTTCCTGAAGCAGACACATCAGTGGGCACGTGCTGTTTTTCTGGATCGGATGCTTGAGAGGGCTTGTCATGCTTGGGAAGTTTATCAATGAAACCCCAGAATCAGGGAAAGAATGTTCTTGCATCGCAGCACATTACAATGCTTCACTAATCTCACTGATCTTCACTTCGTAGAGGGAGATGTGTCAAAAAACTTGTTGAGTTGTGCTGATTACCTAGATCCTTGCATTTTTTTAATGGATCAAGCAGATACTACTGATTTATGTTTAGTGATTACTATTGGACTAGACTGCTGGTATCCTGACAACAAAGAATGGGATTGCCTCAAAGAACTGTTTCAAAACAGGTGCACAACCCCCTTTTCCTATTAACTTTCTTCCCAACCACTAGTTGGAAACAAGGTTGAAGATGCAGAAATGGTCTACAGAAATTCTATTTGTTTGACAGAAAATAGCCACAGGACTACATCAATGATGGGATACCAGCTCTCTCTTGGTGGCAATGTAATGAACAAAGCTTTTTTTTTTTAAATAGAAAAGAAATAGTAAATGGTAGAGACATTCACAGTGCTTGCCAAAGTAGCCATATTGGAACATCATGGCAAAGTTGCTGCGTCCCTCAGTCTGGTTTTCAGAGGTAATGATGTGAAGAAAGAAAGCTTGGCACAATGGTCAATGTCATTTGTAAGATGGTAAGCTCAAGGGGAAAATTTAATGCAAAGTGATATAAGAGACACAGAAAACAAGGGAGAATTTCTTTTTTTTTAAATTATCCATACGCTATTTATTTTGTTATTTATATGAGTACACTATAGTTATCTTTAGATCCCATTTACAGATGGTTGTGAGCCACTATGTGGATGCTGAAAATTGACCTCAGGACCTCTGGAAGAGTAGACTGTACTCTTAACCACTTAGCCATCTCTCCAGCCCACAGAATATCTTGTGGCAAGGTAACACCTAAATAAAGTAAGGAAACTGAAAATGATTCTAAAACTGAATAACATACTTGAAAATATTTGTATTTTCCGACAAAACATGAGGTGTTATATTATGGCATATGAGTATTGGTGTTTAGCCTGCAATAAAATTAGGTTATCAGGATCACGAAGAGAAGTCTAAAAGGGTCAGGCAGAGTGGACAAGAAACTTATGGCCTAAAGGATGAGGTCAGAGATGTAAACACTATGCTCATTATTTCAAGAACACACTGTAATCTTAAACTTCAACGAAATTCCCCAACTGTCTTCTGTTAGATGCATTTCTCAAACAAGAGCTTTCCTGAGGTGAAGGTCTTCCTTCCACTCTTCAGGCCTTAACTCCCATTCTTTATCCACAAGTTTGCATTGGTCTTCATCAAAAAAGTTTGTATTCACTTTAGGTCTAAGTTACTTCCCTGTTGCTAAAATAAAGCAACGTAGAAGAAAAGGTGCTTAGTTCAACCTAAAATTCCAAAGAAATACACTCCACCATAGCAGTGAAAAAGAGAATCTAGCATGAAAGATGATACTGTTTAGCATGGATGGTTATGTGACTCCCACATTCCAAAAGGGCACATGGATGAAGGAGTGGTCCTCAGCTACAAAGCCTCAGGTAAAACCACCATTGGCTCACTTCTTCCAGGGAGGATTCACCTCCCAAAGATTGTGAAACCCTCTCAAATAGTTCCAGTAGCTGTGGCTCACCTGCTCCAGCCTGAGCTGATCTCATATTTAGAATACAATGCTGTAGTTAGACAGCTCTAAAGACTTAAAGATGTTAATACTGAATATCATCGACTCACTCATGTACAAACCTCACATAACTGTCTTCTTTCCTGGGCACTGAAGATTTATTAGAGAAATGCTGTATTATTTACCTACTTTAAGATAATTGTTTTTACTGAACTTTTCTGACACCAATTGCAGTAGAGCCTAACAGGTCCTTTCCCAGTTCTCTGACACATTCTTTGTATGTATCGACTTTTGGTACTAGGTTTAAATGTGTGATAAAGCAAACTAAAAATTCTTCACGTTTATCCATCTTTTTTACATTTTTTCCACTAATTTTATTTCCCTTTACTAGGAGTTGTATAAGAAGGGCCTATTGAACCTAAGAATTCTCCTGTAGTAATAAACAATGTTAAGTGAGATCCATAATCATTAGTTCATGGGTTTATGCATAAATATATAATTCCTTGAATGCTTGTATTGTACCAAATAGTCATCTCACTTACGGTTCTTTGTAATTACAAATAAAAGACTTTGATAGCTCTAAAGAGACTTCAGATGGATTTGTTCAGTCATATGGGGGACATAATATTTTGAAAATGAGCCTTTGCATTCATGCCTTTGGTAGAAATGTACGTGAAATCAGATTCCATCCTCCCCAAGTTCTTCCAGTAGGGGAGATAATTTGCAATGAGTGATCTTTTCATGTGTATCTTTAACTTTTGGAAAACCTATTAGTTGGCTGAAAATTGTATTTGAGGCTTCAGACATTTCTTAATTAAAAGGACAGTCTAAAAGAACCAAACAAGGCTGGAGAGATGGCTAAACAACTCAGAAAATCATGCACTTCTCTTCTAGAAAACCTGAATTGATTTTTCCAGCACCTGGATCAAACTGCACATAACAATCTGTGCACACAAGAATCTGTGCACAGAACAATCTGTGCCTGCAGAACTAGAGGTTCTTATGGACTCGGTGAATACTTAAACAAACATAGCATACACTTGTGCAAAGACAAACACAATCACATAAGCAAAAATAAAAGAATAAAAATTGGATGTCACAGATTGACTTTTATTCTTAAAATAATTTCCCCAAAACAATAAAATCTCCTCTGGCCCTTAGTTAAAGTATTTTCTGTGATTTGCCCAAGTTATGCCTCATTCTCTTTTTAAGCCACTCTTGAGCTAGTACTTTTCTTAATGTTTATACATGCGTTCTAACATTAATCTCTGTCTACTGCCTTTTACTTTCTGGTACAGAAAATCTTTTTCCAGATAGATTCTACCCTTCCTTGTATTTATTCTTCCATCTTTAACCAAATTACTGGTCTTTTTTTCTTATCTTTAGAAGATATTTTGAATTTCAGAATCCCAAAAGAAGCTAGTTAATAGAATGAGGGAAGGGTTGGTAAGGATTGGATAAAAGAGGAAGAGTTTAGAATTAAAGGGAGGGAAACATAAATCAATCTTTCTAACAGGTTATTCACATTTTTATACTCTTATTTCACAGCATAATAATTACACAATAGCATGTCTCTTCTTAGAATGAGAGATGCTTAAGGGTAGAAAAAGAGATCATTGATTTACGTCTTTATTTCCATTTCCTGGCAGGTTACAGAGCAGCCATCCAATAAATGCTTCCTGAATAAATAAAAATGAATGAATTAAAAATATAAAATAGAACTTGTATACAATTTTACTCAACTTAATATGAAAGCACACAGCTTAGCAAAACATATCCAGATGCAAACATCTAGGCAGATAGAGATGTTTGGAAGTTAATTATGCATAGTTTTTTCATGTAACAGAATGAAAGCCATAAAGATATATTGATGATAAAAGCTGTCTTTCTACTAATACTGTTTTCAACAAAGTCAAGATATTTGAGCTGCTTTACCATGTATTTTCCTCTGCCATTTAAAAGTATGAATCATATTATTAAATACAAACATTTCTTTTTGGATGCCAATAGCTTGCAGATTATTCTTAAAAAAGTTATAAATCTGCCTGGGTTGTTTTTTGATATCTGCTAGAGGATGTTCATTAAGATAAATGAATTGTCATGTTTCAAGAACTGTTTAGTTTCACTTTTAGGGGACCATCTGTCCTCTGATGAATGGTTTTGTGTATAAGATTGGGCATGCTGATTTAGCTCTTTTTAAAATAAATGCCATAGCTAATTAGTTTTTTAAGAGTATAATTCTTAACCCCTCTGACTTCCAGTCTTTTCTAACGATAACTATATAAAAACGGTTTATGTTCACTTAAAGGTTTCTTTCAGGGTGCAAATGCATTCATCATGAATCACAGGAAAAAAGTGAAAGGTTAGATTTCATGTATACTGGGCTGAAACACACTCTTCTATTCTGAGAAGGAAACTTTTTAATAGAGTGCATAGTTTGAAACACACATGCTAGATACTTAGGATAAAACGAGGCCAATTCCTTTCCTTGAATCAATTGGCTCATCATGGATTGCAAAAATGTTGTAATCCAATTACCTGTCTATTTTTTGATTTGCCAGTCAACATCATGTGAAAGAGAACTATAACAAAAATAAAAATAAATTATCTCATGTGATTCCATGAAATGATTTTTATGTTTGGTTTAAGAGTTCTAGTTAATTTGAGACTGAATATATTTTCAAATAATTTAGAAATATACAAAATTACACAATCAGTGGTACTATTCATTAAACATATATAATTGTGTTTTACAGGTAGAAATTATCAAGGAATTTACAGTAACACACTTATAAAATATTTTATTTTAAATTACCAAAAAATATTCATAAAACACTTTTGCCTAGGTTAACAATCTACTCTAGCTCCTTCTTGCATATAGCGTCATTTTGAAGAGTCTTCTTGGACTTTTCAATTGGTTCTACATTCTATTAATACATCCCCTACACCATAGCTAACTAGAGAAATTGTCTTTGATTAGAACATAAAATTCTAACCAATGAAATAGGTCAGTGGATAGTTGCAATATTAATATTTATGTGCTTTTGAGAAATATTCCAAATTTCATTTTTCAGTATAGCCTTAGATTTTAAAAATGACGATTGAAATTAGAGAAGATTCTAAATAAGCTAAGTCTTATGAACACTTAGTTTTAATTATAGAAAATTGACGAAGACTTTCAGTTTACACAGTATTTGTTTCATATTTGCATCCACAGAATCCACTCAATAATTAAGCTGGTAGGACACTGCAGTTCCCTAGTACACTTCTCTGACAATGGTGTCAAGACATCAATTAAAACAGTAAAACGTGTGTTTATTGAGAGTCATTTTTATTCTTGCAAACAGATCTCTAGTAGAGTTCAACATCTAACTCTTACTCACTGAGGGTTGAAATAGAAGAAATAACAATTCATTGCTTCATTTCTTATGACATGACCCTAACTTTCTCTTATTCTATGAATCAACAATAATCTTTCTGTTGCCAATGGAAAAGTATACTTTTAAAATCATGCTAAACATATTCTACCATATGAAATCAAGTGCTGCATTAGACAGATTGGAAAGAGATTTTAAGATACAAGAATATTTATGTTGATTATCTTTCAGACTTCAATGAATATTAATGTCTTGTTATCATGTTTAATTCCTTAGACTTTTCTCTACTAGGCCAATAAAAAATGTTCTAGTACAAAGAAATTTTTGACAGGATGATTTTTAGCATCAAAATAAGTAAGTATTGAAGAAGTGGACTTTGTAAAAGTAAATCCAGAAGCCAATAAACATGATAGGAATGGTAAAAACCTCTGTCCTACTTATTGTGATGTAGCACCATCATTTGCACACATGATCTTTCTTCCTAAGAATCTGCCAGAAGGTTGAATTCTTCATTCTCAGTCTGTAGACAACCCCCTTGCTTCTCCATTACTGACTCGGATGATGTTATGCTCTCAAGAGCAGTTCCTCTATCTTCTATAAACCGCCCACTTTGGTTTGCCTGCCTGTCTTGAGTATACATTTTACCAGAAGAAATGACTTGTGTTCTTTCCTCTGTCGCTAGCTACCACTTTCTTATTTTTTTTTCTATCAACATAACCTAAATTTCCATTAATGAGAACTGACTCCAGTTTTGTGTGTTACATTTTTTTCCTAAATGTTGTCCATTGTTTCAGGGCAGAGCACCACACACATTACCTTTTTCAAAAAAGCCCTGTGGATTTTTTTTCTTATTTGCTTTGCATGACATGTGAAGAGAAACTAACATAAATAACAAAGCCTATTTCCTACAGCATATCTTGCCCACAGCAGCCACTTACATGTTTTCATTGTAACTTCCTGACTGATGCTTTTCAACCTTTGATGTTGCCTGGTCCTGAAGGTACATCCCACTAGACCACAGGTTAGGCACAGACAGCGCTCAGATACCAATTTCTAAGCACAAACTAAGTGCCAAGAGATCCTTTGTTAAATAAGGGAAAGAGACAAGGTTGCTGAATCTAAGTTGGGCAGACATATAAGCAAATAGCTTTCTAAATGTTAGTTTTAAGACAAAAAAACTGGGAGATCTGTCTTAGAATGAGTTAGAACATGTTGATAAGTTTGAAGTGGGTATTTTAAATTATGTTATTCAACTTAATGAATTTTATTGCTGGATATTGAGTTTTTTCAATTTTATTGGATATTATCTGTATTTACGTTACAAATGTTATACCCTTCTCCCCCATTCCCCTTCCTCCTCCCCCTCAATTTGCTTCCATGAAGGTGCTTCCTTTCCCAATCACCCTCTCCATATCAGTGCCTTGGCTTGTTGATAATGTTGTTCTTCCCATGAGGGTACAAACCTTTCAGCTTTTACAGTCCTTTCTCTAGCTCTTTCAATGGGGTCCCCATGTTCAGTCTGATGTTTAGCTGCAAGCATCCTCACCTGTATCTATATGACTCTGGGAGAGCCTCTGAACAGACATCCATATCTGGTTTCTGCCTGTAAACATTTCTTGGCATCAGCAATAGTGCTTCGGTTTGGTAGATGAATATGGGGTGGTTCTCCGGGTGAGACAGTCTCTGTAGATCTTTTCTTCAATCCCTGCTGCTCTACTTGACCTTGTACTTCCTTCCCTGTTTTGTTTTTCCTTTTAAGAAGGACTGAGCCATCCACATTCTGTTCTTCATTTTTTTTGAAGCTGATAAGTTTTGTGGATGGTTTATTGGGTATTCTGGGCTCTTTTGGGGGAAATGTCTAGCATCTGCATATAGGTGAGCGTATACACTGAGTTCTTTTTTGTGACCGGGTTACATCACTCAGGATGATAGCTTCAATTTCTATCTATTTGCCTCGGAATTTAATGAATTTGTTGTTTTTAATAATTGTGTATATGTACCATAATTTCTGTATCCATTCCTCTGTTGAAGGAAATCTGTGTTCTTTCCAGCTTCTGGCTATTATAAATTAGGCTGATAAGAACATTGTTGAGAATGTGTCCTTGTTAAATGTTGGAGCTAAATTTGGGTATATGCCCAGCAGTGGTATAGCTGGGTCATCAGTAAAATGTCCAGTTTTCTGAGGAAATGCCAGATTGATTCCCAGAGTGGTTGTGCAAGTTTACAATTCCACCAACAATGGAGAAGTGTTCCTCTTTCTCCACATCCTCACCTGTGTCTGCTGTCACCTGAGTGTTTGATCTGAGCCATTATGACTTATGTGAGGTGGTATTTCAAGGCTGTTTTGAATTGCATTTCCCTGATGACTAGGGACGTTAGGCATTTCTTTAGGTCCTCAGCTGATAAGTCTCTGTGTAGCTCTGTACCCCTTTTTAATAGGATTATTTCATTCTTTAGAGTATAACTTCCTAAGTTCTGTGAATGTATTGGATACATCTATCAGATGTAGGATTGGTAAAGATCTTTTCCCAGTCTGTTGATTGCCATTTTGTCCTTTTGACAGTGTCTTTGGCCTTACAGAAGTTTTGATATTTCATGAAGTCCCATTTGTTGATACTTGATCTTAGAGAATAATCCATTGGTATTCTGTTCAGGAAATTTTCCCCTGTGGCTATGCATTCTAAGCTCTTCCCAACTTTCTGTTCCACTAGAATCAGTGTACTTGGTTTTATGTGTAGGTATTTGATCCACTTGGACTTGAGCTTTGTACAAGGAGTTAAAAAGGGATAAATTTGTATTCTTCTACATGCTGACTGCCAGTTGAGCCAACACCATTTTTTGAGGAGGTTGTACTTTTTTTATTGAATGTTTTCAGCCCCTTTGTCAAAGATCAAGTGACCATAGGTATGTGGGTTCATATCTTGGTCTTTGATTCTATTCCATTGGTCTACCTGCCTGTCTCTGTACCAATACCATGCATATTTTATCAAATTGATTTGTAATACAGCTTGAGGACAGTGATGGGGATTCCCCAAAATATTTTTATTGTTGAGAATAGTTTTTACTAACCTGGGTTTATTTTAATTCCAAATTAATTTGCAAATTTCTCTGTGAAGAATTTAGTTGGAATTTTCATGGGGATTGCATTAAATTTGTAGATTGCTTTAGGTGAGAAGACCATTTTTACAACATTGAACCTTCCAATTTATAAGCATGGCAGATCATTTCATCTTCTGAAGTCATCTTCAATTTCCTTATCAGAGACTTGAAATTCTTGTCATACAGATCCTTCTCTTGCTGGGTGTGATGGCTTGCATATGCTTGGCCCAGGGAGTGGCACTTTTAGAATGGGTGGTCTTGTTGGAAGATATGTGTCACTCTGGGGGTGGGCTTGGAGACCCTCCCCCTAGATGCCTGAGGATGCTTAGACTGTTTCTGGCTTTCTTTGGATGAAGATGTAGAACTCTCAGCACCTCCAGCACCATGACTATCTGAATGCTACCATACTCTTACCTTGATGGTACTAGACTGAACCTCTGAACTTGTAAGCCTTCCCAAATTAAATGTTGTGTTTTATAAAATTTGCATTGGTCATGGTGTCTGTTCACAGCAATAAAACCCTAACTAAGACACTTGGTTAGGGTCACACCAAGATATTTTATATTCTTTGTAGGTCTTGTGAAGGATGTCAATTCTCTAATTTCTTTCTCAGCTTGTTGTCCTTTGAGTAGAGGAAGGCTACTGATTTGTTTGAGTTAATTATATATTCAGCCATTTTGCTGAAGGTGTTTATTATCTATAAAAGTTCTCTGGTGGAATTTTTTGGGTCACTTAAATATATAATCCTATCACAGTATATTTGACTTCTTCCTTTCCAATATGTATCCCTTGACCTCTCTTTGTTGCCTTATTGCTCTGGCTAGTACTTCTAGTACTATATTGAATATGTAGGGAGAGAGTGGACAACCTTGTCTAGACACTGATTTTGGTGGGATTGCTTTCTTGGTGGGATTGTCAAATGCTTTCTCAGCATTTAGAGAAATGATCATATGGTTTATTTCTTTGAATTTGTTTATATGAAAGATGACATTGATGGATTTTACTATATTGTATCTTGCATCCCTTGGATGAAACCTACTTGATATTTTTTTTGGTTTGGTTGGTAGGCTTTTGATCACAGCTTCTATTTCTTTAGGGGTAATGGGGCTGTTTATATGTTTTTTTCTTATCCTGATTTAACTTTGGCATATATCTATCTAGAAAATTGTCCATTTCTGCTAGATATTTTAGTTTTGTTGAGTATATGCTTTTGTACTTGGATCTGATAATTTCTTGAATTTCCTCCTTTTTGATTATTATGTCTCTCCTTTCATTTATGATATTTTCAGTTTGGATCCCCCCCCCACTCTCTCTCTCTCTGCTCTCTGGTTAGTCTGGCTAAGGGTCTACCAATCTTGTTGATTTTCTCAAAGAAACAGCTCATAATTTTGTTGATTCTTTGTATAATTCTTTTTGTTTCTTCTTGCTTATCTTCAGCTCTGAGTTTGATTATTTCCTGCAGTCCACTTCTCTTGGGTGTATCTGCTTCTTTTTGTTCTAGAGCTTTCTGTTGTTCTGTCAAGTTGTTAGTGAATGCTCTCTCCAGTTTCTTTTTGAAGGTGCTCACCACTATGAGTTTTCCTCTTATCACTGCTTTCATTGTATACCATATATTTGGGTATGTTGTGCCTTCATTTTCTTTAAATTCTAAAAAGTCTTTGGTTTCTTTCTTTTTTTCTTTCTTGACAAAGCTATCATTGAGTAGAACATTGTTTAACTTCCATGTGTATGTGGACTTTTTTGTTGTTATTTTTATAATTGAAGACCAGACTTAGTTCGTGGTGACCTGATAGACTGCATGGAATTATTTTGATCTTGCAGTATCTGTTGAGGCCTGTTTTGTGACCAAATATATGGTCAATTTTTGAGAAGGCACCATGATGTGCTGAGAAGGTGTATTCTTTTGTTTTAGGATGAAATATCCCATAAATGTCTGTTAAATCCATTTGGTTCATACCTTCTGTTAGTTTCACTGTGTCTCTATTCAGTTTCTGCTTCCATGATCTGTCTGTTGATGAGAGTGTGGTGTTGATGTCTCTCACTATTATTGTGTATGTTGTCATAAGTGCTCTGAGCTTTAGTGGAGTTTCTTTCATGAATGTTGGTGCCATTTTATTTGGAGCATAAATGTTCAGGAGTGAGAGTTCATTCTGGTAGAATTTTCCTTTGATGAGTAAAACGCCTTCCTTGTCTTTTTGATGACTTTTGGTTGAAATTCTATTTTATTCGATAATAGAATGGCTACTCCAGCTTGTTTCTCGGGACCACTTGTTTGAAATGCTTTTTTTTCACCAACATTTTACTATGAGATATTGCCTATCTTTGTTGCTGAGATGAGATTTCTATATGCAGCAATATGCTAAATCCTGTTTATGTATCTAATTAGATAGTCTATGTCTTTTTATTGGAGAATTGATTTCATTGATGTTAAGGAATATTAAGGAATAGTGATTTCTGTTCCTGCTATTTTTGTTGTTAGAGGTAAAGTTATGTTTGTGTGCTTCTCTTCTTTGGTGTTTGTCCCAAGAGGATTAGTTTATTGATTTTCCTAGAGTTAAGTTTCCCTCTTTGTGGCAGAATTTTCCATCTATTATTCTTTGTAGGGCTTGGTTTTTGGACAGATATCGTATAAATTTGTTTTTGTCCTGGAATATCTTGTTTTCTTCATCTATGGTAATATAGAGTTTTGCTGGATATAGTAACCTGAGCTAGAACTTCTGTTCCCTTAGGGTCTGTATTATATAAGTCCAGGATCTTCTAGCTTTCATAGTCTCTTTTGAAAAATCTGGTGTTATTCTGATCGGTCAGCTTTTAGATTTTACCCGTCCTTTTTCTCTTACTGCTTTTAGTATTCTTTCTTGTTTTGAGCATTTGTTTTGAGCACTTGTTGTTTTGAATATTATTTGTTGGGAACAAATTGTTTTCTGGTCCAGTCTATTTGGAGTACTGTAGGCTTCTTGTATGTTCATGGTCATCTCTTTTTTCAGGTTAGTGAAGTTTTCTTTTATTATTTTGTTGAAGATATTTACTGGGTCTTTCATTTGGTAGTCTTCATTCTCTTCTACACCTATTATCTGTAGGTCCTGGATTTCCTGGATGTTTGGTTTAGAATCTTTTTGATTTTTCCATTTTCTCTGACTGCTGTGTCAATGAGTTCTATGGTATCTTCTGCTCCTGATATTTTTGTCTCAGTCCCTTGTATTCTGATAGTGATGCTAGCATCTATCTCTCCCAGTGTCTTTCCTAGGTTTTCCACCTTCAGGGGTTTCTTGTTTTATGATTTATTCATTGTTTCTATTTATGTTTTTAGTTCCTTCACTTGGTTGTTTGTGGTTTCCTTTAGCTTCTTTAAGTGATTTTTGTGTTTCTTTAAGGGTTTAAACTTGTTTGTGTGTGTTCTCTTTGTTTTCCTATACTTCTTTAAGTGTGTTATTTATGTGCTTCTCAAAGATTTCCATCATCATTGTGAAGTATGATTTTAAGTCTACATCTTTTTTGTCTGGTGAATTGAGATATCCACTATTTGCAGTGGTAGGAGAACTAGTTTCTGATGTTGCCATGTTGTCTTGGATTCCTTTTCTTAGAGTCTTGTGCTTGCCTCTTGTCGTCTTGTTATAGGTTATGCTAGGTTATCTTGCTGTCTCTTATTGGAGCTTGACTCTCTTGTGGGTTTGTGGGCCCAGAGGAGGATTGTTCCTGAATGTTTGTCTTTCTGGGTAGGCCTTGAGTTCCAACGCAGAGCCCAGTCCTGGTGCATCCGGGCTGGTTCTGGCCTTAGGACAGAACTCCCAGGAAGTACTGATGCCTGAGCAGTGAGTGCTCTGGGCACTCTCTTCGGGGGTAGGCAGTGGGCAGGAAAACTTTACTCACCCTTCCTCTTAGGATGGAGCATTCCTGAAGTTCTTGTGAGCTCCCAGCCACCTGTGGGTGGGTGGGCTGCTGTATTGATAAAACTGGGCTGGGTCTGATATTGATGTGTTTATGGCTGAACCTTGGTGATTCATCTCAGGAATGAGTCAAACGCTAAATAAAGGACTAGACCTAGGTGGCCAGCCTTAGGAGTGCTATATAAGGGTACAGCAATGGGGGAAGGGGAAGACTGGTAGAAGGAGAAATGTGTAGGTGCCATGTTTTCCATGCTCTGGTCTGTGTTTTTCAGGCTTGAGTGTGCTCCAAACTGAAATGACTCCTGGATCTTTTTACCCCTCTATTGTAAGCATGGTTTCACATACTTACTTCCTTGTATTTTTGGTCATTCATTAAATTCATCCATATATAGTGGCATTTACCATTAAAAAACTCCAAAATACTTAATAAAAGTACTAAAAAGGTATTTTTCTAGGGTATATCACATTTCATTTTTGCATGGTACATGAAATTTGTGTGTGTTCATGGTATTTACTGTGTTCTAACCAGCAATTCAAAGACACCTTTAGACTGGTAGATCTCTAGCAGGTTACCAGCTCTGAAATCTTTCAGTGGATGCTTCACGCTCTGACCCTTGCCAACTTTGAGAAAGAGATATTACATAAAATTCTACATGATCCTGTACTGAACATGTTAAGAATTTTGCATCATCATTGATCGACATTATATTCCTTATTAAGACATTATAGGTGCTAAATGTGACTTGTTGTTATGCCCAAGATAGAAAAAATCAGGGTTAGTAGTATTTTACTTAAAAAAGGATCGATACAGAATTCTTTTTTAGCCCATTATCTTGCTCCTATTATTTAAAAATAATATGTATTCTTTTAATTATTTTATAGCTATCCTATTTTCACACTATAAGCAATATCTCTAGAGAGAGTATATGGATTGAAATGCCAAGGTCCACTTGTCTGTCTTGTTCATTATTATGACAAGTATACTTTAAATATGTAGCAAATATGCATACATGTTAAAATTACTATGTCTACATAGAATACTAGAATAATAGAACTTGTTTCTTAAATCCATGACTATTGTATATTCAAAGGAATAATATGTTAGGCTTTATATTTGTTTCTTTATAGAGCTTGTAGTAAATCACCTGTCAAGAAGGCTTGGTATAGAGCAAAAACTTCTGATGGAATCCAAGAGCAACAGTTACCAAGAGTAACAGGCTGTTCTTAGAATCTGAATTTGTGTGGGTTTCCTTTTTCCCAGGAGGTTATTAATTTCATATAATGATTTTCCAGTGTAATTCAACTATATGTGTCTTCCTTTTTGTTTACCTTAAATCTGTAGTTAATTTCATAAATGAGATTTTTCTCTTCTACAATGCTACCTACTTTTTGTACAGACCAAGGAAGCTCAATCCAGGCATAATTTGCTATGAGGCAATGACACATGGAACTTTTTTTTTTACACACATGATTTGCTCTTTTGTCTAAGTTTTCCATTTAAATTCTTCTGTTGTTGCTTACAGTTAGCTTATTTTGTTTGTTTGGTTTTGGGATTTTATTTGTTTGTTTGTTTGTTGGTTTAGTAAAGGATTAATAGCAGTAATGGTTGGCCATCAGATTAACCAGAAAAATACCTAGAAATAATCTGAGGCAAGATGATATTTAAAGAAAAACAGAAAACAAGAGATAGCATCTTTATTTTCCTTCTCAAATACTTAGTTCTTTTATAAAACAATGTTGATATATACAAGAAAGAAAATGAGGTGTATGATGCTGAACAAATTTATTTTAATTATATAAAAATAAAAGGCACTAGTCCTTAGTAATTGAAACAAAACCTGCTACTTTCAAAACTTAAGTCTCCTGTATCCTTAAATTGAAAAATGACATGCACACCAAGCTTTACTTCTTTAGAAATGCTTGGATATTCCTTTGTATCCCATTGTAAAGAGGCAACATCTCTCAATGCAACATAACTTTCAGAAGTTACTTAAGATGAAATCTCTATGGGATTTGAAAATCACCCAGTGTCACAGGTAAGTTCCTAAACCCCAACCCCAAACCTAGCATACCAGGACCTCTGAGACCTGGAGAAGCAGATTCCCTGCCCAGCTGGAGATCCACATATCTTCCTGTTTCCACCTGTGCCAAGGACCAGAATCCTGGTGCTGGACACAATCCCACACAGCCCACATGCTAGATGCAGCTTGACCCCCCCCCCAGGTATTCTGACATAACCAGCTTCATAGGAAAGACACTAAAACATGCTAAAAAAAATCTAGCATAACAAGATCCCTGAGATCCAGGGAAGCAGATACATCACCCAGCCAGAAACCATGTGCCTTCCAGTTCCCACCTGTGTCAGGAACCAGAACCCCTGCACTGAACCTGATTTCCCATAGCTCACACCTGAGTTGCAGCTCAACTCCCCAAGTATTCTGACACATCTAGGATCTTGGGATCACAGGCTAACAGAAAGGACAGGGTCGGGTCAGAGACAGGTAGGCCAGATAATATCAGATATATCCAGATAGAGAAAGGAAAGCACAAGAACATAGTAACAAAAGCAATTTCATTGGGCAGCATCGGAACCCAATTATCCCAGTAAAGCAAGTCCTAGAGGATACCCTAACATACCTGCAAAGCAATATTCAGATCTAAATGCTCATTTCATAAAAATGATAGAGGACTTTAAGAAAGGCATAAATTACTCTCTCAAAGAAATACAGAAGAACAGAAGTAAACAAGTAGAAGCACTTAAATAAGAAACACATAATTACCTTAAAGAAATACATGAGAACACAAAATACCACAGCCATTCTTTTAAAAGTACTGGAGAGATCAGGAAATCAACGGGTATAACTTAATATAATAAAAACAATATATACCAACTCAAAAGCCAACATCAAATTAAATGGAGAGAAACTCAAAGCAATCACATTAAAATAGGGACTAGACAAGGCTGCCCATTTCTACCTATTCAATATTGTACTTGAAATTCTAGCCAGAGCAATTAGACAGAAAAAAGAGATCAGAGGGATATAAATTGAGATAGAGAAAGTAAAGATATCACTCTTTGCAGATGATATGAAAGTAGATATAAGTCAGCCCCAAATTTCTACCAGAGAGCTTCTACAGCTGGTAAACAATGTCAACAATGTGCTTGGATATAAATTAACTCAAATCAGTAGCCTTCCTCTACTCAAAGGATAAATGGAGTAAGAAAGAAATTCAGGAAATGACACCCTTCACAATAGTCATAAATAATACACAATATCTTGGGGTGGCTCGATCCAAACAAGTGAAAGATTTGTAAAACATCTTCAAGTCTCTAAAGAAAGAAATCAAAGATCTCATGAGATGGAAAGATCTCCCATGCTCATGGATTGGCAGGATTAATATAATAAAAATGGCAATTTTGCCAAAAGCAATCTACAGACTCAATGTAATCCCTTTCAAAATTCCAACTCTATTTTTCACAGAGTTAGAAAGAGCAATTCTCAAACTCATTTGGAATAACAGAAACCCAGGACATAAAAACCATTCTCAACAATAAAAGAATAAAACAATCAGAGTCAAGCACCATCCCTGACTTCAAGCTATACTACAGGCAATAGTGATGAAAAACAGCATGGTATTAGTACAGAGAAAGGTAAGTAAATCAGTCAAATAGAACTGAAGAACCAGAAATGAACCACACATCTTTGGTCACTTGATCATTGACAAAGTAACTAAAATTATTCAGTGGAAAAAAGACAGCATTTTCAACAAGTGCTGCTTGTTTAACTGGTGATATAAATATAGGGGAATGCAAATCAATCCATTTGAATCTCCGTGTACAAAGCTCAAGAACAAGTAGATTAAAGACCTCCACATAAAACCAGATACACTGGAGCTAATAGAAGAGAAAGTGAGAAAGTGCCTCAAACACTTGGGCACAGGGGAAAACTTACTGAACAAAAACATTAGTGGCTTATTTTCTAAGATCAAAAATCAACAAATGGCACCTAATAAAATTGAAAAGCTTCTGTAAAATAAAGGACATTGTTAAAAGGCAATAGGGCTAATATACAAAATATACAAAGAACTCAAGAAGGTAGACTCCAGAGAAACAAATAACCCTGGTAAAAAGTAGAATACAAAGCTAAATAGAGAATTCCCAACTGAGGAACCTCGAATGGCTGAAATTGAAATCAAAACAACCCTGAGATTCCACCTCACTCCAGTCAGAATGGCTAAGAATAAAAACTGAGGAGACAGAAAATACTGGCAAGGATGTGGAGAAAGAGGAACACTCTTTCATTGCTCATGGGATTGCAAGCTAGTATAACCACTCTGGAAATCGGTGTGGCGGTTCCTAAGAAAATTGGACATAGTGCTATCTAAGGACAAAGCTATACCACTCCTGGGCATAAAGCCAAAAACTACTCTAACATTTAATAAGAACCCATGCTCCATTACATTCATAGCAGCCGTATTTATAATAGCCGAAAGCTAGAAACATCCCAGATATCCCTCAACAGAAGAATGGATACAGAAAATGTGGTACATATACACAATGGAGTAATATACCATGATTAACAACAATGAGTTCATGAAAATGGCAGGCAAATGGGTGGAACTAGAAAATATCTTTCTGAGTGAGGTATTCCAGACACAAAATAACACACATCGTATGTACTCAGTAATGTATCTCAAACTTTTTAACCCATAATTGTTCCTGTCCAAAGAAAGAACAGGAACACAAAATGGGAGAGACTGAAGGAAGGGCCAGTCAGGGACTGTACCACCTTGGATCCATCAGGTCTGCAGATACCAAATCTAGTACTGTTGTCATGGTCAAGAAGTACTTGCTAAAAGGAATCTCGTGTGGCCATTCCGGAGGAAGTACAGCCAGCAACTGACCAGTGCAGATGTGAATCCTCGGTGCCAACCATCAGATGGAGCTCAGGAAACCTGGTTGTGGAACTGGCAGAGGGTCTGGAGGAGCAGAGGAGGATTGCAGCCCCATTGGAAGAACAACATTGGCTGGCCTGACCACCCACCCAGTTCTCCCAGAGTCAGCAGTGGAAGTGTAAGCCCTTGGTCCTAGGGAGGGTTGATGTCCCAGCATAGGTGGATGAAGGAGGGGTGGGATAGGAGACTGTGGATGAGTGGGGGAGCACTCCCACATGGGTAAAGAGGAAGGGGGACAGCAGATGTGGGATGGGAGCTAGTAGAGGGGTAACTGGGAAGTGAGGTATCATATGAAGTGTAAATTAGTAGAATGATTAATAAAAATCTTTAAAGACAGCAATACCATGCTGATGGAGATACCTTCATCTTTCTATATAACATTTTATCTTTATTTTTTTTAGATATGTACATTTTAGTTATTCCAGTTTATATAGAATTTCCTATTTTTTTCTCTCCTAAATCTTATATACATATTAATCTACATTGTTATATTTTTAAATGTCTAATTTTAAAAGAAAATTTTAGTCAAATTAACGTAATTCTTCTCAGTTTCATAATTTGGTGAATTTTCATAGTTTACACCATTAAAATTAATGAAATTATGTTCTTTTAAAAATCTTTTTTACTGTCAGTTATAAGAAACTATTTTTAAATTATATTAGTATATGCTTATTATATATAATTATATACTAATAGTAACTATTAGTAGCAATCTAATAGAAATAGTCCAGTTTATAATTTAAGTCTAACACAGATTACTTATAAATACATCATAAGGTAAATGAGTCTTCGAACCCTGTTGAGGCTTCCTGTCTTTTAAGTAATGATTGCAGTTATTACGACTTCAAAGGAATGAAATACCCTTTTAAAGTAGAAACGGCTATGCTAGAGGTAAATCATTGGCGCTGACTATTTGAACATAGGATTATATTCTTCAGAATTGAATGTGAAAGTTTCAAAGTTAGCAAAATTGGGAAATGGGGTAAATAGAACCAAAGAGAGAAAAAGATGATTCAGAAGAAACTTTTACCTTCTCTCTACAGAAATAAAGGGGAAAGAAGAAAAAAATAGAAAAAGGAAAAGAAAACCAGTGTTTTTCTTTTTGTAGTCAGTATGCAAATGAGTTTGCAGGTTAAAATCTGTGTTTCTCCTCATTCTGGAGTGGAGTTTAAAAGCAAGTGATAAAATTGTTTTGGAATCACTTTTGGAATTTTTATAATTATGTCTTTTTCTACTTGGATACAACATAAAAATCAGTTCTTGGAATGGGATATTTACATTTTATTTGTTTTAATCATTTTTTGAAATAATAACATGTTCTAAATTAGTAGCAGATGCCATTTATACTCTTAGTACTTAGTGGTACAAAATATCTATCTCATCTTGAAAAAAACTTACTTTAGGAAAAGTGAAATATTTCCAAAAAAAAAAAAAAAAACAAACAAAAGACAATTTTATTTCTAAGAATAGAAGATGAGGTAAATATGTGTTCCTCTGTTTTTGATTCTGTCTGCCTATCTGAATTTCTGTCTTTCTGTCTCTTTCTGTCTTTGTGTCTGTCTGTCTCTGTTTCTCTAACACACATGCTTGTGCACACACACACACATACACACTCACACACACACACAGAGAGAGAGAGAGAGAGAGAGGAGAGAGAGAGAGAGAGAGAGAGAGAGAGAGAGAGAGAGAGAGAGAGAGAGAGAGAGAGAGAGAGAGCAACAGGAAATAATGTTGGTCCCAAATTACATACTAACACTGTAGTACTTTGTCTTGGTTGCCAACTAAACTGCCTTGACTCACTCACCTAGAACCTGAAAATCACTAGAGTAGTTTGAGCTGGAGGTCTTCCCAGGGACAAATTTGCACTGTAGTCAGTGAACTAAATTAGGGAACTTATGTGGGCAGCACAGTCCTTAAGCTGAGGGACCAGTTAAAAAAATCATTGTGACTCTGTGAACATCTACAACTCGAATGCTAAGTAGCAAGAGTAATGGTGGCAGCAGTATTAGAATTGTTGAGACTTTTGGGTTGCCAAAGAAGGTCCAAGTTCAATGAGATACCTTGTCCTCAGTGTATAGGGAGCAGAGTAATGAATGAGGACACTGGACACCTTCCTTTAGTGCTCATATGCAAGCATGGGCATATTACCCCTCACATACTCATGTGTCTATCTATACTAAACACATATTTCCTCATTGTACCTTTGTACAGGTATATATTTACACAAAAGGAATAAGTAAATATCACAAAAAAAGATTCTGAAAGCACCAGGTGATTAACCTAGTGATAGAGTGAGAGTCTCATCAGCTGGTAATCACGACTTTATGTAAGCTATGAGGTCTCAGTGTGGTGCTCAGAATCTAAAATATTCACCTTCCCAGTTCCTGCCAGAAGGATGTGCAAGACTAAAAAGTAAACCAGTAATGAGGCAGGAAAAGCCATAGGCAGTTAGGTCCTCTGTCCAGAAAAGCCATGACAAGCAGTGGATGTAGAAAAGCAGGAACATCAAGGAACAAATAAGCAGACATGAATGAAAGGAAAAAAAGAAAAGCTGGAGTCTCAGACCAACCCAAAACCATCCTGATAGTTAAGTGAGTATCCCAAAGGTAACCATAGTAACAGAGTCACAAATTCAGATACTCCTTAACTGCATATAGTGATACTTCATTCTTGAAGGCCACATAGAAGCAATAATCCACATGAGCTCATTCCCATACTCATTCAGACTTGTCATGTTATCTGTCTGTCATCTGTCTCTCTATCTACCTATCATTTCTTCCTTCTTTCCTTCTTTCCTTCCTTCTTTCTGTCATTCTTTCTTTCTTTCTTTCTTTCTTTCTTTTTTTCTTTCTTTCTTTTTCTTCCTTCCTTCCTTTCTTCCTTTCTTTATTTATTTTCTTCTCTCTCTCTCTCTCTCTCTCTCTCTCTCTCTCTCTCTCTCTCTTTCTCTCTCTCTCTTTCTTTTGTTCTTTGTTTTCTTTTGGACTAAGGTCTGTGGTATCGATTGTTAAAAATGTGAAACAACCAAAAAAGGGAAAAAGATAAACAACTTTTAAGAGAGAGATGTTACTTAACAAGTTTCTGGTTTTGTTCTTTAGTATGAAGGGTGTGTGTCTGTGTCTCTTTGTATGTGTGTGTGTGTGTGTGTGTGTGTGTGTGTGTGTGTTTGTGTGTGTGTGTGTGTATGTTCATGTGTGTGTGCCCTGTATATGATGTACACATGCCAAGTCAAAGGAAACCCTGTCATTTGCGTGCTTGGTTTCAGCATTATTGAGACAAGTGTCTTGCTTTAAGCAGATGTCTTTGCCGGCCTACCTGTCAAGTATGCTTCAGGGTTGAATCTCCTTCCACTTCAGTCTTCGTTACATAAAGGTTGTGAATATGTCTACACAAAACTGAGTCTGCCTTTATATAGGTAGGTTCTGCACTCTTAACCCAGATACTCACATTTGTCCAAGATGAACCTGACAGATTGAGCTACCTCTTTGTCCCAAGATGTCATTCTAAAATTATGTTTATTGTAGAAACTCATGAACAATGTCTGGGAAATAGAAATATAAATTACCAGGCCTGTACTAGGCATAGTAAACCAGATGCCCAGGAATCTACTGTAATCTGTTCTCTGGATAACAACACTTAACAGTCCAAAGACATTAGAGAAATCATTAAGCTGGTCTACTTCTGTTTCCCTCCAACCCCAAAAAAGTTTAATGATGGAAGAAGGACTTTTTGCCACTGCCATATTTAAATATATGTATATGAGTTTGGGGTTTTTTCCTTCTTGTACTAGCAATTTCTGTTAGCTCATAAGGGAAGTTACTAGTGTTCACTACTAAGACTTTGACCTTCTAGCTTCTAATCTGTCTCTCACATGGAAGACCTGTCTGATCTCTCCTAAATAGCCTATTGTTAAACATTGATCAACAACTTCAGTGTTGATTATAAAGTGACATATCTGACCATGTGTGTGTGTGTGTGTTCAACCTTCACATTTAATACAAAATGTTTTAAACAAACTTGTGATCTGATCATATTTTTGTTTCATCTCTAAAGTCTATGAATAGCCTCTTTCCAATACAATTGATAGTGTGACAAGTGCTGCAGAGCAGGCACAATATTTTACATCTGGAGCATGCTCTGAGAGATGACTAGCATCTTAATGTAATTCATCAATCATGACCAAAAGGGCTCACTGTACAATTTCATACAGTCAACTGTACTAGGTTTCATTTTGATATTTAGTCAGAGAAAGATATAGAAACAACATTTTGAAAAATAATGCATTGTGTGCAATGAAGTGTCTCATTAAACACTTTACTTTTACTCAATAGAATGGCTACCCACATACCATATTGCCATTTGCACTGAAAAGAATAAGCAAGGCAGAGTAAGGCAGAGATAAGCCCATTACGACTTAGAAGTGTGTTAGGGTTGTATTTCCTGTTTTTTAGCAGACACATGAAAACTCCATGTTCTACTGTCCAGTACATGCAAAGCATCAGTTCTTCCAAAAATATAATGTAGAAATTTTTACCACTTCATATCTAGCTATAAGTTCTACACAGAGTTTTAAAAGTTGTGTTTCATTAATGAAAGTATAGAACTGTGTCATTGGAAAAGTTATCACTTCTGTTCATTTCTAAGCTATTCTGTCAACTGTGATTCAGGCTCTCCCTATCAGCAGCTTCGACTGTACTTCCAGTTTTTCCTTTCCCTGGCAAGTACTCTGAGAACTAAGCAAACGTTCAGTCTTGATAAAACCAACATGCATTATTCTCAGGAAAAAAAAATCTAACTTTAAGGCTAATGCTCCTCAGAATCTGAGGAAAGGTCTTGCTCTCATATATTTGTTATTTCAATCTACTATGAGCAAAACATCCTAAAACAAGAACCACTTTCCATGGTCTCTCATGCTGTATAGTTTCTCCAGTCCTTCAGGGCTCATGTTGTACAAATGTCATATTGATGTAAAAAGCTGCCACTCTCTGTACTATCTATAATGGGACTCCAGCACCATTGCAACAAAACTGCTGGTTTAACTATAGGAGAGAGCTACAAATTGGCGTCAGGAAAGGACTGAAGAACAAAGAGGAGCAAAACAAGGTGAGTTGCTGAGAGAAATGAGGTGGCAGCTGCCCTGCTGGAAAGGTGCCATGGGATTTCACCAAAGGAAATGGTAAAACAAACAGACAAAGATATCTGCAATATAAAAACCGAATGAGCTCTCTCTCGGGTTTAGAAAGAGATCCTGTCAATGATGGCAGGGAAGGCTAGAATCCTGAGCATCTACTAAGATATAAACATTCTCTCGTTTTCTACTTAGGTGTTATAACTAAGGACATCCTTACTCATGTTTTTAAGTCTGTTACACTCACATTATGTCTTTGGCACCAGAACTATTCTTATTGAGTAAGAGTAAGTTGTCTTAAACATTTTGTATTTTTACACTCTCTGCTTCCATATTAAGTATATGGGAGGACGGTCAGAATTCTTCCACATCAAAACTGCTTTTTGGATTCTCTTCAGGCAATCATATCAGGTCTTTACCAACTCTAAAATGACCATGGACAACTGATGTCAGGCTTGTTCTGTGGCCCTTGGGCTGAGCTGTGGAGAACTCTGATCTTGCATTACTCCTTTGCCCAGCTTATAGTTTGGCGCTATTGCACACAATTATGACTCCTTAGTTCACCATAGTACTTCCTGCTCCACTTATTGGTGGTCATTTTCTGCTGTGTAAAGCCCGATTGCAAAAGAGGCTCATCATGTATCTTTTGTGTACATATATGATGTCTTCCAGTTTGGTGTTTTATAGCATTCTTCAGTGTGGGTATACATCTATTTCTTTTGACTTCTTGTCTCGGGCTCTTTTACTTCTGTTTGTTTTTTTCCAATTCCAATTTGAGATTTATTGTTTTACATTATTATATTATGTTTTGCAGGATAAGAAGCCCTGAGAAGTGTGGGCAAGCCCAGAGCAAGCATGGAGTAGAGACAAATCCTGAGATTTTCAGGAATAGGATCTCTTCCCATCGTTGCCCCTGAGGGTCCCTGTGCACACATCACTATGCCCCTACCTTTATTCCACTAGAGAGGGTCTCTATAGTCTGGTAATTAGGTTAAATTTCTTCTACCTTCATGAAGCCTTGTCCAGAAGTACATGGAATTTGTTCTTATGCTAAGGCATTCCAGCGCCCTGCTCCTGGCCTATGAACTATACCCACACAATAGCCTTTTAGCTACCTTTTAGCCCCCAAAGGTCGCTTTTCTTCCCACCATTAAAATGAGCTGTCTTACTGGAGCTACCTACAGAAAGTCTGTTGTTCAGGGCTTAAGAACACCTGAAATCTCATTCACCCCAGATGATCCCTCCTTGCTTCCCCCTTATCATCTATATGGATCGCTGTGGATCACACCACTATGACTGGCGAAGTGCAGCCTGGACTGCAATATTCTATTTATTTTTATATCTCATAAAACTGTTTGTCTTCTAATGATTCACAGAACGTGGGTGGACCTGTATGAGATTCAATGTGGGAAGGAACTGGGAGGAGTAAATGGAGGGGAAACAGTAATCACGATATGTAATGTGAGAGGAGAAAACTAAAAAAAGAGAGGAAAAATTTTAGCATATTTTTCTATTACACTCTGGTCCACATTGAAGCACAGTTTTCTGACCCAAGCTACCTGGGCAGATTTCTCTTCTGCACAGAATTCTAAAATTTAAAAGGAAAGTATGTTTGCGATGATTCATAGGGGTCACCAAAGGGATGTTTCCACCTTTGTCTTTCCACAGGATTTTAAATCCAGATGTTACTCTTGACTCCTATCTCTTCCCTATTTATATTTCGTCCTTTTTTTCCCCTCAAATTTTACCACTGTTCAGTCTCATTATCTTCCTGACTCCATTCCAAACCCACCAATAGCACCTGTCCACAGTGACATAACAATGCAAGGTTCTGTTTCTAGAAAAGCTTGTTCATAGTTTTTTAGCACCATTGACAGGGAGCTTCCTAAGTAGCTAATTAATTGTAATGTTCACAGACACATTTGGCATGAAATGCAAATTAAAATAGATCTGTTGGGTGACATAGACAAACACTGTGTACTGGCTGACTCCATACAAAACACATTCTTCTAATTTCATAATGAATAAAGAAAAACACACTTGTTACAAATGCTACTTACTTTACAATCATAAAATGATATTTTAATTTTAGCTTTTGTAGACTAATATGATAAATAAGGTCACCCAGTAATCTTACAAAAAAATCATTCTGTCACACTCCCAAGCCATTGAAATAAAAGAGCTTTTCCCCCAAATTGACAGATGTAAATTAATTTGAGCATCTTTTGTTTCATGCCTAATGACATTTTATTTTAAATCAATAAGAGCTCATGATGATAGAAAACAGTGAAAATAAAAATCTGTTAAAACCAATGTACAATAGAATTTTACACAAGTTTAAGTTGCTTAAATTAAAAGTGCATACCTGTTTACTAAATATTAAATAAAATGACCTTTAGTAGCTACATGTAAGGGAATTACAGAAGCAAACATGTGATCATGAAATGACTACATAGCAACTTTATATTCCTGCTGGCTAGTCTCATAGATCTGCTGGGATTGCATCTGGATTTTCACTCATGCCAGGGCACTTATCTCCTGCATAAAATTAATGACTGACACACCATACACACCCACACCCCCCCTCACACACACACACATGCATGCATGCACTCACATACGAACACCCACACACACACACTCACGCACACACACACTGACACACACACATGCACACCCCCTACTCACACACACTCACACACATACTCACACATACACACGCACGCCCCCCACATAATACACCCACACACTCATACACACACACACACTCACACACATACTTACACACACATGCACACACACTCTCACACACATGCACACCCCACACACACTCACACACACATGCACATCCCCCCCCACACACACACGCATGAATGCACGAAAGTGCACGCACTCACTGTATTTAAGAGAAGTGTGTATGTGACTTGACTGGATCTTCATAGGATCTGGCCTCTGAAACAGGGTCAAACAACCTGTGAATGACGATGCTGTTGAATCAGTGCACAGTGACTTGCACACACTGGTTGTCTGAGAAGAAACAGTGAGCAAGCACGTAAGACTGGAATTTCAAAGGCCTTGAGAAGAGTAAGAAATGGGCGTCATTCTGTCCTTTCACTTAAACGCTATTAGCGTGAGCCTCTGATCCTGCGCCGAGTGGTCGTACTGGTCACTGTAAATACCCTCAAAAGAATAAATAAGCAAATAGTATTCATTCCCATGTTGCTACGTGGCCTACTTACACTCTTCCTGTGGGGAAATACTGCCCCACGGGCTGACGCAGTAATGGGCACACATCACCTTTGCTATAATCATCTGCATGCAAAGGTTCTTGACCATTAGAAACAAACCTTGCTATTCTTAAACAGGAAGCACGATTCAAAGTATGATGAGACCACGCATGATATGCTTTCCTTCTCACCGCCGTGGATATCACAGGGAAGGCTCTTTCCTCCACATTTTGTCCAGATGCTGAATCTTACGAAATGAAGGAACCCCTCTGCCCAGACGCGCTGCCTAGGGGAAGTCGTGAACCCTCCTCCGGCACTTGCAGTTTCTCCGTTTGTTACAGCTACTTGCTGTTTATTCCAGAGGTGCATACGTTTCTCTATCAGACAAACCTCAGGGATGTGGGGAGGCAAATGCCGGAAGAAGTGACGTTTCATTGATAATCCACGTTACAAATAGACGTGGTGTGAGTAGGCAAAAGACACAGATGGCAAAGACAAACGCGGCTTGAAGAAAACCCAGATAGAGATAAGAGCAGTCGGCAAGGCATAGCAGGTTGCTATGCATTCTTAGTGATGCTAATCTTCAGTGAATCGCAGAACTAATAAATATGTCTGTAAAATAATAAACTTTCCGATCTTTCTCGTGAAATCTGTGAATAAAGCTGTTTCATGATAATTTTTGTACTTCAGCAATGCTTTTCTGCTGTCTGATTTAACTTAGTTTTATTGCTAAATGAAGTTAAAAAGTGGCTCACTCACAAACCCATAAATCATGGCCGCCAAACTTGAGTGCATTTTGAAATATTTTTCCCATAATGATCGCTAGAAGATATAGCATTCCAATATGCCTGAATAAAAATAAACATGGGATGTATTTTGCTTGACCCAGGGACCTATGAATTATCATTTGATGGTTGGAAAATAAGATTATTTCAGTAAAATGAAAACCAGTATTTAAAAATTATTAGAGATAAAAAAGTCTATGTGAATATAATTATAAGTATCTTTGATCAGATAGATTATGTCCTGATAAATTTAACCTGTTAATGGGTACATTTAGAAATTTATTAGATTTAAGTTGAATTTTAAATTATCAGTTAAACATACTTCTAAAAAAATAAATTGTCTTGATTTGCATTCAAAATCATGACAAAGTGAAACATGCAGGACAATATAGTACTAAATAAATCTAAAATCATTATAATATCTTTTAAATATATGTATGTGTATGTATGTATGTATGTATATGTATGTGTATGTATGTATGTGTATGTATGTGTATGTTGTATGTATGTATATGTATGTGTATGTGTGTGTATGTATATGTATGTATATGTATGTATATGTATGTATGTATGTATGTATATGTATGTATATGTATGTATATGTATGTATATGTATCTATATGTATGTATATATGTGTATGTATGTTTATGTATATGTATATGTATGTATGTATATGTGTGTATAAGTATGTATATGTATATGTATGCATATGTATGTATATGTATATATATGTATATGTATGCATATGTATGTATATGTATGTATATGTATGCATATGTATGTATATGTACATATATGTATGTGTGTGTATGTGTATGTATGTATATGTGTGTATATTAAAGTAACCAAATTTGAGGTCAATGCCAAATCAGATGTTTGGGAAAAATGTACACCTATTCAACCAATAAAACAGAAAATTTAACATACTCAGTAGGAATATTATTATTTTTTTAAATGTGACTTTTTTGTTGGCATAAATTACTGTCTTTTGTCCTTGGAATTGGTTAAAGACAAATTAAATAAGTCAGTAATATTGTCTTGAAATAAAGCTGAGAGAGAATTATGCACTCCTTACATTTTATTATATATTCCATTACCTAATATCAATTAGAATATATATGTTTTTGAAATATGTACTTAAATATTATATATGCAGGCCTGATAATAATATCTAAGCTTTACAATTCGTATGCACAGCTGTTGACTAATTAAAGGAAAAATGTCTAGAGAATATGTTCAAATATGTATGGTGAGAAGTTAAAGCATAATACAACTAAGGAAATTTTGCACGCAGCAAAAGTTATTAAGCATTAACATTTCTAGCTAGGCTTTAGAAGCAATCATTTGTGTTATTGATCTAGGTTATGATCTGGAAGAATGCAGACTGAGGACAGAAGGTGAAAAACAGGAAGCTGATTTTTCTCAGAACCAAGAAGTTTACCTGAAAAATAAATAACACTTGAACTTTTCCAAGGCAAGCATTCAAAATGCACATTCTATATTCTTTTTACTTCTACACTGTCAGTATTATTAGTTCAATTAAATATGTTTAAAGTGCTGATCTAAACCTGTTCCTACACTCCAATGAAGAAATCCAAACTCTGAAATCAAAATGTTCCTCCCAAGCCTTTTAAAATAAGCTCTGCAGTGAAATTGTAATGTATCAGGCCCTGGTCTGGTTTTCACCAGGGTACCTCTAATCTCTCTAAGTCAGATAACAAAAGAGTGACATGGACAGGGAAATGGACTCTGGCCAAAGTTGCTCTCTCAAGATTTGCTCAAGTCTATGCAGATCGACTCCCCCGTCTCCTTCAGAAAGGAGCAGCCCACTAAGAGACAACAACCAAACAGGACAATACTAGATACAATAAGACGAGGAGAATCCCCTTGAATTCTGGAAGGCTGAATAAGGCAACCCACTAGGAGGAAAAGAGATGGAAGAACAGGCAAAAGTGTCAGAACACACCTGTCCCCACTGTTAGACTCCAACCAAATCAACAAGCTAACAGCCACAACATATATGCACAGGGCCTGTTGTAGGCACATGCACCCGCATGCTTGTTGCTACCATCTCTGGGAGCCCCTGGGAGCCCAGCTTAGTTAATTCATTACCCTGTTTAGTATGCCATGGTCTCTTGCTTTCCTCCACCAGCTCTGACCCTGACAATCTTTCCTACTTTGCTTCTCTAGGGTTTTCCAGAGCTCTGAAGGGAAGAAGCTGATGGTGAGCTCCAAAAAATATTTTAAAAAATGGAAATTTCCTCTTTTCCACTTGAAAAGCAAGAAACTTCTTTTAAACACAATTCACACTGAATTTGAAACAAACTGAACAAAATTCATTTTCCTAATGCAAAACAAATCATAGCAATTGTTTCTGTATTAATTTTAGAGAAGTCACAAAACATTTAACTTTGAGGATTGTGCTTGGCTTATAACTTAATATGAGAAAGTAAACAAAATCTCGTGAAAGAAATGAGAAGGGAGTTGCCTGACCAGATGGTCTGTGATTCTATCTTGACCAGGAAAAGAAAGACACTTCACTGGCTAAAAGCTTATTAAAATATAGGCTCATCAAAGAAATGCAAATAGCAGCAAACAGAAAAGATGCAGCAATGCCAGGTCTACAAAGTCCTTTGTACGTGTAACATGTAGGCAAAAATCAACATAAAAACATTTGGTCAACTTGCAAATTTCTGTATGGTGATTGGTGTAATTGTCCATTATGCAATGCTATTTTTCTTTTGTTCTCAGTTTTATCTATCTATCTATCTATCTATCTATCTATCTATCTATCTATCTATCTATTTATCTATCTATTATCTAATCTATCTATCTACCTACCTAACTATCTGCATATCTTATGTATGTATTTTTGAGAGTTCAAGAACAAACCTGGATCTTGCATGTGCTAGGCATCTACTCTATTTCTTAGCTATATGTTCAGTCCTTTGATTTATTTATGTGTGAGAAAGGCTCCCACCATTTAACCCAACTTCATTTGAAAACTTTGAATGGTTTCCATGACCAGTGACATATGTGTCCCTGGGCAGTAAGATACACATGTCATTTCATAATAGTTCACTAATTCTTGCACTCTGAAAAATCATATATATCAAGCATGTTAAACAGCATCTACCTTCCAATAAACAGGCCTTCCTCCATTCAGTCAAAGGTTTCCCTTTTCTCTCCTCAGAAATTCTATAACATTAAATCCTTATTCTGTTTTTACTCTGGGGTCACACAGAGATTCACCATAACCAAAAGTAAATTTTAATCAGAACAAGCTTTATTAAATACTGGTGCAAGGTACTTACTATTCCAGGAATGCAACTGAGTGTACACTCAAGATGTGGGATGTGGTGATTTGAATATGGTTGGCTTAGGGAGTGGCACTATTAGTATGTATGGCTTTGTTGGAGTAGTGATGGTCATGATGGAGGAAGTGTGTCAGGGCAGTGTGGGTTTTGAGAGCCTCCTCCTAGAGATATAGAAGATATTGGTGCTGACAATAACATAAACTGTGCAAACCTGGCCCAAGAGGTTTCAGTGGAGAAGAATTTCAGTATGTGGCCTAGAAACTGTTTTTGTGGTACTTTGGTAAAGAATGTGGCTGCTTTCTGCCCTTGTCTGAAGAGTCTACCTGAAGCTAAGGTAAAGAGATTTATATTAATTGCATTGAAAAAGTAAGTTTCTAAAAAAGCCCAACAGAGACTTTGCTCTCTGGTTTAAGCTCATCAAGTGCATTGTGATCAAGTATAGCAATCCTAAACAGGAAAAATACAAAATGTATGACCCAATTAATAATAAAGAGACACTGGGAAGTGAAATGTGCTTAATCAGTGCTGAATTCTGTGTTCAAGGAAATAAAAAGATTAATGGAGTGGTGATCTAAGGGCAAGATCCCTCCCAGCTAAGCTTACTGTTTGTGATTGCAGTTGAAGAAGGAATATTTTGGCTTTTTAATATGGAACTAACTACAATCCAGAAATGGAGAGCACACTTGTGTTCCAGATCTTGAGGCTGGAAGACCATTTAATAGCAGGAGATAAAGGCAAGCAGATCTGAGTTCAAGGCCAGTCTGAGACAAAAACAGGTTCTAGATGAAACAAAAAAAGCTTAAGTATAGGAATGATTATATATATATATATATACAATATATATTATATATATATATATATATATATATATATATATATATATATATATATATTAGCATTCAAGAGACAGAACTATTCAAATCTCTCAGTTCTAACGTAATCTACAGAGCAAGTTTCAGGACATCTAAGCTTTATCAGTGAGAGAGTTGGAAAACTGAAATCTGGTAATAGAACAAGAAAAATCATGTTCCAGCCTCAGCAACCAGGAGAACCTGGTACTTTTGGCCACATGGCTTTGGCCTTAGAATCGAGAATTGAAAGGACTACTGAGGCATTTGAGGCTGGTTTGCTGGAGCTAAGAAATGAGCACTGATTAAGGACAGACCAGCATCATTGAGATGAAATCTTCTGGGAAGTATTTTCTGAGCAAAACGAAGCTGTTTTGCAGAGATAGGCAAGGTTGTACCTTGTGCTTCAGCTCGACTTGGTAATGTGTAAGAATCTCCCAGATGGAACTAGGTTTGAAGGTGCAACGGGGTCATGGGGAGCACCTGAGGCTTGGCTCTGTGATACACCAGTGGAGGCCGTTGGTTTAAGTGCAGCTTCAGCTGCAGTTGACTACTCAGGACTGAAGCAGTTATACAAAGATGCTGCCTTTGGGCACCATGAAGAGATCCTATGGGAGGTTATTGGTAAAGTCTAGTTGCAGCAGGAGATTCCAGGTTATTGTAGATTCTAGTACCATGCAATGACTACCAAGAACTGCAGCAGTAGTAGGGTGGTGTCAATCAGAGCCTAGGGGGTTACACATGGCATCCCTAGAGAATCCAGAAAATCCTGTGTGGATCCAAGATATTGAAACAAAAAGCTATACTACAGCATGGAGGTTGCCTTGGGGCCCCCATCATGTAAGGTATGCCAGAGCCATAGGATACATGCCTAGGAAAGCTGCTCACAGGGAGTGCAAGCATCCCTTGAGAAAGAAGTTTGTAGCAGTCAACAAAGATGAAAGGAATTTGACATCTAAAAAAGTGTTTTGATATCAGACATGAAGTTGCAGAGTTTGAAGTTGGCCCAGCTGATTTCCTGTCTTGCTTTGGTCTAGGATTTCCTCACTATGGAATTTTGGCACAGCAATGTATACCCTGTGATGTTGAAGGTATGCGATCTGCTGTTTGATCTTGATTTTATAGGGGATTATATTTATGTGATTGCATGCATCTCAGAAGAGACTTTGAACTTGGAGTGTTTAATATTGTTGAGACTGTGACAGACTATGGGACTTTTGAAGTTAGAGCAATGTATTTGGTATTATGCTCGGGCTAGGTATGGCCCCTAAAGACTCATATGTTTGAACAAGCTTAAGGAGACACGGAGGTGGAGTGTGGTAGTTTGAATATCGTTGGTGGCATTCAACTGAAGATGAGGCACCTAAAGCAATGACCTTCCCTGGCCTTTCACAATGCGAAGCCTAAGCTGATTTCTATAAGTCCTTCACACCTTGGAAACCAGTCACAGTGTCTCTTAACAGCAAATGGAATCCTAAGACACAGCATCTAGTTATAATATTCCAATGATTGTAGAAATAAACCACAAGGTATATGTATTCTCTGTATCTGTAAGCAGGGTCTAATTTCAACATATATGTTCTGCAGTTGTCCTGGTCATTGAACAGAGTAATCAATTTTAATTACGAAAGAAACGCCCAGCCATATGAACTATTATCTTGCTACAGTAGCAAGTTTTATAAGGTCAATCAATTGGAAGATAGTAGTCAATATCTGGGAAAAAATGAAGTGGGTACAGCCAATCTAAACGAGGGGCTTTCGTGTCCAAATATTCTTGCTTTTTGGTCTTTCAAGCACACTGAGTCCAGACCTTTCATGTAATGGTAATCATCATGATTCTATTTTACTATTTATTCTCAAACAATAGAAAAATATTGCTTGGTGGTAAATAAATAGTCAGTCATATCTTTCCTAGAATGTTGTGGACAATCTATACAGCCCTTACTCCTTTCTGTCTATTATTTGGTGATTTACTTTTTCACCTATAAGAATGAATTGTTGCACACTAAAACCATTTTTGAGTATGGTGGCAGGTAGATGTGGCATGTGTACTTGTTATGTTTAGAGGACAGATGTTATTTTCATATGGAACTTAGGGCCTTCTCACACCTCAGCACTTCTTTATTACCTTGCCTTCATACCCACATGTTCTTTCTTCCTTCCTCCCTCCATCCCACCCTCCCTTCTTCCCTCCCTTCCTTCCATCCTTTCTCTCTCCCTCCCTTCCTCTCCCTCCAGCTCCCCCTTTAATTCCTTCCTTCCTCCTTCCCCCTCCCTCCAATTCTTCCTTCTTCCCTCCCTTCCTTCCTTCCTCTCTCTCTCCCTCCCTCCCTCCCTCCCTCCTTCCCCCTTCTTTCTTTCTGCCTGTCTTTCTTTCTCTCTTTCTTTCTGTCTGTCTTTCTGTCTGTCTTTCTTTCTTTCTTTCTTTCTTTCTCTCTTTCTTTCTTTCTTTTCTCTTGCTTTCCAAGTCTGTGGAAATCAATCATCTATCCTGATACATATATAAAACACTCATTGATATTGCTAGTCTTCCTATGGGGTTGCCCTCTCCTTTAGCTTCTTCAATCCTTCCCCTCATTCAGTCATAGGGGTCACTAACTTCAGTCCAATGGCTCGGTCTCCCTCGGCTGCTGGTAGAGCCTCTCAGAAAGAAGCCATATCAGGCTCCTATCCATAGGCACACCATGGCATCAGTTATGGTATCAGGTCCATGACCATCATGAAATAAAACTCCAAATGTTCATGAAAAGAATGGATACAGGAAATGTGATTAATTTATACAATTGGATACTATTCAGTTATTAAAATACAAGGAAATCATAAATTTTGCAGGCAAGTAGATGGAACTAGAAAATAGCATCCTGAGTAAAGTAACCCAGGCCCAATAGGGCATATCTAGTATGTACTCACTTATAAGTTGATATTACCTAAAAAGTAAAGAATACATAGAATACAACTCGTGGACCATATATAGTTTAACAAGAAGGAAGGCCCAAATAAGGATGCTTCAATTCCACATAGAGGTAGGAACCAAAATAACCATAGGAGGCAGAGGGAGCAAGGAACCTGGGTAGGAAAGGAGATGGGGAGGGCAAAAGAGGTACAGGATCACGTATAGGTGTGGGGAACATTAGAGAAACCCAGAGGGCCAAAAGAATGAATGGAAATATGCATCTACTAGGGGTGGGAAGGGAAAATGACCCTCTAGAAAATACCATACTGGGGAAGTAAGATACTCCCAGCTCTTGATTCGGGTAACATCAGCTAAAATGACCAACAGTAGGAAGATGGAACTTAAAGAGTCCACCTCCAGTAGATATACAGGGACTCGAGAGGAGGAACAGGATTACCAACCTAAAGTCCAAATTTCTGACCCATAATTGTCCTTGTCTAAAAGAGCAGCAGGAAATAGAGAAGAAACTGAAGAAAGGCGGTCCAATGACAATCTCAGTCACACATTTTAATAAATCAACTGTTTCCAAGTGCCGTTAAAATAGAATGTTGACTCTGCAGGTCTAAACGTCCAAACCTCTGAGAAACTTCTGATAGAACCATACATCTAGAATCATATATTCTAGAAAGCAGGGAAGAAAATGCAGGAAGAAAAGCAGATCCACTCATGGCATAGCACCCTTGCTGTTCATGATGTTCATGGTGGCTCACACAATAGGATGTATTCATGTATCCCAGAAATATAGAGCTACGTGGCAGAATAATAGCTATAAATAGACATTTATGCACATGCCTGATGCTCTCCAACCATGTAGCCATGTTCCAGATCACTAAAACCACATATTGGACCAATTAGTGTTCAAAGTGGCCATAATGAATATAAACATATTTGGAATTTGATATAAAGTCTCAGAATGAGAGATATTGTGTGATTTCTAAATATATAAATTGTGTCTGATATTTGGGCATAACATATATACTATAGAATTTCCTAGATCATAATCACTTAAGTATCTAATAAAACAATTGAAAATATTTCAATTAAACTAGTTTCAAAGTTTAATTGTGTGACAAGATGTTTAATAAACTTTCACACACCACCATATATTTATGTACATAAATGATATTTTATATTTACACTCATATAAATAATAAATATTACATATATTTATATGTAATAAAATCTAGCACTGTACACTGTATATATTTATAAGCTCACAATTTAGATCTGCATCATCTAATAAATATTTTTAAAAGTTTGTCTTGTAGTATGTATTTGTTGAAATCAATTTTAGTCACCTAGAATATCACAGAGAATTATATGTTTTAAATAAAAGATAAAATGTTGATGAGAGGTGAGGACTACACTTTGAGTGATCATAAGAACACATATTTAGATTTTAGTTAGGAATTATGCTAGTTCTGTTTAGCATTGTCTGGCATCAATGGAAAGAGTGAAGTTTGGTCCAGTGAAGGCTTGTTTTCCCAGTTTAGGGAATGTCAAAGTGCTGAGGTGGGAGAGGTTAGTTGGGAGAGGGAGCACCTCCATGGAATCAAGGAGACAGTGAGTGGGAAGGGAAAAGGGGGAAAGGGATTAACATTGAAATGTAAATACAGAGAATATCCAATAAGTGTGCAAAAAGAAAGCATTCAGGGCAAATCTCAGTTGCTGAAGATATGTACTGCAGATAGAGAAGACAATGGTTTCCCTATTTGGATTTGGGGTTAAAACCTCTGAGACTTTCCTTTCATGCTATGAAAGGGAAGAAACAACATGCAGATATGAGGTCTATTAATTATATTACACTCCTTCTTCGATATTCCTCATTACCATTTGCCTCCTATCTGTGTAGAAACCTTAATTGTATGAATTACCACTTGTCAATTGTTAACTCTGATTCTGGACAAACAGAGAGAAAGTCTTTTCCTATCACTATCTTCTTTAGGATAAAAACCTATGTTTTCTTCTAACAGTTTCCTGCTTCAAGTTCCACAGTTTTAAGATTTGGTCAAAAATGTACAGCACATATTAGGAAACTCAAGCTTCTCACATGCACAGTTGTGAAGTCCAGTCTCTAATGTTACATACACAACATAGCTCTGTTTGTAAGGCTCATATTGTGGAGAAGGGTAGTTTGGAAGATTGTAAGATACCAAGGAACATAGAATTGACTTTGAATTATATTTCCTAGAAATATCAGAATCTACATGAATGAATTCTTAGCAACCTGGCTATCTAATAAAAACCAGAAGAAGAAAGAAACTGAAATATATGCCAATATTAAAGGAAGAAAACTCAAGAAGCCTCAAATATACAGGAGTAACTATAGACAACTAGAGAATGCTGAAACAGGGGAAGTAGTCTTCTCATAGAAGACACCAATTAGCTATCCAATAACAAGTGGCCAGACCTGAAGAAATACCTATACAAGTAACATTGTATATTCTGAGAAGCTTGTATTTATGTATTTAGAAACACATACATGTACATGTACATGCACATACACACATAAACACATGTTTAAAGAGAAAATGATAATTAATATAAAAGTGGACAAGAGGCATAAATAACAAGTCTAAGTAGACAAAATGGAAAATGGTAGGATGGAATACTGTGATTATACAATAATCTTAGCAAGAAAAGTTATAGGACTATTTTAAAATGTGTGAGCATTAAAATATTTTTCAGCATAACACTACAAGCGACCAGTGAAAATGATTTGTGCATTATTAGTCAATACCTAGGAAAGTAAAATTTTCCAAATGTATAAATACCTGATTCATACTATCAGTATGTTTCAGTCTTTTAATATATAATATAGATTTATAATATAATTATATATGCTATACATGTATTTATAGAAATATATGTATTATATATATGTATATATTTTCTCTGAAAATGGTGCAAAGATATTCTTTATAAACTAATAATATAATAGAGATTTTAAATTCCATATACATTTTTTTTGTGTGTTGACAATTTATTGAGGCTTAGCAGATTGGAGCTTGCATGGATGGACATACAACATCAAGGCTTTTGTAATAAAAGACAATTAGAAATAAATATGTATTAAAAAAAACTATGTCAAACACCAATGAATTATCGACATTTAAAAATTTTAAGAAAATCATTTAGGTTAATAATTTTCATTTCCCCCACAAAATAAATAGCTCTCTCTAAGCAGGAGGGAGAGAGTGAGACAAAAATAAAGTCCTGCCCACGGCACAATCATGATGTTATTCTTGATGAAGAACTCTTTACCAAGATCAAGACATAGAAAAGTATCTGCGGAGGTTTATGTCACTGTGTCATCTGGAACATTGGAGAGCATTTAGAGGGAGAAAACAAGTGGCAAACCAGAGAAAAGCCTTGATGGAAAGTCCATTCCCCTTGAGAAAATTAATGAACACCCACGAAGTTCCATTTTCAGGGTTTCAATATTTTCATATCAGTTTAACCTCTACCCCCAAATCCAACCAAACACCATCAAAACTAAGTTGACAACAGGCTTAGCCAGCTACACTCCCTGCTTAGCCTTTGATGCCTTTACAGTCAATGACAGGAATGTCTGTGGTGTGGATGACCGGGTGGGAAGAACTGCGCCTCTTCTCTCTGTGCAGCACCTCTGCCTCCACTCTGTCCTGTGGGCGGCTCTCAGCGCTTGTGTGTGCTCTTCAGGCCCACACGGTGAAGGCAGCAGCTGTCAGTTTCCCGTACACAAGGAACACGAAGGCAGCTGTGAGCACTGTCTGGAGCAGCTCGGCTTCGAGAATTTTGTAGAGTCCCATTATTCCAAAGCGCCTGACTCGGTGAAGAAGAGAGAGAACGTTCTGAAGACTCCCCAGTGTCCTGTTTTCTGAGTTTAGTCTATGACGTAACCGCAGAATTGACTGTACCGTCTGCATGGGATAGGTGACTGCGGTGGTAATCGCTTTCGCTATTGCGCCAATGATGAACACATGCAGAGAAGAGAGCTTCGTCCGCTTCTTTAAAAGCTGCCGTTTGAAGCCTTCATAGAACATGAATTGGATGGCAGGGTTGAAGACCAACAGCAAGGAGGGAAACGTGCCATTCCACAGAGCCAAGATCCCTTCATCTCGAATAATCTGGTGGAATGCATCGATAATCCCTTTGTAGTTAGTTGGTATAATGTCTTCATTGCGGAATTTAGCCCCCTGCAGCTTCAGTCCGGTGTTTACCACCCAGAGCGGAGTAGTCAGCAACACCTTCACCACTCCTGCTACAAATCCAACCACCAGATCTTTTCCTGTAGAAGAACGTTGACCTTTGACCCACACTGCTTTGAGGCTATTGAAAGTGTAAAAATAGACAAAATTGGAGCAGCAGAGACTGGAAATAACTGGAAACCATCCTCGGTAAGGTGCCAGGAGGCCTTCTTCCTTAATTATCTCCAGGAGCACCGCATGTGCTGTTTTTGACTTTCTTTTCTCGTCGACCTGAAACCGAAGTCTAGCAGTATCCAAGGGGAAGAACACTGTCATGGCAGTCACACTTCCCACGGCTCCGGCCTCGGCGTGTACGAGACTTTCGTAGGACAACACAGAAGACATGATGCTACACTTTTCACTCAGACGCCTCAGTGTGTGGGTTTGTGAAAGGACCTTCTCAAGCCCCACCTCTTAAAGTCTCCTCCATATACATTTATTATGTTTATGATTTCTATGAGTGCCGAAGGGCATTTAACATGCTGTAAATTTTATTAATAATAATCTTATTTTTTGTCTTGTTTATGGGTGGTAGTATATTGTTCGTTTTTTCTTTATTCTTCTCCCCTCCAAGCAGCCTTTTCCCTGACTGCAGCCTCCACTTCTCTCTTTCCAGTTCCCCCACCCATCTTCCTTCCCTTACCTCCTCTTCCCTTTCCCTTCAGAAAAGAGCAGGCTTCCTAGGAATATCACCTGAACATGGCAAGCAAGATGCAATAAAACTAGGCATAGACCCTCACATCAATGTTGGATGAAGCAACTAATAGGAAAATAAAGGGTCCTAAGAGTAGGCAAGAGAGTCAGAGACACCCCCAATTTACACCGTTAGGAATTCTGAACCCCCAAGGTAAAACACATAAATACACCACAGAAGCAGAGGGCATCAGTAGGCAGATTCGTGAAGGCTGTGTGATAGCTGCTTCAGTCTCCATGAGTCCCCATGAGTCCTGCTTAGTTTATTCTGTATGTCATGTTCTCCTGGTCTTCTATACACTGACCTCTCTGGCTCCCCTGACACACACCACACCACACACACACACACACACACACACACACACACACTCATCTTAGTTACCGAGTTACCTTGTAGGTATGTGGGTAGAAGGTTTGTTGTTAGATTGGTGTACCAATCCCACCACCGGAAGCCTTACATGCTTACAGAAGATAGCTTATCCAGGCTTCATACCCTCAATTATTAGGAGTACTCATTAGGGTCACTGTCAGTGGGTTCAGGAAGTTACCAATGCATTTGGCTTCCACATTTTATGAGATATTTTTATTCCCCTTTATACTCATATTTCTTACTCATTTATAAGCAATTATTTTGCATTTCTATGTCTAAAATAATATCCCTGCATTTATAAATGTTTATTTTATGTATGATTTTTGTAACTATATTCTAAGGGTGTTTGGTAGAAATTTTTATAAGTAATATTTTTCCGATTTAGTAAATATAATTATTTGTATCTAGTCAGAACTTTCTAGGTTTAGTCTACTAAGAGCAAAGAAAGATATTTACATCTAAATGTTACATGATAAATTAATGATAAATTTGTTAATATTAAATTGTGACTTCCCCAGACTATTTTAACATTTTTTTTTAAAAAAAGCAGTTAACTTTCATGAGTTCTAGTAAAACTAATTATTTTCTTAAAAAGTCTAGAAGAGTTTGCCTCTTTAAAAAAATCAGCTTCAAGAGAACACTTGAATGTATTACACAGCTTGAAAACAAAAGTAAACATATAAAACATAAATCATAGGAGTACATAATCAAGAATACTTTCACTAGATAGATAGATCTCAAAATAATGGAATAAAAAGGAAAACATATTTTAAGGAAGTAAAATAATAGTTGCACTCTGCTTTTATAAAGTTGAATGTGACTATAAAAAACAGAAACCATAAAACTACCACTGATCATCCAATGAACATATTATGTCTTATAAGCTCTAATTTGTAATACATTCAAAACTTTTGAAAAACATGCTATTGTAGATGTTGTTTACTATGTGTACAAAAATATAACAAAACTTTATATAAGATCATAGACTCTGACATAGAAAGATGTGTGATAACTGTCTATTCAAGTGAGTAAAAGTTTTCTCTAGGGTTATATGAAAGTGTAGAAACTAATGTCTTCAATTATTTTAAGAACAGCAGAGAAAGAGGGCAGTGTTAAATAATGATTATTTTGGAGACTGGTATGGGAAACAATTATTGAAAGACAAGGACTAAGCCATGTTCAAGTATTAGAGGCCAGAATGTTGACTTCTGAGAGAACCTGTACTCATCCACATGAAAGTGAAGGAACAGGCTGTGATTAAAAAAAATAATTAGCATTGTGAGAAACTAAAGTATTATGTTTAGCTTCAAATTTAGAAACTTTTATGGAATGTTGACATTATCAAAATTACAATTACATTTGAGAAATATCACAGACAGAAATTAGGATGGATAAAGTGGAAGTGATTAAATCTCAACATCCAAAAATCAGGCTGTTTGAAAATTAGAAATTATACCCAAGAGGCTCTGCATTGGAGAAACAGACAGGTATGTTTAAGATAAAACAAAGAGCTCTGTAGCGTTTTTAAAATCAGTTATTTGGGTTATTAGTATCTAACATACTAAATTCTGTAAAAAATTTGGATCCTAGTGCTCTATTGCTTGTAGGGTTAATGAAGATCCTTTCCCAACCTTAGGCTACTGATTTGTCCTATTGATAGTGTTCTTTGCCTTTCAGAAGCTTTGCAGTTTCATGAAGTCCCATTTATCAATTAATCTTACAGCCTGATCCATTGGTGTTCTGTTCAGGAAATTGTCTCCTATAATAATTTGTTCAAGGGTATTACTCACTTTCTCTTCTATGTGATTTAGTGTATCTGATTTTATGTTGAGATCATTGATCCATTTGAACTTGAGTTTTGTGCAGGGTGATAAATAGGAATCTATTTTAATTCTTCTACATGTAGACATTCAGGTCATCCAGCACCATATCTTGAAGATGTTTTCAGTTTTTTGTTTGTCATTGTATGGTTATAGATTCTTTATCAAAAATCAAATGTGGAGAGGTGAGTGGGTTTATTTCTGGGTCTTTGATTTGATTCCATTGATCAGTGTGTCTGGTTCTCTACCAATACCAGACAGTTTTTATTACTATTGCTCTATAGTACAGCTTGAGATCAGGGATGGTGATTTCTTCTGACACTTTTTAATTGTTTAGGTTTGTTTTGCCTATCTTCATTTTATTGTTTTTCCATATGAAATTAAGAATTGTTTTTTTGAGGTCTGTAAAAAATTGTTTTGGAATTTTAATGGAGATTACATTTAATCTTTAATTGCTTTTGATAAAGTGACCATTTTTACTATGCTAATCCTACCTATCAAAGAGCATGGGAGATCTTCTTGTCTTCTGATATCTTCTTCAATTTCTTTCTTTAGGGACTTGAAGTTATTTTCATCCTCATCCAGATCTATTACTTACTTGGTTAAAGTTACATCAAGATATTTTATATTATTTATGGCTATTGTAATGTTTTTCAAAATTTTGTCTCAGCCAATATATCATTTGCATTAAAAGTGGGGTCCAAAGCTAAACAAAGAATTCTCAACAGAGGCCTCTAAATTTCAGGGAAGCACTTAAGGAAATGTTAAAGTCTTTAGTCATCAGGAAAATGCAAATTAATATACCTCTGATATCCCAACTTATACCCATCAGAATGGCTAAGAGCAATAATTCAAGAGATAGCACATGCTGGTAAGGATGTGGACTAAGAAGAACCTTTTTCATTGCTAGTGGGAGTGCAATATTGTACAACCACTTTCGAAATTAACTTGGTATAGTCTCAGAAATTTTGGAATAGTTATACCTCAAAACCCAGCTATACCATTCCTTGTATACTGAAAAGATGCTCCAATATCCCACAAAACACTTGCTAAACTATAATCATAGCTTCTTTATTTCTAACAGCAGAAAGTAGAAACAAACATAGATATCCCTCAACTGAAGACTGGATAAAGAAAATATAGTACTTCTGCATGATATTTAGCTATTAATACAAAGACATCATGAATTTTACAGGCAATAGGATGGAATTAAAGAATATTATCCTTAATGAGGTAACCCATTCCTAAAGGGTTGTGCACAGTATATACTTACTTATAAGTAGATATTAGCCATAAAATCCAGGTAACATTTTACCCTCCACAGATTCACAGAAGCTAAATAAGATGGAAGACACAAGAGATTATGTTTGAGTCTTATTTGGAAGGGGAAATAAAATAGTCATAAAGGGCAGATGGAGGGAGGAAACTGGAAAGGAGGTTAGAAAGAGGAAAGAGGCAGGTTCAGTATCAGGTGTGGGGAAGGTCAGAAGAGGTAGCCAGATGACCATAAAAATAAATGGTAATCTGCAACTGATTGGGGTGAGAAGGGTGGGGGCATTTTGAAGATGAGACAAAGGCCGAGGATAAGGAAGGAGTCCAAGAATCAATTGGAGCAAACTTAGGTGTGCCTTACAACATAGGGCTATGGATCCTCCTGTAGGCATACAAAAACCCATTTGATCAATAGAGACACCAACCCACCCACAAAGCTTTTAACACAAAATTTATCTTGTTTTCAAGAAATGCAGGCACTGGTAAAGGAACAGAAAATGAGAGAATGCATTCCATGGGTAAGCACAAGTTTAACACTATTAATGACATGCTTTTATGCTTGCAATCAGGAGCATTGTATCCTATGAGAGGCTCTACTCAACATCTGACTCAGACAGATATAGCTCCCCACAGTTGAGTAGTGGATTGAGCTTGAAGAGTCTTATGGAAGAATAAGAGGAAGGATTGGCGGCCAGGAAGGGGATTTAGAAAGACCAACAGAATCAACTTACCTGGACCCTTGCGACTCTCAGAGTCTGAACCACCAACCAAAGAGCATAAGTGGTCTGTACTGGGTCTTCTGGTCCATATGTGGCAGATGTGCAGCTTGGCCTTCATGTATGTCCTGAACAACTAGAGCAGGGGTTGTGATAAGAGCTGTTGCCTGATTGTGGTATATATTCTTTTAGCTGGGCTGCATTGTCTGGCCTCAGTTAGAGAGGAAGTGCCTAGCTTCACAGATATTTAAAGTCCTACCCAGGATACCCAGGGGTCCCCACCCACTCAGAGAAGAGAGGGAGGTGTTTATAGTGAAAGGATTTTAGGAGGTGGTGACCACGAAGGAGGGGTAGTGAGTGGGATGTAAAGTGAGTAAGTAAAAATTAAAAAATTTTTTAAAAAGTGAAAAGAAATAGATTTTGGTATCTGAAAGCTGTGAAGAAAGACACTCTAGAAGGGGCTTCAATTTCTCTTTGGTTTTACTTAGAAGGTTGACTAGTGACTCTGAGAAGTCAAACACTTTACAATGGTAATACAAGTAAGAAACAAAATAAGTTATTTTGACATAGTCTTCTAATAGTTTGGTTGGTTACTTTGGTTGAGAAATTCATTTTATCAATTGTCCTATTCTAAATAGAATATTAAAATAGTATCTATTCCAGTTACCATGAATATTAGAATTAGTATTCTATATTTTAGAGTTCATGCTGATGTTTCTGATCAAAGTATCACAAAATTCTATTATTTTTGTTTTCTTTTTAAAAAATTGTGGTTGAACTGAGTGTATTTTATTGTTTCCAAGCTTCTGCAAGTAAAAGAAGGGAGGATAAAACAAAGAGTTTAAAATTTACCTAGCTTCACTGTGGTCAAACTATTATAGACAACTGGTAGACCTCTTCACTCTTTCTTTAACAATGTTGATACTTAGTTTTTATGCTGAAGGTTGAAAATTTCTAGAGTATTTTTTTAACCATGGTTTGCTTCTTTTGTGCTATATGAATCCAGAGGCTAAAGAGTTTATTTGCCTTTTGTTCTCTTACAGATATGTTATTGTGAGGAAAGAAAGAGTAGGAATGATGTCTATTTGAAGAGTATTTATTCTTAATATACTTGGTGGCAATAGTTGTGATTTTGAAGTCATTTCTTGAACTTCAGATAAAGGTGCAAAGCATCAATGGCTGAAACCATGGAAATGTATAAAAAATGGATGTGCTTCAGAGGATGAAAAAGAGAACATGGGATCCTACAACAAACACATAGGTCAAGGAGCTTTCTTTTCTCTTTTCTTTTCTAGTTTTAAAATGCTTCTTTATTTAGTTAGGTAGGTAGTTTTACTTTTATTTCTTTTTACACTCTAGTTATTACACTGTTCTGGTGAGCTTTCATCAAATCCATATTTTATTTGTTCTGTTTGCAAGAGGATGCACCTAGCCCCCCATCCCTATCCTCTACCTTCACCAACCTGCCAAGCCTCCCTACTCTCTGGGGCCCTAATTCTCTCAAGGGTAAGCCAGGTCTTCTTTCACTGACACCAGACCAGACATTCCTCTGCTGTATATGTGTCGGGGCCTTATACCAGCTAGTGCATGCTGCCTGACTGTTGGCTCAGTATATGAGAGATATCAGGGTTCCAGGTTAGTTGACTGCTGCTCTTCCTATGGGGTCATCCTCCTCTTTAGCTTCTATCAGCCTTTTCCTAATTCAACAACAGGGGGTCTCTAACTTTAGATCATTGCTTGGGTGTAATTATCTATCTTTGTCTCAGTCAGGTGCTTATTGAGCCTCTCAGAGAATAGCCATGCTAGGCCCCTGTCTGCAAGCAGAGGATAGAATCAATAATACTATCAGACCTTGTAAACTCCCCTTGATATGCATCACAAGTAAGGCTAGTCACTGCACCTCCTTTGCTTTAGTCTCTCTCTCTCTCTCTCTCTCTCTCTCTCTCTCTCTCTCTCTCTCTCTCTCTCTCTCTCTCTCTCTCTCTCTCTACCCCTGTAGTTCTTCAGGTAGGGGACAATTCTATATCAGCTTCCTAAAGAATGCAAAATAAATAATGTTTTATTGTTTAAAAATTAACTAAAATACTGAAAGAAAATTAAGTGAGAGCAAAAAGAAAAACAAACAAACATACTCAAAGACAAAATATAAAATACTAACATTCTAGTTGAATCTCTCAACCATCTGTTCTCAAAATTTTTTTCAAAAGTACATAGAACTTTAAACCTAAGGATTAGATAAGGTGAATAAATCCCTAAGCACACAAATGAAGAATTACTGAAGAGAAAATAAATATTTGGCATTTTAAAATCATTCTGTTCATGCTTAGTCCTGATCCATAGTGTTCTAATAACATACCTTTCTTACCCGTAGGTTTGAGATTGGTTAAGCATTAGGGCTGGTCAACTAGGAAGTCAACTAAACTTCTCTAGTATATTATAAGATATCTGAGACAGCATAAGAGAAAACACTAACATTTAGACTTGAATAGAGTTAATGTTGACATCCTACATTTATCAGTGTGTCCTATGACTACAAATTTGAACCTCTGCATTAGTCAACTATTCATCTTTATTCCTTGAATTCTTCTTACATTTAAGTACAAAGAAATCAGATGCAATTTTGACACTATGAAATACCCCTGTAAACATTTTCCTATAGCAATCAAGGTACATATTCTAGTAAATCAAATTTTCTGCATTAAGTAAGAGTTTAAATGCTGATTTTATGACAAGCCATTTAGGGCACACATCAGGTATGAATGGTTATGGTGCAAAACTGATTTACTGAGAAAAGGAGATATTTGGATTTTAAACAAAAGGAAAAACATATCTTTGTAAAATGCACTGTGATACAAGTCTATTGCATTATGAAAATACAAATAATAACAGAGTTTATGAGTTGTCATGAAATATTTATTGTACATATTCTTTCTACAGCATAATAAAATGTTTATTCGAAATTCAGCATGTAAAATTTATGCAATATGATTGAAGCTCCTTACACAATTCATAAATACAACTTTTCACCATTGTCTTAAGTCCTATGTTTTATTAATTTTTTATTTATTAATATTTTCAAATGTTTTAATTGAAATAGAATTACATCATTCCCCCTCTGCTTCATCCTCCTAGCCTTTTTTAGCTTCCTTCCCTTCAGCACCTTCTATGACTCCCATTCTAGGGGATAGACTCTGTTTCTTTTATTATTGTTACATGCACAGATGTGTATATAGGCTTGTTTATGGACAAATAAACATATGTATATATGCATTCATACACATGAATTGCTTACTCTGATTTGTTTTGTTGTTTCTAAGGCTTTAGGGCAGATCCCTGTGCACTCAACAACCAATAAGGATGTCCAATCTTTGGAGAGGATGCTTCTCTTTTGCACTGCAGTCACTTTTTCAAAGTTCTTGGACTAGGGATGGGACTCCATGAAGCTTCCCTGGTTAAACATTAAAATATCTATTAATGATGTAACTGTTTCAGTGCTTTTAGGCAGCCATTTCTAAAAAAGACTTCCTTAATTCTGGTTCTTACAGTGTTCCTTTTAGCCTATCAATGTTCATGAGTGTCTATACAGACACACCCACTGGGAATTGCACCTCACAATCCATTTGTTCCTTTATTGTGTCCAGTAGTCATCCTTTGTGATGGTTTTCATTTGTTGTAAAGAGCATCTTATATGAGGAGCAGTCGTAGGAATAATTACCTGAATGTAAAAAACAAGATTTCTCCACTTGGTGGTAGTAGATTATTTTCAAAGGTCCATAAGTTCACTAGCCAGGAGAAGATAGCTAAATTTTCAGTACCATGTATGCTTATTTCCTGTGGAGACTTAATATTTAGTGTATATATACTTTATAGAACATAATAAAATGTTTACTCCATTAAGATTAAGTCCAGCTAGACATCTGTTGGTTTCCACCTACGCATGAGAGCCTCTTATTCACCCTTTATGAAAATCTTTCCATGTTGGAGATTATCACTATTTATAGGTATTGCCACTGGTTTTGATTATTTAATTGATTTCCTCCACTGGCAGCATACATATTATTTTCTAGAATCATGCAAGCTAAACTGCAGATATGAGACTTTCTGTTAAAATGAGCTTGAAACAGCCATGTCCTTGTCTAAAATGTATGATGTCTTCAAAAATAAGGTTTATTCTACATGGGAGGCAACCAAGAACTAAAGTTATAATCTATATTGTTTGGAGAGTCATTTGAATAACCCTGACCTATTCTTCAAAAGGAACTCTTCTTGTACCTGGTACTGGAAATTTTGATCGTCTATTGTTTTTGCCAGGACTATTGTCAGTTCAAGTGGTGTGTGTGTGTGTGTGTGTGTGTGTGTGTGTGTGTGTGTGTGTGTGTGTGTGCAAAACATGTCTGTCTGCTAGTCTCTGTTTGTATAAACTATACTTATATGTGTTTTATACAAAATATTTAGGAAATATGACATATGACTTCTCAAGGCTTTGGCAAACAACGTTGGTTCTATTCGTCATTTGTTCAATCTTGTCCGACTGTTTGACATCTCTCTTGCTTCCTTAAGTGCATCTTCATCTCTGTGTACTGATTTCCTTTCAAATGACATCCACATTGTTGTTTCTATGTGAAGACTATGTTCTATCCATGCACCTGTGCTCCCTTTGAACGTTGTTTCTGTGGTAACTCAAATTATACATTCATGTCTAGGAAACCCACAGAAAATCATCTAACAGACAGAATTAACATTAATAATATACAAATAGTTGAGACAATAAGTGAATGAAATAAGAATTTCTGCCAGAGGTATTAACAGAAACTTGTAAACAGAAGAAATAGAAATAGCTAAGAAATTCTTCAAAAAGTGTTCCATTCATATTCATAGCAATCATGAAAACACAGATTAAGATAAGATGACTCTGAGATTTCATTTTATTCCAGACAGAATAACTAAGTTCGAAAAAACAGGTTAGAACAAATGTTGGTAGAATTGTAGAGATAGAGTACCTCCATTGTTGTGGGATTGCAAACCTTTGCAGTCAATAGGCAAATCATTGTGGAGAATACTCAACAACTTAAAAATAAATCTACTGTATAACTCAGATAGATGTAACACACTTTGGCATATGCTTAAAAGACTCAACATTTTATAAGTCATGTTTATTGGTACCCTTATCACAATAAGCAGGGATGCAAATAAGATGAGAAAAAAAATTTATAGATAATTTTCTATAGAAAAACTAAGGATGGCAAAATGTCTCTAAATGATATTATTGCTATTGTAACTGAATTTAACTTTAATCTGAAGCTCTAATAGATTTTACCCAACTTAAGTGACCATGAATATTTAATAGCATAATGGTTGATGCTATTTAAAGCATCTTTATCATGTTCCCTACTTCAGCTATGTTTAATTGTTTAATGTTATCTGTGAAAAATCTTTAAAATGAAGTATATATTTGTCATTGTTAAAAAGGAATATGGGAGCTGTAACATTCAATGGAAAAAGGACAGCCTATTCAACAAATGGTGCTGGTCTAACTGGCACTAAGCATGCAAAAGAATGAAAATAGACCCTTTCTTATCTCCTTGTACAAAGCTCAAGTGTAAGTGGATCAAAGATCTCCACATTAAACCAGATACACTGAAACTAATAGATGAGAAAGTAGAGAAAACTTTAAAACATATAGGTACAGGAGAAAACTTTCTGAACAAAACACCAATAGGCTCTAAGGTCAAAGATTAACAAATGGGACTTAATGAGACTGCAAAGTTTCTGTAAGGCTAAGGACACTGCCAAGAAATCAAAATGGCAGCCAACAGAATGGGAAAAGATTTTTACCAACTCCACATCAGATAGAGGCCTAATATCCAAGGTATACAAAGAACTCAAAAAACTAGACACCAGAGAATCAAATAACCCTATTAAAAAATGGGGTACAGAGCTAAACAAAATGTTCTCAGTTGAGGAATATCGAATGGCTGAGAAATATCTGAGGAAGTGCTGGACATCTTTAGCCATCAGGGAAATGCAAATCAAAACAACCCTGAGATTCCACCTCACACCAGTTAGATTGGCTTAGATCCAAAACTCAGAGGACAACAGATGCTGGCGAGGTTTTGGAGAAAGAGGAACCCTTCTCTACTGTTGGTGGGGTTGCAAACTAATACAACCACTCTGGAAATCAGTTTGGCGATACCTCAGAAAATTGGATATAGTACTACCTGAAGACCCATCTATTCCACTTCTGGGCATATACCCCAGAGACACCTTAGTACACAACAAAGATATATGCACCACAATGTTCATAGCAGCTCTATTTATAATAGCCAGAAGCTGGAAACAACCCAGATGTCCTTCAGAAGATGAATGGATACAAAAATTGTGGTACATTTACACAATGGAATACTACTCAGCCACCAGAAACAATGACTTGACCAAATTCTTAAGAAAATGGCTGCATCTAGAGAATATCATTCTGAGTGAGATAACCCAGTCACAAAAGAACAGACATAATATGCAGTCACTGATAATGGGATGCTAACCCCAGAGGCTCGCACTGCCCAGAAACAACTCACAGACTGTATGTCCAAGAAATAAAGAAAACAAAACAAAACAAAACAAAAAAATTTTTATACAACAAGAAAACTTTGACTATTTCCATGTTACATTTTGTTTTACATGTACTTTATGCTCATTGTAACTATTAAGTTTTCAATGCATACTATCAAACCTTTAAAAAAAATCAAGTACTGACTAACAAATATATTCATACCGTTTTATGTAAAAATTATTTTAAAATCTGAAAATAGTACTGACAAAAATGTATTGTATAATTTTATGCAAAAAATGCTTAAAATCTGTACATTTATCTTTGTTTTGTAAAATAAAGTTGTTTAAAAAAAAAGGAATACAAAAAATATCTGCCATCTTTCATGAAGATTGTGGAACTTTTATAGGCTCCCTCAAACATCATTCACTAAAACTAGGATGAGACTTTGTGTCTGATACCAGATGCAGAGTTAAAATGATGACAGGGCCTTGGACCGTCTCATTTCTTCCTATTGAAACAGGAACTTAAAGTCATGCCTTTATAAGAATCCAGAGGAATTCGATTTAAGGAAATTCACATATGAGACATTTTGAATACAGTTGAGATCATGAGATAGTTGTCCCAAGGGTAATTAGACAGTATTTCAGTTAGCTGAATTTACTTACTTCTGCCTACAAAATAGGTGCAAAATGCAATGAAGAAATATTAGTGACTAATGAAATGTCTTTTATAACATCTACATAAATTAAATGTTGTAAAATATAAAAAGCATAGATTTAGATGATATATTAGTGCTTTTTGGCTGCTGAAACAAAATGCCTGATAAAGTAAGAAGGGGAAGCAAAATGCATTTTCATTTTATTCTGAATTAAAACCCATTGCAAGAGAAAGGCTATGACAGAAACAGACTTTGACCAATGGTCACATCACAACTGCTGTCAGGAAGCAGAGCAGATAGGACCAAGAGCGATAGAACCTGAATGCCCATCCTATGTGATCATCTTCCACCTGTCAGGCTGCACTTCCCAAATTTATTACAGTCTTCCAAATCAGGACCAAAACTAGAGGACTAATGATTAAATACATAGGGGAATTTTTGGGTCATGTCCAAGTGGTTATCTCATAGTAAAAACCCTTTCCTTTACTGCAGAAGCTCCCATTGACTTAGTCCCAGTAATATTCTGAAGTCAAGAGACCCAAATCTTCTGAGGCTCTTCAAAGTAAGCCCTTACAAAAAAAGAAAGGGATTTAATATACAAGAAGTCCAGCATTGCCCCAATTCTATAAAAATAAAATATGTGCACGGCATTTAAAAATCATACCAAAGAAAGAATGGCAGAACTCGGCACTTTATGAAAGATATACAATATTGTGAATGGTATGAACATCCGCAATAACACATATCATGTAGGACATATGACAGCACCTTTGGAGTGTTGTTCTCACTTCCCCTGCGGTATCGCCAGGAAAACTGTCAGGGAGATACAGTGGTCTTATGTACAGTTACATGCATCAGGTTCAAAGAGGCTTTGTTACCAGTCCAGAAGACAAAGCTCATATAGGAAGTCCAAATCCAGACAGAGGGTGAGTAGTCTTAAATCTACCCAGTGCATTTTGCTCAACTTAGAGTTGATTTAAGAGGTCAACTATGAATGGATTATTTGGGTTATTTTTGAAAATTAAAAGCTACCGTGTTTCTTTAAAATTCAAGTTCTGAACTATATATGTGAATTGTATAGAAATAAAGGCATTGCAAATTTTAATTAAAGCCATGTCATTAAGCCCATGAAATGGCTTAATGGGCAAAGATGTTTGTCACTAACTTGAGTTTGATTAGGTCTTAAAATGTTGGAAAAAGAGAAACAACTCATATAGACCTCTGACATTCAGATATGTGCTGTTGCATGTGCATGTGCAGATACACACACATCACACACATGGCCTTATGATACGAATTAGGCATCATGGATGATGAAGTCAGATATTTAGTCTATGGAATGAAATTCATTATTCTTACCTACAGTTGCCTTCAGAGAAAATGGTACATAGACAGAATGTAAATGTTCCTTTATTCGGGCAGAAGAACATGGAACCTGTGCATGTACCTTGACACCATGATGCATACGTTAATAGTAATAGTTTACCAAAAGAAATTGTCAATAAAAGAAAAAAAAACTCAGACGGAGGATAATAAAGCTATGGGATAAAAATAAATACTCTAGATGAGCAAAGCACCCTCTTTCCATGAGTCCTTGGCTTTTCACTGCCAGGGGACTCACCCAACAGAGCTGCAGAAGCCATAGCTAAACTACTGAAGATATGTGACTTAACTGGTTATCCCGACAGATGATTGCTCATTCTCTAGGAAGTTGGATGGGGAATGTTTAACTAATTTGTGGAAAAAGCAAAGCAGTTGGGACCAAAGCTGAGCTGCAATGGGAACCAGTCAGGGTCAATATTTATCTCTAAGAACTAGGGCAGAAGATCACAATGGCTTCTGAGGATTTTAGATATTCTCTAAAAATAATTATTATTTTTTGTCCATGTGACTAAGTTCCAAAGACTATACTGCATTGGCAGATTTTATACACACACACACACACACACACACACACACACACACACACGTGATGCAAATTATTTATAAGAACTTGAGGTGAGCTGGATTTAACATTTAACCCATTGGCCATATTTTGCCCATGTTTTTTCTGGCCAAACAGTAAAATCATAAATGTTGGAGACAGATTTACATTAAATGGATGGTGGGTCAAAGTCAGCTGAATAAACGTCAAGCTGTAGAATTCTGGGCATGGGCACCACCATGTCAAGTATTGATTACCTAGGACTGATATGCCTGAGAGGAAGTGCTGGAAGAATTGATGCCCGTAGGGAATTAAATGGGTTCTCCATCAAAATTCTGTTTATGAAAATAAGTATTAGCCCTTACTACATAGGAAACTTTATAAAGGTTGATACTTGGGGGACATGTTTACTATAAATTAGTTTTAAGTAATTGTTAATTGTTGGTAATTTTAAATATTAAAGTTGATCCGTATGACAATAAGGAAGATAAAAGTTATCATAGAAGAAAAACAGAATGAATATGGCATGAATTTCCAGGTATACTGACAATTCTTTCTCTTACATTTAGTATCACCAAAAGAAGCTTGTTTGTAAATGGTAGAGCTACTTTGTTCTTATTACATAATGTAAAGATTGGCACTTTCAGTGAGTTTCTTCTATTGTTTAAATTCAACTTAATTTTAAGTTGTTGCAATATGCTTTAGTATAAATGGGAATGCATATATTTTAAGAATTTTAAAAAAGTGATATAAACATATTTTCATGAAACATCACCAAATCAGGTAACATTGCAGATGAAGCTAAAGAACAGCCTCAGACTAAGGTATTAACTGCCTGGGTCAGCCATGGTAAAAATAGTGCTGAGGCTGAATCCATACTTTTCTTGAAGAATTACAGCAGCCACACTTAAAAGAGCTTTTCCTATTTTTCTAGTTTCATCTGTAAAACCAAAGCCAATAAATGACTATCTGTGATTGATTTTCTTTGTGCGTAAGGATAAGAAATAGTTGGTACCTCATAAATCTTAAGGCAAAGATGACAATATTTGACAATGGCAAATCTTTTATAAACTTACAAAGTTCGAGTCAGTGAAATTTGTCTTGTGATGACTCCTAATTGCTTCATTCTTGAAGCTGACATGCTGATGTAATAGGCTTCGAGAACTAGAGAACACTAGCGGGGAATACCAAGGGGCCCTGGCTTACCTGCTGGAAGTAAGACTATAGGTTCAGATTAATGAAACTCAGAGATAAATATACATAGTAGGCGTGTCCAGCTGAGGAACTGGCTTAGTAATTGAGTGAAAACCTAGACTTCAGTCATTTGAATAAACAGACTGTCTCAATTAATTGAAATAGCTAACCTGGAGCAATAAAAGACACTCTTCTTCCTTAATGTTGATTTGGGTAGGACAGTTAATTGCAGTTATGAGAAAGGTACAAGCTGCAGTACAAAATTCTTATTTCATACATACCAGTAGATGAAATCAGGGCACAGACCTTATTCTCTATCACAGGCTAAATTCCAAATTAAAAGAGGTTGTAGAAAACATAATTCTTTTGGTTGTAGTAATAGTTCATTGTTATTATACGTGCCTAAAAACTTTGTAAATATTATAGATGGCTGGGGTCAGTTCCAAAGATTATTTTATAACTAAGAAAAACAGAATTAATGAGTATTCAGCTGATGGTGTAATTATGCTACACATGGTTTCTACTTGTAATTGCAGGCAAAATGATGGGAATAATGATTGGCTTTCTGTCCTCTTGAATTCAAATCCAAGGCCCCTGAAATGGTCTGGATAGCAAAGGTTGCCCTATTCAGAGCCCAGTTCCAGGATCCACTTTCATGCTCTTACCAATGAACATCATTGTGGCTTTAACAAAGGAAATGCCAACACAATGAATATGCCTTAATTTTTATATTCCAGGTAGGAAATGGATTACAGTAAGGGGCAAGGTTCCTGGAACTTTGTGATCTCAGGACAGAATCTTAAAATCATTTCAAATGCAGAAATTTCAATAAACCTTAATCCCACCTTCCCATCACCACGCAGATTCAGAGAAATGCATCATCTCCCTGCAAAACAACTTGACATTCTGAGAACTACTTCCTTGAATAAGCAGTGTGGCTGAAGCAGAAATAAGTCATAGGAAAGATTTATTTGGTTCTACAACAAAACCACAAATTCAGACAGCATAAACATTTATCTTCCCTAATGTATACCAATAACGATCCTTTCCTCTCAGACAGGAGCCAAGCGAGTCAGGAATCAGAACACCAGAATGATAAGACACCTAATCTTATAAGAATGCATTTCAGAATCCTTAAACAAGTTGTGACAATAAGAAAGATCAGGCAAATGGGCAACCGTGATATCACAGTGGCAGATAAAGAAAGGGGAGATGGCAGCCCTTCTCTTGCAGCTCCAACGCCAAAGAGTGAAAATTCTGGTGAGTGGACAGATGGCTCAGTAGAGAGGAAAACTGCTCCTCTGTTCTTCCAGAGGACTGTGATTCAAGTCACAATACCCACATGGCGATTTAGAACCATCCTTTATCACTGTAGTCCCAGAGGGTCTGAGGTCCTCTTATCATGTTTCCCAGCACCAGATATGCATGGTGCACAGACTTACTTGCAAACAAAACATTCATCCATCTAAAAGACAAATACATTTTTAAAAAGCCTTTAGATTTTGTTATCAATGGCAAATTATTGCACACATCCTCAATGATTTTGTTATGTGTTCTATCTAGCATTGTAAGAGTTGTTCTATCTGTAAAAACATTGTTGTATCATTTAGGCTTTATTCTTATAAATAAGTAAAAATGGTCCTTGCATCACTTTGTACATATGGCAATCTTTGAGATGGCTTTGAAAGGGAAACATAAAATCATAAATATAATTTATAGTCTCATATAGAAAAGGCAGTATGGACTATTGAAGGTAAAGGCAGAGATCTAGTGAGGGTAGAATGTGTTCCTGGAGACATAAAAGGAGACAGCTATCTAGTGTATTGGACAATGTACCAGTGGATTTGCATTTCTCCTCCGTGTACCTAACCTGTCTTAACTTTCTCACCAATTATTACCCTCCTTGCTGCTGTTGAATGTTTCCAGCATCACCTGTTGGATTCTCTAGCTCCATTGAATGCCCAAGGTGCACACATTCTAAACACAGGAACCCCAATGGAGGAGTGAGAGAAAGGACTGAAGGTGCTGAAGGTTTGCAATTCCATAAGAACAATAATATCAACCAACCAGGACCTCCAGAGCTCTCATAGACTAAACTACCAACCAAAGTAGACACATTGGGGAACTCCAGACTCCAGATGCATATGAAGCAGAGGACAGCATTGTCTAACATCAATAGGAGGAGAAACCTTGGTCCTGTGAAGGCTCATATCCCATTGTAGGGGAATGCCAGGGTGTTAAGGTGGGAGTGGGTGAGTGGGAAGGGAAGCATCCTCATAGAAGTAAGTGAAGAGGGTATGGGAGAGGAGGAACCCAGGAATGGAGATAACATTTGAAATGGAAATACATAAACCATCCATAACAAAAAGACAAAAAATAAAAATAAATAAATAAAATACTCAGAGCTGTCTCAGAGAAAGTAAATATGAGTTTATTTTTTCAACATATAAATAAATTATATCATCATTTTTAGATCCATAAAGGTAACAGAATAAAAATGCTCTGTGTAAGATTCAAGTTTTATATTTAATCATGATAATTGTGCTTGAAGCAAGTATTGAATGTTCTCAGACAATATTTTATGAACACCAGAACTTCATTACAATAATTGTATTTGTATTACTTTAGCCCTTATAAAATTATGCATACACAATAACCAAATAGTTCATGCCTGAGATTTTACTTTAAGGTAGACATAAGCATTTCATTCTCTAAGTAGTCCACTAGCAATATTATGACCAGCAGGTTTCTCTGCTTGTTTCTCTACATTCTGACTCTGCTATTGTATTGTAGAAATTGCCTTAGATAAAACATAAGATTAGACTCCTGTTGTCATCATATAAAATATTATCCACAAAATCAGACTATAAGCCACAGTTTGATGGCCTTTCTGTACATAGAAATTACACAGAGCTGGTAAAGCTTCTATACAGAAATTCTAAAAAATTACTATTTAAAGCATGGCAGAAATAAAGATAACCAATATAAATGAAAATGAAGAAAATACTATCTGTATATTTTTATAATAATACAATATTGGTCAATTTAAATTTTGTAGAATTAAAAGAGCAAATATATACCTATATACATATATGATGCTAATTTTATCACATGCAGAAAATACCCATAATATAAATTTTTAATGAAAATTACAAAGACTAACTAGATATTTTCTTCCTTACTATTTTTCCCTGTTACACAAAATTGCTTCAAACAGAAACTATTACCTTGGTAATCAGAAATATGTTCTTAATTAATGTTAACTCTGACACAATCCTAACTGAACACAACAGCTAATTAAATTGTTCATTGTTTGATGACTGAATTTCTCTGTAAATTAGAAAGAACAAAATAGTCAGGAATTAATAAAATATATGACAGTAACTGTTGCATAAAACAAACTAAATGACTGCATTATATCTGAAATGGACTTCAATTGTAATCATTCTCATAGTCCATCTGTAAAAATCTTGTAATACAAGTAAACCGAAAACTCTTTTTTTTTTTTTTTGAACGGTCCAAGACACTTCTAAGAGGACAGATTTGGTTCTTATATGTTCTATTTACCAGGATTGGAAAGCTATTAAAATTACAGATGGGTAATACTGATCCATGCATGGTCGAGCCACAAGAACATACACAGAATGCTGACTGTCTACAGTGAAAAACCAAAACGGAAATATCTGTAATCTCCAAGACACAGATATTCCTGTCACAGTAGTGGGCTGAGACAGAAAGGACGGGGGCCATGTACCCATCAGACAGAGGCCACAAATAGGCTTGAAGAGTGATGCTTATGCATGCTGGAGAGGTCAAGTTCAATGCCATAGGCAGAGATAAAGAATGCTACCACAAATCAGTAAGAGCATGGGGCTGGGGAGGACATCATAATTATCTTTATGAACCCAATATTGAGGTTCCAAAACCTGTGACTAAATAGTCAAAGCAGGAGGAAGTCAGAGCAACAACCTCAAGGGGTATAGGGTTGTACCTTTGGTTTTGGATGGCCTTACAAAACAAAAATCAGTCAGGCAAATTATCATATAAATTATACCATGAATAAATTGTGTTTACCAGCTGTATTTACAAAATATTCTAAACAAAGGATAGGAAAAACACATTTTATAAAATAGCAGTAAAATGTTAAACCTTCTTTAAAATGAATCATATTATAAGACAAAAAGAAAGTCCTAAAACTAAAATATAAATTCATTTTATAGTAGATTAAAAGCCATAAACTGATAACAAGTAAAACATAAAGAGTATGCAAAAATGAAGCAAATGATTTTGAATAAATTTTAGGCAAAGAAGAAATCAGAATAAATAAAAATCAAAGTCTAGAATTTAGAGACAAATGAGAGCTCAATTGATCAGACCTTGAACATACTTTTGAAAGAGTTCTAGAACAATTTAGAACTAGAGATGAGTACATTCAACACAAGAAATATCCAAAACGAATCATCTAAAGTTTGTCTTGAGCTTATAGAAAATATAGTCAAGGAAAAAATAGTAGATGACAAGAAAATAATAATTAGACAAGATATTGTTGGAACAGACCAAAAGTACACACAAAATCAATTAACTTTGTCTATAATACAAAAAAGGGACCAGTGACCCCTTTGTTTACATGACTCTAATAACTCACTGAAAATAGATTGCACACACTTAGGACTTTGTCCCTTAACACTTTGCCCTGTACGTTGGTTAGTACTGGGGATTATATTAACTTTGTTGTTCATAAATCACGTTTGCAAACAAAAATTAGGAAGTCTGTGAAGAAAGCCAAAGGAAGAAAGGTGTGTGAGCATCATGCACATTACAGGAAGTACACTGCCCTGCCAGACTCCACACTGCTCATCCTGGTAAATTTATTCATCACATGAACAGAGACTGCCAATCACCTTAACTACAACAACTTGATAAGTTTTCAGAGACTTTGAATATTTCTCCTTCGAAAAGTCATGTTGAATGAAAATGACACCACAATGCCAGAAAGCATAAAAAGTAATAGACTCAAAAAATGACTCTCCAGAGACTATTAAAAATCCATAAACATTTTTATAGAAAATGAACCATTTGAAAATCAGCCTTCATAAAACATTTTTATGAGATTCTCTATATCATCTTATGATTTTAAATTAAACTGCCTTACTAGGACTGAGGGATTACATTTGAAACATTTGTTTTGCTTTTGGGTAAAAGAGAGGAAACAAATACAAGACAAACCCTAATCTTTCCTGTGATGTGTATCAGGTTGGATACATTTAGGAGACAATCCTTGAATGACATCTTTTCATTTCATCACATTCCAAATGGAAAACGAAACATAAACAGTGGTACGCTTCAATAAGACATAGAACAAATTAAGAAACATGAAGTCAGTTGTGGTTTCATTTTCTCTACCAAAGAAGAACTAATTTTCCAGAATTAAAGCTCATTTCTGAGTGGTTAAAGATGGTCGCAGTACATTTGGTGAACGTGGAAGGATTAGAACAAGTCACTCTCCCTCATGCTTTCAATCAGACCAGGTTTGTCTATTTATTCGTACAACTGACACAACACAGGGTGCTCATTCCTTAGCCAAAATATTTACTTGTTAAATACAGTGTTTCAACTATTCTATGTACTCTACTAGAAACTGATGCATTATAAATAAAATAGACCCTGCTATCCTAATTTGACAGCAGAAAATTTAACTTTAGCTAGCAACTGTGTTTCTTGGGACAGATGATGCCTATATCAATATTTACCTCATTATCTTTTTTCCTACAGAATTTATGTATTGTATTTTATACAATATAGATTGCATATTTTAGAAATACTGTTTGAATTAAAGTTGACTAAGTGATTTGTTTAGACTGACTCAAGGTGATTGCACATTTTTATTTTGGTAATTTTGTTACAGTATATGTATATATACAAAGAATTATTAGAAAAAAAACCTGATTTTCACCTTCTTTATATTAGGAGATTATTTCTGCAGATTTGGGCTTTTAGTCAATTCTAGAAATAAACAATAAAACAGATTTAAAATTTTATGATCTTCCCACTAAACCCTTGTGAACAATCTTTTAGAATTGTCTCATTGCTTCACTAATATTTTTGAAATTTCCTACGTTTATGTGACCAGCTGAAGATCTTGTAAAGTTTATAACTGTCAACGGCCCCAGGCCATGTGGTAAAGATGCAGGTTTTCAACTATCAGGGATAAATTCTCAAAGGTTCCCAGTTTGTCATCCTTTAAATATAATGGGAATGAAAATGGTTTCCCTTCCGCATGTTGTGCTTCTGTCTGCCGGTCGGAAAATGAACCGGGATCGCAGTGAACAGATCAAACATCGAAAGGGAACAGAAAGCCGGACCCATGCTTAAGAAGCTGTTAGCAAGGGATAGCTTCAGGGGGAGAAAGATTCTCTTTATTTTTCAAGGATGCAGCCCCTGAGAGACTGCCCATGCTCATTAAGATAGAACAGCTCCAATATTCATAGAGCATACACTATATGGACAGTGAGCTTAGATAAAACTATACTTAAAAATGGGAGGGGGAAATGGAGGAGGAATGCAGAAGGAGCTGGAGGGGCAGATTTGACCAACGTATGTAGAAGGAATGGAATTCTCAGTTAAGTAAGTCAATGAATAAATAAATAAACTGATTCTCATTCAGAAAAATAAAAAAGAATTTTAAAACTGCTACTATACCTTAAGCAATCCTATTGTAAATCAAGTCTACCGAATTAGAGCCCAGATTACAAAGAAGGAGGAGGGGGGAGAAGAAAGGAAAGAAGGAGGGAAGAAATAGAAGAGGAGGAGGAGGAAGAGGAAGACGAGAAGGAGAAAAAGAAGAGTTATTTTTATTTTTAAAACTGGGCATTTTTTTAAAGGAGCTGTAAAGACTAGCAGGAATCGGATATGGATGCCTCCTCAGAGACTATGCCAGACTCACAAAGATATGGATGAGAATGCTTGCACCGAACAATTGTACTGAACATTGGGACCCCAATGGAGAACTAGAGAAGGGACTGAAGCAGCTGTAATGGTCTGCAACCATATGGGAAATCAACCAACCAAACCTTCCATGGCTCCCAGGAACTAAAAATTCAACCAATGAGTTCACATGGAGAGACCCATGGCTCCAGGTGCATATGCAGCAGAGGATATTCTCTGGCAGCAATGGGAGGGGAGGCCTTTGGTCCAGTGAAGGTTCATTTTCCCAGTGTGGGGAAGAGCTAAGGCGCTGAGGTAGGAGAAAGAGGTTGGGAGAGGAAGCACCTTCATGAAGGCAATGAGAAGGGGAGAGGGAGGGAATTGGGGAAAAATGTATAACATTTTAAATGTAAATACAGCGAATGTCCAATAAAAGAGAAAAAGAAAATAAAAGGATGCTTGCAGCTAACCATCAAACTGAGCACCGTGACTCCAACGGAGGAGTTAGAGAAAGAACTGAAGGAGCTGAAGAGGTTTACAACCTCATAGGTAGAACAATAATATCAACCAAACAGACCCCCTCCCCGCCAGGTACGTCTGGCATCAATAGGTCAAGAGCACTTGGTTCTGTGAAGGCTCATTTCCCCAGTGTAGGGGAATGCCAGCTTGTTGAGGTGGGAGTGGGTAGTTGGCAGGGGAGCAACCTCATAGACTCAGGAGGAGGGGAATGGGAGAGGAGGAACTGGGAAAGGGGATAACATTAGCAATGTAAATATCATCCTGAGTGAGATATCCACTCACAAAAGAACAGAAATAATATGCAGTCACTGATAATTAGATACTAACCCCAGAAAGCTCTAAACACCCCAGATACAACTCACAGACTAGAAAGAAAATGAAAAACCATTATACTTAATCTTTACACACTAAGAAAACTTTGATTATTTTCAGGTTACATCTCTTTTACATGTACTTTATGTTCATTGTAACTAGTAAGATTTTAATGCATACTATCAATCCTTTAAAAAATATCAAGGACTGACAAAATTGTATACGTATACTTTTATGTAAAAATGCTTAAAATCTGTATATTTATCTTTGTTTTTTAAAATAAAGTTGTTCAATGAAGAAAAGAAATTTAAATATATAAACTATCCAATAAAAATTAAAAAAATAAAATAAAAACATAGTCTTTTGGGTCCAAAGTTACCTCTCCTACTTCTCTGGATAAATTTATTGTGTAAGGTATTAGAGAATGCCTTTGTCACAAACCGCCATTCCCTCTTCAAGAGACATAACCTGAGCCTTGACATCAGGTGGGTGTGTTTGGTGAACTGTTTCTGCTTCTGTGGTTCCCATTCTCTCCTATCTTCTGTCCCTTAACCCAAGGCTGACACATGCAGATGACACAGAAGACTTTCCTGTCCTTCTCTGTGTCTTTGATTACTCCAAATCCAAACAGCCAGATAGATGCACTGTCTTCCCACTGAAGCATTCTTGTCTGTTCTTTCAGGCCTTGAAATGGACCCGTTGCCGATGTTTGCTTCTCACGCATTCTAGAGATCACACACAATTGTCACAGTAGCCTGCTTTCCTTGTCTCCTGAAGTTTCAGTATAGGGAAGGGTTGGACTAGAGTTCTTGTTTTACCATTAACTAGCTACTGACTTTCAAGAAATTGCTTATTGACTCTAACGCTCTTTGCCTTCTTCTAAAACCTAAAATGGGATATTAATGAAAATACAATTAAATAATCCATGTAAGGCAATTAACTGAGTCCCTGCTAAAATAAGTGTACTATTTATACTAATTGAAAATAGTAATGGATTTTCTTCTCCAGTTAGCATTCTTATAGAGAATAATAAAATCTGCTATTTCCCCACATTTAGACAACATAACATGAACTAACTCATATTTCTGACTTTTTTATGCTCATGTTTAAAATAACAAATACATCTATATCCCCTCTATTACCACCTTCTCATTTGCTTTTACACATATGAAATTGGTCAGGGGAATAATTCATGCTCTCTCTTACCTTATCAAAATTTCAGGCATGTTAATGTCTCTTACATACCTTACAATATTTGTCTGCTGTCTCATGGTAAGCTCTACATAAAAAGTACATCACTGTTTAATTTAATTTTATTCACTGATATAGGTGTGTGTCTGTGTGTGTGTGTGTGTGTGTGTATGTGTGTGTGTGTGTTTGCGTGTGTCGGTGTCTCTATCTGTGTGTGGGCATGTGTGTGCTTATGCAGAGCTTAATTTTATTCACACAATTAAAGAAGACTGATGCTTTGGATGACATCCTCAAATAAAAAGGAAGAAAATTGATCTAGTACAGTAATCAAAAAGTGACAATTTTAAATACAACATATTGAGTTTGAAAAAGAAAGAGAGGGAGAGAGAGAGTGAGAAAAAAAGACAGAGAGAACAACAGAGAGACAGAGACAGAGGGAGACAGAGATTGAGAGAGAGAAGAGAGAGGACAACTTCTGTATTAACCAAATAAGTTTCTACTTTGAGCCATTTCTTGTTTGCTAGATGTTACTTGATACTCTGAGCCAGCAGGCCTGCAAACTTGGAGGATTATCTTCTGTTTATGGACTATATCCCTGTAAAAATAGTTGGATCACAGATACATCCCTTTACACCCCAGTTTTCCATGGGCTCTAAACCATCCCCTCTATCTTGAAATCAATAGTTTTTAATTTTGTTTTCTAAAATGGACTTTTTTATTCTTTTTCATACATTATATCTCTACTGCATCCTCCCTTCACTTCACCCCTTCCAGAGTCCCCAACTTCCCTATGCCCCAGATCTAAGACTCCTCTCTTCAGAAAACAGGCTTCCCAGTGATGTCAACTAAACACAACATAACAAGTTACCATAAAATAGACACAAACCCTCATGTCAATGCTGGATGAGGTAACCCAGTAGTGGGTAAATGGGTCCAAAAGCAGGCAAAGCATGAAAGACACCCCCTACTTTTACAAACACCCCAAATTAAATAACCACAGCATATACGGAGAGGACTTTGTGTGGATCCATGCAGACTCCAGGATGTTTGTTGCTAAATTTTGTTTTGGTTTTGTTTAGAAAAACAATATACTTTGAAATTTACCTATTTATTTTTAGTTATTACTTTGACGTCATTTCTATTCTAGTAATCATTCTGTTTACATTTCAAATGATATCCCTCTTCCCAGTTAGCCATCTACAACTTCCCAAATCATCTCCACTCCCTCCCCTTTGCTTCTGTAAGGGTGTTTCTCTACCAGCTCACCCACTGCTACCTCACCCCTCTAGCATCCTGTAAGCTGAGACACCAAGCATCCTTCCCCTCCCAGTGATGTCTAACAAGGCCACCCTATGCTACATAAGTATCTGGAGTCCTGCTCCCTCCATGTGTACTCTTTTCTTAGTCTATAGGCTGGATTGTTTCAGGAATGAACTGTTCATCCCAGGATGGCTTCAACTTCTTGGCATGCCTACTGGATTTCGTTTTGGTTGCTGTTTTAGAAGTGGAGTTTGGATTATTATAGTGTGAAATGTTATAAGTAAGAGATCAGGAGCTCCTATCACCACCTCAGTGTTTACTGACTTCTGAAATTTTGTTCTATAGTCCTGTCTTCCCATTCTACGCCCAAATCACCTGATACAATCCATGACATCTAACACCCAAACCTTGCTCCCAGACTCCTTCTCAACATCTAGCTGTGGAAAGTTATTCCTATATCTAAAACAGTTATGTTCCTGCTAAAACTTCATTTTTATACTTGGTGCCACTACACCAAAAATAAAAAGTAAATTACAATAAAGTGTGTGAATTTGCTGAAAATATTGTCACAAAGGAACTTAAAATTCCAACAGGCATCCTCAGATTTTCGAATTCAAACCTTCCGTAGTTGAGCTTTTGAAGAAAGTCCATTGATTACGAATCAGCTGTTCTTGCATCATGTCACATCAATCAACACAACACTGTGTGATCTGACATCATTAGAAATGCCTGCCTGCTTCACCAGACCATATGCTCAAATTAGTAAACCTACCCACAGATGCTTTCTTTCTTTTGCACAAACCCAAACTTATTCTAACCCATTAACTTGAATATTATTTAAGTTAATTAAACCTTACATTTTCTTAAAACATTCTAGTATCAGTTATATCGCAGATAATATTATATTGTTTGCCCAGAATGTTGTTCATAAAAGTCACATGAAGCATAAGAAACACACACACACACACACACACACACACACACACACACATACTCACACATGCTAGAACATCTTGACTGAGCTGATGACATGAAAACATTATAGAGCTCACCAGCAGGAGCTGGCTGCAGTTCAGAAATGGACACAAGACAGTTGAAGCAGAATGCAAAAGGAGCTGGCTCTAAACTGCTGTGGTGGCCTTGTGTAAACCAGCTGGCCTTCCCTTAAATTATCTATATCTCATATATTGTCAGCACCAGAAAAGGGCAATCAGCATAGATAGGAACGATGGTTTATGGCATTATGTTCAACAGTCTGCTAAAGCTGGCCCCGTGGGGATCAGGCCTGTAACCCACCATGTGCAGGACCCCAACTTAGCTGGGAAAATCTCAGGGATTTGGAAGTTTGTACTCCCTGGGCCTTTCTTCCTTCCAATGGTCTAATAAATGGGAGGTCAAAGATGCGAAGGGTCTGCACAGATGAACACCTACAATTTACACGGTTCACCATAACATTTCTTCAAAACAGACCAGTGTAATGTCATGCAATGATTATTAAATTATTCTACAAAACTCATTTAATAGATATGTGAAAGCTTGTTTTTGCACTTTTTGTGGTCTGGGTACTTCCAAGGTTTTTTTGCATCTTATTTTAAGGAAATTCACAGAATGCTGAGAAGGCACCAAATGGCCATGCATATAGTATTTTCAGTTCAATGAAACAATATGATGCTCCAGAAATCTTGCAAGAAAGCCCTTTCCCCTGAGACTTAAAACTTGAATTTTGCAAACACTAGAATTTTCTTAGTTTTGATAAAAGTTCATGTAAGCATCCTCTAAGCTTCAGAATGTGTCTGGACCCTGTAAATGCTGCACTGTGCTTTTTAATTCACCCAGCACTAATTACCTTAATATTTTGAGATAACAAATACTGATCTGTTATCTTTCCTGGGGAAAATCTGAGATTCCCACAAGAAATAGAATTTTATTAATATCCTCGAGGATGTTGAAACATTGGATATTGTAATGTCAGCAAATCTGTACATCCTGTTTGGGCAGAGAAATTAACTCTCTGGCATTACTGACCCAACCGGGGAGTTTGTGAGGTTCTCTGATGAGAGAAAAGTATAGCTGAAGTGAAAGTTTTAGAAATTTTTCCTTATCTTTCTTTTATGAATTTAGGATAGCATCTCTTGGCCATCACTAAAGTAAAAACCATCAAAAGTGAATTTTCAAGTGAATCAAATGAAGCCAAAAGGAGCTTTATACCATTATTTGTGTAATCCTAAGCTTACTAAGCAACTTCCTTCTTTAGAGTTTCTACTAGAAAATACAACTATTTGTTGATAACATCAGAGATTTGGAAACATTGTGGTTTCGTGTATTAGCTAAGCATGCCTTTGAAAGTTGTCCTTCTCCTGTCCTTTATAGGAGGTGTTCATGAGAACTACAGTGCTGAAAATATCCCAACTGACTCATATAACTGTGTGTGTCTTATGAATCTCTAATGTTAAAAGGATTATTTGACATTATCGATTAAAATATTTAAGGTAAAATAAAGTCTAATGACTTTAGCTAGAAAATAGTCATTCTCTATTCTAATGTTACTAGTTTTTCAAGAAAATTCTCAACACATTTCTAAGCTATCATATCAGAATTGTCCAGGAGCTGTCTCCATAAGGAAAATCAGTGATGGGTAGACACTAGTTAAATTTTCTTTGAAAGAACTGTCCAACTTATCTTCAATATTATTCTTTCATAATTTGTGTGTGTAAGAGTGCTTTGCCTTCATGTGTATCTGAGCACCACATGTGTGCTTGGAACATATGGAGACCAGACAAAGGCATTTGATCCCTTGAGATTGAAGTTCCACACAGTTGTGTGCACTGCCATATGGGTGTTGGGAACTGAACCTTGATCTTCTGGTAGAGCTACCACAACTCTTAATCAGTGAGCCTTCTGTCAAGCCCCTTCAGTGCCCTTTATAAAACAAGTATATATGAGTTCTTTAAGTTTTTTTTTTTATTTGTTTTTGCCAAGGCTTTCCTGAAACTCACCTTGTAGCTTAGGATGGTGTTGAACTTTTGATTATCTTCTTTAACCTTTAAGTGCTGGGACTATAGGTTGTCAACTCCACACTTCCCTCTTTATATTTATTGTCCTAATTGAATGGCTGTCTTCATTGTATTGTTCATTCTTTTCTTTCTAGTGTTGTCTACTTTGAGAATAGATTTATTTGAAGTCCTGTTTGGAGAGATTTCATGATGACAGGTGAGAGTATAAAGAATCAGGGAAAGGGGAGGCTATCTGCCTTTCTTGCCTTTTTAAACAAACAGGACCATGGTATCATAGATGGGACTGCACACATTCCACACGTCTTCTTCTCTTAGTTAATTTCCCCAAAAAACTATAATCATTGACACATCTGGGGTCATTTTATCTATTTCTAGGCAAATCTAATACTTTTGATAGTCAAGATTAACCACAAAAAATGTTATATTCCCAAATTCTTCATGTCTATTTCAGTTCATGAACACATTTGCTCAATTTATTGTATTTTTTAAAAATTAAGATTCAAAATAATCAGGAGCATCACCGCGATTATCATTCCTTGACCCAAGAAAAAATTCATCTAGCTGTGCCTTGCTGATCACTTGGTATATGGAGTCTCACTCATTCCCTGAAACATTTTTTTACTAAATGATTAAATTAAGTTTTATAAAATTTAAGTGAATACAATAATGTTATTTGGTTAGCGAACAGTGATGCCAGATTAAAATCTCAGTCTCCAACGCTCCAGTATGCTCTCTCATCAGCACCAGTTTTCCTCCTTTCCTTATTCATCATGTACATCTCCATTGGGTCTTAGGAAATGCCTTCTCAGAGCAACAGCACAGTGGTGATAAATATCCCATAGCCTGATTGAAAAGTTCAACATGAATCTCGTGTAATAACTGGACCATTATCCACCCAGCTTTTCCCAGACAGACTTCACATCTGTATGATGTGATACCACTGTCACGCTGAAGTCAGAAGGAGAAACTTCATACTGGCAATGGCTCCTAAAACTCAGATGCTTTAAAAAATAGTCTTTGTGCTTTTCTTATCATTCAACTTAACTTCTAGTGCTGATTTCCATATGTTTCCATAGTGGAAAAGGTCTCCAGGTATTCATCTGCCATAATAGGTTGAGTATATGAACATTCCTGTCTCATGTGGAAATGATGTATCTGGTGAATCTTTTTATCACATGGAAAACTCTGAGATGATGCTGTCACAGAACTCTGAGAACAGGATCATCATCCTTTACCTGCTTCACTTCTCTTTTCTCACTCATTTTCCTTTTGAAATAATCTGATCTAGCCATGTCCAAATTAAGGAGTCAAATGTGGGATGAATAGCGTCTAATTTGTCTTTGTTGCAGTTCATTTTTATCTACTCTCAGGATGAAATACACTTATCAGAAGGACGTCCCCTTCTAGTTCTCACAAATCCACCGAAGATTTTTCAGCAACACAACATGATTTAAATAACAAAGACATTTTAGAAAGCCATTACCAAACCTAAATTATAATCCTACATTTCTTCTGTTCAAAAAAAGTTATCATCTTTTTCTCAAGGGTGAACTGGATCTTATCACTCTTATAATTTAAAAGAGCTAACAATGACTGTAGTATAAAAATATCTCAGAAATAGTCTATCTAGTTGAGAAATCAGGGCTAACGATTTCTGGTGAAAAAAACAAGTACTCATTTTGACATTCTTCTAAAAATCCATAAAAAATGGATAAACGAACTAAAAGGAAACTATTATTCAAAACAATCAAGATCACAAAGAATGCAGAAGTGTGCAAACCACAGGTCAGAGATCCGAGAAACACCTAATGTGAAAGTAGGGACACTGGACATATGAAGCTACAGTCAGAACAGAAAAGGGAATGTTGGTAATAAAATGCAGGACATTCATAAGGATTTTTTGGTTCACTTGAGAGTACTGAATTATTGTTAACATCTTAATTTTGAGAAACTTACTATATTTGGGTAATGTTAGCATTAGAAGAAGTTAGGTATTGGGTGTACTAATCATGCCCTGTATACTATTTTTACAACATATATATATATATATATATATATATATATATATATATATATATCAAGGATGCAGAGAGGAAAACTTAGTTGTCCTACATTCTGACACTTACACTGGTATATACTCAACAAAGAAGATCTGACCCTGTGCACTCAGGTGTCATTCTTACCTTATTGTTTGTCAGAAAATGTAATTTATGAAGATGAACATAGAGAAAATGCATTATCTATATTAAAAACCTAAAAATGTTTAATGAAGATATTGTGAAAATAAATCTTGCATGCCAGCAAGAGATATCTTACTTGTCCTATTATAATATCAAGAAAATAATTTGCATCTTTCCTTTACAAAATAAACATTTCAGAATTCTCACATTTTGTTTGGAAGTTATGAAACAGTTCCTGTTTAGAGAACTCCATACTCTGGAGGAAAACCCAATCCTCTCTCAATGAATTTACTTATGAAAAGAATGCCCCTAACATAATTGCATATATATGTTGCCTTACAATGTATATCTAATGATATAATTTAAAGATGAATCTTCTCAATAAAAGATATAAGTGCCTTGGAGCATATTATATAAAAACATAAAACGATGGGGCTGGCGAATTACTCATTGATATAGAGTTTTTACTGCTATTATGGCAACCTGAAACTCAAACTCTGCTCTAACTGGCTTTTCACTATGAGCACCATTTCACTCCAGGAATGTCATACCCTCCTTTGGTCCTAGTTGGCACTGCATGTACTAGTAAGAGCCAACACTCAGATACACATAGAGAAAAATGAAATATTTGACAGATGTTAGAATAAGTCATTTTCTTGAAAGTATAACAGATGAAAATGAGATAAACTCAAAACCTCCCAGTCAGAAATCTATAAAATATTTGCATTATTATTGCATAAACATGAAATATAAATCTCAAGATTTCACAAATGCAGGCAATCTGCACTTCTTCCAGTTGGATCTATGAATTTTTACCACTTGATTTTGCCAATAATGACAGTCATTAAGCTTGCCAACAACATCTCAATAAACACAACTTACAAGCAAACTTGGATATAACTCCAACATTTTGAGTCAGTACTTTCATAATGATACTGTATATTAATTACATTGCAAGGACAAATTTTAATAACATTCTAAAGTTTTAATACTGCTGATAAATAGAATGGAATATTTACTTAAAAATGTTTTTACTCTTTCACTTCATTCATTTTAATTTCATTTTTGTGTCTGTTACATTGAGCTCAAGTATATATATATATGTCCACTATCCATGAATGCATTCTGAAGGTATTTCCCATCAGTTATTGATCTTCATATGGCTTTTATATTAATGGAAAAATTGCTACTACAAAAAATCCCAAACATCAAAAACAACAAAATAGCACTTTTAACCTCTACCCTGGACTTCTTTCTGATAAGTTCAGAGCAGATTCTTTTTTCCACATTGAACCTAAGGAGATTTATACAGAGTGAGAAAAATGGGAGTTTACAATTCTTAATCTATTCTTTTCCTTCTTCTCCTCCTCCAGATGTTCTTCCTCCTCCAGCTTTTCTTCAATACTTCCTTTTCCTCTACTTGGTAGAAAACATGAAGAGGAGGCTTGGGAATTTGACCTTCAGAAGCTGCATATATCACTCGGTGGTCATGCACACACATCTAACCCCTGTCCTGTCATGGGCTAAGGGAGGAGAACAGACTGAACCTGCCTACCACCATCTAATGCAGGGAAAGATCCCATCCACAGGGAGTAAAGCAGAAAGTGAGAGAACAGAACTGCAGACAGTTTCCTTTGGACTATGCAAGTGAGCACCTGTAAACCACATAAGCAAAAAGGAGAAAGAGTGGGAAAGCAGAGAGGAGAGAGAGATAGCGAGAAAGGCAGAGAAAGAACACAGAAATTAAGGAGGAAAACAAAGCAAAGTCCAAACTTAGCCTTTGTACTACTTCAAATCCATTGCCTGACTCTAATGCCTAAAGCGACATATAAATATCAGGGATAATAATTTACTAGGATCCTTCCCAAATATAAAAGTCTGCCATATGTTCAGTTTAAATGCTGTAGTTGTCAAAAACAAAAGAATTTTGTATTGTTGGTACTTACTTCTATTTTAGATGAATAATTAACCAGTATAAAATTATTTAAGGAGTAAAATCTGTCATGAGGCAGACCCACCTGGGCTGAATCACAAAGTCACCTGGTTTTGAATTTGCAAGGCTGCTTGTGCTAACCCCAGGGCACAGAGCTGAAGAGCAGCCAGCACTGGGGAAGGTAAACTGGAGAAGGTAGGCTTTCAAACAAAAGAGAAACGCTCTGTGAACAGCACGTGCCAATGTGGCACACATTTTAAAGAATGAACCCTCAGGCCTGGAAAAAATTAATGAGTTCTGCCTCTCCTTTCTGTGACCTTTCGCTGGGTTTTCATGGGAATTTGTTTTCTTTGTTTTAGGTTAAGCTTCTCTGTGAAGTCACCGAGGGAGCTTGGGCCCGTATCAGGGTTCTTGTGACACAGCTTTTGGGGCTACCACTGAGTTGTTATCTCTTGAGTAACCCAAGGCCCTGAACCAGGCAAAGTTGCATGGAAGTCAAATACTGTCTTATTAACTTCATCCGAGGTTTCTCTTCCTCAGGGTATTCTCCTTTGACAGTATAGTGCTCCGCAGAAAGCTCATAGAACTCATCATCACTGCATTTTCCTATTTTAAAGTCTGTTTTCATTAAATGTTAGAGAGCTACTCTCAGAAAACATGCCCGTGGAGCAGACAAAGGACAGAGCAGAGAGCCACTGTCAACATTTGACCTGCAAACTCGACTTTCACGATGAGGTCAGCTCCGAAGTGTCTCTTCTCTCAGTAGTCTGAACATGTCTGTCTTGACTCAGGTGGCTGTTGTGTAGTTTCTGGTCCCTTATCTACACTGTCACCCTATGTGGTGGTGGCTGGGAAATGCCCTGTTTCCATTTCCACACTGGGCTGCCTCTTGGCCTAAGTGCATCAACCAATTTCATTTAAATTGATTAAAGACAGGATTTCATTGCAATTCATGGCAAAGTGAGCAACCCCGATACTCCCAGGAGCAGCGGATCCACTGCTACCCTCAACATGCCCTGTAATCTCAGGTTCAATCAGCACTAAAAAGGGAGGAGCTCTTTTTCAACATATATTTTGCTATTTGGTGCATTTTAGGCACGTGCATGCATATACAGAAATCTTCAATTGATAATAATATCAAAAGTATCTAATATCCCGAAGCTTTTCCCTCCACAACAAACAATCTAAGGGAAAGTCAAGAGAAACTGGAGGAAAAAACACAGTGGTGGGTTTGATTAGGGCATGTGGTATTTATAAATAAAGACTCTCAATAGTTTTCAAGTGTAAAGCAGATGAAAAATAATCCTAGTAATACAAATTTCAGATAAAATTGAATACAAACACTATATGTTATAGATACATTCTTGGGGCAGATTCTAATTTGTAAATGATAAATATGCATTTATGGTATAAAATGTGATACCTTATAGTATGAAGGGGCTGATACACATTCTTAATCCCTTGGGAATATGTGTATCAATGGTTTTGGTAGCTGCTTTCGTCAAAATGGAACATGTAGGGGTAGGCCATGCAGATGGCTCTTGACGATTTTAATCCATGACTGAGCTTTCACAAAGAAATTGACCTTGAAGGACAGAAATAGTGCCTTTCATGGAGCAAATTGTAAATTGACAGATGACAGGTTACTGAGCATATCTCACTCTGGGGGAAGATCTGTAAGCCTTACTACCACTAGAAAGGATATTTTTGAACAGATAAACTGTATCCAGTCTGTTTCCAGGTATTGCCCAACTTTCAGTGTACCTGTGCTGTTTAAACAAAAATCAGGTTTGTTTATCTCCCATCCAGGAATCTCAACTCTTCAAGTTATGCATAAAAATCTCAGCTAAACCTTTGGGTGCAAACATGGCAGACTGTAGGTTCTTACCCATTCTTGACATAGTTGTATATAACTCTTTGTATTGATATTTAATGCCGTCATTTAGCAACTAACAACACACATTTTATAGTTTTTAAGGACACACATTCAGAGTCAAAAGTCCATAAGTGAGTTTCCTATTTAGGTCTATAAGGCCAAAATATAGTGGGAGCTAAAAACTGTTCATTTGTGGAATCCTTTCACTTCCACACTGTTGACTATTTGGTCTAATTTTTTTTTAGCTATTTTCATACATGTTTTCAGGTGTACTGGGGGCCACAATGCTGATGGCTATCAATCCAGAAATTGAATTTCTGAATCTTTTTTTCATTTAGTTTACTTATCTTCATATATGTGAGTACAGTGTCGCGGTCTTCAGACACATCAGAATAGGGCATCGGATCTCAGGATTTCCTTACAGGTGATTGTGTTCCACCATCAGTTTCTGGAAACTGAACTCGGGACCTCTGAAAAAGCAGTCAGTGCTCCTAACCGCTGAGCCATTTCTCCAGCCGTTGGTCTAATTACTGTCTCAAAGCCAAAGAACTGAGGCTTGTGTTTCCTTGTTTCATCTTCTCTATGTCATAATGGCATAGATAGAACTTATTTATAGAATATCTTGCTTTGTACTCAAATCCATCTATACTTCAAGCAGTATGTTTTGCAAATGTGAACCCTTGATTCTTGATTATTTTGTTTATGCCCAGAAAGGCTTAAGTTATTAAGTGATATTCTTTCACATAATCTTCTAGTTTTATGATTCACTGATGTGAAACATTTATTACAAATGAAAATCCTTCTGTGCATTTGTTACCTAAAATATAGGAAGGTGGGGAGAGTTTTACATCACTGGGTCAGCTAGAATTATTAGAATTCTGATTGACACTGAGTCCCAATATTTGTCTTCCTTTACCTACACTTTCAATAAATGAAAATTTCAGCTAAATTAGTCACTAAAATAAAATTGAGATTTAAAACCTGAGCCCATTGTTTAGAGCAGCAATTTAACTCATTAATGTTTGAATCAAACATTTATTACAATGTCCTCAGTAACTCACTAAGTTAATGAGGTGAAATTATACCAAGAGTGGGAGAATTATGTAAGAGAGAAGACACTTAGGGAATTGTGCTATCTAAGCAAAGGAGAAAGAGCACATCCTAATTTGAAAGTGTTTAATTTTCAAATACTAGATCAGCAAACAAAATATTCCTTCAAACTACACAGATGAAAGCTTTACCCTTGATTATCATTTCATGTGACTCTCATGATGGTATTCTGCCATATTACTTGAATTCAAGATGATAGTTACAGGAGAGTTCAATGTTACACATCTTAATGAATATGTGAAAGATGGTTATTAACTAAAAGAAATATCACATTTAAATGCTAATGAATATTGCTAGTTTTAATTTTTGACACTTTTATGATGTTTCTATTCAAAATTTTTTCATTTTCTATTGAAAATTTGCTCCAAAAACTGTTAAAATCCTGACACATGAGTCCTGTTATATAAGACTCCTGTAATTTATTTGATTCTATATAAATTGGTTTATCAATCATTATTCTTTCAGATTTAAATTTATCTTAGCATTAGTTCTGTATTATAACTCTAAGCTTATATTGAACATAACTGTCATACATGAGTTATCTTTTGATTTCATTCAATATCATAATTTTGTCAATGAAACAAAGATATCAGTATGAGAATTGCTATATACCTTTAGGTTCTAGACTCTCATATCTAACTGCCCACTTGAAATATTTCCTTCAGTTGATGACAGCTACCTTCCCATGCCATCAAACAGAGAAACTGAACTACTGACAACTAGAAGCTTCATCCCTATGGACAAGTTTTCACGGTGCTAAAAGGTATCTGATTATTATAGAAGTAAAAAAGTCACCAGCGTTTTGGCCTACAAGAGGAGATATATGTACTGGTACAGTAGCGGCAAAAATGTTATGGAGAAAACCTCCACATTTTAACTGGACTTAAGCTCCACCCCATGAGACAGAACCCATAGCTGACACTGCCAAAATGGCTAAGAATCTGCAACTTAGGTAATGGATGCTAAGGGAAAACCTACAGCCATTATTCTATTAAAGGAATCTTTATAATATAGATTTATAATATAATATCCTTTTATAATAGCAACAAAACAATTTCAATGGCATAGTATTATAGCCATAGATCAGATCATCACTCATTCTTCACAAAGAACCATTTACTTGTAGTAGATGCAGGGTAACACAGCCATCTAAAGCTGTACAATGTGCAGGAATCCTTCCAGATACAACCAAACCAGTACATATGTGATCTCTGAGACTGTGGCATCATGTGTGTACAAAACATTTGCAGGTCCACACCAGAGAAATCACAGCATAAAGAAAAGGAAATCAACGGAAGGCCTTGCCTCCAACCAAGAGGCTATTTAACACTGATAGCTGCTAAGAGAAAATTAGTTATTTTCAATTGCATGTCGTTGGGTATACCTACAACATTCCAGGATGGATACCAATCTCAGAAGGAGCCAGCCTACACTAAATGGGAACCATGTTTTACTTTGTGTCTTCTTTTTCTTGTCTTTTCTGTATTGTGGTTATTGGTGCTGTTGTTTGTTTGTTTGAGATAGATATGTGATAGACCATAGAGGACAGATAGATAAATGATTATATCAATGGATGGATGGATGGGTGGATGGATAGATGGAAGGATGGATGGATGGATGGATAGATAGATAAGAAGACAGAGACAAAGTAAGTCAGTCAGACAGAAGACAATATAAAGTTAGGTAGGGAGGGAGTTAGAAGGATCTGGGAGAAGTTGAATGAGTAGAAAATATGATCAAAATATACTTTATGAAAACTGTAAATATCTCAAACTTAATAAGAACAAGTAAAATTATACATCCTGTCTTCAATACCAATCTTATAAGCCTTTCCTTATTTAATAAAAATCATTTCACACTGGTCATAGTGCTTTGACACTAGCCCTCTGGCAGCAGATCGGTGGGTTCTTATGAGTTTAAAGGCAGCCTAGGTTGTATTGCCAGTTCTAAGCAAACCGCAGGAGCACACAATGAGAACCTGCCCAAAATTTTAAAAAAAGCAATCACCTTCTATAACAGGAAAAATTAGTAATTATTGAAGTTACCTCCTTGTCATATATTGTCATTGCCCATATTAAAGTCTATTCAGTTGATTCTGCCTTCAGCACCAATCAATCTACTCCACATATATTGACATAATCACTGTTCAGATGATAAACACCATTCAGTACAGGTTCTACAAAACTGTCTTATTGTTTCTTAAATCTCTTGGATACAGGACTTTCCCCACACTTGATGTCTCCTCTCCAGATGGTTGTCCTATGTATTAATCAGATCCACCATTGATGTCACATACTCACGGTTTCTATGTCATGACAAGGACAGCAAGACCTCAGTATGAGCCACAGTTCTGCTCCCTCCAAGTAAAATATCTGTAATATAAAGTTTGGAAAAATCACACTTGTACATGTTCTCACACCAGGTGTTCTGTGGATTTATCATTGTGTACTAAATGGGACTTATTTCCTTGGTTACCAGCTCTCTTCCTGATTAGAAATTCAGTAAGAATTATGTTTTCTACTTTTTTTCTTTGCTCAATAGTTTTCAAATATCCTTGGCATGACTGCCCAGACTTCTTCAACAATGAGTTTTATTACAATACATCTTGAGAGAAACACTTTTCATCACTACATCTAAAGTCCTTGTATAGTAGGCATTCTAAAAATTTAATTATAATGAAACTTAAAATTATTTCTTCATTTCAATCTCCTTAACTGATTCAATAGTAACCAAATACTTTATGAATAAACTAATACAAGGATGGACCTGATTTGCAGCATCAATTATAAATAAGTAAAAATTTATCTGAGGGAAAAAAAACCTATGTCTATGAAGAATTTTTGTAAATCTTCTGTTTGTCAAATCCACTAATTAATTATTCTAGTAATACCAAATTAATAATTTACAAATTGACCTTAGAAATGAAAAACAGTCATATGCTGTAATCCTATTGCAAAAAAAAATTATAGAACCCATGCCTCTTCCAATTCTTATCAATGATGCAGCTATGTACAAGATACTGAGCATTGTTTTTTTTATTACAGTTGTTATGATTATTACTACTTCATTATAAATTTGTATGTGGAAACTTTCAATTAATTGTTTTGTTATGTTGTGAATACTATGGAAAAAATTTTCATAAAAGTGAGCAAAGCTCCTTTGAATATGAAATGAGGAACTATGTTCACACTACACTAAGCCCCCTGGAGGTGGATAAGTAACAAAGATTAGGCTTTGCATAATTGGTGTAACTCATAGTTCACATTAACCTTATGAAGGGCAGCCATTTTTCATAGGTGTTGAGAACAATGATAAGAATACCGAAACCTAAGCCCTCACAATCATGAAAGTTAGCATGGATTATTAAGCTAATTAAAACACTGGGACTCTAGAGAACTGGATTTTAATATGCATTTTGCCACTAACTTATATTATAACCCTAGGCAAAAGAGCAGGTCTCTTTATTCTTCACTCTCTTCATCTGTGAAGTGAACACTACCTTCCTGAGGGGTCTGTACTGCATAGCAATGACCTCATTGGAAGTGGAACGTAAGATTGTTCTCCTGTGATAAGAGCATATGAATACTGTTAAGAGGACTTGGTACAGCTAAAGGAACCCCCAGATAGACATCAGCCTTTACTTTCCTTTTCGACTTGGTTACTGTTATACAGGAAAGGAGGTAAAATTGATTTTCATGATTTCTGTATTCTTCCCACTTCTAATGCTATACCTCACTCCTAGTAACATTCAAAATTAAGAGATTAAGCTATTCAGAACATCCCAGGAACCTAAAGACTGTCAACAATCTATGACCCCCCAAAAGCTTTATTAATAGCATGTGTTCACCAAACACCCATTAGAATTCAAGTTACACAGTGTTTCTTCAGCCAGAGCACACATATGTTTTGCTCTTCAATTAAAGCTTTGGTGTCTACTGCCACTATTTCTTTACAAACCCCCCCCCAAAGAAGCATAATTGGGAAGTACAATTATAGTACCAGATGATGAATGAGCGTAACTCTCGCTGTATTGAGTAAGCACTGGAATATAAAATGGATACATGTCATCATAGTGTGAAATATTGGCTGGACTGTAAGATAGATTAGCCTACCTGAAGCACACAGCTATTTCTATGCAAAATTAATTTATTTTACCTGCCAAATTACTGTTCCTTTATTAATCTGTTCAGGTCACGCATTTCATTATGAAGAAGAACTTTTCCGAGTGGTGGTTCAGTGATTCTTGATTGTGTTTTGTTACCTCAAAAGCCCAAATTGTATAAATGAAGCTAAGCTCAGTACTCACAAGTCCATATTCCCCTTTCCTGGATATGTGCACACAGGTAGATGAATCTGATATAGTTGTATATTATTGTTTTGAGCATGTGATATGTGCTTCCTTTTACACTGTATTCTTAGACCAACAAATAAAAAACCAACAGACTTTCCATGAGAGTATCTAGTCAGCAGAAAATGCTTTGGACCTCCACCACACTAAACTACTGTGAAAATAAAATTACAAGATATGTGTATTTAAATTGAAGAGATATCTTCCCCTCTGCACATACGCACACATACATACACGCACACATGCTTATTCAACTTGAACAGACTTGATTTCTGTGAACCAGACATTAAGACCAAAGCAACTCAGCGAGCAGTATGCACTCATGATTGGATCACATTTAACTCGTAGCAAATTCTTTAATACTGCCACAGCTTTTGTAAACTTGTTATGTAAACCAACACTCTTCCAATATTTCCTGATCTTACCAGTGATAATAACTTCAAAGACTCTGTGTCATCCCTCCATGACATTAGTTTTGTAGGTCAAGCAGAGCTTTTATGACGGTTGGGAATTTGAAATAAAACATAAATACATTGATTTTGTCATTCTGATGCACATTAATTGTTGGCTTCATTTGATCCTCGAATAAAGTAGTTTAGAAGTTGATATCAACTTCTTTCGGCCTGTATGCATATGTCCCACTAAAAGTGAGATGACTGCCTGGAAATTTTGTTTCCAGATATCACCCAATAGCATGGATGCGCAGTGATAGCTACTCGCAAAGATCTTATGAATACAAGACTCAAAAAGATTGGGAAGACAGTAGTCCAGCATCTGGAGAAGAGTCACAGCTCAGCAATCTGAGTCAGAGGCATGGGAAACTGGTGTCTGTAATATTAATAGGCGCATTAATATTAAGGACGGTAGCTTACATTTCAGAAGTCCTCAGTCTGCAAATACTGCACTGCAGCTTCTCATACCTCCTCAGTAGAAAAACCACAGCACCGAGATGGAAACAGAAAGGTCATCCCCGAATGCAAACACTGAGCGGCCCTCATCAGCAACAGACTCTAGATAGAAAACAAAAATGTACCTGGCCAGGCAATAATCAATATGCAATCAAGTAATTTCATAGACCTATTTTTTAAATAAGATTTTTTTTGGTACTATGGTGGGAGAATTATAATGGTAATATTCAAGATAGATACTGAATAAGATATAAGATTTATTATGTGACTCTCAAAGGAATATCAGATATGTGTACTCATCATGGTCTCATGCTTAAGTAAATAAGAAGTTTGATGCTAAAATCTTGTACTTCACTACATATTGGTTTCTTAGGAGAATAAAAAAGGGTCTTGAAAATTGATGATGAACTCTGTGCAATCTTCCTGAAGAGTGGACAGGGCAGGAAGGTCCTGATGCAAGGCACACATTAGCAGCCCCTATACAGTCGGCAGCTTGTTAGCTGAATTCAGCAATGGGGAGCCTCCCATCTAACAGCACTGATGGCAGGTGTTCCTGCTGTTCTGGAAAAGTGCTGCGTGTTTTCCTCAAGAGTGGTGATAACACAATTGAGCCATCCCTGAACTACTTGTAAAGCTTGAGCAATAACAGCACATTATGGCTTTGTTAGGACTCTGACATTACTTTAAACTATGTGCCCTGAAATCTGTGTGCTGTTTAAAAGACCTTACAAAAGAAATACAGCATTTCTGCAATGATATTTTAGACAAGCTTGCATGATATCTTCAGGTCATTTTAGAAGATTTTACCTCGGTTTATGTCAAGGTCATTACAAACATAAGAACCTATATAAAAAGAGATAAATATATTTAAGCCTTATATGTACGAAAGTATTCATTTTCTTTTGTATCAGTGATTATAATGAAAACATATACTGTGTTTTTCTATTCAGATTTCAAACAATAAAGGCTCTCCTCTGGTCTTAGAATTGAAACCCTAACGCATTTGCATATTCAAAAACGTTAGCCTCAGGGCAAGTCAAAACAGTCATTGCATTAAAAAGAAGAAGCACTAGTTAATTAAGCCTGATCATTTTAGTAGCCCACAAAATAAGATATTTCAGTTTGTTGACTTGTTATGATCTAATTTTATTTCCCACAATGAGTAACAAAATACACAAAAATAGTTTATCATAAGTGAAATAAAAAGATAGTCAATATTATCAATGACAAATCTCACCATATTTCCTCCCAGAACTTTTGCTTTAGACTCAGGCAAAGGAAGAGATAAGCTCTCCAAGTTGTACCTAATCAGCATCTCTCTGCCCTGTCTTGGAGCTGGTCATTTCCTCACCATTTACTCATTTTGCAGTGAGACTTCGTGTCCACTACTGAAGCTATTCAAGCCATGGAAAGACCTGGCCTCCAGGATTAGGTGTCATGTGGGAGAAATAGATAATGAGTTTAAAAATGTGGAACTAGCAAATGTGATGAAAGAGTAATGAACGGGGCAATAACAGAGAGAGAGGGGTGGGGAAGGGAAGGCTAATCTGCCTTTGGTGTGAGGTAGCAGATACCACTCTTGCATAATCTCAGTGCATCCTGATACTTGGAACTAATGGCTTGTATTCCCTTCAGAGATTGAAGGACTGGATTGTTTTAATAATTTTTCAAGAACTAATCATTTTTATAATGTTCATTTTCCATAGCCATATTCTTCATAAGCAGATAATTTCAGCTTTCCTTTGATTGTACCACCTGTCTTGAGGTCATCTGTGAATATCATACACTGAGTAAGGAGTACACTGGTATAGGTGAAAATATTAGCCATAATGCTTTATTAGAATTTGGATAATGCTGTGTCCTCTGAAACCCTCTCCATTATGAAGCATGTCTTCAGGTAAATAGCACCCTAGTACCATTAAAACAAGGACATCTAAACAACCTGCTATGAATTATGCAACAGGACATTGACCACTACTCAGTTGACTTTTCTTGCCTGAACCAAACTGGAATGACTTCTGTCAGAAGCTATGTAAAAATGCACTACACTATAAAACTATTTTCTGTATACTATGTAGTAATACAGATCAGGATAGCTTAAAAGTGGAATAGGTTCTCAAGTTATAACATGAAAATTTTAATCATTATGAATCAAAGCAGTTAACATTCAATAAACGGTGAGCTGTTAAAGAAAAGACCAGTGACACTGCCCCCCCCCCCCCGTTCTCTCTTCACATTTGTGTAGCTGTTCAAGAAGGAACATCATCAGGAAGGCTTTCTAGGAACAAAAAGTTGCCATACATATGACCCTGCTTTTCACCTTGGAAGAGTCTGCACAGCTATGCACACCATTCTAACAAACAATTTGCATACTACAAGATATTTCATGAATTATTGATAAAGGCATTTTTTAAAGTAACATAGTCTAACCAAGATTCGCAGAATGTTCCTAACTTACTCACTGTAACATAAGCAAGAGCTAAACATCACTACATTTATTTTATTTTGTATTGAAGTCCATTTTTATAAGATAAATATCATGTCCTGCCAACCATTTTATTATTCTCTTCTCATCAATGAGAAAACTATGTTCCAAAGTGGGAAAATTACTGAATCAATGTAACAGATACTGGGTATACAAGCCAAAGTAATGCACAAATTCAACTTTCTATGATGTGGGTTGCTCTTGACTTGATAGGGTCACAGTGCATGAAGTCTTAAAATATTCTTAGATTAGAATCAGGAGAATTGGGGTGGTATCACCAACAGTATTTCACAATCACATGTTACTGTTAAATTAATACTTAGAGAACATTTTATATTATATCATTTACATTTTAGTTATCTTTTAATTGATTATTTTCCATCTTAATAGGAATTAATAAATATTAAAGATATAAATTATCTTTTCACTAGTCTCTATTCATACAAGAAACAATACAAACTCTTTTGAATTTTTGGAAACAGCAGATACCATTAAACCATATACAACTCTATGAGATGTAACTTATGGTAATTTTCTTACAATTTTTCTGGAAAGCTAAAAAAAAACAAAACAAAAACCTCTCAAGTAGAACCTTCAGAAGTCAGGCACCTGTTTATCTTGCATTTTTTTCTAACCGTAATGCCTTTAATAAGAACTAGATTTTCAATTGGACATAATAAATCAACTATAGCAACTAATGTTAAAATCAAACAATTACATACTACATAATACTTAGCATTATATCAAACCTATGCACTAGTTGTTTCTAGGCTGTGCATCTGGTAGTCTCACATCATAGCCATTCTAAGATTCTTTACTAATATCCATTGCTTCAATAGTTCATGTTTATTACAAAGTCTTATGCTGTCCATAAAACCAAATAGTCTTTAAATTAAGACTAACATTAAAGAATATAATGCATTGTTCAACAATATCTATTTTATTAAAACTTCTAAAGCATTGTATACTTTATACATAAGATGACAGTCTATGCACATGACATATTTTATTAAATATATCATTATATATTTTATTCTATTTATTTATAAGTTGATGTTATAATCATCAAATTTTTCATTATTTACAGAAAAGTATATATTTTCCAGCTTTATGTAAGTGCTTCTGGTAATTTAACATCAACATTTCAGTTAAAAATCATAGGAGAAGATGAAGGAATTGTCTACTCCCTATGGGCAGATTTTTAGGCATTTTCTGAGTTGCTAACTTTAATTGACATGGCAAGCCAAAGCACACTGTGTGTAACAATATTCCCTGGTCATAGAAACTCAGATTGTGTAAGTGTAAGTCATGCACTGAACATCAGTTTATTTCTCATAACTTTTGGCTATGGATATAATGTAGCCAGTTGCTTGTAATTTCTTCTGCCTTGACATCTGAAATAATGGATGATAACCAGGAATTATGAAATAAAATAAATCTTTCCTACTTTATGTTAAGTTTGTCAAAATCTTATCATTTCAATGGAAATAAAATTATAGAAGTAGCTGACATGCTGTCCTATGGCTGTTTGAGACTAAAGGACAAAAAAAAATTATGGTGGTAAATCACATATATTATTCTGGTCTATTAACAGTGTGTTCTGACTCTTTAAGGACAGGAATATTATATGTCACAGTGTTGTATTCATCCAGCACATTTAGCACAATGGATGAAATAAAACATCAAGCCTTTACTTCATTTATTTAAACTATTATCAACATATATAACGATTAAATCTGTTAACCATGTCTCTGTTCATCCACATGTACATCATCTATTTGGTATACATATGCGAACAGTAAGTTACTACACAAAATATTTATACAACTGTGTTCCTGAACATCAACCAAGATCCGCTAATATAAAGTAACATTTGCTCACAGTTCTTTCTTTTGGTACAATGATCAATACAGTTTTTCCTTTTTATCTGTAGTTTGGTACTCTGAAAACACAAATGGAAAATTTCAGAAGCAAAAGATGTGTAAGTTTTCAACTATAAACTGTTCTAAAGACCCATAAAACCTCTATTTTCCAGGTTCTCTGCCCCTCTGAGGACATCTAAATAAGACTGGGTTTCATATAGACAAAACTTAAGTATGTTCTTTTGGATCACAAGTAAGTGATATTCTTGATGATGTTGGTTATCAGATATTATTAAAATCACAATAACCATGAGTAGTAATACCTATAGCATTTAATAACACGACTTGATCAGAAATTATTATCCTAATTTTGCTAGTATACTTTATACTTGACATATGCTTATCGTACATCGGTTTTTATTTTAAAAATTTCCAAAACTGTCATTATTAGCATTTTAAATTATAAATAAAAACTACCTGTACTTAAAAAATCCCATCTCTGTTAGCAGTTAAAGGCAGGGCCATGTCATACAGTTGCAGATATACTTGAAGTTGTGCTCCTTATTATATTTTTATTGTTTTGTTTATTTATTTTACAGTTCCATTTGGGAATCTGGTAAATATACCCTCCTCCGTGGAGGGCTAGGAAAGTGGTCATGTTTTAGTAATAAGGAAAGGGTCTCATGAGAGCATACAAGGTCAGCACTTCCTAATCCCTAATAAACAATGATTAGTAGAAGGTGAATTTCAAACCAGTGCATCTTGGGAATAATTAGGCAAATAAATCTATGGGCTGAGGCGAAAAGGTAACATGAAAACTCACAGTGTTGACTACACACTCACTGCTCACTGTTCTTGTGTCTAATTTAGGCCTTGTGAAGTCTTAGAAAACAATTGTTTTTCTCAATAAAGATAAGCTCATATGCTATAAAACATAAATTTGCTTTGAGAACATCAACTTTCCCAGGTAGTGAATCGGTTTGATAATGTTTAAATACACATATTAAACACAAAGTTCCTATTTAGCTCTCATCCAAAGGGCATGGGAAGCACATCAGGATTGGAGACTTAGAGACCTGAGGTGCTCAGTCTCTGTCTCACTCAATCTTGCTTTCTAACGACTTTCTAAAATGGTGTTTCATGTTGGATATAGTTGCTGTAAACTACTGCTTAATTTTTATAGCTGTTTTTTGTTTAGAAGAAGAAGAGTAGTTTCCTGAATTTCACAGTTTTCTTTGGTAGAGCTGTAAAAGCAACACATTAAGAAATCATAATACAAATATTAAACGAAGGCTCCAAAGTTAAGGACACTCACTACTCATGCAGAAGGCCAAGTTATGGTTCCCATAGACAACCTCAGGCTACTGCCTGACTATAATTCAAACTCCAGGTGTTGTCTTCTGGTCTATGTGTACAACAGGCACACACATAGCATATGCACATACATACAAACAGATGAATACATACATAAAATGAAAATGAATAGTGCATTTTAAAATTAATTCTACATTCATGTGGTATGTATACACAATGGAGTACTACTCAGCTATTAAAAACAATGAGTTCATGAAGTTCCTAGGCAAATGGATAGAACTTGAAGGTAACATCCTGAGTGAGGTAACCCAGCCACAAAAAAACATTCATGCTATGTATTCATTTATAAGCAGATACTAGTCCCAAAACCTCAGAATACCCAAGAAACCATCCACAGAACTTATGAAGCTCAAAGTGAAGGAAAGCCAGAAAGTGAATACCTCAGTCGTTCTTAGAAGGAAAATCAAAATGTTCATAGAAGGAAATAAAGGGACAGACAGAGGAGCAGATATTGGAGAAAAGCTCATCCAGAGACTTCCTCACCTGAGAATTCACTCCATATGCACCCGATAAACCCAAGCACTATTGCTGATGCCAAGAAGCACTCACTGGCAGGAACCAGATAAGGATGCCTCCTCAGAGGCTCTGCCAGAATCACACAGATACAGCTGAGCATACCTGCAGCTAACCATTGGACTGAACACTGGGACCCCAATGAAGGTGCTAGAAAAAGGACTGAAGGAGCAGAAAGGGTCTGCAACTCCAAGGGAAGAACAACATTATCAACCAACAAAAATACTTACATAACTCAATAGTCTAAAACCAAATTAAGAAAATTAGCATACACTGAGCACAAACATGATGATCTATTACTGAATATGACAGAAACTTGAATGTTGAATTATATGTTATGTTTTATAGCCTTATTATTTAATGTGTTAAGATGGAATAAAAATATCAAACACACTGGATAAAACAAAGGAATAATGAGATTCAGATTGCACTGTGTGAACATCCATCAAACCTAGAGTTTGACGGCTACTGATAGACAACTGTAAGTGCTATATTACCAGGCTGATTGCTGTTTTAAAATGGATTATAGAACTAATCTAGTAGCTTAAAATATTTACACTCATTTATAGTAATTGATATCTGATTGTTTAAATTTTGGATTTCAGCTGAGGATGAGAGAAAAGACTGGAAATGAGGGTGGCAGTGTTGATAAACGAATACTGGTATTTATTCAAAGGGAATAACGTAATGAGGAATCCTAGGAATGTTTCTCTTCTTCCCAATCAAGATGTTATTGTTGACAGATATGTCCTCAGCTAAGATTGGATTGGAAAATAAGCTATATCCATTACTTCATGTGTTTTTGTAAAGAAGTATTATTTAGGTAATTTAGCTTTTCAGATGTTAAGAGTCTTTCTAATTTTAAAGATTTACTTATTTTTATTTTACTTTCATGCATAACAGACTTCATGATTGAATGTGTACCAGGCCTATGGTCAATGTTTCATAAGTCAGAGAGGGTGTTAGTTCCCCTTGAACCAGGTTCCCATGTGGTTCTTGAGCTATAATATGAGTGTTGGGTCCTCTGCAAAAATTTCAAGCTGTACTAATTTCTAAGATATTTCTACAGCTTCTTTCCCCCATTTTTTCACTATGATGTTTGATGTCCTCGTTACTGTTTTATGGCCCTCTGGATAACTCAGCAACAATCCAAAATGGCTACAGTGTTGCTAATAATGGTTTAAAAGATGACATTCAGTGAAATCAAACATTATTTATATGTGTATCAACATAAAAGAGCCATGAATATCATAAATGGATTTGTCATGCTTCTCTTATTTCCAGATACCCATAGGTTGTTTTTAGAAAAAAGCCAATATAAGATGATCCTTAGGAGTGAGATTTATTGATAGAGAGCCTCAAGACCACTTAGGCTGTCAGGATTGAGCCAAGGTGTGTGTGAGAATTAAATGATCAGTAGTAAATGTACAACATCATAATAGAGAAAACACAGGAGGCTCAGGGATGGAGAGAAAACCTTAGGAAAAACTATGTTAAAGTCGAGACGCTTGAAAGATTATGTCATGTACAACATGAAGTTAACATGGAGGATACCCTTCTGAGACTCTGAACAGAAGAAGTGATCTGACCTGTCTAGGATTTCAAGAGTTAGCAGAAATTTCTACACCATAGGATGCACCTGTCCTATTCTGTGTATCAAATAGTAAGGAACATGTAGGTAGTGAGTAGTAATACAAGTGTACACTGAGGTTACAAGACTGGGAAGCCTTGTTAGGTCCTTTGGGATGTTTGCACTCTCAGGAACATTCACACAGCTAGGGCCTGTTGTGAGAGAGCACTGCCACTAGAGAGATTATGGTCTCACAGTAACCATGACTACATTAGCAAAGCTGGAGGGGGTATTGAGAAAGAAGGGAAGCTAACTGTTATGTGAACAGCCTTCACTGTTGAAGCCAGTCCAGTTCTATGTAGACATGCATGTATGTAGACATGTATGTAGACATACAAGTACAGATTCCTTAACAATGGTCTACAGGGTTCTGGTCTTTCTTCTCCTGCCAGGGTAAGCACATCTATCCACACATTTTTTTTTCTGTCTTTTATATCACTTACTTGAGGCCTGTGCAAATCCAAGAGCTGTTTCCCTGTTCAGCTAAGTTCTTTAAACTTCATAGAATGTCCTCCCTATGAGGCAAATTAATCTGAGCTCCTACTTATACAATATTATTTTTTCTGTAAATCCTCCCTTAATCTAATCTCCTCTTGCAACCCCATAAACTTTGCCACTGTTGAAAACTTACTTATTTATTATACTAAGCTCTCTTGTCTGCCTTGATTATAATTTAAACATTAAGAAACATTTTTTCTTCTCTTTCCTCACAGGTACAAAACATTGCTAGCCCTGTACTAGGCATCAATAAACACCATTGACTAAGTGAGTACCAATATGTGGTCTTCCAAATAATGTTTGTAAAGTATATATCTTTCTACTAAGTTTCCGTGTTTCTTATATAACAATGATTTTTTTTTCTCTGTCTGGGTTCACAGAAATTATTTAGTTTATTTTTTTAACTTTATTTTAAAAAACAAAGATAATTATACAAATTTTTAAGCACTTTTGCATAAAAGTATACGAATACATTTTTATAAGGTTGTAATTAAGTATTTGTGGGTACATATACATACACATATGTATATATGTAACAATAATATAGGAAAAAGGGTTATTAATTTGAGTAGATAGGAGAGAAACTGGGAGGGGCTGTAGGAAGGAAAGGGGGATGTGATACAGTTCTATTTTAATTAAAATATATTCTTTTTTTTCCTTGAACTTCATACAGTCTGTGAGTTGTTTCTGGGGTGTTCAGAACTTTCTGGTGTTAGTATCCCATTATCAGTGACTGCGTATTATGTCTGTTCTTTTGTGATTGGGTTATCTCACTCCGGATGATATTCTCTAGATGCATCCATTTTCTTTACAATTTCGTTAAGCCATTGTTTCTGATAGCTGAGTAGTATTCCATTGTGTAAAAGTACCACAGTTTTTGTATCCATTCAAATGATTTAGTTTTGACACACATTTTTCAGTGCTATCCCACACCATCTTAAAATTAAAATCAACTGAGAAAACAAGTATGATGATTTCCCCTCAGAAACCAAGTATGAAATTGTTATTTTGATATAGGCAAATAATATAATCAATATTCCTTTTAAGGACCAAATTTAATCTTTAGAAACTTTTGCTCAATATTACATTGTAGAGAAAATAAGAATATTCTCTATACAAAAAAATCCCAAATTAAGTGAAATAAAAACATAAAAGTTTTGATTCTTGCAAAATACCTAGTCCTTAACTTTAGAATATACAGTTTTGCTGATAGAATACTATCAAAAATTAAAGACCACATTAGTATCTTTTTCTCTAATATATAAGCTGACATGTACACAGAACTCAAGAATTTTACCATTAAAAGCAACAGGAAATTATTTTCTAAGTACAATCATTTTTTAAGAACCTTGCTTTTTGCATGTGTCTCATAGGAATTAAGGAATAATCTTATACCCATGGAAAAAGGCTGTGGCTAGTTGGTGATATGGTAGTAGAGAGAACACTAGTTGTGAGCAGAGGCCATAGATACAATTTTGGTGATTTGTCCCTAATGCTTTGCTGTAACTTTTGTAATTACTGTGGTTTCATTTGAATAATTCTGCTCTGTTCTGTTATGTGCTAGATATGAACCCAGGATCTTATTCTTCATAACTTGAACAAGTTTTACTCCCCATTTTTAAATCCATAATCTTAAACTTTATAATATTAGTCTACCATTGTTTACGTATTATGGTAGTTTATGGAAAAGGTAAACAAGTCTGGAGCTAATTCTGTTGAAAGATTTTATTGTGTTCTATGTTTAATGATGAATTAGCCTTACTCCTTTGCAAGATGGCCATTTTACTATATTAATCCTTCGATCCATGAACATAGGAAATCTTTTTATCTCTTAAGATCTTCTTTGATTTCTCCCATGAGTATTTTGTTCTCTTTTTTTTGAAGGACTGAAGCATCCACATTTTAATTCAATGATAATGAAGGCACAGCATACACAAACTAATGAGACACAATGAAAGCAGTGCTAAGAGGAAAACTCATAGCTCTGAGTGCTTCCAGAAGCCAAAACCAAAACCAAAACCACCACTACCACCACCACCAAAAACAAAAACTATAGAGAGCATACATTAGCAGCTTGACAGTACACATGAAAAACTCTACAACAAAAAGAAACTTCCAAAGCCTGACAAATAAATGACTTGGTTGCTCACAGCTAACCATCAGACTATGCATGGGGACACCAATGAAGAAGTTAGAGAAAGGACTGAAAGGACTGAGGAGCTGAAGAGGTTTGCGACCTCATAGGAAGAGCTACAATATCAACCAACCAGACCTGTCAGAGCTCTCAGGGACTAAATTATCAATCAAAGAGTACACATGGGGATGGCCCCAGCCATATATGTAGCAGAGGATGGCATTGTCTGGCATCAATAGGAGGAGAAGTTCTGGATCCTGTAAAGGCTCCCCAGTGTAGGGGAATGCCAGTGTATTCAGTTGGGAGTGGATGGGTGGGAGGGGGAGTATCCTCATAGAAACTGGGGGAATCAGAGGGGACTGGGGGGAATTAAGAAAGTGGATGACACTTGAAATGTAAATGCATAAATGATTCAATAAAAAAGCATCTACTCTTTACAAAAAGTGTTTTTCACTGGAAAATATCAATGTTGAATACTGATGTGATCATTCATATCCTGGTGATGTACAATTCAATACTATTCAATGAAAATATCAGTATCTACTACAATATTTAGAAGTATTAGAATATTTTAATTAATAAATTTTGTATACTGGGAGAATATATGCATATATATAATGTGTTTGTTATATTTGGTGTTGTGAATTAATAAAACTGGTCAGATGGATTAATATAGTAAAATTTTACTAATTATTCAGGCATTTGAGCAAAATTAGCTGTTTTGATTGGGTCTAAAAATGCCATATTAGGGCATCAGAAGAAATGTATACTTTAAATAAGGAATATATTAGGGAAATAATTTAAATTGCATAATCACAGATGATCTCTGAACTTCCTAAAAATTATCAAATTGTGGAGTCATTTTTCAGATCTAAACCCTCCAAAAAATTAAAATCAAAACAATCTGAAAACCATGATCCTAGTATGATAGTATACCGGAGGTGCATGAAGTAAATAAGGTCTCTAATGTGGTTACACACTTATCAGGAGAACTGTAAACAATATATAGATTTGTAGTAGGAACTAAATGTGAATTTGGCTTACAGGGATCATGTAGTTTGAGGTATCTAACCATCTGACTTCTGTGCATTTGGGAAGGAAAACAATTCAGTGTCACCAGTGCACAGCCCATGAGCTGAGCTGTAGAAAACAGATGTCAGCTTCAGTCTGAAGATCCATGATGCAGGACTGCTTATTCTGAACTGGAAGGAGACAGATGTTATAGCTCCAAAATCCTCTCTTTTACATTAGAATGCTCTGTATTTTGTTATATAGATTTGTTCATAAAGATTGAATAGTGATCGCCACATCTGAGGATAACTAAAATTTGCTATCAATATTTACATAATCAAGCACACCAAGCAAGTATATTTTGTTTACTAGATTTGTGTGTCTGTATGCTGAAAACAATGTATCAATCAATCCTGATTTATTAATAGTGGTTTAATGTATTTGGACAAAAATAATACTATAATTCACTCTCAAGTAGAATTCTATTTAAGAGTCTCTCAATATAAAACAATAGAAATAGAATAGGCACTTTTAAAAATTAGAGATAATGAGAGCATTAGAAAAAACTCTGATAAATCAATATTTTAAGGGAAAGGCCAAATGAGTGTCTTAATTTGGAGAATGAAAGGTTACATGTTACAAAGGAAAAGAGTAAATAAATAGAAGCATATTGATTGTGATTTTTAAAATGTGGAGGATATGTAAAAATTTAGAAAAAGAAAAACAGAAAACTTCGAAGTCATATGCAGAAAAAGTCCGAAAAAATTGACATGGAAGGAAGAAACTAAAATGATAAATTTATTTAACTTTTCGCCAATTTATGATAGTCACATTCTTCAAAACGTAAATGAATTGTGCACTCGCTCAACATGAGAAAAAAAGCTTGACTTAGTACTGATGACTGGAAATATGAAAAGTTATTTAGTCACCTGAATTATAGTTTCAAAACATTAAGCATTCACCTACAAGCATTACATGTACTCTGTAATTTACAAAACTTGTGTAAAGAAAATGAATAAAATATTAGTAATTTCATAGCAAAGTCCTATGATGGAAATTTCTAGAAAATACTAGAATGATAAAGAGAAAATTTGAAAAATAATGTAGAAAATTTTTCAGAACTATTAAATCAATGTGGATATTCAGTGAGATTTCAATGTATGTTTTCAGGGAGTTTTTAAAAAGATCTGTTTGCATACTGTAGAAGTCAATACATATTTAAAAAGGGCAAACTCAAGAGTAATAAAACTTCACAAGAAAATGTGACAAGAAAAATACCTGTGGGGCAGATGTTTAACAAGACAAACAATAGGAAAGAAGTTGAACAAACACATCTCTGCAAGAAAAGCAAAACCAAAATAATGAAGAAGAAATGTGCCTATTTCTAGGTAAAACTGTGGAATGTTACTATGTAGAGATGACAGTAAAAACACAGGTCTCTGCAAACATCCTCGCCATTCTTTTCTATTAAAGAAAATGACTCTAAATTTTGTGAGAGTGAGCAGAAATTGTCTGAGTGGCTTTCAGAGCCTGAGACAAGTGGCCATGCCCCCAGTCTTCCTGCTCTCCCCACATCTTCTTCTTCAACAACAATGAGGAATTACTCAGCCATCTATTTTCCTTCATGCACTTCCCATTTGAACAATGACAGTCATTTTTCAGACAGCTATCTTGCAAAAGAATTTTGCTTATACATGTAACAAATTTCTTGAAAGGTCTAAATGTGTAGATCCAGAAATAAGGGGGAAAGAGCTGGTTTGCTAAGGCCACCTTCTGACATGCTCAGGTGGTTCTTTCCCTGTGCTGTGATGCTACAGATAAAACTCCAGCCATGAGTCCTGTTTCCTAGACACCTTCCACTAGCACTTGGTGTCTTGTCTCAGCTCAGGCATTTTGTATGAATAAGAAAATATGTTTTGCCTTCTGCTGTCTCTGATTCATTTATGGGCAGAACTAAGAATAATGAATGGATTCCTATAGATAGGGGCAAATGACTAGGAGAGAGACTTCAATACAGAAAGGATTTAGATTTTAGATTTCGAGATGACAGTAGCGTGATGTTTTAGCGATCTATAAGGAATGTTTGTAGGTCATGGCTCCCCGATCTGTTCAGCTCCTGTTTCCTACAAAGATGGCTCCTTAGAGCCTACTGCCTGGATTTTTCATTTCTGTTGTCACTTTCTTGCGTAGAATGACATTCAAGATGGTTGAAAACTACCTGCCTCGCAGTAACCATCTGTTACCTGGGAAACCAATTCAACCTTGTCATTCCCAAGAGAGTGCATTTAGGATGTTCTTTTTTGATGTTTGTTCAACTAAGTCACTAATGAGAGCTGAATTTTGTAGTTGAGAAGCAAACTCTACATCTCCAATTAGCATGACCTCCTAAATTTCCTAGGAAAATTACAAGAGAACTTCGCTCACGTGAGTCTTTCTGTTGGTCAGTCAGCATTTACCTCAAGTGTGTAGGACACAAATACTCTCTTTAGAAATTCTCTTTTGCCTATTACAGTGCTGTCCTGCTGTCCAGATGGGCATATAGGGGTTAATTAGTTAGAGGGATATAAAATATTTCTGGATTCCTTTGGAACTCTGAGAGAAGGTAAGGAACATCTGAAAATTAAGTGTCATATTTTATCATGGAAAGTGATTAAATATTACCTTAAAAAACAATATTGATCTCTTAGGACAACAGGATAGTTTAAAAATTGTACTGAGCACAAAGCATGGTTATTTGAGTTTAATCATGGGGATCCACATGTTGGAAAGATAGAACTGACTCCATCAGATTGTGCTCAGACCTACACTGGAAGAGCATGGAGAGTGCACAGCAGCCACACACACAAAGAAATAATTGTAATTCCAAAAGCAAATTTAGTTCCTTTAAAATGAATCTGTTTCTAGTTTCCATCAACCCCTTCCAACAACGTCACAACCATCTGTAGCTTCATCTCCAGGAGATCTGAGGACATCTTCTACCATCTTAGGTACCTACATTTACACACACACACACACACACAGAGAGAGAGAGAGAGAGAGAGAGAGAGAGAGAGAGAGAGAGAGAGAGAGAGAGAGAGAAAGAGAGAGAGCTTCATATATATATAAAGTGAAAATAAATTTTTAAAGTTTAAAGGATACATAACTAGAACATGAAACACTTGCTCATCAGGATTATATTTCACACTAACACACCAAAATTGTATGATGCATGGTATAAATACATAATATTAACATAATTACTACAAGGTTTCAAAAACAAATTAAGAGGGAAAATCTCACTTAGGATTCCAGTTTCAGAGAGCTTCAGCCCATTATAGTGGGGAAAACATGAAGCAGCTGAATGAACTGAATGCATGCCATGAGGGGTGTGAAAAAGGAGTGTATCATACCTCAAAAACAATGGAGTCAAAGCAGCAGCAATGGCCAAAATCATTGGCCTGGCCTTGGTGACCTGTGCCTTCTAGGTATGCTTTATACCTCAAAGGGAAAACAAATTCTGTACATTAGCATCTAAAGAACATGTATTAAAACACATCGGCTTGGGAAAATAATTTCAAATTTAAGCCATTAAAATATTTGACAATGCAGTTATCCAGACATTTTATAACTTTATGCAAATAATTCGACAACACCACTGCCCTGTAGACATTCATGATGTTCTGGTAAAGGTGGGCTGAATGCCATATATGTGGCAGCCACTACAGCATGGCGTGGTTAGAATTTAAGGGCCACCAGTGCAATGTACTGTATGTTTGTTTAGTAACTGTGTTGACTTAAATGATTTATATACGAAATTGTCACTTTTAGCTTTCCACTTGTGCAGTAGCAATAAATGCAATCATCCTAACCATCCCCCTTGCCCATGTTTTTATGTATTTTCAGCAAAAATACACATTATTATACCTTTCAACCCTCAGACACATAAGATGCTGATTCTCAAAGGTCATCATTATTATGAAGATGTAAAAAGAAGGTATAGAGAAGAGATTGGAATATACCATTAATATTTCTGAATTCTGAAGAATGTATTTTTACTGATAGCAATGATCACTGTGAAATAAATCTCAATGCCTAATGCAACTGCAGCCAAAATTTGCAAGTCAGATGTTCGTACGAATATATTGTTGTAAATTGCAGACGCACAATGGTCTTAAGATACTTTATATTATGTTTCCCTTTTTCTGCCTCTACCAAAAATTCTCTCTGTGCTTTTACACACTGACAGCTCATCAGATGAGAAAAATATGACGGTAAAAATAATGTAGAATTTGCAAGACCTAACAGCTTGTTTCTTCTGTGACACATGTGTTCTCTACAGGGGAACTGAGTAGCACTGAGTTTAAGATATTCCAGCTTCTATAAACTCTTAGGACTTCCTGCCCTACTTCATTCCCAAGACAAATGTATCCTGGGCTCTGCCAAAGGCCTTGAAGCTGTCAGGGCCAGATTATCCAATAAATCGTTTGTACACCTTCTTTGAGAGTGAGAAAACAGATTTCTTTTCTTTTCTTTTGTTTCCAACACATGGCATTTTATAGTAATTTCTGGTATAAAAATATCTTAGAAATATGAAAATGGTGCTGAAAATACTTTACTGGAAGACGATATCATTTAGAGAAATAAAACGCAGAAATCACTGACATTATTTCAGAGAGTTAGTAGCGGAGACTCACAATGTTGATATGGAGATTAAACCATTGAACAATGATTAGGCTAGGCCACGGCACACACAATTGCCTAGAGTTATTAATGGTCACTTAAAGTAACCCATTGACACTCTTAGTTTTATATGAGAATGTTACTAGAAATAAATTACAGTGACTACACACATTGTCTAGAATGCACTAAGAAATTGTAGTGTTTTTTTTCCAGAGGTGCCTTTTTAAATGACAAATCTAAATAGCCAAACCCAGTACTCTGTCTGTCATTTTCTTTGATGATGCTAGTGGGCCTCCATCAGAAGGAATAAGTCCTGGGCCTCAACCATTCATCTGCCTAGTTTCTGTGTCTGTCCAATTTGTGTCAGATTTTAGGTGTCTGCCAGTCACACTAAAGCTCAGTTGACCAGGGTTCATTGCCTCAAGTGTCTTCAATAGTTCAGTGAGTTATTTCAATCACTTCCCAACGTTAACACATGTATATCACAACACCAAAGATGTTTTAATTTTTGTTTCTTTTTTTTCTGTTGGAAATAATGCCTGCTTCGTTTTCTCATGAAAACTATAATTGTTGATTGCAACATAAGAAATGGAATGACAGAATAAAATATCTACCAAACCAGCTGAAATAATTCTTATTATGAAATAATTGTATGATTTATTAATAGAGGACATTATTAACTAAATAAGCAATTACAATTCCATTAAAATCAAATACCACTATGATCTATTTTATCTTACTTAAAAATAGAGAATTTATAACTGAAAATAATGCTCTAATTAACAATGAAATTATACTTTAAAAATGAACTGCTCAATGATCCCAGACACCATAGCATGACTTTTAAAATTCTCATCTTTCTGAGGGAGGTTAGCACCTGTGTGATAACTAAGTTACATTCAGAGAATAAAAGCACAATGTCATATCTTAAAAGTACATTTTGTTGTTAAGAGAAAAATAATGAAATTTTATCAGGCTGGTAATAAACTTTATAACCATTCATGGAGGAGTAAAACCACAGGAAGTCTATAGAGAAATGCTGTCTAATACCTTCTGTATATATAATATATAATTAAATATTATTTAATATATTTTATGTAATAAGTTTATTACATATAATTATATATAATTTGATATAGTATAAAATGTATATTATAAATTATATATGATGTATAACTAGGGTCATGACATAGGTTTCATATTTGGTGTTAGCTGCAGGCTTTTTTTTAATTTATGAAAAAGTTAGCATCATAGGAACAAATTGGTGTCTTTCTGCAGAGTCTCAAATATTAACTCTACAGATTTAAACCAAAAATACAGAGGAAGACTGACATTTAAGTTTGGAGTTAGCATTCTGAATATCCTGAGAAAACAAATACAAAGAGACATTTGATAGGCCAGCCAGATAGGAGCCTACAGGGAGGCAGATTGGTGCGACTGGTCTGGTAGCCTTCCATTGGTAACATGAGCAGTGGTGACAAACATTGTAGACTATTTCAAACTTGCCACTGGACAAAATTTGGTTTTCTACCTCATCTCCTGTGATAGAAGCCAGGCCAGTAAGTGACTGATGTAACATCATGATAAAAGATCATGAAACAGGGACTAAGCCAGTGTTAAACCAAAAGCAGCAGAGAGGAGGCATGGCATCACTGATGAGCGTATGCTCTTCCCAGAAGGGTCCCCACATTGGACAGAGAAACAGTAGAAAGGAAAAGAGAGTGGGTTTCACCAGGAGAGAGGGCTCTAAAATGACCAAATCTCAAGGAAACAATTGCCAAGCACATAACTGAATTTAAAAACCAAGAAAATTAAGAGCAATAGATTTTATTATTTTGTAGTGGAAAGGGTTTTGGGTGGGGAAAATGGAATCAAAACCATGGGTCTTTTTTACATGAAATGCTACCTTATTTCTGCCTTAAATGTCTACACTTCTGAAGCCTCTTGGTCTATACAACTTTCAAAAGTGTGTGGAAGGAAATGATAGCTATTAAATATCCTGAATCTGATGGCAATAGAAGAAAGAAGGGAAGGAGCAAGGGCGAGCTATAGCTATTTTCTGAAAGTGACAAAATTTAAAGAATAAAGCTAAGATTAAGGAAGATATAAGAAGTAACTCAGTCCCAGATTTCTAAAGGAACAGAGAACAGAATATCTGGCAGGAGGAAATGCCTTCCTCTTCCCAAACATTCTTCTACAATAACTCAGGTAAAGACTGCTGTCTGTTCAAAGCCCATGGCAGTTTATTTATTGCATTTCATCTAATATCAATGAAGGATTTGTATTAACATGATCTCAAATATATGTATTAGTTTCAGTTGTACAAGGCAAGCTTTGATCACAAAGAACAGAAAGTCCTTCACATTTCTCCACAGCATTGGAAACACTGACTCTGTGCTTAGAGAACAAGATGCCAGCCAATGCCAGAAACCATCTATCTCTAGATCCTGCTCTTACCTTGTCCTGTTTACATGATCAGATACTGAATTTCATACCTTACAACATTGTCTGTTTTTGTATCACACGCAAATGACATTTATATGGTTTGTTCTTAATACATACCATGGATGTATGTATGTACATACATACAATACCAATAATTCCCACCACTACTTACTGATTCTAGCTTAAATCTGTTGCAATGGTTAGTTCATTTTCTTTTTAGCACAACATTTAAAAAGCCTCCAGGTAGAAGCAGCAGAGAAGGGAACAATGAAGTCAGAACTATTTTGTCACATGTGTGAGGACTTCCTTCATATGCAGCAATTTTCAGTGACAGTCAGTCGATGCTTAGCATTAAATTTACAGTGCTCTCCTACCCATTCAGCTTCTCAGTCAAACAGCACTGGCAATATTAATAACCCATTACAGAGGAAACTCCATTTAGAAATGATGATGTGAGCTTTTATACGCCAGTAAAGTCAAGGCATGATTCCAAGAGAGAGCTTAAATCATACTCAAGGTGAAGTTTGTCTTCTAGAATTCTGTCTCAAAGTCATCAATGGGTCAATATTCTTAGTTTATCCCATACAATTTTCTGTAATTTACTTTCTTTGTTAGTGGGATAAACTCATACAGGTGTCCAACATTAAATGTAGGGATTTTTTTTTCTATCCCTTATTTCTTTCATGTTTTCAGGAACTGAATATTTAAAAGGATGGTCACAGTTTTCTGAAAAATAAATGGGAAACACAGAGTATTGAGAGAAATTGCTACCTGCTTAGTCTCTGGTTACTTATAGCTTGTCCAAATATTGTTCAAGAAATACAAGTGTTATAGTACCAATACTTCATTAGCAGAAACATACTTTCTCAATGGCATAGTTATTATTTCCCATGATCGACTCTGTTTATTGGATAAACAAATTTTCAGGTATTTGAATTAAGTTAAATTACTACTTTCATTTGGTGGCAAAAAAATCAGTTTAATATTTTTGCTACCAGCTAATCTGCATTTTAGAATTAAAAAAATAATTTTGTTGATTTAATTACAACATGAATGTACTTTCAGATTAGCTGGAATGTACTAAGAAGTAAATGCATTAAAGAGCCATTCTACATTATAATGCAGTACTTTCAACTTTAAAGTTCTTCCATTGATTCCAATTTCTTGGGATTAAAGCCTAGTCTCAACTCAATAACACACCAGCGGTAGTTACTAAATGATTGGACAGACAGAGTTTTCTACAAAATAACAAGAAATTTACAAGCATTGGCAGTAACAGTCTAATAAAATAAGCATTTTGTGTAATATATCAACATGTTAGACTTTGCAGAAAAAACAATTAATCTTGTTTAACCTATAAAAAGCAGATTTTTACATACAGTATAATATAATGGCTTATATTTTAAACAGACAAGAGAGTGCAATTTTATTCACTGTTCATTTTGATAATGCCTTTGATTTTATTGGTTCATAATTTGAGACCACTTTAGTGAGTTAGCAGAGAAAGTAAGAAAATAAACTTTTAGCAAACAAGACTATATTAGGCATGGTGACTAATCACTAAATTAGACCAATTACAAATAACTTGGAGAATTAAAAAACCTCTTCTACTGAACGATGTTCCTCTTGGTATCCCTGAAAGGACTTCAGTGAGGCAATTAAAATGTCAGATGGATGTACCATGCCTCTTTGCACTTTTACAAATACAACTGTAGTTTAAAATATACATAAATTTTGTGCTAATGAATCTCAGATAACATCTATTGCTGCTTCTTATACTTTAAATATCATGCATTTATGACATAAACTTAGCCCTCACTTTCAATTTCTTCTTATACTTAGGGACTATTCCAAATCCTGGTCACAAGTGAATCCATTCCACTTTCTCTGTTCTTTCTCATTAAGCCTAATGTTTCCAACCTCTAGGGGATCGAGTTACACTTTGATGAGCAAGTTATGCACTCATTCTTTCCCCTTTCCTTCTCTCTTTTCTCCTTCCCTCTTCTCCTCCCCTCTCTCCGCTTTCATTCTCTTTACTTATCTGTCTTACCACCAGAGTAATGGGACAGTATATGGGAAAATTCTTCATGGAAAGGAAGAGAGTCCCTGCTGTCAAAGTTAGGTTGTCATTAAAATAGGGATGACAGGTTATGTGGTGGAAGCACAGTGACCATGGATATTCACTTGTCTAAGGTTTTCTACCCTTATAACAAAATAATAGGTCAAAGGATTCATGTAGTAAAGCCAAACAATGACCTCAAGATTCAATCTCACATTTAGACTAGATAAAACCTGATATAAAAATTGGATTTTAATATTTGGCAATTCAAAATAAATTTCTCCCACAAGGTATTGTGAAAAATCCTGTTCTCCCTGTATAAACACAGACATACACACACACACACACACACACACACACACACACACACATACACAAACTAAAACTGATTATCTGAATAATTGCTTATGCAATAAATTTTGTATTTTTCCACCAAAAAGAAAATATAGAATAAGAACTCTTGATGTAGATGGGATGAGACATAGGAGATCAAATGCATCTCCGTACAAGAGAGGCAGGAATCTGTGTGTGGGGGGAGTGAATGAGTGTGTGTGTGTGTGTGTGTGTGTGTGTGTGTGTGTGTGTGTGTGTGTGTGTTTTAAAGAATAAAATGGAACCAGTTAAATACTGGAATAGTTTTGCTTGTCCATCCTTCTGATTTTAGTTTTGCATACCTGGTGCACCAGAGAAGAGCAACTGTGGTCTATAATGTGCTTTCTCTTGCAGTGCGAACCCGTGCTCACTTGCAGTACTGCATCTGACCTAAGGCACTCTGTGAGTTAGCTATTATCAGTTCACTTTCATAGATGTGATAACCGGAGCTCAGAGAGGTTAAGTGACTTACCCAGATTCAGACAGTAAGCGACAACAAGGCCTGGCACCTATGACTTCGAAAATTGGCTCTAAAGAATGCTATTCATTTCAGACAAAAACCGAGACGAAACTTATTGTGTGAATAATGGGTTATGCATTGCCTTTTGTGTTTTCCCATGAGGAAGAGACCCAAGAACAAGAACTCTTGACATAAGTGGGATGAGACATAGGAGATCAAGCAAAATGGTGGGACTTCTAGGTCTCTGACTCTCCCAATATGGTGCCTTCTAAATACTGTATGACACCTGCCACAATAGCCCTTGCACCTCAAATCCTTTCAACACATCATGAAAGATACAATGATTAGGTCTCTATAACCACAGCAAATTGAATGTTAAAAAAAAAAAAAGAAAAGAAAAGAAAACTTTTTTTTTTTTTTTATCTCCATTCCATCCAATTTGCCTGGAGTCCGCTTATGATCACACATGCAACGGGAATCACAGTTGTGAGCCTGATTGAGAATACAGTCACATGAATAAGTGGCAGCAGGGCCAGACCCGTATGGTCACATTAATAGCCATTCTCTATTGCTGTCTTCTAAACACAGCGGCTGCCTAGAAAGCTGCTGGCTGTCTGAAGCGTGAAACGAACAGAAGCGCCCCGTTTCCAAAGCCCTGCCTACCTTGGCCTCGTGATCTATTGAAGTGATTTCCTGGAGTTAGAGGACTTATTACCCAGCCGGCACACTGGGCACTTCTACTTTTCAACCTTTGGCTCACAGTTACTGACCGAGACTCATTTCTACACGGCAAGACTTTGCAGAGTCTTTCGGAGAGACTGTGCGAGGCACCTTTTCACCATCAAGACAAGTAGCTGGGAGAAAGCAGCTTGAATTAGGAGAGATGATTTCTGGCTCATGGTTTTAGAAGTTTCATCTGTTGTCACTGTGGCTTTGGTTCCCAGGCAAGCGTCAACATTAAAGCTGTGATGATGTGACACATTGAGGCTGTTCATCCTGCTTTACCAGGAAGCAGAGAACACGGTAGAGGAAAAGGCTGGGCAAAAGACACAGTCTACAAAGAAATGCTTGCAGTGGTGCATTGCCACCTCCCAATATTTTATTGCACTAGGAAGGCATCAATCATTTGATTGCTTCAAATCCCTCAGAACACAATCAACTTTCAAGTGTCAACATTACAGGTCAGATCTATGAACACGTGGGTCTTGGGTGAATACTTGATTTTCAGGTGCACAGTAGAGTTCATCCTGAAATATTGAGTATTTGCGTAAGCTGCCTATGGGCTCAGGGTGTGTTCTCACCCACGGACTTATTTCTGTCTACGCATCCTCTTCCCTTTGTTATGGGAGCATTGGAGAATACTCCTGCCTTGCATTGTCTCTAAGTTGCTTACTTCTCCTGTTGAAAGACATTGGCATCTATGTGCCCCGCTCTAGTTTCATTCTGCTTTTCTAATAAAATATTTAGACCAAATAAAGATAGATAATAAAATGATGATTTCAGTCTTCAGGTCACATACCATCATTTAGAGAAGTCAAAACACAGACGCAAGAAAGCACTTGAAGTAGCAACTTCGACGGGGTACAGACTGCTTGCCGGCTCATCTCTAGGCCAATGCTTAGCTTTCTTATGCAGCCTGGGGATGACACTGCCAACAGTAGGCTGGACCCTACTGTCAGCCTTCCCCTAATCAAAATTCAAAATAATGATAACAGGATGCTGTACTCTCATGTGAAGACTAGTCTAATGTGGGCAATCCCTTAGTAGAAATTTTCTTCTCCTACATATATAGGCAATAGTAGTTGACAATTAAAAGCTAGCTAGTCTTATTTTATGAACCTTCAATACAAACAAATGAAAGAAGGTAATGGTACCAAAGTATATACTTTGAATGGTCTTTTTAGACTAATACCTAATTTACTTCTAGTTATTTAAAAAAAGAGTTCCTTGTTTATTAGTTCTTAATCTTATCTTGTTTCTTAAAAAGTTTTAAAGATATTTTGAATATTATGCGACCTTCTATTCAGATAAATAGGTGGTCACAAAGAAATAAGAGTGTAAAAGTAACTTTTATTCATCAGATGTAATTGCTATCTCCAAGGCTTAACAGCTAAATAAACTCACCTTTCTAGTTCTTCCTCAATTTGATTTGCTGGTTTAACTCAGTTCTGGCTCATACTCCTCTCCAAGCTGACTGATTCAATCTGGCTTCTCTCAGATTCTCACTGAATTGCTTTCCTTGGCCTCAAATGAGCTCTGTAAACTTATTCCAATATTCTGGCTCTTTCTTATTCTCTGGCTTTAACTGATTCTGCTGCCCTCCCCAGAACTTCACAAACTCACCTGCAGTGCCCTGACTACCACCTCACTGACCCAACATATGTTTTAACTTAAAGATGTGCTCTAAGAATGTGTTTGTATTCCAGACCGAGGGATTAAAGGTGTATAGCCTGTCAACATTCCAGAATGATAGCACAGACCTACATCCTTGGAAGTGATCTCTTGCTAGAGTGGCCATGTTGCTGGATTAAAATTCCTCTACGAAAGAATTCTGCATTGTAAAAATTATACAGTATGGAAAGCAATGTTCAATCAATAGACCACCCAAAAACTTAGTATGCAAACACAAATCATTAAGAAGAGCTTTTAGATGATTATTTGTGCCTTCTTTCTGATTACTTGAAATTTTGTAATTCTGGATAAAAGTTTAAAACCAAACTAATGAACATAAAGGAAACCCTAACTGATCGCTTTTGCACTGTGAGTTCAAAAACACATCACTCTTTCTAAACATAACTTTTTAGAATTCTTTAATTATTGTGTTAGTATGAGGTAAATGAAAACATTGTGTAGTATGAGGATGAGAGTTTATGTTGCCAAACATTGAGATGTTTGCCATTTTCCTTAAACAGATGTTCCTGTGTTCTGGGTTGAAGTAAATTTTCTTAAAGAAAGGCAGATTTTTTTTGTGGTTGTTGCTTTGTACATCCACGGGACTCTGTTCTCTAAATTAAAGCTATTTTTGTCAACTTGGAAAAAATAAGACATTTAAAAAATTTTATATTATTCATGGCATTTTTTATTTAAAACTATAAGACACAGTGCATTATATATTGTTATGGTATCTTTTCTGTCTTCCATATTTCATAGCTGTTTATACATTCATGTTAAATACAGTAGAAGTAAATAGATATGAATATGTACCCTAATATGAACAATTCTATCCATAAATATATATTATATTATTCAATACATATATGGTATGATAATTAGGCAGCAGATAATTATTTCCTGATTTCCCCCTTAGGTTTTATTTTATGTTTATAAGATTATGCTTTCTGTCTCACACATGTGTTTTCATTTAAATTACCTTAAAATGCAATTTTTGCAACTTAGAAGCTTTAGGACCTTCATCTTCATTGTAAAATAAATCAACTATTTAAAAGACTGGGGATAATTCAATTAACAGAATAGTGAGTCTGAAATATTTCGTATATTACACTTACAAACTTTTATGCTTTGAACATGAATGTGACGTCACCAATACTCAGAATTCTCTGAACTAGTTCTTGTTTCCTTAGTGCTAACTCACAGAACTCAGGCTTTCCTCTGCATTTTATTTTTAGCTGTGTCTCCTCTCAGGTGTTCTTCACTCCTAGGTTTGCAACATTCCTCCCCAAACACTGGTCTCTCTTCCACGTGATTACAGTTGTGCCAATTTTTCTAGACAAATTGCACAAGTTTAACATTAATTACCTCAACACCATAACTCTCCATCCTCTCTCTCTACACTCTAAACTTATTTAGGGCCTCATTTAGTAACAGACACAGAGATTTGTCCTATAGTTTTGATTCTTTATCCATACCTTTCTTCCTTAGCATTATGTAGTCCCATTTTTCAAAACTCCTCAGAAAAACATTGTTTGTAATTGTTTTAACTATATTTACTTTAATATTTTGAAGCATCATAGGCAGAATACCCTTGAAGAAGAGAGTACATTTAGCTCAGCTTTAGGTGTGTAAGTCCTGACCTCTGCTCAGTTAAGGGAGGTACTCTCATGAATATGCACACATTGTGAAGGATAGCAGTGGTCCAATTATGTCTAGAAGTAGACTGCTCCTATCTTAGAATCGTTTTTAATTGTTATGCAAATTTATTTTATTTTTATTGGATATTTTCTTTACTTACATTTAAAATGTTTTCCTTTTCCTCAGTTTCCCCTTCGGAGTCTCCATACCCCATCCTCCCCTCCTTTTGACTCTATGAGTGTGCTTCCCCACCCACCCACATACTCCCTCCACTTCCCTGCCCTAGTCCCAGCATTCCCCTATACTGGGGCACTGAGCCTTCACAGGACCAAGAGCATCCCCTCCCATTGATGTCCAACAACGTCATCCTCTGCTACATCTGCAACTGGAGACATGGGTCTCTCAATATGTACTCTTTGGTGGGTGATTTAATCTCTGGGCACAATGGGTTTTCAATCCCCTTCAGCTCTTTCAATCCATTCTCTAATTCCTCCACTGGGGACCCCATTCTCTGTTTAATGGTTGGCAGTGAGCATCCTCCTCTGTATTTGTTAGGCTTTGACATAGTCTCTCAGGATACAGCTATATCAGGCTCCTGTCAGCATGCACTTCTTAGCATCAGCAATATTTTCTGGGTTTGGTGAATGTATATGGGATGGATCTCCAGGTGGTTCAGTCTCTGGATGCCCTTTTCTTCAGTCTCTGCTCCACACTTTGTCTCTGCATTTACTCCTGTGAATATCTTCCCCCTCGTAAGAAGGAATGAAGCATTCACAGTTTGATCCTTTTTCTGTTTATGACTCAGGATGTTTAAGACAATCTTCTCACAGAAACTACAAAGAACTATCTGATTTTACTAAGGGACATACTCACTGGACACTTTAATCTCCCAATAGATACATACCTTAAAAGTTCTCTTGTAACACTTAACACAAATTGGCCTTTAGGAGAAGCAAATGGCCTATAAATTATAGCACCAATCAAAACTCTGTTTTCCTTAATCATCAATGGTAAACTGGATGCTGACAAGCCATCTTTACCCTAAAGTGACAGGCTTTGCTCTTTCTCATCAGTTCTTGCTCTCTGGCTCTTCACAATATACTTCCTTGTGAATTTATTGTTTTGGTATCAAATTGAGTCATATTGTCACTCTTTGCTTTGATTGGTCTTGTCAACAATACCAGTCTCTGATTAATAAACTTAGTGATGATATCTCTGCTAATTGTTCCCCCATAAGCATTCACGCAACACACACAGACTTACACACACACACACACACACACACACACACACACACACACACATTCATGCACTTCATCTCTTAACAGTGGTATGCATTGTTTGTGCATAAAGTCTTGAATTTTATATTTTTCTATCTTATTTTACTGTATTTCTCCTTCACCTTAAGAATTGTATAGAGCCTTATAGTGATTTCTTTTGTTAAAATATTTCTTCTTACTCAAGATTCACATACTCAGAAAATCTGTTTGCATATTTTGTTGGGAGTAAATGAGTTTTCCCACCATCACACAATCATCAATCTCAGTCAGATAGGGATGGATTATTGTACACACAACCTAATACTGATTACATTAGTTACATAACTCAGAATTATCTAAGACTATGACCCCAAAAACCTAACTCTGCCAACTTATAAAGGAAAACCACAAAAAAAAAAAAAAAAAATGAGCTCATGTGCAGGTACAAGAAGTGATGCCCAGTGGTCAGCTCTGACTCAAGCATTTTAGACATAACAGTTCACATTGACCTATAATTTGATGAGTCCTGTGTAAAGCTTTGATTAATTTCTTAAAATTAACAATTCTCACACAGAACATAAAGAACACAACAGGATATGTGATCAGCATGACTTGCTCTGAGTCATAATTTCTCTGCATCAATGACTGGCAGGCATATTAGAGCAACAATATGAGACAATTGTCAGGCATGGAACAAAATGCCTATAGTTACTGGACATGGAAGGTAAATATCAAACATATTCAATAATAACTTATTTTTTAGATATCCTTAATCTAATGAAACCATTGGTTTGTTTTGTCTTAATATGAAATTCAATGTGTAAATTATTCAAAATGTGTTAGATTATTCATTTAGATGTTTGGAGTGATAATTTTGATATTCAGTCTTTATCATTGTATTATTTAACATAATTGCTAACAAATCTTATGGTGTATCTTGTATAGTTTTTAAATAAAATATTCAAGTATTTGGTATTGATAATGACTAAACATGAATATAACAAATCAATCTAAGAAAAAAATATACATGACTACCAATGAAATCACAGTGAATGAAAAAAGATAGGTCCAATACTACCATTAATATGATATATCCCAAGGGGTTAATACTCAGTGAGTATTCAGTAGGATATGCATTAAATAGGTAACTCAAAGTTTATGGTTCAGTTAATATATATGATTGAAAGTTGGTGGAAAATTAGCTCTACAAAAGCGATGTCTATTACAACTTTGGGACAATTTAAATCACATTTCAGATTTGTCCATAATGAAGGTTGATACTTCAAGGAATCAAATCCATTGAAAGCTTCTCAAATTGTGTGACAGATTATACTTTCTACAAACCATAAACCAAAGAAGTCATGTTGCCAGAGTGTTGAAGTTACAAGAAATGAAGAACACACAGAGAATAAAACAGATGTAGAACTGTCTGGCAGCCTTTCATAGATTCTGCTCTTCTCTCTAACTCAAGACCTTTGATTCTTCAGTTGATACATCATGGCCACATGTAAAACACTTTAATAAGTGAGTTTTTTGAAATCTTACAGCAAGCCTGTGAACAATGATATTTTTCCCAATATATTATTTCTTTCCTTTCCTTTGTATGCTTCCTTTTCATTATATAATTCCTTTAAATAATTATTAATAGGTTTTAAAAGTAAGATATCAGTAATGTTTATGGATGATAATAAGCAAAAGATTATTTGGAAGGACCAGGCATAGCTTGGAGAGGAGGTCTGAAAAAGGGGTGTCTTGGAGAGAGGAGCAATGACTCAAAGTCAAATCGTGGCTTCAAGCTGAAGACCTGTGTTCTGCTTGAAACAGCTCTTCTAGTCTGCTCTCTCTATGTTTTGTTTTCTCTCTGGAGATCTCTCTGTCTGGGTCCTGCCCTTTGGGTCATTTCTCTAAAACGTTCTCTCTCTCTCTCTCTCTCTCTCTCTCTCTCTCTCTCTCTCTCTCTCTCTCTCTACATACACTTAAAAGCAATATGGAATTACATACATGACCTTACGATTTTCATACCCTTTCCTAGTTTATCCTCCAGAGTCCCCCTATTCTATATCCTCTCCCCCCTGCTTCATTTTGTGTGTCCCCTACCAACCCATTCTCTCCTACCTTCCTTTCCTGACATTTCCCTACACTGAGTAATCAAGCCTTGGCAGGACCAAAGACTTTTCTTCCTATTGATGCACAACAAGGCCATCCTTGCTACATGTGCAACTGGAGCCATGGGTTTGTCCATTTTTACTCTTTGGATAGTTGTTTTGTCTCTGGGATCTCAGGTTTGTTGTTATTGTTATTTTATGGAGTTGCCAACCTCTTCACCTCCTTCAATCCTTTCCCAACTCCTCCATTATGGAACCCATTCTCAGTTCAATGGTTGGTTGTGAGCATCAGCCTCTGTATTTTTAAGAATCTGGCAGAGTCTCTGAGGAGACAATAATATCAGGCTCCTGTCAGCATGCACTTTGTGGCATCAGCAATATTGTCTGGGTTGGGTGCTTGTATATGGGCTGGACCTTCAGGTGGGGCAGTCTCTGGATGGTCTTTGCTTCCATCTCTGCTTCAAACTTTGTTTCTGTATTTTCTCCTGTGAATATTTTTGTTCTGCCTTCTAAGAAGGATTGAAGCTTCTTCACATTGGTCTTCCTTCTTGAGCTTCACATGGTGTGTGAATTGTATCTTTGTGTCCTAAAACATTCTCTGGACAGCTCTTTCGCAGAACAAGGGTCCAGTCTTTTACTTGACATCTCTCCATTCATTTACTTCAGGTTTCTTTCCGATTTTCCCAAGAATCAGCATCCCATGACCACAGCCCTTGCATTCTTAGGAGACAGCAAGCATACATTTTTCCTTAACATTGCATAAGAATTCAGTAATCTGTCTTTGTTGCACACAGAGTATAAGATAATTGGGTGGTCCCCTGTCCTGAAATTACCATTTTTCACCATGCCTGAGCCTAACCTTGCTCTGTCCTAGGTTGATCCTGTACTTGGAAATTGTCTGCCTCTGTAAGCACAGACAAAATCTTAGTTGTGTGGGAGCTCCTGTGATCACCACTCAATAATTCTCTTCATCTTAAGAAGTTTCTAACAAGTTGCCACAGAGTGAAATTGCTTTTGTTCCATTAGATTTGGGAAGCCTTTAAAAGTCATATTACCACATCCTTACTTTTTGCTAGGTGAGAAAAAATACATTTTTTTAAATTTATGCATTTAGATCTCTTGTTCATAGCTCAATGGCTGTTCTGAAGTTCCCGGTGTTTACCATTTTGCTGATACATAGGCATATCCTCAATTCCTGAAGTTCTGCTGTTTCTAACCATCATGGGATCTTTAACCTTGAGAGAGAGAGAGAGAGGTCAGTCCTCAGAAGAATCCCCTACTTCTAGTACTGGTCCCAGAAAATATGTCTTTAATCACAAAAAGAAGCCTTATACCCACATGGAGGCTCACACTCCAGGGTCCTGTCCCAAGAAAAGGAACCTTGTCATTCTGTACCCACCAAGGCCATGCCAGGCTCCACAATTAATCACTAAGATGAAAATGAAGAAGTAGATGAACAGACCCAAGGACCCGACCAATATTCTGTCATGTACAAATGTTTAAGTCCATGTTTATAATAAACAAATTGCCTTATTTATGATGGCACAGTTCTCTTATGAACTTCAGTTCTCATAATAATAGCCTCAGTAGCAATATTTAAAATTTATTATTTACTCTCCAGTGTAGTGTGATGTGACCTAACATTTTGGTATTGAGTAACAAGAATGCCAGAATTTTCTACTTTGGGTATAAATTACAAAAGAAGAAAGAAAGGAAGGATGGAAGGAAGGAAGGAAGGAAGGAAGGAAGGAAGGAAGGAAGGAAAAAATGTGGGAGGGGAGAGGAAGGGAAGGAAGAAAGGAAGGAAGGAAGAAAAATATACAGGGGAGAGAGAATGAGAGAGAGCGAGTTTATACTCACACTATAGGTGTTTCATAAATTAAAATTGAAAACTGGTTTGAGTCTGAATGTGTCCATTATAATCTGGCTTGTAACCAATGAGGGTCCAGGAAAAGCAATCTTCTCCATGAAGTACTTTACCATCTGTTGGGACAGAGGAGAAATGGGATGTTTTGGGTTATATCAAAATGGGAATGCCTGACAAACAGGCTCTACAGCTGAAGCCTTGCGAAGTGCAAATTGTTAATTTTAAATGGAGCTCAGGGACATGTGAACACTGTATACTATAAATTTACAGGTTAAAAGCTAGAAGACACCACAACCAAAATAATGCCAGGAACATATACTATTTGATCTTAACCCTTGAAAACAGAAGTAATAAAGATGTAATACATAAAGACCAGGAACTACCTGGAATTTAACAACTGCTAACTCAATTAACTAAGCAGCCTAAAGTCTCTGACTACCAAATATCAACAGAGCATGGACAGAGCCTAAGACAGTGATATGAAACGTAAGCAGGATGTGAACAGAGGAATTTGCTTTTTGTAAACATGGATGCCCTACATCCTTGTGGGCATTTAGTGTCTCTTACAGCTTCTGCCACATACCACATCTCCTGCTTAAGACTGAACATGGAAAAGGACTCAGGGCATGGTGACCCTTTTAACTTTTTCTCTTCTTCACTCCGATGATCAGCTAGACTCTGGAATCCATTATTTAAACTGGGGACCTCTTTAAGATGTTTAATTGAATCTTTAAATATCAAAACATTAGCAGATTTAAGGTGTGAAAATCCTGCACAAAATTATTCTACCTGAGTCTGTGTGAGGGAGCAGGAAATCCCTAGATATAAATTTATTAGAAGTAAAATGACCCTGTTTTCTCTCCCCCAACCCCATACTTGATGATAGCATGAGTCTGTCATAAAGGGATGATAGAACCAAACGCTTTGTTGTCAATTCTTCAAAGTGGGTAGCAATAGATAATAATGTTTTTCTAATCATTAGATTGTTCTCCTGAAAGAGAGAACTTTCGAGTAAATTGATGTTCCAAGGTTTTCTAGCTGTTTTTCATTAAATATAGTAGCACAAGAATCCAGAACTAGAGTGTTTTCCAATCTCTTCATACAATATTCTTAAAAATAAGTTTTTATATTTTAAGTAAGTTAAAATAATAAAATCAAATCCTTTTGGGATTGGTTATTGCAGGTTTCACTTTGAATTGCATTGGTTCAGATTAAGATTTTCAGAAAGGCAGTTGATAAGAAAATAATAATAATAGTAGTACTTTGAATGTTTAAATTCTAAAATTACTTGTATCCAGAATGGCAATTGTTTGCCTACTATTTCTATAGTTTAGATATGATTTAAAAAACTGGTCTTTTTTTCTCCCATATTTAAATATAAGGAACTAATCACAATATGAAGGATGATTTTGTTAAATTAACAACATTATATGTTGGAGCTTTTGTATAGATATTTTAATACAAGAGTAGTGGTACTAGAAATTGATTTTAAAGTGAGACTTTGAGAGAAAGATCACCAACTATTTGGCTATCAGTAAAGCTCTTACCATTTGAAGTTAAAAAGTCCCAGATGAGATACCGCAACCAAGTCATCATACATGTGGCAAAGCAACTGTTAAAGTGGCCACTGATTCTAAACTGGAATCGGACACTGGCCTAGAGAATTCACTGCATGCGACATTAACTCAGGCATTTGAAAAGCGCAGAGGAAGTAGTAAAATAAAGACTATGAAACTGGATGGATGTTGATGGGTGCTCTTGATAGATTAACAAAAGCAATGTGAAGCTTTGGTTGATAATTAATCTATCTAAGCTACATGTGAGAGCCAGAAACCATCCTTAACAGCATATAAAAACAGCCTTTTTACCATCTACAACTGGAAGGGAGAAAAAAAGAATACTATACTCAAACCTTGATGACTGTAGCAACCCAAAGTTGACTGAGTTGAGTTCTCAAACTTGTCATAATTTATGTGCCTAGAATGAGTCTTTGATTTGCAAAGTACAGTAAATTAGAAATGGAAAATGCTGTTTGGATGGGAAGGGTTCACAACTGAAGATCTGGAGAACACAGTCTCTGTGCCATTTTGCTGCTCCATCCACATGACGAGGTATGGACACAGAGTTCACAAACTCAGAGGATGAAGTAGCCACCATGAGTCAATTTTAAAAGCAGAGGGCACTTCTTCTGAGCAATAAAGACAAGAGGACCTTAACCTTGGACTTCATTCTAGCACGGTGGAAAATATGTCTCCATGTTTTACAAACTAGCCAGTGTTTGCTATTTTATGGTAGCAATACCAAAGAAATAATGGTATTCACTGGCCCAATTTTAATGGCAAATTGTCAAAGCAGAAAAGTCAGCTAAGGACATGGTAAATAGTGAACAGAAGTTGAACGTCAGAATAAGGGCTTGAAATAAACCACCTTGGCTGGTGGGGCTGCCATGTGAGCCTTTATATGCAGTCAGAAGAGTACAGGAGGCAGAGGAAGGATTCAGGGGTTAGTTTCAAGGACAGGCACAGAAGTGAGACACTCATTTGTCACAATAACTTTCCACCATATGCTCTTTCAGGAAATGGGATAAGTCAGACAAGAAGTGGGATTTAGCTGAGCTGGTTGTTCCCCATGGGCTACTTGGAAACAGTGATATATCCTGGAGAGTTTGGGTCATTCAAATTCAATGAGTCCTTGCTATTCAGTGAGGTATTGCACCAAGTGGTTCTTTGTCTCATTCTTAGGCCTCCATTTAGTTTAATCTGTATTCACTTGCTAGTCCATGTACAGATATAAACAGCAAAGCCTCCTGTCATTGTGGACATCTCTGATTTTGCCTGCACTTGAAACTAGGTGGAATTGAGGAGGGCCTTTACCACATTGTATTACAGTGTGACATTGCTCTTTGTGAAGTGCTGTCCTTAAAGCTTGTATTCATATACTTTTATGCCAATATGTCCTTACAGCTTATAAAGACAGAACTTTGGTGTCTTCTCTGAAGCTTATTGAATCTTGAGTTTCTCGCCCCCACACACCCCCCAGGAAATCCAACAAAACAAAGAGCCACTCATATTTAGATTTTATTAATTGGTGACAAACTATCTTCACTATTTTAACCTTCTACTAACCATTAGAAGAGGGCCTTCACTGTTGACACACTTGATCTGGTCCAAACCTGGACCTCACTGAAAACAGAACTAACATTTCCAGTCAAGGAACTGACAAGTATCTTGATCTATACTCCAGCTCCACACTCACAGCAAGTACCTTAATGTTTACGTCCTCAATATCACTTATGTTTCAACTTTGGAAACATAAACATTTTACCCAACTCCAGTCATTTTGGGACAACAGAGTTAGATACTTTCAAAAGAAGTTTTTTTGAAAACTCATGGAAACTTTTAAAATTCAGCTTTCTTTAATCTTCTCATTTAATTTAACTCACCTGTTTGGAATTAACTGAAAACATACCAACTGCATCATCTCTCTGATGAATAAAGACTTCCACTAATGTCAAGTGTGGTTCTCAGAGCATCCATTACTCCGACATTTTTAATTTGAAAAATGACTGGAAAAAAACAAAGACTCATCTACTCCAGCCAGTTCAAAAGACAATCTGACCTTATTAGCATATATAATAGTATTTTTAGAAATGTTTTATTATGCATACATTGGTATTAGGCACAATGCCCACATTTTAATTGTAAAATTTAAATTTTTATATAAAAACATACCAAACCAACCACAAAGTAAATTATATAATTTATCTCTGGCACCAGAAAGTTTTCACGTGTCTCTTCTCAAGCATGTGCCCATCTAAAGTTGACCCGTATTGTGTCTTTCAGCATGATAAATTGGTTACATCCGAAAACATGACATACCCAAACCTATGGGATACAATGAAAGCAGTACTGAGAGAAAAACTCAGAGCTCTGAGTGCTTCCAAAAGGAAACTGGAGAGAGCATACACTAGCAAGCTGACAGCACAGTTGAAAGCTCTAGAACAAAAGAAAACAGATACACCCAAGAGGAGAAGACAGCAAGAAATAATCAAAATTAAGGCAGAAATAGACAAAATAGAAACAAAAAGATCCATTGAAAGAAGCAACAAAACCAAGAGCTGGTTCTTTGAGAAATTTAACAAGATTGATAAACCCTTAGCTAGACTAACTACAGGGCAAACAGAGAGTATACAAATTAACAAAATCAGAAAGGAAAGTGGAGAAATACAGACTGAAACTGAGGAAATTCAAAAAATCATCAGATCTTACTACAAAAAACTATACTCAACAAAGCTGGAAAATCTGGAGGAAATGGATGAATTCCTAGACAGATATAAATTACCAAAGTTAAACCACGACCAGGTAAATCATCTAAATAATCCCAAAACACCTAAAGAAATAGAAGCAGTCATCAAAAGCCTCCCAACCAAAAAAGGCCCAGGTCCAGATGGGTTCAGTGCAAAGTTTTATTAGACATTTATTGACAACATAATACCAATACTCTCAAAACTATTCCACAAAATAGAATCAGATGGAAAACTACCTAACTCATTTTTTGAGGTTACAAGAACCCTCGTCCCTAAACCACACAAAGAACCTACAAGGATAGAGAACTTCAGACCAATCTCACTTATGAACATTGATGCAAAAATACTCAACAAAATCCTTGCAAACCGAATCCAAGAACACATCAAAATGATCATTCATCATGATCAAGTAGACTTCATCCCTGGGATGCAGGGATGGTATAATATATGGAAATCCATCAATGTAATCCACCATATAAAAAAACTCAAAGAAAAAATACCACATGGTTATCTCACTAGATGCTGAGAAAGAATTTGACAAAATCCAACACCACTTCATGTTAAAAGTCTTGGAAAGAACAGGAATCCAAGGCCCATACCTAAACATAATAAAAGCAATATACAGCAAACCAACAGCCAACATCAAACTTAACGGTGGGAAACTTGAATCAATCCCACTAAAATCAGAGACTCAAAAAGGGTGCCCACTCTTCGCCTACCTATTAAACATAGTACTGGAAGTCCTGGCCCAAGCAATTAGACAGCAAAAGGAAATCAAAGGGATACAAACTGGAAAGGAAGAAGTAAAAACATCACTATTTGCAGATGACATGATAGTGTACTTAAGCGACCCCACAACATCCACCAGAGAACTCCTATAGCTGACAAACAAGTTCAGCAAAGTGGCTGGATATAAAATTAACTCAAACAAATCAGTAGCATTTCTATATTCAAAGGACAAACATGTGGAGAAAGAAATTAGGGAAAAGATACCCTGCAGAATAGTCACAAAAACTATGAAATACCTTGGTGTGACTCTAACTAAGCAAGTGAAGGACCTGTATGACAAGAACTTCAAACCTCTAAAGAAGAATATCAAGGAAGTTCTCAGAAAATGGAAAGATCTCCCATGCTCATGGATTTGAAGGATCAATGTTGCAAAAATGGCCATTCTACCAAAATGAATCTACAGATTCCATGAAATCCCCATCAAAATTCCAACCAAATTCTTCATAGATTTGTGAAGAGTAATGTGCAAATTCATCTGGAATAACAAAAAAAAAATCTAGAATATCTAAATCCATCCTCAGGAAGAAGAAAGCATCTGTGGGAATCACCATCCCTGACCTTAAGCTATATAACAAGGCAATTGTGTTAAAAACCGCACAGTACTGGTACAGAAATAGGCACGTGGATCAATGGGATAAAATAGAAGATCCAGAAATGAGCCCTCACGTATATGGTCACCTGATTTTTGACAAAGGAGCTTTAAACATTCAATGGAAAAAGGACAGCCTAGTCAACAAATGGTGCTGGTCCAACTGGCACTCAGCATGCAGAAGAATGGAAATAGACCCTTTCTTATCTCCTTGTACAAAGCTCAAGTACAAGTGGATCAAAGATCTCCACATTAACCAGATACACTGAAACTATTAGATGAGAAAGTAGGGAAAACAGAACTCATAGGTAACAAAGAAAATTTCCTGAACAGAACACCAATGGCTCCAGTTCTAAGGTCAAAGATTCACAAATGGGACTTAAAGAAATTGCAGTTTCTGTAAGGTTAAAGACACTATCATGAAAACAAACAGCAGCCAACAGAGTGGGAAAAGATCTTTATCAACCCCACATCAGATAGAAGCCTAATATGCAAGGTATACAAAGACCTCAAAAATTGAGATACCAGAGAATCAAACAACCCTATTAAAAAATGGGGTACAGACTTAAACAAAAATTTCTCAATTGAGGAATTTCGAAAGGCTGAGAAACATATAAGAATGTGCTCAACATCCTTAGCCATCAGGGAAATGCAAATCAAAACAACCCTGAGATTCCACCTCACAGAAGTCAGATTGGCCAAGATCCAAAACTCAGATGACAACAGATGCTGGCGAGGATGTGCAGAAAGTAGAACACTTTTATACTGCTGGTGGGGTGGTAAACTAATGCAACCACTCTCGAAATCAGTCTGCTGTTCCTCAGAAAATTGGACATAGTATTACCTGAAGACCCAGCTATTCCACTTCTGTGTATTTACCCCAGAGATGCTCCAACATACAACAAAGACACATGCACCACAATGTTCATTGCATTATAATAGCCAGAAGCTGGAAAGAACCCAGAAATCCTTCAGTAAATGAATGGATACAAAATTGTGGTACATTTACACAATGGAGTACTACTCAGCTATCAGAAACAATGACTTAACAAAATTCTTAAGAAAATGGATGCATCTAGAGAATATCATCCTTAGTGAGATAACCCAGTCACAAAAGAACAGACATAATATGCAGTCACTGATACTAACCCCAGAAAGCTCTGAACACCCCAGAAACAATTCACAGACTGTATGAAGTTCAACAAAAAGTAAAATAAATTTTAATTAAAATAGAACTGTATCACAACCCCCTTTCCTCACTACAGCCTCTTCTAGTCTCTCTCCTATCCCCTCAAGTTAATAGCCTCTTTTCCTATATTATTATTACATATATACATATGTGTATGTATATGTACCCACAAATACTTAATTACAACCTTAAAAATATATTAATATACTTTTATGCAAAAATGTTGAAAATGTGTACATTCATCTTTGTTTTTTAAAATAAAGTAAAAATAAATAAATAAATATTTTAAATGACATGTATTATGTAGCTATTCTTTGTAGGTTGTGTATAGCAGGTGGACATTCTAAGCTTACAATAAAATTCCATGTCTAGTAAAATGGGCAAATAAATTTATATTATCTTAGACAATTTAAAGTTAATATATTTTCTGAAAATGTTTAAAATAAACAAAAAATGTTTACATCACAGACTTTCCTATAGACTTATAAAGTATATAATTTTTTTTATTTTTTACCCATTATGTATGCTTGAGACACCTTCATTCTTCTTAATTTACTAGTTTCTTCTAACATACTTCTGCGTAGTTGTACAGTATGGGAAACAGGTTTCTGTTGTACTGAGTGGGACACTTTGGAATAATTCCACCAGGTAAGTGGGATAAGTAAGAAATGGAGTTGTAACTGTAAATGAAGATGAATTTCACCTAACGAGGTGTGTGCTTGTGTTTCAGGATTTCTCTATATCCTTGCACCAAGCATCAGCATTACCTTCTATTTTGAGGGGGGAAACATGCTCCTTTGTAGTGTATGAGCAGACAAATTTTCTTTTTCTTTATTGCCTATAAAATAGTGTTTAACGGGGTTTTTGTTGTCCATGTATATAGAAAAGTATGTGTGTATGTGGGGTTTCAGTATGCATACAGATGCACATCAGTGCACATGCCTAACCACCCCGAATGACCACAGCTGGATTTTTTCCCTACATAAATACTAGAAATTGCACTGGCTTTTCATATTTGTCCAGCATATATGGACCTCCGGGTCAGATTCATAGAACATGTGACCTGAATTTGCATCCTTCCCCATCCCAGGGATAAACTAGAAATCGTGCTGCAATGATGATTTGTTTCTTAAGTGGGCAGTAAAGTCTATGTAGAGACAGAGCCAAAATACGGCTTGAACACATTCCAGAGGAAATGAATACATCATATATCACTACTAGAATCCATCCCATGAACATATTGTATTTAGTCATCTTGTATTTTTAGAGAATTCTTAGGTAGTTTTCAGTTGGTGGCTACAAGGAATTCTCTAAGTGCATTCTTACAAATGTCTGTATTTTGGTGGTCATGTGTCCTCTCTTTTGAAAAAAAAAAAAAAAAGCTTTTATGAAACCATAAGAACAGGGTTGAGATATGGCTCAGTGGCTACGAGCAGTGACTCCTCATTCAGAGGTTGTGAGTTCATTTCCCAGCAACTACACGGTGTCTCACAATCATCATTAGTGGTATCTGATGCCCTCTTCTGGTGTGTCTGAAGACAGCTACAGGGTATTCATATACATAAAGCTTTTTAAGAAAATCATGAAAACCCAAACTTAAAGTAAAACTACATCCTCTAACCATATCCTGTATTGCCAAAATAACTTCCCAGTGTAATTTTACCAAAACGCCATCCCACCGGTATGCATGAATGCTGGTGTTTTATGACAAAATAACATTTAATGCCTCTGCCTCCACAATGCTTTTCCCACGTCCCTCCAGATCCAGTGCTGTAAAGATACCCAAATGTACTGTAGTCTGGTTTTCACCGCAAACACAGTTGGAGCATAATCTGACTTTCAAAATGTTTTCCAAGAAATTAGCCATCATCTTACTATTGTTTCTCTGAAGATGAGCTATCATAATAATTTGTCTATAGTTGGGGTTTTTTTATTGTTAATTGTATGTTAAGCTTAAGTTAATTAATTTTATTATTTTGTACTTTTGGTTTTCTGGCCATTTAAATTTGGAATTTGATGTCTCTAAACAGTTCTGCAAATATTCTGATCTTAAAGCTTTTAATATTGCAACTGTTCTAATTTACCAAATTTCAATATCTATTCATAGTATATTAAAAACCTGAGCACATTTCATTTCTGATTATCACTCCTCGGTTATATCTTTGTACAACCAGGAAGAGATTTTGTGCTCCAGACATTCCTTATTGTTTCCCAACACATTACCCTCTCCTATATTAAGTTTTTATGTTCATCAAGTATGTTTTGAAATTTTCATATTAACACTAAAATTCTAGAATAGTTAATATCCAGAATGTTCTCCAAATTAGAGATGTTCATGTATGCTGATACTCACAATCCATTTTTTCATCTGTAGGTAACGATAGACCAGAACTAGTCTAAAAATGTCACATATAATTCTACTATCTGGATCTTGTTTGTCTCTATTTCTCCTAATTGTCCTTTCTAGGAGACATAGTCACATGTGCACACGTTTTCATACTGCTATGGATGTAATAAGTGTGTTGCCTCAGATGTATTGAAACAAATCTCACATCAACAGTGGAGTTTTAAAATGGACTTCAAATGGGAGGAATTAGTAATTTGCTAAATACATAATGATCTAAGTCTCTCTGTTAATACACAAAATGAAGAAAAGCACTATTTAAAAAATGAAAGCTTGTCCTCGTGAAAACCTTGGGTATTCCAAGCTTTTTGGGCTAGTATCCAGTTCTAAGTGAGTGTATACTATGAGTGTTGTTTTGTGACTGGGTTACTTAACTCAGGATGATAGCTTTAAGTTCCATCCATTTGCTTAGGAATTTCATGAAGTCATCGTTTTGGATAGCTGAGTAGTACTCCATTGTGTAAATATACCAAAATTTCTGTATACATTCCTTTATTGAAAGACATCTGGGTTCTTTCCAACTTCTGGCTATTATAAATAAGGTTGCTATGTACATTGTTGTGGATGTGTCTTTGTTAGATATTGGAGCTTCTTTTGGGTATATGCCCAAGAGTAGTATAGCTGGGTCCTCAGATAGTACTTTGTCCAATTTTCTGCGGAACCACCAGACTCATTTCCAGAGTGGTTGTACCAGTTTACAGTTCTTTAAGCAGTAGAGGAGTGTTCCTCTTTCCCCACATCCTCACTGTCATCTGAGTTTTTGGTAGTTTTTTCAGTATGCCCATATGAACATGTATGCCTAAAACAGTACACACACACACACACACACACACACACACACACACACACATTCATCAGAGAGAAATACTTTATTTAAACAAAATTATATTATCTTCTTATTTGTGTATCAAGTCACAGAAGTTCCTTTGGGGTATGTGTGTTTCAGGTTCATGTGCACTCTGGAATTATTGTGCTGTGGAGAAATAATTGATATATAATACAGCATTTTATATAACCATAACATTAAATAAGTTAATATACATGTTTTGTATGCTGCCAGCTGCATGCAAACTACAGAGTTGAAATACATTATATAATATAAAATTTCTTAATAGCATATATATCTATGGCTCATGCAACATGAGAACCACAGTTACTACTGAGTATAAAATATTATATATAATCATAGAATGCTATTACAAATATAATGCTCAATATATATGTATGTCCATATGTATGTTTATAGAAGTGTTTGAAAATGGTGTGTGTGTGTGTGTGTGTGTGTGTGTGTGTGACGTATATATATTCCATGCTATATATTTCAGAATTTTAATGATTATATACTTTATTCCAAGAATCAGTATCATAGTGAATAAACTACATTACTCTTTTTACGTTTTACATAAAATCAAAGTAGGCAACAAGCAAACAGAATGTATAATTAATACATGTGCTATATAAACATACTATACAAACTTTAAATATGGTAAATACAAGAAAAATGTTTGTGTACGTTAAAAAATATTACAAGTATACCAATGGATTAGAGCAAGATAAAATGATTCATATGGACACATGATGTGGAATATTCTCTTTTGTTAGTCATTTGAATAGTTTATGATTGTAAATGTACCTGCCCAATGCATTTGAAATTTATAAAGCAATAAAAATCCATAAATATGTCATTTTATAGTATTTCACCAACATATAATGAAGTACAAATATTTGAGTCATCAAATCCATTCTCCTAATGAAATCAGTCAAGACTACCCTGTGCCCACTATAATGTATTCTGTAAACATATGTGCTCTTCATAATCTGATAAGTGCCTTTCTATGTATCTATGTTTTATCTTGCAAGTTTATTGTTTGAAATGTAGAAGAATGGTAATAGTTCCATATTTATCACCTTACACAAAACAGAAATCCAAAGTAAAATCTCCAACATAAAACCAAAATACTCAATATAAGAGAAGAGAGAGTGGGAAATAGTCTCAAATGCATTGGTACGGGAGACAATTTCCTGCTCAGAACACCAGTGCATCAAGCTCTAAGATCAACAGTTGATAAATTGGACCTCATGAAATTGAAAGGCTTCTGCAAAGAAAAGGATACTGTCAATAGGGCAAAACAGCAGCTTACAGATTGGAAGAGAACTTCACTCACCCGGTGTCTGACAGAGGGCTAAGATTCAAAATATATGAAGAAATTGCCTCCAGTTACAGCACCCTTCCTTTCAAACTCAAAGTTAATGATTCCAAGGCATGAATTTGGAAAAGTACATCTAAACAAGAAGCATACGAAATAAGCCTACGCACTGATCACTATATGGTGGATTCCGTGAGTAGTTTTTAGTCATGTGTTTAGCTCCAGAAAGAGAAACTCTTTATAGGATGGAGAGGGGAAAGAAGGGTAAGCAAATGGAAGGATGCAAGGTCTTCTGTAACTAATAGTTTAGGGAATTAAAAGGCTATTTTGGGATGTGTCGAGATAGAACAGATGTGTGATCTCTAGGCAGAATTTCTTCCTCAAGGAGAGCCTACTATTCTTCAGTCCTTTTAAGTGACTGGGTCATCCCCAGATTATCCAGGGTAATCCTCTTCACTGAGAACCATCTGACTTCAGATGATAATCACATCAAAATACCTTCAAAGACAAATGTAAATTGGTGTATGACTGAATAACTGTACTACATATTCTCTGGGAACATGCTGTGTGCCTCCACAAGTAGTAAAAATGGAGTTATCTGAGATAAGAGTTCAGCATAGAAAAGATCCAGGGATTGTGGCTGTTGTTCTGTGAGAAACTGGTGGGTTATTTTATACAGTTGTGTAAGAGCAGTCTGGTATCTGATTCATATTTCCACACTGACAATAATTGACAACTAACTGAAAAAAAAAATCAAGGCCAGGAACAAGAAGAGCAGATGTAAGACACAGATAAGAATAAGTACATAGGGTGAGAAATGAGCAAGCTGTGGCCACCTCTTACAGTTAGCATGCTAAGGATCTGGGAAAAGATGGCTGACTGCACAGAACCAATCAAAAATGGCACATCATATTTTTATTTGAGAAAGGGAGAAGTGGAATTTACTTGGAAGGTTTAAAAGAGACAGTATAGATCTGGCGTGATATCTTAGAAAGAATGTTGAATTATTCCATAAACAAATATTTAAAAAGCAGCTAGATAGATAGGTTGACAATCAAAATACAATTTCATGAGGTTTCATTTTTTTATGTTATGATTTAAGGCATTCACATTTTCTGATGATAGATTAATGGTAGATAGATGAAGGGTTGGCCAGGAAAAAAATGTTAGAAACACTTAAATCAAACAACCAAATCAATTAATTAGAACTAACTAATTAGAGTCTTATTTATATTTATTTTAATTAATTAAAATAAAAGTAAATCCAACAATGTAGGCTTACCCAGAAGAGAAATAGAAAAAGAGATCCCAAGGAAAGGAAATGGCTTAACTGCTGTTAAGTATGAATAAACACACTCAGATGTACTCTTGTGAGTTTCCTTGGTGACCTAATTAAAACACAATGCCTACTAGAGTAATTCTAAGTGATACCAGAGACTGAAGAAATATACAGAGTAATGTAAACAAACTCTTGGTTTTTCTAAACCATGTGGAAAATAATTGTATTTATCAACATAGAAATTTGGATTATTAGTAGCTTCCTTTAGCTCTGGACTCATGTGAAGGTTATTGGATTTGAATTTACCCCACATTTTGTCAATTGTGCCAGGCCTAACCTGGTATCTGGCAATAATTACATAAATACAAAGTGATCATCTCATCTTCTCAAAGCTACACTATTAGTGAATCCTTTCAAAATTGCCTTAACCTGCTATATTTCTTTATTCCTTTAATCTAAACATCCTAGAAGTTTTTAGAATCTGTGTCCTTTCACGTTGACTAAAACTTTGATATCTGTGTGAAATTTTCCTGAACATTTCACATCCAACTGGGAACAGGAAAGTCCTCCTTGTCTTGATCGTTGTCCTGATTGTTACAATGCTGCCACACAGGTACTGTGCTATGGGTACTTGTTTTTCAAGATCCAATCCTTAACATCACAGTTCCTACTGTTTAAATAAACAACCATTCCAGAAAAAAAATGTGCATATAATGCTAACATGTAGAAAACTAACTTAGAAAATTATATTACAGCACATATTTGAAAAGTATCCTATTTTTTTAATCCAAGCCATTCAAAATATCTTCAGTTCCATGCTTTCTTGTTTCTTTTTTACTTATTCAGTCATTTAAATCATATGTCCAATGCAATTTTTTTATCTTAAGGAGTAACATTGTAGCATAATGGATGAAATTATGTCTTATGCTTTTAAAACAACTGAACAGAAGTTCGTTATGATTAATTAGTAGCTCCATTCTCATATTATTTTATTATACTATCTTTTCAGATAGGATAAAAGGAATGTCCAAGGCTAATTATATCATTTTTCTCATATCCCATGTACAATAAATATGCACAAGGTCTAGAAAGTCAGAAGTTTATAGTATATTAATTTTACTTGTTTAAAAAGATAAAATGAGTTTAGTAGGAAACTGTCAAAACACATTCTATTATAAAGAATTATATGTATTAAACTCTGTGTTTTCTAAAAATAAAGACCGAGTGTGTGGCCACCCTAAGTACAAGGAAGCTTTCATCAGGAAAAAGAGAAGTTCACTCATGATGATACCAGAAATGTGACATTTTTGCCAGGCTCTTAGCTTTTCTCTAAAGATTTTCATCATACACAACTCATCTCCAAGAAGGTCACAATGTTAAGAAATGTCTTGTGAGCTTAGCTTGGATCTGTGACTACAAATCCACAGAAAATTTTGGGTATTTAAAGCTTATTTAAGTTAGATAATAAAAATTTCTTTTGAAATGTATTTTTCTTCATGAGAGTTATTCATATTCAATAATTTTCTATTTTTTGCTTATATATCAAATAATGTATGGACAAAGCTTTTGCGAATAATGTTTGATAGTGATGAATACTAGGTGTGTTGGATGTTAAGGAATCTTTTATTTGATCAAGTTTGAGAATACATACATGAACAATGGCATCTATATGATGCCCAAACATCATTGGGCAAACGCAGAAGAATTAAAATTATCTTTTAGTTTCTCAAAGCCATAAAGCTTTTTCAATGTTGACCAATAAATAACCTTAAGATGTTAATCCTTATCATTCGGCTTTTAGATATAAGCTGGAACGGTATCTAAAATGAAGTTTTTTATTGTGTCTTCTTTTTCTGTGTTTGATAGCACTTCTTCAGCTCAACAAAATGATGAATAGCAGAATATTACTGGAGTTTAAATATTTCTGAGGGAGCGATTCTTCACTCCCTGCTGTTTACAAGTAAAACATTGCTTACAAATAATACATTACATTAGCTGTCCTCTTTATCGTAAGCCATGTTGAATACTTGTAACATTTATAAAAAGACACCAACTGATTGCAAGATGAGCGTCACCCTTGAGCACATTATGAGCACATTTATTTCAGTCTTCCACGATTGAAACTAATTTTCTGGTAATATCAAAAGTGTTCATAGAATTAACTTCCTGTCACTTCAGCAGTGTTCAAGTGAATATTTTATGATTTTGCATTGCTGTATTTGTCTGGAGTTGTGACATGATCGAGTCATTCTCCGAGGGAAACACATTAATAATTAAAGTCTGTCCAATGTGGAGTGCTGGGGATGACAGCATAATTGTACATTTCCAGAGACCATCTTGCATGGTGGAGAAAGAGAATTGCCCTACCACCATTTAAATGTCAATTTCAAATTCTTTCTAAACTAAAACAGTGCTTTAGAGGAAAAGGGGGAGGGGGAGGGTTGATGTCAAATTTTAACGTTCTCTTTACTTTTGAATGTGAGCTAAATCTGAATAGCCTCCTTCTCTCTTTCCTTCTCCTTCCCTTCTCTATTAACTGTCAGTTAGAAGTTCTTTGGGCAACATAAAGACATCCTGGGCTTTGAGGTACGACTGTTTAGATGATAAATCCGCCTTGCATAGATTAGCTCCTTGGGAAGAAGCACAGCTGACCCAGGTCTGTGATTGCTCTCAGTTCTGTGGCTTGAGTCTTTTTTTAACGTAGATAACCTCAGCAATAATTTAATATTTTAATCCACTTCCCAGTCAAACAGTAGTGGATGGATCATGCTGGCTGGCTTATTTACATTTCCTGTTTGGATTCTTTAAAAAAGTTATTGGATTTTTAGACATAATGTGTAAAACTTTTTTTTCTAAGGCTCATACATTATACACATTAAAACTTACTTTTTTGTTTTTTACCTAAACAAATTTTACCGAGGAATTTTGATGGGAGAAAGTCTAATAAACATAAACTCAATATATTCCAAAACTAAAAGTAGAGAAATGATCACAAAATAAATTGAGGTTACAGTTACAGTTTAATAATGGAGTCAACCTTTCAATTGAATATCATTTTGTTTTGAATACATCCACTCTTTAAAAATAAAATACCTTTCATATTATACAATATTGGCTGGGTAATTACATAGTTTTTCAAAATCTATGTTCTAAAATTTTCTTAAAGATGTAACAGTCTGATTATATTTAAACACATGTTATATATAACTATATTTAAATACAATATAGTACATTGCTGTTTTATTGATAAAGGAAAATAGTGAGTTAATAAAAAATATTTCTTAAATAAAATTATTTATATTGTTTAATATTTTAATGACGCAAATGATATAATTTAATGACTAGCAAACTAGCTGTACTGGTTGGTTTTTGTGTTAACTTGACCCAAGATGGAGTTATCACAGAGAAAGGAGCCTCTCTGGAGTATATGCTCCAGGAGATTTATCTGTAAGGCAGTTTCTCAACTAGTGATCAAAGTACCACCATTGTGGGTGGTGCCATCCCTGGGCTGGTAGACCTGGGTTCTATAAGAAAGCAGGCTGAGCAAGCTAAGAGAAGGAAGCCAGTAAATAGCATCTCTCCATGGCCTCTGCATCAGCTCCTTCTTCCTGACCTGCTTGAGTTCCAGTCCTGACTTCCTTTGGTGATGAACAACAATGTGGAAGTGTAAGCTGAATAAACCCTTTCCTCCCCAACTTGCTTCTTGGACATGATGATTTGTTCTGGAGTAAAAACCCTGAATAAGACACTAGTCATTTCCAGTTTTTTTCCCATTTATTTCTTTATTCATTCTATAAATACTCATTACACATATTGTGTGCAGTCAGAATTTTTGATCAGGGAAAAACAACAGTGCAGAGAACGCTCTTGGTTGAAAGGATACCAGAAGAATGAACAGTGTTCAGTGCTGGAGGCTATGGAGTTCATTGAAGGATCCTGGGACTACTCACTTAGCAAATGATTTTCAGAAGCTGAAAATGAGTTACATTCTTTGATGTCTCAAAGCAGAAGACTGTGTGAGAGACCATAGTGGAAGGTGTGTGGTCAGCTTCCTGTGAGCAGGGTTTGGCAGGAAGGTGAAGCCAAGAGTCAAGGTCTAGACTGTGCTTCATCTCTAGCATCTACATGGTTAGAATTAAGAACTGACTCTTGTGAGTTGTTCCCTGATTAGCACCGGCATGCCATGAACCCCATACTTGCCTTAATAAATAACTGTGACTCTATTTTGTTGTTGTTTTAAGACAAGGACAAGGGGACTCGAGATGACTCTTAAGGCTTTTAAACACTAAAATGTCTAATTTATACTTAAGGCAACAGAAAAGTATTTATTGGCAAGGCTGCCGTGACGATTGTGACTCAAAGCAATGTGGTCTCCTTGGTTCAGATGCACACCTTCTGCCCTGCTGGAGAAGGGTTAGGGCCATGTCTGAGAGATTGGTCTTTTATTGGGCAAGGGGCATATACTCAAAACACAAAGATGGAGATTTGGTCTTCTTGAGTTTCCCAACCCAATTGGCCCCATTGGAGAGACATCCAAACTGAGGAAAACTAGGGGACTCCAAAAGAGTCTGATTCTGGCACATTCTTGCCGCCACCCCCAAGTTAGCAACAGTAGGTAATTTGCACACCTCTGGCTCTGTGCCTTTCTATTTAGGACGTGTTGGTGGGAGATGGAGAGCAGAAGGCTGGAGAGAGGATATGAGGAAAGAAGTGTGGAGGGGTTGGGACCACACGGGACAGGCTGCGGCTCCTTTCACAGCTGCTTCCGCTGACTCCCAGGATCCCAGGCGGTCGGAACCAGATTTGCATTGCTTTGTATCTTTCACATTGTTTTCGCTGCTATTGGAGGGTCAGTTTTGTTTTGTTTTGTTTTGTTTTTTACAATGTCATAGACTGCCATGTTCAAGTTTTAATTTCCTCATAGAAGAGTGTATTTACAGATGCCCTTTTTGTACTTTTTTGTTTTAATTGTAATCAATTTTGGCTTAATGTGATTACCGCTATATTCCAAAAAACCAGGTTCCCGTTCACAATACCTCATGTATCACCTAGCCATGCATGGGCCTGGCGGGCGGGTGGGCGGTCTGCCTCCAGGGACCCTGGGACCCTAATGGGGGATCATCCTGTCATGCTGGGCCTTCATTTGATCTGGGACATAGCATCACAGCAGTCAGGGCAACTGTATTGTTCTGTTAGTTATCAATATTGTTACTTGTAGCGCCTGTTGTGCATGCCCCCTTGCTGCTGGGCCCGGACGGATTTGTTCTGAGTCTCCGGTGCATCATTTAATCTGTTAGGTTCTAGTGTTCTGTCGTGTTTTGTGTTAATTACAGCATTGTGCTAATGTAAAGCCAGCTGCAATCCTGTAGGCCCCAGGTTCCCTAGCAAGCTGCCAAACCAAAATGGTCACCACCAGCTTAGCTGAGGCGTCCCAACCAGGCAGGACCCTTGAGGGCCGCTGTGTCCATGGTGATGGGGTGAGGTTTGGGCCAAAAGGCCAAAGGCTGGTGGTGGGTCCACACAGTCTGCCCTGTGACATGAAAGGCTTTGAGGGGCTCTGGCTGGTGGCCAGGTTGGCTTTGTGTATTTCTGGTTGACACACCATGGCACTTCCCAGCACAGACATGTGACCGGCATGGTCCAGGAAAAAAAAAAAAAAAAAAAAAGACAAAAAAATCTAGAAATAAAATTGGTAAAATCCTAAAACAAAACAAAACAAAACAAAAAAAAAAAAAAAAAAAAAAGACAAGGTCTCACTATGTGGCCATAGCTGGCCTGAAAGTCTAGCCTGGGAATCTGAGAGATCTATCTGCCCCTGCTCTCCCTACAACCAAGTGCTGGAATAAAAGGCATATGCTATCCATTATTCCTATCAACACCAACCTTAAAGATACATGTTTTTTTAAAAAAAATATCAAATTTTGCTTATTTAGAATTCCTATGTTAGATTTATAACTTCTATGTTCTTCTTTGCAGTAGCCAATATTATTTTTTTTTTAAAAAGGTCACAAAATAGAAGGGACATATCTGAAATGTTTGGGAAATCTGAACCTACAGTTACCAAACCCAGATAGCATAATACTCACTGTTGAGGAACAGTAACTGCTATTTATATTGTTTTTGTTAGCAGTAAGTTGTAGAAGAAAGAGACAGATGACAAATCCCCTCAGCAATGTTGGAATTTATTCAGAAACTTATCTTCCAGATGACAATGTGTTGTCAAAACAATTCCCCACGTTTCTCCACATTCTACATCTCCATCTAGACAAGCTAGAGGAAGGCTTGCCAATGTCTCAAACAGTTGACAAGAGCTGGAAGTCATTGTGATCATTGTCCTACACTAACTTGGCACACAAGGTAAACTTTTGTGTTTTAAAATTATCCTTTCAGGTTTGGGGAACTGAACGATGTTTTTATCAAAGACTTCAATTAGTGTCTTTCAAAGTCTATGCAATTCACTCTCAATATGTTAAGTGAAATATAATTGTCAATTAGTGCTCATGTTTGGAGAATATACATTTAGCTTTTGATTTTTTTTTATCTTTAAAAAATAAACACAACTGACGTAAAGAAAAAAAGGAAGGGAAGGGGAGGAAATGTCAAGAGGATTCCTATTGATAATCTGCTATACTTATAGATGGATGGTTTCCTCAGACAGCATATAGTGGTGGGTGCAGAGACACATGGCCAAACATGAAGTTGGGGGAATGTCTGAATTGAAGGTCTCCATTGGATTCTTCTCCTCATATATCAGGAACTCTGTGAAGAGGGGAGGGAAGACTGTAGGAGTCAGTGGGGATGGCGGACACCAGGAGAACATGGCCCACTGAATCAACTCAGCAGAGCCCCTAGGGACTCCTAGAGAATGAAGCAGTAATCATGAGGCCTGCATGGGTGTGCGCCATGAGTCTGCTGCATATATGTTATGGCCTTTAGCGGTCTTCTTGTGGGTGTCCTAACAGTGAGAACTGGCATGTTTCTGAGTCCTTTGCCCACCCCTGAGTTGCCTCATCCAGCATCAAATGTCCAATGTGGGGACTTTTAATTTGTTCTTATTGTATCCTGTTTGTCAGTTTTGATAGTTGTCCTTTGGAAGCCTGTTCTTCTCTGAAGGGAAGGAAGTGAGATTAGATCCCAGGGTGAGGGAGGTAGGGGAGCTGGGAGGAGGAGAGGGGGGGAAACTGTACTCAAGACGTATTGTGTGGAAGAAGAACCTGCTATCAATAAAAATAGGAAATATAAAACATGAGATAAATATGGAATGAATAAATGACATATGACAAAATTAGCTAAACAACCTCACATATACATGGAAAATTTATAAATTTATAAGAGCAACAGGACTGGACATTAAAAATTTGATCACTTAGATGATATAAATGATTTGACTATTTGTCATGATGAAAGTGTTCCCTGATTTATGCAAGTTAAAAATATACATATATTAATAAGTAAAATTTCATTAGATAAATATTATTTTTATTATATTATTACATTTTTATATAATTATTAATTTTTATTTATATTACACTAGAGTTCTACAAATGACAGGATATTTCATATGTCTCCTGAAGTATCATTTAATGAAGTTTTTCTTACTCTAAATCACGATTTGAATTTTTAAGGGTCTGAATAGAGTGAGACCTTGAAGAACTCATTTTTTTTATTGTTAATAGAAAGTAATCAATAATTTTTATGTTTGGAATCTTATAAGAAACAGTTGTTAATTCGAAAAAACTAGAATTGTGAAAACATAGATATTTTTCTTTAGTGAGTAGAATAAAATTTGATTTTGCTTGAATAGAGAAATGTTTTTCTTGAATATGGAATAGAGAAACAAAGGCTGCTCCATTTAGGGATCAATCTCCTTACTTCTTCCACTACAGCATCCATTGTTGTAAATCCTATACAAAAACATTTTCTGCCCCCACCGATTACCTTCACCACATTTTTCTTTGACTTTTAATGTATTTGACCAACTTAAACTCTTGATTTTTATAATTAGAAAATAATAAAATAGTATAGTTGAGCAATAACACATAAAACTGCACTATGCTTGAATGCTAAAAATATCTTATGATTCTCTGTGATACTCATAGCCCCACATAAATTTTCTAAAGCTGAAAAGTTTTTAATTGTTATACAACTGCACACACACACACACACACACACACACACATGTACACACACACTCATAGACATTTATTTCTTCAACTTATAAACCTCTATCTTTTTATCATCAGAAGTTTATGCTCCTTTTAAATTTAATTTCTTACTAAATAATAAATTGGCCTGCTTTTTACAAGATCACATATAAATAAAATTAATATTAAGAATGATATGCTTTCCCTTTGTTGAAAACTTAAAACATTCTGAATGACTTGGGTATAAAATGACTCAGGTTACAGAGCCTTGTATAGAAATCCTTGAGCTCAAGATCCCTTACCATCAACTATTTAAAGAATGTCAAGTATCTCTACCAATGTACCCCATTTTTTCTTGGCTCTCTGCACTAACAGTTTATTGTCAAGAGGAAGTTGATGTGGTTTTCACATACACATACAAATAAAAGCATATAGACTGTACTCTCTCTCCTCTAGGGACAATTTATTTTCCATATAAAAATTCTGAAAACAAAAGACTGGTTTTCACTTTCTGGGCTTTTAAATATTCGTTGGGGAAAAGTTACTGGCTAACTCTATCCCATGTTTTGATGATCCCCACTCCAGGAATGGCAACAGAACATACCATGGGGATATATGAACAGTGTACAAAAGCCTCGTGAAAGGAATGTGATCATGACAAACATACATTTCCACTATCACAGTTTAATCTACATCATGTTAAGAACATTTCAGCAATGTTACAGATTTTTGATCAATATCTGTTAAATGGAAAGAAAATAATTAGAAATTAAGCTGCTATATGTCGTCTACAGATATGACATACAATTGTTTCTTCTGTCCATTCTGAACTATTGTCATGAATGAATTGTCAAGTCTTTTCTTAGTTTAACAAAATAAAAAATACTACCTCAGGTTTTGAGATAGTGTTCTGTCTGTAAAATTTGTGGTGGCTTTTCTCTTTGACCTAGAAAACATTTTAAGCAGTTGAAGTGCCAGTCTATAGACATGTGCCAACATTTCCTAGGCATTCCTTTGACATATTTTGTAGGCACAACCATCTTTCTATTAATCTTTTGTATTGTCTTAGTTGTCATTCAGATCAGTTTGAGTGTTTCAGTGCTTAGGTGTGCACTAAACCTAAGGCGCCTACATGTTCTTAGATTCTCATTTTTTATTCTCGCAATTAGTGACTGAGGCTTTATTTACCAAGGGTTGAACTGATCTTGTTCTTATAAGCTGACTTTGACCTTTATTTCTTCTTTCTACTAGCTATCTACTCTTACCATTTTTGTTAATTTCAGAGATGTTGTCTCTGATTAGAATTATTCTCCATGGAGACTGCAAAATTCTCCATGCTTCCCAGTAAACAACCTGCTTCCCACATGCCCTTGCAATGGGCAAGCACTTCTGTGCTGATTTACATTGCTGTGGCTCATTCTGAACCTCTCAAGGACACTATTGATGAAAATAAGACACTTAGTCACCCCCTTATGTCTGTGATTCCAGAAGACAGTACTTGTCCAAGATTTATAGAGATGTGTGTCTTCTCCTCTGGCTGTCCTTGATTGGGTCTAACTTTTACAATGCTTGGCAGTAATTTACTAAAGATACAAGGTTGGGATTGTGAGTAGCTGCTACTATCATTAATGAGGCTGAATTTTCTCCACGGGCTTTTATTATCTTTATTAGCTTTAGGGATCATATAGAAAATGAATCCTTATAGTATCATTTTGTTTTACTCTCTTTTCATTTATGAAACTTAATTTCATTCTTCTACCTGCTCTTAAATACATTTCCAACACTCTCCAGATTAGAAAGCTACTCTTTAATATATTAACAATGTTTTCCATCTCTCTTTTCAGATGCCATTATAGCTTAGAAAGATGATTCATCCAGTTATACACAGATTTTTTATCTTAAAAGAGTTAAAAATGGAAATTCTAAATTACTAATCCCATGTACAGATGCAGAATAAAAATCTGTAAACATATAGCAATGTAATCCTTGATCATTCAGGTAACCCAAGACGTTTTTTAAATTTTTCACAATGAAAGTTTAGTGAAAAAGGCCTTACCTTGTGCACACAGAGAATATATACATGTATTTACTATAAACTTAAATAGGCTATGCAATTTTATTCAATGTGGTGATTAAAAACAGATTTCACAAGTAAGAATATCTGAAAAAAAAATCTGTCTATCACCAACATGGAAATGTCTTGAAGGATGGCCCAAGACAATTCTGAGTATGGGTGACTAACATAGACTTTTGAGTTAGCAACAGTTACATCAAATAACATTCCTTGCTTCAAAACTCTTGGTCAATATTATAATCTTGTTTCCCATTAAATACTTATAATTGGGCCATTTGGTGGAAAGGATAAAAAACACTATAGATATCTTCTGATAACTGTAATTTTAATTTTCTTTGGAAATATTTCTATGTAAATTTATGAGCTACAGGTAGGAAATTAATCAATTTTATTTTATAAATTCTAAGCTTAATTATGTAATATATGATAAATAAAAGTTGAAATTATACTCCAAACTAAAATAATAGTTAATGTTGATAGTATCTTTTAATATTTTTCATTCTGAGAATCTAATTATTCATCTTTATGGTTTATGTTATATTTCTTTGTGAAGAAGAGGTCAAGACTTTTCGATGTGGTCACTGGCTTTGGGAAGATTTCTTGTGAGAAATGCCTTTGGAAATATTCTCAAAATATTTTAATTACATTATTTGCCAGTTGTTATCAATTATAAAAGTTTTTCAGATATTATAACATATTTTAAAGTATAAGCATAGAGCTACATAATTTTCTCTCAGCTATTGTTTTCATGCACATTCCATTTTGAAAGATTTGGTTTTGGTGAAATAATATGGATTCTAAGCAAGCCCAACATTTTATTTTCATCATAAATATTTATTTTGTCCATTTAAGAAAGTCTTTCTTAATTATGTGCTATGAAACTATTCCTTTTGTTTTTTGACAGCTCATCATATTTGCTGATACATTTAATTTCATACTCAACTTGCCTATGAATAACACATTTTTTCTCATTTATATAGTGAGATACTATACTTTAAGAAAAAGTCATATTCTAGGATATAGAAGAAACCCAGAGATTACAGCAAGCAAAGTGAGCTGGGATTCAAGACTGTAGACTATATGGTATTTATGAAATTAAAATGATCATTTTTCAAGATGTACACATAAGATTTTTATACTTTTCTTGGAAATTGTGGTTCGATTTAAAATAAGAGTTCTTGAACTTGAAATGACAGGTGTGATCATAGAGTATTTAACACACTCCTCAAAATAACCATTCCTTCATATTAAGCACTATTGAAACATTTAAAAGCTTAAGTTCAAGGACACCATGTAGATGCTCATTCAAAACCTGAAAGAAAACTAGAACTTCCTCACTTCAAGTAACTCTCACTGTGAAGTTTGGCTTTTCAAGACATTTTCTGAATCCATCAAGAAGAGGAAACTACATCACCCTTTCCACTTGAAAGTAGATCTTCAGTTTGTAGTTTGTAACACCTCATCTTGATTATAGGATGGAATATTTATATCACCAGTACCACTAAGCTAGTTTAGTCATGGGTTCTGACACTTTATCTAGGAACTATATTTCTAAGATGAATGTGAATTAGGAAACCTTTACATTTTAATAATGTCATACTCTGAAGAGAAGCCCCATTATAGTGAACAACAGTTAACAAAAGATGAAGTTACTAGTAAATATTTTATTTTTTATTTTCTTCAATTAAAAAATTTTAAAAGTCTTACAAAACTATAACCTTTTTATCTTAGTTGATTAGAGACGATCTAAACAGTAAAATCACAAATTGCATGATTCATATAATGTAAATACGTTGCTTCATGTGGATATTGCCAGGATGGTTTCTTCTTAACTCTACCCCAGTATCTGCTTCCTGATGTTTTTCACATGGTCTCCCTTCTAGGTATAAACAAAAGTCCACATTTCAATTTATGAAAATTACAACAATTTTTTGCATCTTGTGTAAATTCCATTGGTAACATATATTGGCTAATTAATTATATCTTCAAAGACCTTTGCAAACCAAAGTAGAGCAGTAAAAAGGAAGGCATTTCCAGGTAGTAGAGAATAGAAGAATAAGACAGAAAGTGGAAATTGTAGAGAAAAACACACAACACAATTCCCAACACAAATTTGAATTTTCCTAAGATTAATTCAAATAAATCATAATTTTAAAATATTAACCTAAATCTACTTTTTTGTGCATAATAAATTGCTGACAAATCTAATTTTTTTCAAATATATATATGAAAGTATTCAAGAATGAGTCTCTCAGAGTTCTAATTATGACTCATTAGGAAAATAGTTAAAATATTCCTCTCTTAAAATTTAGAAATAGTTGCACTGAGCTGAGTTTATTTTGTCATGTGTTCAAGAAGATATATAAAAATACATAAAAACACCTCACTCACATATGACATAAGAGATATTTGAAGTACATGGGCCATCAAGGAGCCCTTATATTGATAATAACGTTTCCTTGAAAAAAAATACCTAATAAAATTCTAAAACTTAGTTGTAAAATGATAGTGTAGAAAAACTCATGTGACACATATATCCCTCCATTCCTATAATTCATTTTTATTAAGTTGTGCTTTGATAATTTTACCTATGTAAATACTTGTAATTGCATTGTGTTCACTCTTTGTAACACACCTTGCCTCGTTTCCCCAACCCCTATCGACTTTTTTGAGCCCAGCACAGTCCCTTTCCCAGGTTCATAACTTGATTTTGATTTTGTCATCATTAGGTTGGACAATCCATTGGAGATTCGTGTGGTCAAAGTGGGTATAGACCTGAAATCAGTGAGTCTATTTCTCCAGATGTAGCAGCCACAGGTAGTCGAATAGTAAAGTCACAGCCTTGCTGAGTTTCTCTTGTATCTGTTCCTGATTATCAATATTTTTGAACAGACACAATACAAGCATTTGTAAATACTATGACTTTCTTTTCATGGTTATTTTACTGAGAAGACAGCATTTTGAGGTCATTTTCCTTATCTCTAGGCTCCTAGCTGATTTCTATTCTACTCCTTTAAACAATGTTCTATTAGCTACTTAGGAAAGATAGTATAAATATCATGTTTAGGATTGAGAACTCATCTGTCACTTAATCTCAGAACCTTATGTAGTCATGAGAACCTGCATTCCCACCACAGAGTGCTACTGTTGCACAATTGGGCATGTCTGGCCTTGCAGGTTGAACTTGTGGTATAAAGGGTCAAGAACAGTATAAGAATATTTATTTATTTCCCTCAAAACAGTCTCTATGACTTCCCAAAGGTTAAGGCCTGGTGAGAAGGAGATCCGAGCAGCCAGGGGGCAGAGAGATATCTGCCGAGTGTGCACGGAAAGATTGCCCCTGCCCTGCCTGACCCAGGGACCAGGAATCCAGCATTGGGACCTCTGTTCCCACCCGGCAGATTTGGAGTGCAGACCAGGGCTCGGACCATCTGACACCTGGACCAGTGGAGATCCAGGGACACAGACCAGGTACAAGGGAAAGGCAAGAATTTATCACTGACAACAAGATGGCAAGATGAAAGTGAAAGAGAATATCCCAAGGAAACCAAGAGAACCTGGCAACACCAGTACCCAGCTCTCCCATCACAGCAAACATTGGAATGCCAAACACTCCAGAAAAAGAAGATGCAGACCTAAAATCATACCTCAAGATGCTGATAGAGATACTTAAACAAGAACGGGAGGAAAAGCAAAAAGAATCAGAAGCTTTTAAAGAGGAAACAAGAAAAACACTCAAAGAACTCAAAGAACCAGAGGAAAACAGAACCAAAGAGATGAAGGAATGGAAGAAGAAATTTAAAACGGAAATTGACACAATAAAGAAAACACTAAAAGAGATAATGCTAGAGGTAGAACACCTAAAAAAGAAATCAGGTGTCACAGATGCAAGCATTTCAAATAGACTACAAGAGATGGAAGAGAGAATCTCCGGGGCTGAAGACAACATTGTAAACATAGACAAAACAACCAGAGAAGATGCAAAAACCAAAAAGCTCCTAACCCAAAATGTACAGGAGATCGAGGACACAATGAGAAGACCAAACCTAAGGATAATAGGAATAGAAGAGGGAGAAGAATATCAACTAGGAGGCACAGTAAATATCGTCATCAAAATTGTAGAAGAAAACTTCCCTACCCTTAAGAATAAGATGACCATGAGCATAAAAGAAGCCTTCAGAACTCAAAATAGGTTGGAACAGAAAAGAAATTCTTCCCGTCACATAATAGTCAAAACACCAAGTGCCAAAAGCAAAGAAAGCATACTAAAAGCAGTAAGAGAAAAAGTTCAGGTAACATATAAAGGCAGACCAATCAGAATCACACCCGATTTCTCAACAGAGACTATGAAAGCTAGAAGAGCCTGAACAGACATCATGAAGACCCTAAGAGAGCACAAGTTCCAGCCCAAGCTGCTATAACCAGCAAAACTATCAATCACCATAGATGGAGAGATGAAGATATTTCAAGTCAAATCTAAATTTACACAATATCTGACCACAAACCCAGCACCACAATGAATTATAGGTGGAAAACCCAATACAATGAGGGGAACTACATCCTAGTAAAAACAAGAAAACTCCTAAGCAAGAAAACCAAAAGAAGATAGAGACACAGACACAACTCAACCTACAAAAGCAATGATAGCAGGAAAGAGAAACAACTAGTCCTAGATATCTATTAACATAAATGGACTCAACTCCCCAATAAAGAGACATAGGCTATCAGACTGGATACATAAACAAAATCCAGCATTTTGCTGCATACAGGAAACTCATCTCAGAGACAAAGACAGACACTATCTCAGAGTAAAAGGGTGGGGAAAAAACTTCCAAGCAAACAACCCCAAGAAGCAAGCTGGAGTGGCTATTCTAATATCGAATAAAGTAAATTTCCAACCAAAAGTTATCAGAAAAGATAAGGAAGGACACTTTTTACTCATTACAGGGGAAATCTGTCAGGAGGAACTCTCAGTCCTTAACATATATGCTCCAAATACAAAAGCACCCACATTTATAAAAGAAACCCTACTAAAGCTCAAAAAAATACATTTTACTACACAGAATAATAGTGGGAGATTTTAATACTCCACTCTCATCAATGGACAGATCATGGAAACAGAAACTGAACAAGGATACTGTAAAACTAGCAGAGACTATGAACCAACTGGAATTAATTGATATCTACAGAACATATCATCCTAAAGTAAAAGAATACACCTTCTTCTCATCACCTAATGGCACCTTCTCAAAAATTGACCACATAATTGGACACAGAACAAGCCTCAATCGATATAAGAAGATTGAAATACTCCCATGCATCTTTTCAGATCACCATGGTCTAAGGCTGGTCTTTAACTACAACAAAGACAACAAAAAGCCCACATACACATGGAAACTAAACAACACTCTGTTAAATGATAGCAGGGTCAAAGAAGAAGTAAACAAAGAAATTAAGGATTTTCTAGAATTCAATGAAAACGAAAACACAACATACCCAAACCTATGGGATGCAATAAAAGCAGTACTGAGAGGAAAACTCATAACCCTGATTGCTTCCAAAAAGAAAGTGGAGAGGGCATACATCAGCAACTTGACAGCACAGCTAAAAGCTCTAGAACAAAAGGAAGCAGATACACCCAAGAAGAGTAGATGGCAAGAAATCCAAGGTATACAAAGAACTTAAAAAGCTAGACACCAGAGTATTAAACAACCATATTAAAAAATGGGGTACAGAGCTAAACAAAATGTTCTCAATTGAGGAATATCGAATGGCTGAGAAACATCTAAGGAAGTGCTCGACATTCTTATTCATCAGGGAAATGCAAATCAAAACAACTTTGAGATTCCTACTCTCACCAATCAGATTGGCCAAGATCCAAAACTCAGATGACAGCAGATGCTGGCAGGTTGCGGAGAAAGAGGAACACTTCCCCACTGTTGGTGGGGTTGTAAACTGACACAACCACTCTGGAAATCAGTCTGGTAATTCCATAGAAAATTGGACATAGTACTACCTGAAGATCTAGCTATTCCACTTCTGGGCAGATAGCCCAGAGACACTCCAATATACAACAAAGATACATGCACCACAATGTTCATGTTCATAGCAGTTCTATTTATAATAGCCAGAAGCTGGAAAGAACCCAGATATCCTTCAGTAGATGAATGGATACAAAAATTGTGGTACATTTACACAATGGAATACTACTCAGCCATCAGAAACAATGACTTACCCAATTTTTTAAGAAAATGGTTGCATCTAGAGAATATCATCCTGAGTGAGATAACCCAGTCACAAAAGAACAAACATAATATGCAGTCACTGATAGTGGGATGCTAATCCCAGAGGCTCGGACTGCCCCAGAAACAACTCACAGACTGTGTGAAGTTCAAGAAAAAAAGAAAACAAACAAACAAACAAACAAAAAGTCAGGCTCAATCCTTACACAGCACGAAAACGCTGACTAATTCCAGATTACATGCTGTTTTACATGTGCTTTTTGCTCATTGTAACTAGTAAGACCTTAATGCAGAGTATCAAACCTTAAAAAAAAGAAAAAAAAAGCCAAGCACTGACACAATTCTATTTGTATACATTTATGCCAAAATCTTTAAATTTTTTTCTTTTATCTTTTTTTATATAAAGTTTAAAAAAATGAAAAAAAGAGATAAAAACAGTCTCTATGATAAAACTTGGTGACCAAAAGCCCAAGGCACTCAACTTGGCTCTCAGCAACAGGATGACCAAAACCAACATTTGCATGTGGGTGCCAGAGATCCGAACTCACACTCTCCTACTTTAAATGAAAATAATTTACTCAGATAGCAAGTTTCTGTTTTCCAACTAGTTATCAGTTTTAATACTTGATTCACTGAATCTAATAGAAGAGAAAGTGGGGAAGAATCTCACACTCATAGGAACATGTGAAAATTTCATGAACAGAATACCAATGAATTATGCTCTAAGATCAAGAACTGACAAAAGGGACTTTATAAAATTGCATAGCTTCTGAAAGGCAATGGACATTATCAATAGGACAAAACAGAAACTGACAGATTGGAAAATCCTACATCTGATAGAGGGCTAGTATCCAATATATACAAAGGACTCGAAAAGATAGACTCAAGAGAATCAAATAACCCTATTAAAAATGGGAGATAGAGAGTTCTCAACTAATTCTCAACTGAAGAACACAGAATGGCTGAGAAGGACCAGATGCTTGCACCTAACCATCTAACTGAACACAGAGACCCCAATGAATGAGCTAGAGAAAGGACTCAAGGAGCTAAAAGGTTCTAAAAACCCATGGGAAAAATAATCAACAAAACCCACCACAGCTCCCAGAGACTAAAATACCAACCAATGAATCACATGGAGAGACCCATGGCTATAGGTGCATATGACGCAGAGAATGGCATTTTCTGACATCAATGGAGAAGAGGCCTTTGGTCCAGTGAAGGCTCATTTTCCCATTATAGGGTATGCCAAAGTGCTGAGGTAGGAGAGAGTGGTTGGGAGGAATATCTTCATGGAGTCAATGGGAAGGGAAATGGGATTAGGGAAAAGGGGATAACATCTGAAATGTAAATACAGAGAATATCCAATAATTTTTTAAAAAAAGAAATGATCAACATCTTTAGTTATCAGTAAAATACAAATCAAAACAACCCTGAGATTCCACCTCACACCAGTCAGACTGTTAAGATCAAAACTCTGGTGAGAGCAGATGCTGGTGAGGATGTGGAGAAAGAGAAACACTCGCCCATTGTTTGTGGCATTGTAAGCTGGTATGAACACTCTGGAAATCTGTCTGACAGTTCCTCAGAGAATTGGGCATAGTACTACCTAAGGATCCATCTATACTACTCCAACATATAATAGAGACACATGCACCACTGTGTTCATACAAGCACTGTTTTTAATAATGAGAAGCTGGAAAGATCCCAGATGTCCTTCGACAGAGGAATGGATACAGAAATTGTGGTACTTCTACAAAATGGAGTACTACTCAGATATTACAAACAATGACTTTATGACATTTGTAGGCAAATGGATTGAACTAAAATATCATTTTGAGTGAGGTAACCCAATCACAAAAGAATACATATAGTATGTACTCACTGATAAGTCAATATTAGCCTAAAGCTCGGATTAACCCAAAATACAATCCACAGACCACATGAAGCTCAAGAAGTTAGAAGATCAAAAAGGGGATGCTTCATTCCCTTTTTTATTTAAAAAAATGAACAAAATATTTACATCAGGACATGCAAAGACAACGTTTGCAGCAGAGACCAAAGGAAAGGCCATTGAGAGACTGTGTGGTTATTCTACTTCTGAGCATATACCCCAGAGGAGCTCCAACATACAACAAAGACACATGCACCACATAGCAGCCCTATTTATAATAGCCAGAAGCTGGAAAGAACCCAGATGTTTTTCAGCAGATGAATGGATACAAAAATTGTGGTACATTTACACAATGGAGTACTACTCAGCTGTCAGAAACAATGACTTTATGAAATTCTTAAGAAAATGGTTGCATCTAAAGAATATCATCCTGAGTGAGATAACCTAGTCACAAAAGAACAGACATAATATGCAGTCACTGATAATTGGATATTAACACCAGAAAGCTGTGAACACCCCAGAAACAACTCACAGACCATATGAAGTTCAAGGAAAAAAAAAAACGAAAATGAAAAACCATTATGCTTAATCTTTACACACCAAGAAAACTTTGACTAATTCCAGGTTACATCTTGTTTTACATGTATTTTATGCTCATTGTAACTAGTAAGATTTTAATTCACACTATCAAAACTTTAAAAAAACAAGTACTGACAATAATGTATTCATATACTTTTATGCAAAAAATGCTTAAAATCTATACATTTATCTTTGTTTTTTAAAATAAATTTGTTCAATTAAAAAAAAGAAGAAGAACAATACAAAAAATAAAAGCAATTAAGTGAATCAAATGAGAATGGGTTGGTCTTCTTGTAGCAATGTTTATATCAACAGAAATTGTAACAGACTGCCCATTGAAGGATGATGAGAAAATACTGTGGGTGAATGTATCATTTAATATCAGGAAGAAATAAGCATTTTTAAGAGAATCTTTTTAAGTGAATGATTACATGGTACCTTACAACATACTTTGCTACACAAAGGCTAAATCATATTAAAAAAAAAAAAATAGACCATTATTGACTGCCGGAATACTGTATACATCTGATTGCTGTTTCACTTAATTGTCTGGATTGGAATGTGTCTTATTTATTGGTTCACAACTATTTATGGGTGTTGTAGTTAATCTCTCATTTGCTAAAAATGGTCTAATATTTATCCAAGTATCCAATCTATGTTTAAATCTCTGAAACAAAAGAGAGTCCTTGTAAATCCTCAACTTGATTTACAAGGATTTCTTCAACTCCATTTCTTGTTGATATGAGGGATGATATTGGGGGATAATGGGTGGCTAGCAACAGTGAATTGAGAAGGTTATTCCTGGTCTTTGTTTTTCTAGTCATCTAAATTAGGGAGGCTATCACTATTGGACTCCCTATTCTACAAAGTAGAGGGGAGTATGTTGTGCAGTCATAAACTAGAGAAGAGAGGGGCTGTAAAATAGAGAGGAAATGCATTCCTGTGACAACTATAAGTGAATTCTTCAGAGTTAAGCATAATTATAGCTAATAAAGAGTACTCCAGACATTTCCATTAAAAACATTGCTTCAATAGTTATGTATTTTTGTTCAACAAATATACCATATCACAAATATGAGTATGTGATTATATATAGTCATATGGATGTTCATTTTGCTGTATGTCTCATGTTATATTGTTACTGAGTAGAATCCAAAGGTAGTCCTTGCCTACATAGGGCATTAGTCAAACACAATATACAATGTTGAGATTTGTTCCTAACAAAATAGCAGGTAAGTGTTTGCTATTGTTTCTTGGGTTTGGTTTGATTTTATTTTCTACTTGCTACTTTGGTTACCAATAACTAATATACAAATAAGAAGGTATCTCTGTTCCATCACAAGTTTCAATCTAATTAAAATCCAAGAGGAAAACAACAACCAAAAACCAAAAACAAATGAAGCAAAAGAAGCACCATAGCATGCTTTCCCTCTAAAAGGAAACCTGGGCTTCACATTGCTTTCTTTTTTTAAAAAATTAGGTTTTCTATAGTCAAACTACGCAATACTTTGTATTTTAGGAGATGTTAGCTAATATCTAAAATATAATTATTGCTTATGGAAGATGTCTCTTAGGAGCAATTAATGTGTGAATATATTCTGTAATAATTTACTTAATTACTAGTAAAAATGAAGTGGAATTTAATTAGAGGGCAAATTTTAACTTTTGGCTTTCTTTTTATTTGTTTGATTTGTTTTGTTAGAAGACTGTTTTCGTTATGTTGAATGATCAGTTTGTGGCAGTTTGCTGCTCAGATTCACAAGCCCAAGACTTGATGTTTATGTGACACAATGCTCTTCAAATGGGAACAACATGATTCAGACCATTGGCTATGGCAGCATCACAGTTCAGAACCAATATGTCTCTCCACCTAACTAGGGTGAATTCAAATTCACTTTGTTACAGACATTGATGAAATTTTAAATTTGTGGTGATACCCACTGACCTCTGAGAGACTAACTTTGTATTCCCATTAAAAACTTGTAGCAATATACAATTAAAGGTTGTGGGGAGGGAGTGTGTTATAGTTATCAGTACTGTAGAAACCAGCACATTAATTGGATCAAGTAAAGCTGCATGCAGGCAAATTTTTCTAAAAAGATCTGTGGATCAATAAAAAAAAAAAAAAAAAAAATATATATATATATATATATATATATATATATATATATATATATATATATCTTAAAGGTTAAAAATTGGGGTATTAAAGGCTTGGAAAGCTAAGAGATTTGGTGCCACAATATAGAAGATAAAAAAATGATAATAAAGAATCATTCATCAAAGGATAATGTGTGTGTGTGTGTGTGTGTGTGTGTGTGTGTGTGTGTGTGTGTGTTTGTGTGTGTGTGTGTGTGAATTTTTAATTGAATGTTTTCCCAAGTAAATGGTATTTGTGGAAATACTCAGCATTTATATCCATTGGGTTCCAAAGAATAACATATTCAAGATTTAAAAAAATAATTTCCAATCAAGACCATCGTCTGTAGCTGAAATTTTCTTTAGTGAAAGTGATATATTAAATGTCCCTTGATGGAAGATAACCAGAGCAATGAGAAGCTTCTCCTAGTTCAACCCCTTTCTCTCATGCATACTAAAGGTAATTTTATGACACCATATTAATGGAAAGATCTAAGATAGATTAAGAGGGCTCTGCAGTTCCCTCCTACAGCCTAGCATGCTCTGAAGTGCTTTGAAGAAACTGTATGCTCTGGAATTCACCCATGCATTAGTACCACAGTCTTTACAATGACTTTGAAGACATCTGCTTCAGAGTTTCTTTTTTAATGAAAGTGAAAAGGAGTGGTCAAAGCTGTCTATTATATAGAGGACATTTTCTGCACAGTTCATTTGTTTTATCACAAGAAGGGAACATTCAGACAGCATTAATTTTATTCATAAAAAATGAACGAATTAAAATGTATTTCAATAAAGTTGTAAAAGTAAACATTAGAAATTTATTATAAATATGTTGCTATTCTCAATCACTTTGAAATACCATTCTACATATTATAATATAGTGTGAATATCTGGAGCTTATTCACAAACAATATAACTTTATACATAAAAAGATTCTGATACAATTATTTGCTTATTCAAGCAAAAATCGGTCTCCTTTGTTATCCATTAGTATCCAAGACACCATAGTTTTATAAGAAAATGTGTTTTACCTTTATATACATATAAATAAATAAAATGTTTGAAGTTAATCTATTCATCACCCACTATGAAAAGATTAATATTATTTCTTTATTTTGGTTTTAGTAAAATCAGTAAGACTAGATAGAGTATCTATGACAAAGTGGTTACTGAGAATTTCAAAACAATACATCACTGTACACTAATCAATGTAATATGCAATGAGAATACATATATATTTCTCCACCAAGATTTCTTAAATAAATGTTTGTGTATAAGTTTGAATTTTTTTTTCATTTATAGAGAATTCATTGTTTCATCATTAAACAATCCCTGAGGGTGAATATTAACTTCCCAGTGAATAACTTTGTCTTATTTTCTTCAGAATCAGGAAGTATGATCTAATAAGGAAAACATATCATTCCTCTATAATATACTTAAAGTTTTCTGGAAATTGGCTTGTCTGTGATAACTATATCCAAATCTGTGATTGGAGAATAATGTCACCTCCTTTATTAAATACTAAAGATTATTCATATTTCAGAATCTTTTAGAGAAATTTTAGAGGGTAAAACCTAGTCAACACTTATCAAACATTTCTCTTATAAATATGAAAAGAATGGTCTAAAATCATCAAGATGAAATAAAGTCGGTGGTATATTTCAAAGAAATTCTAGGGAAGAACCAGTAAGATGATTTTCTAGTGGCAATCGGTAGGCCATGGTAAGAACCAGGATTCTGTTGGGTGAGAACTGACAGTCGTGAGATGAGTTTTCCTTGTGGCACCATCTCCTGAGGAGATCCCACAGATGCTGCTGTACCCTCTGCTGAGGAGTTCACCGTGATGTTGGGAAGCTGCAAGCAGGTGGCTCTCGTGCGTCTTCATGTTAGAGCCTGTGAGCACAGTTAACTTGTCCCCGCAGCTCTTAATAATGTAAGCTTCTTTTGCCTTAATTTTTTCTTCTTTGAGGTAATTTATGTATTCCTTTCTGAACTCCTTTCCAATGTACTGATTTTATGGCTACCCATAATTCATCTACTCTTAACTGCTTTTCTCATTTAAATTTACTTTTTTTAAAAAACCATGGAGATGCAATTTTATTTTACTACACAATATCTTCTCATTAGTGTGTGTCATATGTATGGGAATATGTGTTCCAAGGTATACACATGAACCTCACAGGATAACTGGTAAGAGTTGCTTTTATCCTAACACCTTGTGGGGTACAGCCAGCTCAAGTTGCCAGGCTTAGTTGGCAAGCACCTTTATTTGCTGAGCTATGTGGACAGCCGTGTGTATGTGTGTGTGTGTGTGTGTGTGTGTGTGTGTGTGTGTGTGTGTGTGTTTATACACATAGATATGTTCAATACTACACTATTTTAGTTTCTAGTTTAAAAAAATACACAAGCATCTTAGTCTCCCATTATATACTATCTGAAATATGTAGAAAGCAGGCTGAAAATAATTTTGGGTTTAGTTCTCCATAAAGCACCACTGATTTCTCGTTTTCTTTTATGAAGTGACTCCTACTTAGTCAGTATGAGCTTCCTGGTAATGTATGTGTGTGTTTGTGTGTGTGCATCTGTGTACTTATTAATTCCCTAGAGTCAATATACTTCTAAACCTATATATAATTGTTATGTGCAATATATTATATACTCATAATTTAAGGTTTATATCTCAGTTTCAAATTCTAGCTTTGAAACCATCACTCATTTTACATAATACTTTTATTATCAAGTTGTAGTCTCTGATGAGAATAAGTAAATAAAAAATTACCAAACTATTTGGATGCTAACTGATTTTTTAAAATTTTATTTTAACTGTATTTTGTGTATATATGTGTAGTGTGTGTATGAATGATTATGTTTATAAATAGTGGGTGTTTTCTGGAGTTGAGTATGTTACTTTGAAGCAGGCCCTCTCTTGCTTCTAAAGATGCACTGAATACTTCTTAGTTTTCAGTCTATTCTTTTATTTTGGGACCTGCTATTTTTTGCTTTTGTTTTTTTGTAACAATTATTTTTTTTATTGTGTGTGTTCCTTCTATGTTGTAAATGACAGTCACTAATGTGAATTAAGGTTACTTAACTATGCCACTGGTATCAATATTGACTATTACGGGAATTATACTTAGTTCATACGATAGTTCTTTCTCAGTTTTATTCTTTCTCTTGCTCTAGAAAGGAGAAATTAAAAACATCAAAGGTTACAGATGTTAAGGTCAAAGGTTGGTTACAGATGTTAAGGTGTAGAACGCAGTTTTTCCTTCCTCATTACAACACTGACTACAAGGAAATACTCCTTTCTTACTACAACAAAGAAGAAACTCCCATTGACATAGCTCAGTGTGGCACACTGAGGACATCCTTAACATCGGAATCTGAGCCTAACACTTTCTGCATTAAAGCCCTGAATGGCTGAATAACCATGGTTATGTGGCTCATACCAGATGTTACAACAAATCCAATGATGCTCCCATCTAGGTTTCAAACATTGGGTTCATTCCACAAAACACCTGTGGACCATCCATGTGACCCCTTCTTTTCCTGCTTAGTATTAACTGGAAATAAACAAGCCTTCTAGACACCAGGCAGGCTATGCAATGACTATCATGCTTTTTAGATTTTGGATGCATAGAAAAGAACCTTAAGTGACACCAGGAAAGAAGTAAATGTCCACCGATGTCAAAGAAGGCACTCTCTGAGTGGGGACTGTGCTTGCCTGTGGCCACCTCTGAGAACATAACATGTTCAGAATCTAAAGACTTGGCTCTGGGAATGAACACAATAGAAGAAGCCTGACTTATTGCTCCAAAGCCTTATCTTTATATAAATACAATTTGATTTCTTTAATAAACTGCTGGCTGCTTGCACAACATATCTTCCTTAATCTTTCAGCAGAAAGTTCAGTATTCTTAAGAACCCTTGTGGACCCAGCTTGGGCTGGGACTTAGACATCAGTCAAAGGACTGACAGTGATCTGGGCTGTTTCATTCAATTTCCCCTTGGGAACATAGTTGCTTATGTAAGTGGCTCCAGTACACTAACTCCCTTAATAGACACAGAAGAAAGCAGAGTCTTTTAGGAAACCCTGTGAATACTTGTCATAAATTAGTTTAGCGTGCAAGGTATAATTTATTTCTGGCTGGGCCTTTCCTCCTAGCTAGGTTATGCTATATACTACACAGACATACATACAAAAAGTGAAAAGGAAAAAGTCAAGAGTTATAATTACATTCACATGTTGGCTAATTGGGCCCTTCGGGGCCTTCTTTCTAATTATAAGAGGGCAGAGAAAGAAGAAATCTCACTAACAGCAAATACGCACAGAATGAATATGAGCGTAAATGGGTTATACTGGGTACACAGAAGCTGTAAAGTCAGATAAGAAAGGGATGGTATCACTTGCCAAACATTTCCTACACATTAAAAATAAAATTAGGCCCCTAGCTGCAGCATCTGCAGAATACAGGGTGAGGAAATATATAGATTTAAAACGAATTCACTAAGACAAAAGAGAACTTTCAAATATGAATCTTAGAGGGGACACTATTAAGTTACTATACCATTTGAAATCATTCTAAAATTCCCAACTGTGTAGCAAATTGAAAACATGCATGGCTTTTGTAAGACAAAGAGAAAACTACGTACAGTATTTACAAATAATCTTGAAAATCTTCAGAGATTGTTCTTAACCTGTAACATGTAAACTGTGTGTTTTTTTTTTTTTTTTTTTTTTTTTAGTTTAGTTTACTAATAAAAGCAAAAGGGAGACTTTTATTCTTGTGATTGGACCACTGCAAAGTACTAGTTGATAATCTTTAAGGTAAGATTTAATTCACCTCCCTTCCATTTCTCCTGGGGCTTTCGGATGCTTCAAAGAGTATCCCATATTAAAGCAAATTGTGGAATTTTACAGGGCTGTCATTCATTTTACTTCACAGGGAGTGGTACCCTTTTGACTTGCCCATAAAATCTCAGTGTTTATAGTGCATGTGTACATAGTATCCCATTACACCTCCTAACCCAGATAAACTGGCAAGAGCGCTGAAACTCAATGGGGAAAGACTGCTTTATCTCTTAAAACTGTCATTTTAATTTCCACACCAGACAATGCTAGAGATGGGAGATGACTTAACGTTCCTGGTGGCTGTAAGACCACGATCTTGAAATGTTTCTAATTTGGTACCTAATCAAATTGCTTTGCGTTTTGTATTCTTATCTTAATTTATGTGACTTGGTATATGCTGCTCTCTTTGGGACACCCAAAGGAACAGTGTATTTTACAGCCTTCTAAATGCAAATCCTCTTCACTGACTTATGCTCTGGACAAAGCAATCACAGGAATCAAAAATAACTTAAAATGAAACCCAGAGAAAGGGAAATGGCAGTTGACATGTCAAGCCCAGGCTGGGCTGACCCTGACGCTCTAAGAGCTGCAGTGACCCTAGTGCTGGCGCAGTCTGAAACTTGCAATTTCAAAGTTACCTTCTGTGGCGCTGGAATCAAATGCCCAGATAACACAAAGGAAACTTTCGCTAGCACAAAACCTAATCAAATGTAATATGTCTATTTTATAAGTGCCATTCCGTGATTATTAGAGTTCAAGTTTCTAATTGTGAGTTCAGTTCATAAAAAGAAAATTGGCTTTCCTGTGAGCAGCGCTTTCAGTCAGAAGTAGTAAGCACACATTTAAGTACACACAGGGTTCAAGCCATTATTGTGTTTATTTCTATGCCTACTGTGGGCCTGATTCCACCCGCACACGCTGATATTCCCCACCTGAGCACTCAGATTTATGCACATCTCCTCTAATCCAGAAATTTGAGAAACAGAAAAATGATTCTTGGGGGCTGGGGGTAGAGATCAATTGTTTATGGGGTAGGTTTCAAATTCTCTGAAGGTAGTATAAAGACCGGATTAAACCATATCAACTGAATGCAGCAGACAGTCAATCGGGGCTTTTCATGGAATGTTCTAGAGCTATCCTCGATGCTCTTCCTCAGCTAATTCAAGGCCAGCTAAAGTTACTTCTACTATTTTGCTAAAAGCATGGCGTGTACACTACCCAACATAGAAAATCGTGAGTACTGTTATTTTTGTAAGAAACTTAAAATACCCAATTCTTAAAAATGGTACAAAATAAAAAAATTACTCATTTATAGTTTTTGTATCTTTCAAAATTAAAGCGAAAGTATGTAGTTCTAAAGGCAAAAATGCTTGCCCTGTGGCTGGGCCACAAAAGGTGTTTTCTACGCTTAGCCATTTGTTTATGAGGCAAAGGCGGGGCGTCAGGTGAGAGCACCAGTGTGGCCTTCGCGCGCGCTGAAAGCACATCCTCTATGCATGCACACCAGAGCTCTGCTTTCCCCACAGTTTGGAAAGAGCTGTAGACTGAGCAGAGATCAATTCCGCAGCGAAGCCGGGGAAGATGCTGCCATAGCAATGCTGGTCCTTCTGTGGGGGCAGAGGGCTGGGAGGAAATGTACAGCCTGATTTAGGTCTCTAGGAGTAGAAAGAGTAACTTCGGAAACTTAATCAGGATGTGAGAGAAGAATACTACACGTGCACAACCAAGAAAGGTTTAGCCAGCCAAAAGAGTCACCTTTCTATCGATAAGGCGGGAAGCTGAGCATGTCGGGGTGTTGAAAGCCAAGTGTAGATCCAATTAATTTGTTTCTGTCTCAGTAGAATGCTCTTTCCCACGGCATAGAAGACATGAATGGATGAACTATGTCCAACGCACTAACCTTCATGTTTACAATGTCTAGGATATAATTAGACATCATTAAGGAAAGTTAGAATTAATTTACACATGAAGAGGTGCTATTCCTTAACATATTTTCTCTCAGGCTTTAGAAAATACAATGTCACAATTTTTCAATGATATGTGAATTAAAATGATATCAATGTTTAATTCAATGGGATCAAGAGAAAATATATTTAATAAAATCCTCACATGTAAAGTGTTAAGTATAGAACATTATGCTTTGATCAGTATTTAGACACTGTATAGATAGAACAACATAAAAATGTATGGTTCAGTAACACAAAACCCAGGAAGACATTGCAAGAATTTCAAGTCTTTTTGGGCATTGATCGATCAAAACCTACAGACTGGACGAGCATTCATGTTGTTTGCTTGAGTCCTAACCTGAAATTAAGATGATGCTCTTATCCCTCAGAAATGAAATGTTCTCTAAAAGTTATTTCCGGTGTCCTCACTGTTCTACAGGACAGAGGTTAGGGAGAAGGTTTAGAGTGTTCTTAGCTAGGGAAAGTGTAAGGGAGCCAGGAAGGATCCATGCAAGCCATGTGGAAAACACAGAAAGGCCGAGCATCATGCGTCTCAGAGAAGAAACAGTGGACCAAGCATCAGCATTGTCTTTATGACAGAATCCGCAACTCACAAAGCTCCTCGTTTAATTTTATTTTACCTGCAGGACAGAGAATTAGGAACTTGTACAGTATGAGAGCAGGAGTAGGGGTAGGAGTGGGGGTAGGAGTGGGGGTAGGAGTGGAGGCAGGAGTGGGGGTAGATGTGGGGGCAGGAGTGGGGGTAGGAGTGGGGGTAGGAGTGGGGACAGGAGTGGGGGCAGGAGTGGGGATAGGAGTGGGGGCAGGAGTGGGGGTAGGAGTGGGGGCAGGAGTGGGAGCAGAAGTGGGGGTAGGAGTGGAGGCAGGAGTGGGGGTAGGAGTGGGGGCAGGAGTGGGAGCAGAAGTGGGGGTAGGAGTGGAGGCAGGAGTGGGGGTAGGAGTGGGGGCAGGAGTGGGGGTAGGAGTGGCGGCAGGAGTGGAGGCAGGAGTGGGGGTAGGAGTGGGGGCAGGAGTGGGGGTAGGAGTGGGGGCAGGAGTGGGGGTAGGAGTGGCGGCAGGAGTGGAGGCAGGAGTGGGGGTAGGAGTGGCGGCAGGAGTGGAGGCAGGAGTGGGGGCAGGAGTGGAGGCAGGAGTGGGGGCAGGAGTGGGGGCAGGAGTGGGTGTAGGAGTAGGAGTAGGAATGGGGACAGGAGTGGGGGCCAGAATCGGGGTAGGAGTGGAGGCTGGAGTGGGGGCAGGAGTGGGGATAGGAGAGGGGCAGGAGTGGGGGAAGGAGTGGGTGTAGGAGTGGGAGCAGGAGTGGGGGCAAAAGTGGGGGTAAGAGTGGGGGCAGGAGTGGGGGCAGAAGTGAGGGTAATAGTGAGGGCAGGAGTGGGGGCAAAAGTGGGGGTAAGAGTGGGGGCAGGAGTGGGGGCAGGAGTGGGGGCAAAAGTGGGGGTAAGAGGGGGGGCAGGAGTGGGGGCAGGAGTGGGGGAAAGAGTGGGGGTAGGAGTGGGGGCAAAAGTGGGGGTAAGAGTGGGGGCAGGAGTGGGGGCAGGAGTGGGGATAGGAGAGGGGGCAGGAGTGGGGGTAGGAGTGGGGATGAGAGTGGGGATAGGAGTGGGGACAGGAGTGGGTGTAGGAGTCGGGGCAGGAGTGGGGGCAGGAGTGGGGGCAGGAGTGGGGGCAGGAGTGGGGGCAGGAGTGGGGGCAGGAGTGGGGGCAGGAGTGGGATAGGAGTGGGGACAGGAGTGGGGGTAGGAGTGGGGACAGTAGTTGGGGCAGGAGTAGGGGTAGGAGTGGGAATAAGAGTGAGGACAGTAGTTGGGGCAGGAGTAGGGGTAGGAGTGGAGGCTGGCACACTAAGCGATAGAACAAAAACCAAAACAAAAGAGCAGTAGGCTGATTTATCCGGTTTCACTTATCAAGACTTATATTTCAAGAAAAAAATATATACATGAGAAATGAGCAGATTTCAGTCATTATGAAAAATTTACATGTACGTTTTACACATGAAATGAATGTTGACATCTGAATTTGAGGTAAAACTGGATGAATTCTCTACAACAACAGCAACCGAAGCCACCAGCATGTTACCTCTCTCTGTGGTTTCATAGATTAGCCACTCTCCTAGTCCTCTCTCTGCAGGAACTCTATGACACATGTAGCTTGTAAATGATCTGAGTCTGAGACACAGGCTCTGAAGAGCAGACAACTGGAGAAGTGAACTCTAACAGCTAATGAGTAAAACTTGGGGTTGTAAACCATCACCTCAGATAATTCAAAATTTCTATCTGGAACTATTATTGATCTGGTCATTCCAAACAAGTATAAATTGAAATTTTTATGCTGTAATGGTTTTTAAAACTTAGAGTATTTTTAAAACATGTTAAATGAATATATTAATCCTCAGATTCACCAAAAATGGTTTCAAATTAGAGTTCTACTGTATAATATAAAGTTGACATAAACTTTTCAGCTTAAATTTTCTACAATGAAAAATAAATAAAGCATTTGTGCTATTTAAGTCACTGTTAACAAATCAATAATGTAGACTGTATAAAACTGAGAAGTTGTAAACATCTGTGTGAATCACCATAGCAACAAATAACATTGATCCTTCACCAAATGGCAGCTACTCCTCTCTGCTCAGTGATTAATGTGCATAATTTTATTTTAACGTTCCCAAATATCTGTATTATTCTTTCAATTTGAAAATAAATCGGACAAAGAAGATCCTATTACTGCTTTAAATTTAACAGTCAAAGCAAAATGTAGCAACATATTTTCCTCAAAGTAAGTAGACCTTAATTGGCTATAAGGGACTTAAATCAATACTTTGAAATTGTAATTTATGCAAATTTGAGCCATCATTATATTGCTGTTCAAATGTCTATACTAAGAAGGTGGAGCTTATTTATTATTCTATATTTTCATAGTTAGAAAAATTTCAAAGTAAAGTATATAGAACATGGGCATATGTTTACATTTGTGGGTGTCTCCTATGATGAGAAGTTGAGAAGTATGTTACAATGAAAGTTAATATACATATATTATTTAAGAAAATATATCCTTGGGTAGTGTAGGTGTACGTTGATATCACAGAGCTCTTGTTCCAATGTTAGGTCATTGCAATTCTCTCAGGGGGAATTTCAACCACCTAGAAGTTCCAGGATTATGGCTTCCTAAGTGATGCATGCTTTTATCAGTCCAAGCTATCAGACCATGGATTCTTGTCACAAGAATTTCCTTTGCCCATAATGCACAGTGAAAGGATAATGTGCCTAAAAGTCAGAATCATAATGAGAAAGCTTTAGGTATGCGTATTTGATCCATGTAATGTCTGCAAAGATAAGAGTTTTAAAACATTACATTGATCTCATAGTAGCGTCCTAGAATACCACGAGAGATTCTGCTTAGGCGAAATTTCAAGAATGGTATCAGAGTATAAACTGAGTTCTGAGGAAGTGACATACACAACCATCTACTGTAGGAGGCATAGTAATAGAAGTCAATGTAAGACAACATTTGGGATGATGTGGATAGAATTGTGGTTTTTCTTACTCAGTCAAATATAGAAGTGTAGACTCCAAATTTATTGATATGTGAAAAATCCTCAATAAATCTGAAGAAAACACTAGCAGGTGTAAATACACATTGTTCAGAGTCTCTGGAAAGCAACATTAGAAATGTAGACATTCATAGTATCTGATAGTGCTGAAAATCACAGAGGCTGGGCAATGAACAATGGACAGACTGGCGATTTATGCGAGGGCCTTGTTACAGAAAGCAAGATGGTTAGAAAATAAAAAATATGAGGCTGGCAAGACTGTGAAATTGTCTTAGGGTTCCTGTTACTGCAAAAGTACATAAATAAATAAATAAATAAATAAATAAATAAATAAATAAATAAATAAATAAATAATCAGGACCGAAAGGGAAGTTAGAGAGAAAAGAGTTTATTTGGCTTTCACTGTCATGTTGCTGTTCATCACCAAAGGAAGTCAGGACAGAAACTTAAGTACCACAGGAACGTGGAAGCCAAAGCTGATGCAGTGGGCATGGAGGGGTGCTGCTTACTGGCTTGCTCAACTTGCTTTTTTATAGAGCAGAGGACCAGCCCAGGGATAGCTCCACCCACAATGGGCAGGGCCTTCTACCACTATTACTAATAGAGAAAATGTCCTACAACTAGATCTCATGGAGGATCCCCCTACCCCGTGAGTCTAGTTTCAAATTGACACACGACAAACCAGTGGAATTTTAAAGATAACATAAAATTTTAAAATAAATAAGAAACAAATTTAAAAGGTATAACTAGATACTAGTACAACAAGTTAATTTTAATGCTCAAAATCATCTTGGTGTTTTATGCCTTGTTCCCGTATTCTACGTTTGGAACCTCAGTAGTTTTCTGGAAACCATTGTGTATTAAAGAAAAAAATGTTAACAATGTGTACCTCCACTTTCTGGGTAGTATTTTATTGTCTTGTCAATATTAATATGGATATTTCTGTAGCTTATAATAGCCTGCTGTTAAGAACAAAATGCCAGCCCAGTGATAGTGGAGCAAACCTGTGGTCCCTAGACTGGTAAGGCTGAGTGAAAGAACCTCGGCGCCGTCCTTGTCTATGAGTGAGTTCAAGGACAGCCAGGGCCACGCAGTCAATCTCTGTCTCAAAAAAACAAACAAATAAAACAAAAACTAAGAACAACACAAAACCAAAAATACAAAGTAAAAAACAAAAATAAACCTAAAATCAAAGACAAAAGCAAACCACAAAACTGAATCAGTTTGTTTGGTTATTTTCATTCATATAGTAGGCTTCTAAATTCCACATGTAAAAGATTAAATAACTACACTGAATAACTTCCCAAAATAAATGCACTTTAAAAATTTTTATATAACTTTCAAAACTTTAGACATTTTTACAAAGTGCCAAAAATTTTGAGTTCAACGATTTTCCTATTACACGAAGAATATTTCCTCAACTTGTCATTTATTTGCATTGGGACTAATTAGCAATCATCATCATCATCATCATTTTATACTTTTACTTTATGCAATATTACTTTTGTAAAGTGATGAGGCAGTATACCTGAATCATCTCATGGCACTTCTACTTCCTGACTTTCTGCCTGTCAAAAATTCTATCCTACAAAGATCCTAAATGTTCAGGTGGGACAAGGAGGAAATATCAGCTTTGTTTGAGAATGATTTTAAACATGAAATTAAGGATACATGAGATATCAGGATGGTACCCATTATAGAAATGACGGATTAGATATTGACATGAAGAAAATCCTTGAAAAAATACATTTCACTCCATGCTTGGTTTTACCCAGTGCTTCAAAGGCCTTCAAAATTCTAAATTTGGTGTGAAATGTCATTGTTGATGGTTGATGCCATAGTAGTGAGTTTGTTAAGAAGCTTGTATAAATAAGATAAATGCTGATAATACCAACAGGTGTGTGGGTAAATATTACAGTGATTATAAAGCTCCAATAACACGATGATAAATGTACAGTACGTCACAATGAGAATCATAAAACATAAATAAAACAGCTCAGGTAGTGTAAGATAAAATGTGACCTAGCACAACTGTGGGAAAGGGCATACTGATTGAGACAGGCCAAGGGGAAACTCCTTCACAAATGCACAAATCTCAAATACTAAACAGCAAGAGCAATTTTTTCCATAAGATGTGACAGACTCAATTGACATATTTCTAGGACATAAATTATGGGAATAGTTTAATTGTTAATTTTTCACTTGATAAAGGAAACAGAGAGGCTTCTTCTACAGAGACCTGGGAGTAAGAACTACAGATTTTATGGAGCTTGTTTATTCAAGGATGATCAATGACTAATTTGTGTACTGCTCTGTATAATGACAAGCCATAAGCTCTATGGTAGATCATTTTTACTAAGTAGTCCTAAGTCTACAGATACCTAATGACCTGGCTACCTGGATTGTCTTGTTTTATCCCTGTGCAAAAATTTCTTTTTTTTTCACAAAACACTAGGAAAGTGTCAAATTTATTAACCTAAATAGCCCAAATACTAGTTTCATCAAAAGAAGATGACATTAAAGTAAATAATGTACTTTTCATGACTATTTTATATAACTTTTGGAAAATTAAAAAGTTTAATTATTTATATTAATATTTTCCAATTCTCAAATAATAAATTATATTACATTTATTTTTTATTGAAGAACTTTATTTTAAAAGAAAAGATAAATGTACAAATTTTAAGCATTTTTACATAAAAGTATATGAATACATTTTTGTCAGTGCTTGGCTTTTTTTTGTTGTTGTTTAAGGTTTGATAGTGTGTATTAAGATCTTACTAGATACAATGAGCATAAAGTACATATAAAACAAGATGTAACCTGGAATTAGTCAAAGTTTTCTTGATGTATAAGGAATAAACATAATGGTTTATTCTTTCCTTTGTTTTTCTTTTCTTGAACTTCATTCACACAGTCTGTGAGTTGTTTCTTGGGCATTCAGAGCTTTCTAGGGCTAGTATCAAATTATCAGTGACTGCATATTATGTCTGTTCTTTTGTGACTGGGTTATCTCGCTCAGGATGATATTCTCTAGATGCACTCATTTTCTTAATAATTTCATAAAGTCATTGTTTCTGATAGCTTAGTAGTAGTCCATTGTCTAAATATACCACAATTTTTGTATCCATTCATCTACTAGAGGACATCTGGATTCTTTCCAGCTTCTGGTTATTATAAATAGAGCTGCTATGAACATTGTGGTGCATGTATGTTTGTTGTATGTTGGAGCGTCTCTGGGGTATATACCCAGAAGTGGAATAACTGGGAATTCAGGTAGTACTATGTCCAATTTTCTGAGGAATCGCCAGACTGATTTCTAGATTTTTTGTACCAGTTTATAACCCAACCAACAGTGGAGAAGAGTTCCTTTCTCCACATCCTGGCCAGCAACTGCTGTCATCTGAATTTTTGATTTTGGGCAATCTGACTGGTGTGAGGTAGAATCTCAGGGTTGTTTTTATTTGCATTTCCCTGATGGCTAATGATGTCAACCACTTCCTTAGATGCTTCTCAGTCATTCAGTATTCTTCAATTGAGAACTTTTTGTTTAGCTCTATACCCCATTTTTAATAGGGTTGTTTCATTCTATGGTGTCTAGTTTCTTGAGTTCTTTATACACCTTGGATAGTAGGCCTCTATCTGATATGGGGTTGGTAAAGATCTTTCCCTACTATGTTGGCTGCCATTTTGTTTTCTTGACAGTGTCCTTAGCCTTACTGAAACTTTGCAATCTCATTAAATCCCATTTGTCAATCTTTGACCATAGAGAATGAGCCATTGGTGTTCTGTTTAGGAAATTTTCTTCTGTGCTTATGAGTTCTAAGGTTTTCCCTATTTTCTCATTTAATAGTTTCAGTGTGCCTGGTTTAATGTGGAGATCTTTGATCCACTTGCACTTAATCTTTGTACAAGGAGATAAGAAAGGGTCTATTTTTATTCTTCTGCATGCTGAGTGCCAGTTGTACCAACAACATTCGTTGAAGATGCTGTCCTTTTTCCATTGAATGTTTACAGCTCCTTTGTCAAAAAATCAAATGACCATATGTGTGAGGGTTCATTGCTGGATCTTCTATTCTGTTCCATTGATAAACATTCTCATCTGTGTACCAGTACTATGCGGTTTTTAACACAATTGCCTTGTAATATAGCTTACGGACCAGGATGGTGATTCCCAAAGATGCTTTCTTGTTCTTGAGGATGGATTTTGATATTCTAGATTTTTTGTTTTTCCAGCTGAATTTGCACATTACTCTTCCTAACTCTATGAAGTATTTAGTTGGAATTTTAATGGGGATTGCACTGAATCTGTAGATTGCCTGTGGTAAGATGGCCATTTTTACAACATTGATCCTTCCAATCCATGAGCATGGGCGATCTTTCCATCTTCGGAGATCTTCCTCAATTTCCTTCTTCAGAGCTTTGAAGTTCTTGTCATACAGGTCCTTCACTTGCTTAGTTAGAGTCACACCAAGGTATTTCTTAGTTTTTGTGACTATTGTAAAGGTTTTCTTTTTTTCTAATTTCTCTCTCCACATGTTTGTCCTTTGAGTAGTAGAAGGCTACTGATTTGTTTGAGTTAATTTTATATCCAGCCACTTTGCTGAACTTGTTTATCAGCAGTAGAAGTTCTCTGGTGGAATTTTTTGGGTCACGTATGTCTGAAAATAGTGATGTTTTTACATCTTCTTTTCCAATTTGTACCCCTTTGATTTCCTTTTGCTGTCTAATTGCTCTGGCCAGAAATTTGAGTACTATGTTGAATAGGTAGTGGGAGAGTGGGCAGCCTTGTCAAGTCCCTGATTTTCTGGGATTGTTTCAAGTTTCCCACCTTTAATTTTGATGTTGGCTGTTGGTTTGCTGTATATTGCTTTTATTATATTTAGGTATGGGCTTTGGATTCTTGTTCTTTCCAATACTTTTAACATGAAGGGGTGTTGAACTTTGTTGAACACTTTCTCAGTATCTAGTGAGATAACCATGTGGTTTTTTTCTTTCAGTTTGTTTATATGGTGGATTATTGATGGATTTCCATATATTAAAACATCCCTGCATCCCATGGATGAAGCCTACTTGATCATGGTGAATGATCGTTTTGATGTGTTTTTGGATTTGGTTTACAAGGGTTTTGTTGAGTATTTTTACATCAATGTTCATAAATGAGATTGGTCTGAAGTTCTTTTTTCTCATAGGGTCTTTGTGTGGTTTAGGAACAAGGGTTATTGTGGCCTCAAAAAGTGAGATAGGTAGTGTTCCCTCTGACTCTATTTTGTGGAATAGTTTGGAGAGTATTGGTATTAGGTTGTCAATAAATATCTAGTAAAATTCTGCACTGAACCTATCTAGACCTGGGCTGGTTTTGGTTGGGAGGGTTTTTATGACTGCTCCTATTCTTTAGGATTTTTAGGATTATTTAGATGGTTTACCTAGTCCTGGTTTAACTTTAGTATCTGGTATATCTGGTACCTGTCTAGGAATTCATCCATTTCCTTCAGATTTTCCAGCTTTGTTTAGTATAGGCTTTTGTAGTAGGATCTGATGATTTCTTGAATTTCCTCAATTTCAGTTATTATGTGCCCACTTTCATTTCTCATTTTGTTAATTTGGATACTCTTTCTTTGCCCTCTAGTTAGTCTGGCTAAGGGTTTATCAATCTTGTTAATTTTCTCAAAGAACCAGCTCTTGGTTTTGTTGATTCTTTCAATGGTTCTTTTTGTTTCTATTTGGTCAATTTCTGCTCTGAGTTTGATTATTTCTTGCCATCTACCTCTCTTGCGTGTATCTGCTGCCTTTTGTTCTAGAGCTTTCTACTGTACTGTCAAGTTGCTAGTGTATGTTCTCTCTAGTTTTCTTTTGGAAGCACTCAGAGTTATGAGTTTTCCTCTCAGTAGTGCTTTCATTGTATCTCATTGGTTTGGGTATGTTGTGTTTTCATTTTCTTTAAATTCTAAAAAATCTTTAATTTCTTTCTTTATTTCTTCTTTGACCATGCTATCATTTAATAAAGCATTGTTTAGTTTCCATGTGTATATGGGCTTTTTGTTGTCTTTGTTGTTATTAAAGATCAGCTTTAGACCATGGTGATCTGATAGGATGCATGGGAGTATTTCAGTCTTCTTATATCTATTGAGGCTTTTTTTTTTTTTTTTTTTGTGACAGATTATGTGGTCAATTTTGGAGAAGGTACTGTGAGGTGCTGAGAATATATATTTGTTTGTTTTAAAGTGCTGTTTTAATGTTCTGTAGATGTTTATTAATTCCTATTGGTTTATAACCTCTGCTTGTTTTACTGTGTCCTTGATCAGTTTCTGTTTCCATGAGCTTTCCATTGATGAGCATGGGGTGTTGAGGTCTCCCACTGTTATTGTGTGGGACAAAACGTATTTTTTGAGCTTTTGTAGGGTTTTTTTTTTTTTTTATGAATGTGCATGCTCTTGCATTTGGAGCATATTTTAAGGATTGAGAATTCTTTCTGACAAATTTTCCCTAAAATGAGTAAAAAAGTATCCTTCCTTATCTTTTTTGATAACTTTTGGTTGAAAATCTACTTTATTCAATATTAGAATGGCCTCACCCTCTTGTTTCTTGGGGCTGTTTGCTTGGAAGTTTTTCTCCCAACCTTTTGCAATGAGATAGTGTCTGTCTTTGTCTCTGAGATGAGTTTCCTTAATGCACCAAAATGCTGGATTCTACTTCTGTATCCAGTCTGATAGCTTATATCTTTTTATTGGGGAATTGAGTCTATTTATTTTAACAGATATTAAAGAATTGTGGTGCTTTTTTCCTCCTATTATTGCTTTTGTAGGTAGAATTGTGTCTGTGTATCTTTCTTCTTTTGCTTTTCTTGCTTAGGTATTTTCTTGTTTTTACTAGGATGCAGTTCTCTTTGTATTGGGTTTTCCACCTATAATTCATTGTAGTGCTGGGTTTGTGGTCAGATATTGTGTAAATTTAGTTTTGGCTTGTACTATCTTGGTTTCTCCATTTATGGTGATTGAGAGTTTGCTGGGTATGGCACTTTGGGCTGGCACTTGTGTTCTCTTAGTTTCTGCATGTTGTCTGTCCAGGATCTTCTAGCTTACATAGTTCTGTTGAGAAGTTGGTTGTAATTCTGATTGGTCTGCCTTTATATGTTACCTGACCTTTTTCCCTTACTGCTTTGAGTATTCTTTCTTTGCTTTGGGCACTTGGCGTTTTGACTACTATGTCATTTTACTTTTCTAATGGTTTGTGCTTATTTTATTGTTGAAGTCTCTAGTTCTCAGAAAATTGTGAAGTTAAAAAAATAAAAAGGAAAACTCACATTGTTCATAACTGACTAAAGTATTTTTCCAAAACCTCTCATGCTTAGGAAAGAAATATTAGAGTCCTTGCCAAATAAATATGGAAGGGAATCTGGTACATAATCATGGAAGGGAATCCAGTAGATCAACATGGAAGGGAATCCAGTAGATAAACATGGATGGGAATACAGTAGATAAACATGAAAGGAAATCCAGTAGATAAACATGGAAGGGTATCCAGTACAACCTGACAATGAGCAAAACTAGGACTACTCGTTGGTATAGTGCTCACTGTTTAGCAAAACCTGAATAGTTTACGAATGATTTCCACTACATATCAATCACTTTTAACCTTTACAAAAAGTGGACTGACTGATGGTTCTTTTATGAGATTAACATGTAAACTTAATGTTAGAATCTGATAAGAATATCAAAATTAGGAGCAAACTAGGGCATTGAGGCAGCAGTGGGGGAGGTACGGGGAGCACCCTCAGTGATGGAGTGAGAAAGAGGGTAGGATAGGGTTTTTTAGAGGGGAAACTGGGAAGTGGAATAACATTTGAAATTTAAATAAATAAAATTACCAGTAAATATTTTTTTAAAGTTGCATATTTGTAGTTACACACACACACACACACACACACACACACATTACCCAATTATTTTCTGTTACCTTAATATATTCTTTTACATTAAAACTATAAGTATTTATACATATTTACTTAAAAAATATCAGGATCAAAGAACATCCACTGAACATGAGTTCTAAACATAATACATATAAAACATCAGCAAAATTATTATTTAGAAAAACTATGAATTTTATTCTTGGAAGGTATCTATGATTCACTTCAAGCAAATAGATCCATGTAACTAATGTCAGATTTTAAAGCACAACTAATATAGATTACAGAATAAAACATGTAATATCAAAAATAGCAACTAAATAGGACTTCCTACACTAATGAAGCAGCATTCTTTGATTGTAGACATAATGCAGCAATTTTTAGCCAGTAATGAGATCCTACCAAAATGTGTTATTGAATACTCCACCTAGAAATGTCAGAAGCATCTCATTCTGACAAAGGATAATGATGAAGCTTGATACAAGGCATGATCACAGAGTGTATGAATGAGTATATATAGATCTATATGAGGGGTACATGAGAGAGTGTGTGTGTCTGTGTTTATGTGTGTGCAAGTATCTATATATACATTCATGAGTGAGAGCGTGTGTGTTTGTGTGTTTATGTGGAGGCATGTGGATGTATATGTTTACATACATGAGTAAGAGTGTGTGTTTGTGTGCATGTGTGTGCATTTGTAAGTATGAACATGAGTGAGAGTGTGTGTTTGGTGTTTGTCTGTATGTGTATACATGTATATATATATATATGTATATATATATATATATGTATGTATATGAGTATTAGTGTGTGTGCATGTGTGTACGGTGTATGCATGTGTGTATGTATATATATATTTGTATATGAGTGAGAGTGAGTGTATGTATGTATATGAGTGTGTGTGTGTGTGTTTATGTGTTCATGTGTGTGTATGTGCGAACATTAAAGTCTATATTTGTGTATCTCCTAAATGTCTCTATATTTATATACAGAGTAATATAAATTTTTTATAAATATATCTGTATATGAGAGTATAAAATATTTAACATTATACAATTTAGACTATCACAGTGCAAAAGCACATAAAAAAGTGTTTTTTTCTAACTAATACAGTTTGTCACAATCCAATCAACTTGCCTTATAGTTGAATTGTATTAATGCAAGTATGTCAAAATTTATGGATAAAATAAATTACACACAAATAATATATATGAAACAATTAATTAAATATACCATTTACTATATGTTGTTTTAAATAATGTTCCTCAACAACATTGGTAAATGATAATTTGACATACTAATCACTTCAAGTTGTAGTGATAAAAATATGACAAAATGGGAGTCCTAAGCAACAAATAATAATTTACTAAGACCCCTGTACATGAAGGTCAAGAGCAAAGCACAGATAGAGGTCCAGAGGAAGGCTTCCAAGCGTAGAGACACTTGCCTTTCTTCTGCAGGACCCACAGAATGTTTACACCACCCACTATCTACAGCTGTCTGCAACCGTATTTCTAGGGGATCTAGTGGTCCTTCTGGCCTTCCTGTGGTGTGTGTGTGTGTGTGTGTGTGTGTGTGTGTGTATTCAGGCAGAACACTTATACAAAAATCCTTCAGCAGAGACTGAAGTAACCAACTGAAGTAATTGGAAGAGAGGTGAAAGACTGAAGAGGCAGAAGGCCAGAAAACCTACTGTGAACCTTGTCTCAGAGAAACTCAGCCTGTGATACCTAAACAATAGGCTACCTAACAAATGTATAAACTGAGGTAAAATCAGTTAAGCTTCTAACTCGGAGCAGGGAAGGCTCGTTAAACCCATACCTATAGAAAGAACTATAAGAAAGAACTGCTTGCAACTAAGGATGACTGAGGTAAAGAATTAGTATCTCCCTGGGATGAGAACCCAACAAATCAAATTGATCAGTCATGAAGTCACTGCATACAAACTACACCAAAGAGACTAAGCATGTTGTATTTGTATACAAAACACTAATAGTACATAAAAGATTGACAATTTGGGAGGGCCCAAGGAGTTTGGAGTGAGGGAATTTGGGAAGAACTGGATGGAGAAAAGTGGTGTAATTAGATTTTTAAAAAGGTTTTGAAAAACAAGAGAAAGGAATTCAAAAGAAACCATTAATGATTCTACATTTTTGAGGACAGTCTATTTCTGTTGCTGCAAATGGTAAATGTCTTGGTGTCTATCCCCCATGAGTTATCCAGAGAGGGGTCATCACGCCATTGGTTCTTATGACAAGGAAACTAAGCTAATTAATGAAATAACTATGAGCTAATTACGTCGCAAAGGTCCAGCTTCCAAGTATCACCATGGTAGCGTTCCATCTTCAACATGTGCTTGTCTTAGCAACAAATATTTAAACTATTCTGTATTAACACCCTTTTCAATTCTTGTGTTATATTTACGAGCTAATTGATTTAATGAAATTAGAAAACAGAAGACATGAAGTTAAGAAGCAGGTATATGTGAGAGATTCGGGGGCAGCTAGAGTATGGGATATGGGTAGAAGATAATCAAATGTCAATCTACACATACGTGGAAATAATTAAAATTACTGGGAAGTAAGAAATGTTGAGAGTGTGAGACATAGTCTTCACCAAGGAGAGTGCACGATTGTTTCTGCAATACCAAACTGTCATTCCAAAAACCATGCACACAGTGACAACATACAGACTGAGAAGCATATATGTATATGTGTATGTATGTATATATATATATATGTATGTGTGTGTGTGTGTGTGTGTGTGGACACACAACAAAAATTAATGACAAAGGCAGCCATTAATCTGAAAAAGAGTGAATTAAGGTATTTGGGTGGTTTAATGGGAAGAACTGAAAGTGAGAAAAGATGTAATTAATTTGTAATCCTATGAAAATTCTAAAGAGGAAAAATGAAATTCAATAGCTAAAGTTCGCATGTGTGAGAAGTTATCTTGGTGTCTTAAAAGTGGCATTTATTACTTGAGTAGGTATTATAAGTAAGTTATATTGTAAGTAATAATTCTAAAGCTCATTCTGAAAGGGTGAAGAAAATGCAAAAAATAGCGTCAAATAAAATGGGTGCTGTTCCCATTTTCAGAATTTATTTTCAGTAAATGAAAAACAAATCAGAGTGGAATTTGCTTTGGGAAGAACAAATGAACTAAAGGGAAAAAAGTAGGAACATAAGACCCAGATCTGTAGTCTGTACTTGATTTTCTTAGTGCGGTGGAGGAGCCACTGGAGATGGTCAGTGACTGCTGCTATGACATTTGCTAGACAGACAGAACCAAATAAAATTCTGTTATATCTGTACTGGTAGTCAGTAGCAAAATGTGATCAAACAGAGCCTGGTCATATAAAATACTAGAACATCTTTATGCTCTCAACACAGATAAAAGTTTTCCAACAGGAGACCCAGAGCACAAATCAAAGCAGACATTTTATGAATTTGGGTAATATTACAGGCAAAACTTTCCACTCACTGAGATAATTCACAGTCAGTCTGAAAGACACAGACAAGAGTCAGAATGGTTATAGCACAGAATGTACGTCTGCACTGTGCACAGCTATGGGTTGTCAATGCTCTCGCCATTAAGGATAAGACAAGATGATTATGATTAAAATAAAAAAATATGTAAGCCATTACTCATAGAAAAGTAACTCTAAATAACCAGGAAGAATAAGGGTGGTCCCTGTTGGAGGGTGGTAGATTTTTCTTAAAATGCACTAGAACCCAAGATGCAAAGGCTTCATTCTCTTGAGGAAGAAATGGTGTATGCCTAGATTTCCCTGCTGGGGGAAAGGCTTTATTTTCTTAGAGTCTGAAAGTACTGCACTCATAAAGCTTTCAGCTAGAAGCTGCCTCTATTAGTCAGGGTACTCTAGAGTCACAGAACTTATGGAATGTGTCCATTTATTAAGGGAATTTATTGGAATGACTTACAGTCTGCAGTTCAACTAACCCAACAATAATCATCCGTGAATGGGAATCCCACATATCTAGTAGTTTCTCAGTCTCACAAGGTTAACTGTTTCAGGTGGCATTCTGTATAAGCTTAACTCATGAAGAAGGAGGTTCCAACAGATGTGAGACTGTAAAAACATGCTAGGAAGCTTGGTAGGTTGAATGGGTTGAACCTGGAGACATGGTAGGCCCATACCTGAGACTTAGTTGACTTCCTGATCCCTGCCAGATTCCTAGCCCGGAACATTTGCCTCATGCCCCAAAAACAAAATGTGGCCTATGGTCACATAGTCCACAACAGAGTTCTCCATGCCCTGAAGACATAGCTAATAAGCTTTGTTTCCAAGACATCCCTCCCTGAAAAAAGGGATGTAATCTCTGTTCCACCCTTCAAGGTATGGTATGTATCATTTTCTGCCTTTAACATTCAATAGATATTTTAGAACCATGGACTGTCTCTTTCATCAAGACCCACCATGGGTAGCAAGGAAAAGGCTTTCACCTAAAGAGCCACAGTTATATCTCCAGTAGAAGATCTCTGTACTCTCAGACAAGTTCTGCCAAGCTAAAGACAATCACTGCTGAACTAAGCTAGAGCTCCCTCTTCTATAAGCCCTGAAGACTTGTGGGACCAACTCCCTTGGCTCTTCTGAGACTCCTCACAGCTCATAGACGTCCAAGAGTCAGAGAATCCCTTTGTCCTGGGGACCCCAGTTTAAGCTTTCCCACATCTCAGACTGTACTTTCCCACCACTGTATCTGTGTCTGGGTGCTTCACTGTTGCCCAGCACCAACTAGAGCATGGGATGAGTACAGCCAAACTCTCTGCATGTTGCCTCCCAAGCAGCTGTGCCTTGAGGTGGGTACTAGCAAGAAGGTTCAAGCAGGAAGAGAGGGCCCTCCTTCTTCCATCGTTCTTATGTAGATCCCCAGCAGAAGGTCTGGCCCAGATTAATGTTGTGTACCACCAAGCCTGAACTTGGTCTGCCCCAGACAAAGCTTGACCTCAAAGATCTGTTTGAATGTGTCTCCTGGGACTAAGGATGTGTACCACGTTGCCTGGTTCTAAGCTTTTTGTCACCACTATGACTCAAGATGTGGATCAATACCATGTGTTATATCAAGATCTAGGTCAGAAACCTATGTCTTCCAGTCTCAATATCTGGATCACATCTGTGTGCCCTCCACTGTAGTTCTTTCCAGATGTAGCCAAGTTGACAACTAGTAATAGCTATCCTATTGCCTCAGGGACAAAAGAGTTGATTCACCCAAAGTCTTACTCAGGAAATCAGGGTCTAATGAAGGAAGGTATTAATGCCTGCACCCAGTCTTCCAACTGAGGCTGTAATAAGTGAGCTTGGGTTCAGTACTAGTGGTAGAGAGAGATCTCATGTTGTTGTTCCATCTACATCAGACATCTTTCCCAGTCCAGGTTTTGTGTTGTGTCTGCTCATATCCCCACTAGGCTACATCTCCTTTTCTATGTCATCAACTTTACTGCTATGTATAAAGTAAACAATGAGCCTAAGAAATAAACACCAATGTCAATTCTCAGAACCCTTTACCTCAGAACCTCTTGATCTATACTTGCTTTGTGAGAACACAGCCTGAGTCAACATCTTCAAGCAATTTCAGAGAATGCTGATGAAGGAATACAGTTGATATTCATTGTCAGCCATCCTGGTAGAGAAAATGACTAGTAAAATGCTATACATGTATTGGTAGACTCAGATACACCCAGTTTGAGCTGAGGATCTAGAATCAATAGAGGGCATGTGTAGTAGTCATTATGGTAAGTGCCAAATATCAGGATTAGGGAGATCTATAAACCCTGTTTTATCATCTGCATCCCAAAGGCCTATAAAATCTAAGAACAAATATGTAGTTTAATTGTAAAAGATCAAAAGCTCCAAAAACATTTTACTTAGTTTCAAAATAAACAGGTATATTTGGTAAAATCAGGAATTTAATTAAAAAAAAAAAAAAACTAGATTCCTAAGCAAGAACTTTTTAAAGACCAAAAATTATCTGAACTCCATTTGGTACTGAACTAGTGAAAATGGTCCATTTTTCTTTGTTACATTTTAACAGACATGAAAGAAGTTAAGAAAGACATATCCCCACTAGGCTACATCTCCTTTTCTATGTCATCAACTTTACTGCTATGTATAAAGTAAACAATGAGCCTAAGAAATAAACACCAATGTCAAACATTCATTTGCCCACACCAGCAATTTGTTGCAATATTGTTCTATAATTTGAAGTTGTAACAATATAGTGTCATAATATTATCTATGTTTACAAGAAATTCATGAAAGAGCATGTCATAAAAAGCAATATATATTCTGGGCTTGTAAAATACAATAGCTTAAGAAAAGATATTGACAAATATTATGAAATAAGTACAAAAATCTATATATGTCCTAAAAAAGCTCTAGATACACTACTTATGATAAAGTGAAATAAAAGTCTTGAAAGAAAGTAAAGACTCTACTATGTGTTTCCCACAAAGAATTCACTTTTTGTGTGCTGCCAAGTAGAGAAGAATATGTATGCATTGTCAATCACATGAACATTTTTTCATGATTGGTGAGAATATTTGCCAACACTGTTGCGGGTCTAAAATCTACTCAGTATCTGCACAAGATTATACAGGGGAGATGTGGCCAAATATATTACAGCTCTAGCTTCCATTCAACACATGCTCAAATGAACAATGAAACAACAAGGATCTACTGTCAAAGCAGTTATTATATAAATGCTTTTCATAATTTTAGTCTAGGGATAGAGAGTTCTCTCACCACTTAAGGAAACAAGGTGTTCTATAGACATTTCAGGTTTCAATCCCAGCATTCCCATGGTATCTCAGCATCATTCAGAAATCCAATTCACTGATACTCACAGGGAAAAACTTTCGTTGCACAAATATGAAAACCTGAGTTGGAGTCCTGGGACTCTCATAAAAGGTTGGGTGTGAGAAGATGTCTACCTATAACCCCATACCCAAGGGGTAATATTCATTGAGCTTTCCTGTCTCACGAAAATGAGGTAAATTGGTAGCCAAAATTCTTCTCTAGCCTCCATGTATGTGTGGAGGTGTGTATCATGTACATGTCTGCACACAAACCATCAAGCCATGCATACAAATACATGTACATATATACATAAATGCAAAATGAGTAAATAAAATAACTTTAGACTGGAACTGCCTAAACAAATATGATAAATTATCTAGTGCAGTGCTAAAACACATTAACACAATATTTCTATGACTCATCCATGTGGTTAATCTCTGAAATGGAAAATTAATGTGTCAGAAGTAGAGCCAAGAATATTAGCTAATATTTAGAATTTCTAGGTATGAAAGACTTGAATACTGAATTTCACCTGTTAAGTAGAATAGCTTAGATAAAGATTTTTGAAGAACTTCTGCAGTCTAACAAGTGCTAAGGGGGCTCCTACCACTCAGACTGAAAACACAACGACTGGCAACCAGGAACATCTTCACATTCCATAATGAAAATTAAAAAGTTGACAAAGTCCAATCATGTGCCATTAAAATTAGTAAAATATATTTTTACTCAGTTTTATCCACTGTCTATTTTAAAGCATTTAATATTAATTTTGTAGCATTATACATACTGTGATATTACTTTAATACTAGGAGATTCAGGAAAACAAATATTCCATTCATAAGAAAAGAAGGTCTTTTGAAAGTCTGGAGAGATTTTCTTGTTATATTCTCCCACCCCATCTCCCTTACCCCTAAGGGAAATGACATTTTTATTTTTTCTAAACTTTATGTAGTTACAATCTTAATTACTGAAATAGTTCAGTATTTAATAAGCATGGGACCAATGTATGGTTAACAATTGTAGAAACTTGGAGGTTTTTTTTTTCTTTTTCTATATTACATAGATATTAGTAAAGACATTAGTGATATTGCCAAAGAAGAGAAACTGAGAGTCTGGAGAGATGGATAATCAGCCAACATTCTATTTAATGTTTATAACTTGAGGAAATCTTACATAGAAGACACTGAGGACCAAAACAGCACCCTAATTGACTTTGATGGCAAAATGTGAAGAGATCTCAGAGTTGAGAGCACTGAGCCTTAATGATGATGCTGTTTCCTCTTTCATGTGAAACCTCTAAGTTCTACTGCTAGCATCAACAATATACTTAAAATATGATAAGACTGAGATAAGGAAGCTTGGGAGAAATTTATGTAAATGAGGTAACTTTCCACAAAGCATGAGGACCAGAGTTTGATGCAGTTGACCCATGAAATAAAAGAAGAAAAAAAGAAAGAAAGAAAGAAAGAAAGAAAATACAGTAAGACAGGAAATACAGTCTGCCATACAAGCTATAGCCTGGGAAGTAGACTCATGCATTTGATTGGTTGCACTGTATTTATGTTATGGGAAGGCACATTAACAGGTCCATTGACATTTGACACAGAAACAAACAAGGGTGTTAGAATATCTTGCATTTTCATACTTCCCATAACAACCTGGTCAGATCACTGAGAGCAAGTTTCAACTCAGGATAGCCTGCATGATTTAGACAGAAATCTACATGTTGAGAGGCAAAACCAGAATTTCAGAGAAAAACTGATTCATTGTCCATAGCACATACTTGACCACCTGCACTGCTCGAAAGCTTTGACTCTGCACCTCTGTCCATTGGTAGCAAAATGCTAGAAAAGATGCCTTTGGAAATCTCACGTTAGCTCTTTTCCATGTCCTTTCCAGACCTTACAGAAACATCTGAAGGTCTCTAGTCATTGTAGTAGACTTCATCAGGTAATGTGAATTTAAAGTACAGTTGTCTTCTTTAATAAGTATCTCAGCATCCATGGAATTCTAATAATCACTGCAAACAAATCAGGCCACAACTTGATGAGGGCAAAGGTTTGTGATGAAAAAAAGATGTGTGCCTAAGCTGAGGAAATTACCTTACATGAAAGAAATCATACCTCAAGCAAAGGGCCATTTGAATCCTTGTTACATAATTAGAACTGAGATAATGATCAACATTATATCTTGATCAAAATTGTTTAATCATGAACACCTCTTGTTCCCTTTAAGATTCTTTATATTAAGCCTATGTCAGAGCTCTGAAGATAGACTCAGGGATCATGAAATGTCATCATCTATATCTTAATGTGATTGAATTGATTAAGTCTACTTTCTCAACCTCCATCACAAAGTTTAAGTGATATATTAGGTTGTGTGGCCAAGCCTAACTGTTTGGAACTCTGAGGAACTGAGACTACATATTTCCATTAAAAAATCTTGAAATAAAATCCTGAGATGGGAAGTAAACACAGCTGTGTGGATTGTCAGAGGTTAGACATTTTCACCAGATTCCAATGAAAATATTATAAAATTTTAGAGCCTTGGGAGTGTTTCCTTTATTGTGAGAAAAAACCTGAATTTTCTAAATGAGTTATTTAGATTATATGATTATAAGGATCTCAGTCAGCTTCCACGTAGCAATGAATATATAAGACTCTTGTAGCATTAGTGGGAAAAATACAATGCCGTTTTCTAAAAAAAAAAAAAAAAAGTTTATTTTGAACTACAATTTAGAATATATGACATTATGGAGGAGAGAGCATGAATCAACTGGACACATTGTATCTCCAGCAATAAATAAAGATCAAAAATGGTAGTCAGCATATTTTCCTCATTTTCTTCTTTTAATTCATTCTCTGTTTTTTTTTCTCTTACAACTTTATTATTTTAAACATGAGGGATACATGTACAGGTTTTTAAAGGCATTTTGGCATAACACTATATGAATATATTTTTATCAGTCCTTAATTCTATTAGAGGTTTGATAGCATGCACTGAAATCCTACTAGTTACCATAAGCATAAAGTACATGTAGGACAGAACGTAACATGGAAACAGGCAGTTTTCTTGGTGTGTATAGATTAAGCATAATAATCTTTAAATAACAAAAATTGCCACTAGGCTATATTCTTAGCTCTTGGATTATTAATGATTTAAGATCCAGGTGTCCTACACTCTGAGAGGGTGCTATACATTTATTTATTTTTTCCTAAGAAGGACTGAGGCTTTCACTTTATGGCCTTTGTTTTCTTGAGCTTCATATAATCTACTCAGAATCATGGTAGGTCTCTCACGCCAAGGCTAACCTTCTGGAAATCAATTAATTGGTATACCTAACATGTGTTTCTTTCCTGATTCAGAATACAGTCTAGAAGATATTGATTATTGATCATCAGAGCAGCTTCATTTCAGTCATAATTTCTTTTCCTTTACTGCAGTTGCTTTCTTCTCAATGACTTTCCTTTTGTGTGTATCATTCTTTCTGCCCCTTTTCCTTGCCTCGTTCACTTTGCATTTCTATTTCCATTCTTTCACTTGTTTTGGTTGTCATTCTTCTTTTGAAGTTTAAATGTTCTAAAGCACATTTAATTAGTTTTTGTGTTGTTCTGGCTATGGTACTGAGTACTGAATTACACATTGGTGACATTTCTTTCTATATTTTTGCTGTGTACTTATGGTTTTCTAACTTTACAGTGTTAATATGTGATAATCATTTATATTAATAAATCTTTATTATGTCACAGTCATCCATATCGTAATTGTTATACATTTAATTTCACCTTTGCAAGATTTTATTTTTCTCTTAAATGAATTAGTATACTCATAGCTTTGTTTGCTTAATTTTCTGCTTAGTTTTATATCTCAACTAGACTTGGCTATTGTGACTTGACTAGTCTTAAACCCCAGTTTTGATGCTGCTCTGATTGTGTTTGCAAAGACTGATAACAACTGTTCAGTTAATTCATAGGATATTACCATCCACTTAATACTGTTTCTTCTTAAATCATTTAATTATCTTTGGGAAAGAAATGAGGTTTTCTAAACAACAAAGCAATTCATTTTATAAACTAGTTACACTGCCTAAGTTTTTCATCAATTCAAATTAAATTTTCTATATTCCTGTCAGTCTCCTTCCTCTCATATACGTACTACATTATATATTCAGTTTTCTACACAATATGATTATTTCACTAATTAAAATTCCAATTTATTTTAACTACTGAGTGTAGAAGTGGAAACAATGAACCATATCATTATAGTCAATCACAACCATATGTCCCAAACCAGATACAATGCATACAATGAAGCTGTATACCAACATACCTATTTTCAGTTGAAAATATTTCATACAAAATTTGTTAAATCTACTCAATGTCACTTTTTCGCATCATTGATTTCAAACATTTTCAGAAGCAGTTACCTACAGTTAGGTAAAATGATCAAACACAAGGCAAATTAAGTGTTGAGTAGATTTTGTAACTAATAAAAGACCTATATCTGAAAAATACTGGCCACCCAATTCTCTGTAGACCATCAGTTCTTTACCTTAGTGATTATATGTTTTAATGTCATCTCTGTTGCTCACTGCCACAGACCAGACTCATGAAAATATCTTTTGCAACATAGTTATTCTAAGAACAAAATTTAGTATTCAACACGTATTTTATATATAATCTACATTGACTTTTCTGCATCATAAAGTACAAAAATAGTAAGTGAAACCATCTTAAGTGCAAGAAAGTCTATTCAAAAATGAAGTGATCAACAAAAATCTTAGACAAAGGTGAATGAAGGATTACTGACCTTGAAGGCAAATAAAAAAGTCTGTCACAAATGTATAGTAAAATAAATAAGACCTTCAAAAATTATGGACATATAAGTAGAATGTCAACATAAAGACACATAGTAGGTGAGAATCAATAAAAAAAAGTCAGTATTTTAAACATGGCAACATGTCTTACACATTGATAGATCATATTATATAACTTGAAGAAGAATGAAACTGGTATATAACTCAAGAGTGAAAGAGATGTACTATATTTTCCAAAATTGCCATGGGGTATTTTAAGCATGAGAAGAAGAATAAAATGCAACGTTACATTGAATGCTTATGATCCAAAAAAGTAGTAAAAAATGTTATGTTTTGTGGGGCAAAAATGTAGTGACTGAAATAACTGACCGGAGACAGGAATAAACACAGCACTGGAGGAAATGGCAGAACAGAGAACTTTACCCAATATTCATGCATTAGTTTGGAGCATGGGATTTGAATTAAGGCTAAAATTAAAATCAAATGGTTTTGAGGAAGATATAGACAAATAATGGAGAAATGTAGCAGTGAGTGGAGAAAAAAACAACCCTATCATTATATAAATTTCGGTCTAAGACTCCGTCTGGTAACTTCAGAGTCTAAACATTCTAAGAATGGTTGTATTTGTCATTTATGAGCCTCTTGTGTGATATTAAGGATGTCAGGTGCATATGGCATCCTTATGCATACTTGAACTGCCCATAAGAGTTTGAGAAGCACTGGGGGAAGTTATCCTGCTGAGATCGATCTGGTAGAGCAAGTAGAAATTACCCATACATTGTTTTTTCTCTAAATGAGGTCAAATTAAAAGCTATAATTGTGAAAGTTTGGTCAAGATTTGAAGTCAATTTTAGGTGACTGTACAACTTCCTTTTCAGAGTTTTGCTGAACTGTATGTGAAAAATGCCTCATTGTACCTTTAATCACTTTCACGTTTTTGTGACTTTAAATATTGTAAGACTATTTATTCAAAGGTATTGAACACATATCTAATGGTTTTGTTTCTAAGACCAAGTAAGATCTTGATGAATGTGAGTTAGAACTCAATCAATTTTGCTGTAAAGATTTATATGAATGACAAAATGAGATTTGCATAAAACAAGCTAGTTCTTTGTTCATTTGTTTGGAAGTCTCTCTCTCTCTCTCTCTCTCTCTCTCTCTCTCTCTCTCTCTCTCTCTCTCTCAGCCATACATGCACACACACACAAAGGCACACACATAAACACAATCTTTACCCATCGCTTATCCAAAAATTTGCATCTGCTCATATTGAACCAGGAATGGCAAAGACAAAGAGATGAAACCCCTTTACTTCCTTTGATCCTAACAGCCCATTGGGGTTGTCCTGAGTCCTGCTGGAAAGCAGTGATGGTGTTCACTGTAGAAGAACCCGTCAGCTTATTCCATTTTACATGGTAGATAATAGGACTCTGTGGGTCTCCCTTTCCTTGGGGTTGCCGGCCCACAAGGGTGGAGGGAGTAGAAGAAACAAGCAGGATTCAGTCAGCTAGTCAAGAAGATATTATAAGGACTTCCAGAGACAGCTTCAGTTAGACCACTCTATTGTTCTAGGGTTAGGATGTATGGGAGCTCTTAGGAGTGCGAGTAGAAGGGGCCAATTGGCTATAACATTATATTTATCATATAGTAGGAACATCTGATTGATCATAACACAGCTCCTACTTATCATATAGGCAAGAAGGGATGATTGGTCATAACAAAGCACCAATGTCTCATACAGCTGGGAAGGGCTGAACAGAACTAATACACTACATCATGCAGCACTTGCAGGAACCCTTGCGCAGGATCATCCTCCCGAAAAGGCCAGGCTCTTGTGTTTAGATAAAATCTCCAGCTAAGGTCTGTGAAGATGGGAAAGCCCCACTGAAAAAGAGTCCTCCACTTTGCATCAAGAACAGAAATTGTTCTGAACATGGTGGATTAGGACAAACAAGCATGTTTTCCACCAGCAGCACTTGAAGACTCTCTTGGCAAAATGGGTTATTAAAATAGAGAGAAAAATTTTGAAGAGTAACTAAGGACACTTTGACTTAATCACAGGTGTTACTTATTTTATATGTATGTGTGTGTGAGCACATGTGCAGCCCAGAGGGCAGCATGAAGGAATTGGTTGTCTTTTGGTCCATGTGCAGGTCCTACAGCTTGACCCACTGAGCTCTCTTGACAATCCCTTCTACACTTCTTAATGACTCATCCTAGAGTAAAATTATTTCCATCCAAGTGGGGGTGAAATTGCATAAATGAAGCTGTAGATTGTAGGAGAGAGAGGAAGGGAGAGAGAGAGAGAGAGATTTGTGGCTTTTTTCCATCCTTCCATTAACTTCTGATTTCTTTGAAACACAGGCATCTCTTCCTCACACAGGGAGAGCCTTTTATACCTGTTTCTCCTCTAAGAGCAGAGAATGTTGGGTCACATGCATTTATCCAAGTGATGAAGAATTCGGGAATTTCTGTGCATCTAGACAGCAGCAGAGACCAAATACATCATCACATTTGGAGCAGTTGGAGGAGGGGAAATAATCAGCTGGGACATCCAAAGTCCAATAAAAGCCAAAATCTTCTTACACTCAGTGATCTCTCAAGATATGTGTTACAAGCCTCTCGTGCTTGTCAAAAGCACATAGCTGGTCTGTTTTATCTTTTGTTTATTAATTCTTCACCTAACAGGGGAAATGAAAGCATTTTTTAGCTCCAAAACCAAGCATCAAAAAAATTTTAAGGCAAAGATTCTGGCAGTAACAGTGCTGTTTTTGTCTCCTATTATGTAGAAAGTAATAACAATTGGTGTGGATGGATAAAGGAGATCTCTGAAAGGCAGAAATTATTTTCAGTTGGCTTGTGACAGAGACAGTTTTTGCTTTTTGGGTTTTGTTTTTGTTTTGATTTTTTGATTGTTTCTTCCCAAGGATCATGAACATGTACAAGCAGTGCATGCCGGTGCCACCGTGCTGGGAACAGGGCGCTCTGTCTGTTAAGGATGTATGTTGCCTTTTCAGGTCTTGTCAGCAGGGGCTGGAAGAAAATGAAAAATGAAAAAGAAAAAGATAAAAGAAAAAGGAAATTCAACAGTGATAATTCACAGGGGGGCGAGAATCGCATGCAGTTAAGTGGAGATGGCAGTGTGTTCCGGCATCCTCCCTAAGCACTGTCAGAAAAATGGAAGTGGTGCTTCGGATCACAAGGAGCAGCATGGGGTGAACTCCACACAGAGAGAAAATAACACAAATTGTCTGCCTGAGATAAACTAGTCAAGACCCAGATTCAAAGTTGCCTCTTCTTTTTGGTCAATTGAGGGCTTTCCACAACAAGTGACTAGGTGCAGGGGTGATACTTAGAGTCATGAAGGGTGTGAGTGTAATCCACTTTGAAATGTATGACGTTGAAGTTACTATATCCAATGAGCACTCATGGGGGAAAGAATAGGGCCTGGAAGTAAACCGTATGCCTTTATGCACACAAAACTTCTATTTTACTCTTCTGGACCTTTAAAACCGATGACAAGCCGTTTTGGGTAAATCAAACAACCTTTTCCCCCTCCCATCGAATGTGGCATTTTGAAAGGTTGACGTTAGTCCTGAAGGGATTATAATAGACCTTAATAAAGTGTAGCCCTTCATCTTAACTTTTATAGTCTAATGTAAGAATCTTCTCAATTACCATGGGACTGGATATCAGTCCCGTATTCCTCCTGATGAAAAAGACATGCAAAAGTAAGCGATAGGCCTTCATTGTGGCAGGTCCTTGTCACCCAGCCTAGCAGTCCCAATTTCATCCTGTGGGTTTACACAGTGAACCACCTCCCCACAAGTAGTTTTCTGAGCTTGACAAGTGCACAGGACACACACATGCACACGCAGACATGTATGTAAATATAGTAAAACTTGTTAAATAATGTCAGACTAAGAATGACAAGTTCGGGTTATGGAACTGGTTTGAGCTGGTTTACCCTATGTGCCTTTGGGAAGAACAATGTGACATATGTGATACCCCATTCTTGTACTTATTTTTAAAGAGCCAAGGCACCATTGCCCATGCATTCTGCTGGTGAATGTCATCTTATTTGCCATTCATCTTCTGCGTGCCTCTAATATCAAGTCAGGCAAGAGTGCCATTAAATTTTTTAAAAGAACATATTATGAAACCTATCAACCACCTGACATTTAATTTAAATCAGACCTGCCATTTATTTTTAATAACATTTATGATTCTGTGAGGTAGAAGAAATCAATACAGATTTTTAGAAAAACAAAATCAGCAGGAAGTAGAGACCCTCAGCAATACTTTGATTTTTTTTTCCTTCTGGAAAAGCAGCAAAAGCTGTTGTTTTGTGGTTCCCACTTTCTAAATGCTTGTTTCTTCCTTTGGTCAGCCAGCTTGTGTTGTTAGGGAAACAAGTTTACTAAAAAGCCCCAGCCTTCAAAGTGACACGCCTTCTGATCCCCATAGCTAGTCCCTTTTCTCCATTGCCTCTTTGTGTCTTCCATTACTAAGAAAGACAAACAGCTGGGCATGAAAGAGACCTGTTTTTTTGAAGACTAAGAGGAATAGAGAAAAGGAAATGCCTCAGAACAAGAGCATCTGCTGTAGGAAAAGAGAGCCCTGAGGTCTCAGGGAAGGAAGAAGCCCCTGAGAGTCCCAGGGACAGGATCAACATAAACAGGAGAGTGTTGAAGAAGCTACATCTGAGGATCTGCTGAGCTGTCCATAATTACCCAGGGCCGAATATTGCGCATTAAAGATGAAGAAGCTGGTTTTAAGGAATGAGAAAAAAAAGACCTTACTCGAGGTTTAGGGCATTTCCCTGATTTGAGTGGAGTCACTCCAAAAAGCTAGATTTTCTTTGTGTATCAGTTAAGTGCTAAAATCCATGCTACCTTTGGAGCCCATTTCCTTCCTTACATCGGACCATTATTCGCAGCACAGAAGAACTGCTTAGTGAGGCTATCAATTATAACCCGCTCCAGGGACAGGTTCCACTTTCTAGCATTGTTTTTCTATTACACGGTACCTCTGACGTGGGTCACTTAGCTCAGTGTCCTGTATGACTGTCTGGCACACAGACGGTTAGCTTCCTATATGACTACATACTCTAAACACCACTAGTTTCCCATAATCCTTCAGGTGATGTCATGCTTGCAGCTGAAGGTCCTTTCAATTACTGTACAATGAGAATCTCAGTTCAAAGCTTTGTGAACTAGGGAAGCAGTTCTGACCTAATGAATTGCTTTTGTTTACTGAGCACAGTTGATGTTTGGTATCCTGAGCTTGCCCTGTCTGTTTCTTTCTTGCCCCAAACTGATATCCAAACATTGTCCCTTATTAGGTCTGCAGTTAAATTAATTTTTGCTCATATATGCATTGTATTTCAAATTGTTTCTACAAGAAGACATTTTTCTCAAAGTATGTGAATCGCAGAACTCTTCAATTTTCAGCCACCTTGTCCATTGTGTTAAGTTTCAGCCAGTGACATCCATTCTAACAGTCTCAAAGTCAGAAGAGCCAGTGCGTAGTCACACTGAAGAACTCTTGCTAGCACCTTGTCTTTACTTGCTTTTATTGGTTAATGCTAAACTAAGAACATCACTATGTCCAACATGAACTCATCCTGTTTCCCAGATGAAGCAGCTGAGGTCCAAATTACAATTAAATCTATATGCTCATATTTTTATGCATTATTGAACCTTATATTCTTAACCACTGTCTAATTCAAACCAGCCAAAAGAGCAAGTGAGTATGAAATTAAATCTCTTCCTAGAACTTCATTGACATGATGTGAATGATAACTAACAAACTAACTAACTAACTAACTAACTAACTAAATAAATAAATAAATAAATAAGAGGGTTGCAGTGCTGGCTGCCAGAGACTAGCTTAATATCATGATTAAAGCTAATAATAAAGATTCTGTTTTGGTGACCTCACATATAAACTCTGGTATGAGGCTATTGATGGAGTGCAAGTAAATGTATCAAATATATATATATATATAGTATATTTAAATATATGCTTAATCCTTCCCCCAGTATTTCCACATGTCTCCCCAAAGCTCCATCTAATCTATTTAATCTCTGGCTGTGGGTCTCTGCAACTGTTTCCATTGGATGCTGTGTGGAGCAGCTCAAAGGTCAGTTATGCTAAGCTTCTGTCTACAAGCATGACAGAACATGGTTAATAGTGTCAACAACTGGTTCTTACACATAGAATGAGCCTTGATTTGTGCCCGTCATTGGTTGGACATTCCCCCAGTCTCTGCTCTATTGTTGTTCTAGCACATCTTATAGGCTGGACACCTTTTGGATTGAAGATTTTGTAGGTAGACTGTTGTCTTTATCCTTTCACTGAGAATCCTGCCTAACTACGGGAAGTGGCCACTGTAGGATCCATATCTCCCATGGTTAGGAGTTTCAGATAGGGTCTCCCCCATATACACCCTGCCCCACCCCTATCCCAGGTCTCTGGCAATCTTTAGAGACCTAGAGATGCCAACACTGTAACCCCATCCACCCTGTAGCACTGCCCACCACTGATTTCCTTTCTTTCTCACCTGGACCTCCCAGCTCCTGCCCTGCTCCCCTGCCCTTCCCTCTCCCACCCAGTTTCCTCCCCATCCACCTCAGATTGTAGAGAAAAGATTGATGGTACTAACAAAGGCATAGGAAGAATAACAGAATCAACTAACCTGAACCCTCAGGGACTTAGGGACTTAATCACCAACCAAACAGTGAGCATGAGCTGCACCTAGGCCCCCTACACACATGCAGATGTGCAGATTGGTCTTCATGTGAGTTCCCCAAAGGTGAGTCAGCACTGTCCCTGACTCTGTTGCCTGGCTGTGGACCCTGTTCTCCTAACTGGTCTGGCTCAGTGTGAGAGGATATACCTAGTCCTGGCTTGATGTGTCAGGAGAGTGAGGGGTTAGAATAATACATGAGGGGAAGAGAGATTAGGGACAATATCTGTTTACAAGTTACTGGAATAAAAGGGGCTAATAGTGGAATGTAAAGTGAATAAATACATTTTTAAAAATGCAAAACAATGAGTTTTGTTCTTTTAGTTGAAATTACTGTTTAGCAAGCACACTATAGTCTATGAATGTGAAGGAATATTGACACTAATGTGCTCCTAAACCTCTACAATATTTTATTTTTAGAATACGGTGTTAGGGAGCTCCAATATAATGCATAAATAATTAATTTATGAAGTTACCTTAAAAGTTAGCAATGATAACAAATGAGATGAGTGTGACCATATTAGAATATTTTTACAAGAAGAAATAAAATAATATTTAATGCAAGTTGAGAAATTCATTAAGGTTCTTATAGTCTTTGACAATCAGCTCTGTAGATAATTTCAATAAGAATCAGAAAACTCTGAAGACGTGTTCATATCTGCTTGTCTGTAACCTTCAAATACTCCACAGTCCTCAATATTCACAAATGGCTGTTACTATCAAAGCATGATCATCCCACAGGTACCTTTGTTTGCCAATAACATGATGTATATGAATCAATGGAGTCCTGTTAGTAATGCGAATGCAGTCAGAATTTCCTGGAAGATAGGAGAAAATATCAAAACTCAGCTTTGACTCTGTCTGTTTGACAATGAGTGCTGTTCTTTTTTTTTTTCTAGTGAGGGAGTTTTCACTCACAAACAGATGAAACATTTTCTGAGTATTCTGAGACTGGGAAGAAAAAGATTTTGGTGAATACACGGTATCATCATGCACAAGTATGATTGAGTCATGAGTTTCTTTTTTAATTAATTTCTTAACTCTATAAATATATTCCACAAACAATTGTGTTTTCTGTTCTCTACACACTTATAAAAATGATCACTTTAAAACTTCATATTAACTTTGCGTGAGTGTGAGTGTTGGATGTAGTACAAATGTATATGTGTATGTGAGTGCTCATGACTGTAGTTTCCTAGTCTGAGTATCCTGCTCGATTCTCCTTGCTTTATTCCCTTTAACTCCCTTGACTTCTTCCCAGTTAATGCATCACTGTGGGTACAATCAGTTATGTTTGGCTTTTAATGTGTGTGGTAGTGTACCTCCTCCTTCTTGCTCAACTTTTTGCCCCTTCTTGTTCTTACACACCACACTGTCATTTTCACAAATACCTTCCACAAAAACATAGCACTGAAATATCAAAATTGAAAAGAACAAAGCAGATTTATGCCATCATTTTATTTATTTTTTTCTATTATGTCTCATTTTGTGTGAAACTTTGCTTCCTGGGTCTCTATGGCTTTTTCTATTTGTTCTGCATGATAGTTGGGTAAGTTATTCTCAAATAATAGGAGATAGTTCATCTCAATATTAATACATAAAATGAAACTTAGACTTACTTTTAATTTTGGTGCCTTCAGAAGAAGGTAAGAGACCATTGCTGAAGGCAACACGTACTTCAGACACAGATGTAGAGAAATCGATCAGAATCTGACCTGGAAACCTCCTCAGTGAAGGCGCACTCTCACGATTTCAGCAGGAAACATTCAAGCTCCCAAGGGAGAAAAGCAATCAATAATCTTTTACAGCTATAATGCCCCAAAAGCACAACAATGGCACACATGTCAGGATATTCCTGTACTTGGTACTTATATACTCTATGTAACCCGCAGCTGCCTATCAGGACTTAGTTCCACTCAGTATGAGGAAATTCATGCCTGACACTGTAAATTTAACCATGTATTCATGACTAGCAAGGTTATGGAAACTAACTAGAGAAGTGCCCACTACCAACACTTTCCTAAGCCAGTATAATCATTAATGGCATCTAAACATTTATCCTTATAACCACAAATAAACACAGTCCTCACTTCTCATGGAAAAGGCTTCTTTGGCCTCAGATTGAGCATTTCATAGAAAGCCTCCACTGGCTAAAATGCAGAATCTGGAGACTTCTTTCTCAGTTAACACATATAGAACAAAACCCCTCATGTAAATCTAGAGAATTGACACACACACACACACACACACACACACACACACACACATACAAACACACACGCAGCGCGCTCCTCGACCAGCGAGGAAAGACGACCACCACCAGAGGATTCTTCTCAGATCACGCTTTATTGTGGAAGCCTCTTGATTGAAGGGGAGAGCAGGAAGCTAGGGGCGCGAACTAACCTAGCTGTCCGCTCATATAGGGAGAAGCACATACGGGGCTTGCCATGATTGGTTGTCACCAGTCTGCTGACACCAGAGGCCTCAGGGATTGGCAGGAGATAGCTTATGTACTGCGCATGCGCAGGGTGCAGCGCCTTAGCTGACAGGAACATTACTATATATGGAGTTGTTTACCTCAAACCGTGAGGGAGCCAGCGCCATCTTGTAATGGCGCCCGCAATCGGCTGCCCCCCACCACACACATATTCTAAGAGACAGAGGGCCAGAATATCAGCTGTGATCCAGCATAGAGAGGGGCTGGGTTATTCTGGGAGTAGTTAGAAGGTAAGCATGAGAAAAATATGATCAAGTTATATAGTGTATAGTTCTCTAAAAATTAATAATCATTTATTAATTTCAACATAAAAACTGACACCTGAACTTGAAAAGCCTAAAGAGCCAGAAATCAGATATGAGTGGCCTGTGGACTTCTAATCAACAGCTCATAGGGCTCTAATCACTCTCATTCCAGTGACATGGATCAGATCCCCATATCTCTGAGTTTCAGTGTGATCTATTTTAAGATGAAACTTTCTCACACCCATCTGTTTGCCTTGCAATCACTTTGGGAGAAATCTACTGCCACTGAGAAGCTGTTTTTTATCTTAACACATTTTTTACTTATATTAATTGGGATACCAATCAGCTGTGTCTATCTATCATTCTCAGGGAAGGTCACGCAGGATGGAGTTTGCTTCCCAGGGTCTGAGATACTTGAAGTATGTTATGTGAGACAGCACACAGACGTGCCATAAAAAAAGAAGAGGTGAAGCTTGAGAACTGTGATGTTCCCAGAAACAAAGAATCGCAACAGGAGACAAGTAGCATATGTAGCCACATTGAAATTTTTAGTTTCACAGCACCATTCTCCATAGGCACAGTATTTTGCAAAACTTGCTGGAAACTTTCCTACCAGATTAAGTACCTTTGTTTTCCTCTTCTTTGCTTCCTTCCCACTCTCCTATTTTATTTATAATTTAATTTTATAATTAAAATTATAAAGATTATTTATAATTTCAATTTCCTCCACATAAAGTATTCTTTTATCATTCTGAATCACAATATAATAAAGCATAAAGTATGTAACAATAATAATTCAAGCTAAAGACATCAATTTGAGAGAGAGTGACGGGACTCATGGGAGAAGTTTGAGGAGGAGAAAAAGAGTTAAAAAGGGTAGAAGAACAGTACAAACCCATATACAGAATTATTAAAAAATAAAAATTTAAAATAAGCTTTACATTTTAGAGATAGATCAATTTTATTTAAAAAGGTTTTGCTTATTACATTTTAAACATTGACCCCCTTCCCAGTCACCTTCTAAAAGTTTTTTACACCCTCCACCCTCCCCTTTGCTTATGATAGGGTGCTACACCCCATGCCTCCTCCAACCCCCCTCATTCACCTACCAATCTCAACATTACCCCCTGCATTTCCCTATTACTGATATCATGTTGTGCTTGCAGACAGGAGCTTTATCACTGCTGTCTTTTGAGTCTTCACCAGTAGCTAACTGAGACTGATGCAAATACAGCTTGGACTAATGGGAGAGACTGGTGTAGGACCTTTACTTTTTTAAAAGTATTCTCCCATTTCTTTTCAGTGGCCCATCTCACATGCTCTTGTGGCATTATCCATGGCATAGCTTAAGGAAAGCTTAGGAGATTTGCTATAGACCAGCCTGAGACAGGAACACTTAGAACGTTTCCTGAACTAATGAGTCATAATAAATCCTACATTACTTTACCTTAACTTTCTTAGTCACTTCTCATTAAAATTAACGTTTTGAAACTGGAAAATATATCACAAGCATTCTTATTAATCTACTCTTGTAAATGAACCATGCAATCCACTATTAGAAGACCCCAATCCTTAAAAGAATATTACTTAGTTGAAGTTATAAAACTGAGTTAATTCAGATTGGCTTGTAATGGTCAAATGTTATTATCACAAAAATAAAATGAATACAAATGAGAATGCCAACTTTGTCTGAATATAGTGCACATGTGTGTCTCATTCATGAAACATGCTCTGAGTGACTAGAACACACACAGGGTAAGAGCACAGGGGTCAGCCAAGCATACAGAGTGACAGGACATTTGTTGTTCTAAGGATGCTCATAAATGGTATGCAATGCAATTTGACTTGCCTTTGTTCTCCACTCTAGCAAGTACAATTTGTCTCAAAACAAGAACTTCACTTTGGCACATGGTTCACCAGGTAAAAGTTCTTGAAATGCCACCATGAGTTCCTGCAGGAAATGCCGACAAAACCCACATAGAAAATCTAGATGCCTAGTCTGAACATCATAACTCCATTCCTTTGGCAAGAAAATGAGATTACAGAGACAGGACTGTTCCCAGAAACTCAGAGGCCATGGAAACACCCTGGAATACACATCTAGAGAAACCATATGGAGCAATGTGGAGGACACCTGAGATTCTCCAGCGAATCACATGACACACTATGATATAAGCACCTACACAAATGAATACATACATGCATTCACATACATTTTATAAACACCCCTAAGTACTTCTAATGTATACTTTATAATGAATGAATGAATGAATGAATGAATTAATGAATGAATGGACATATTATAAAACCAGCTTTAGATGTTTATGCATTTTTTTTTTTTGGATATGGCATTTAAAGAAAAGTACACAGGATGGAGCTGTCCAAAACCTGAATCCCAATCTCCTGGCCAAATCCCCATAACATGTTTTTAATGAGATTTTATTTGAAGCAAAATCTCCTCACATTAAAACTTCAATAAATCTCAAGTGTGTTACTGATATTCTGCTTTTCCTAATAGGTTTAATATGTGAGCTAAATTATGAATTGAAACAGCAGGCTTAAAATTGGAAATGAATTCCTCAGTGCTCGCTGTCCATCACATCCGTGTGCCTGTTTCCAAAGAAGCACCGTTGGAATTATGCCAAGGTGAGCCCCAGATGTTCAAGAATGCTCACTTTTCTTTCCAAAATTAAAAGAGAAACCCCAATCCTGGCAACTGAAACTTTAACAGTTGGCATGAAGCCTCTTGGAGAGCATTGAGCAAAACAAAAATGCTCATGCAACACTGAGATTCCGTTCCATTATTCAATCCCAATTCTCAGTGGAAGCTTCACAAACATTAACTAACACTCACACACATCCCTGGGAGGCAGTTCATCATCAATGGCTTTGTCTTCTCTTGTGGAAACCAAGGCACAGGGAATAGAAATTGATTAGTAAAGTTCATTTAAAAGAGACCAGTTCCAAAAACAAACAACTTTTTTTTTCAAAGTTACAAATTCTAGACATAATCATTAAAGTCTTTGTCAAATTTGGAATAAAATATTACAAAAGACAAGTCATTTAGCATTACAGAATCACTAGTTTTACTTTTAAAACTCATAATTTAATATAATGAACAGTTTTTCTGAGGGTGCATTGCTTGTGAATGTGTGTGTTTGTGTGTACATAATGCATTGCTTGTGAATGTGTGTGTTTGTGTGTGCATAATGCATGTGCATGCACGCAGCATGCGTCCACACAAACATCATTCTTTTTTCTTTCGAAAAAATACATCCTGTAACTTAGAAATTTCAATTATGATGTAAAATCTTCTTGAATTGTTGACATTGGAATAAATAAAAGACCCACTTTTTTTTCTTATATATTCAGGGCAGGCCACTGCCCAATTTTCTTGGTGGATAAATTAACATTAAGTCATACTTGTTTTGAGTCAATAATAATCTATACCTCTTCCTTATTTAACATTTTCATCTTTGCTGGCTAATTAGGCAATTTGAATAATTTTTCCATGAGAACTTTAGAATAAAATCTGGGATCACTAAAATGCATTGCCAACTTTGGATCTACAAATGAAACAACTTGGCCTCAGTTATGCAGTTCACTCAATAAGGTTTAATTACACAATGATATTACCACATACATAAAGTAATACTGTATTATGCAAAATCGGGTGAAGGAGTGCTTCCTAAGCTTGTTATAGGTCATGGATTAGTTACAAATTTAGAGACAAGGAATAAAGGATTTTTACTCTCACTGCTTTATACTTTGCTCTGCTCTTTAAAAAGCAAGTACCTTCCATGCAGTATATTTAATTTTGTAGAGGGTGAAATTATTCCTAAAAATGAATTTTTTAATATATTCTAGGCTTTTGAATTATCACTGTAGCTTTCAGTTTAGTTTATGGAACACATATTGTATTCATATGTACTTTAAACCTTCCAATATTAGCTGATATACATAATCCAAAATGAATAATTCATCTGTGCCTCAAAATATTATAGATATTTAATAATGCCATAAAATAATAATTTCTATGCCTATGAATACTGTTTATGCTATGGTTCATGTTATCAACTATATTTTGTGATTAATACTTTATAATTTAGAAGTAGAAATAGGAAAAACTATTAAATTATATATTAAATATTATATCAAAACAATGGATTTTTATAACTACAGAAAGTTCAGAAAAGTCTCAAAAAGTTGTCCAACTTGTGTAATTTTATAACATCTTTATGTGCAAAAGAAGAGCTTCATAATTAAGTTAATGTAGGTAATTAACAGTAGAGAAATTTTAATCCAATATCATGGCTGTTCTGACAAGGAATTACAAAGACTTTCTAGGTCTGTGTGAACTGGATGAGATGTAATTCAAATTTAATGCCTCTGGCTAGAATATGAAGATGCCTTTTGTAGATACCTTTAATCCAAAACAATGACCTCTACATATTGGACAATTCAGTGAATGCAATTAGTTGAGTTCGTTCTGTGGAGTTCAAAGAAGATTATAGTGAAGTTCCATTTGTTTGTCAGTTCCTGCATTTACTGCTGGCCAGAGTAGGCAGTTTTATAAGGATCACTTTACAGAGAGGGGTTGAGGGCAAAGACAAAATGAGGGAGGGAATGAGAAGGAGCCAGAAGATTAGAACTGATCGCCACAGTGTGTTTGAGGCCAAACAGAGCAATTCAGTGAGAAGCTGAGTGTTGCCAGATGGAGGCAGTTCAGAGAGGAGTTTGAGGAAAAACAGCTGAGTTGACACAGACTTTAGAATTTAAAAAAGAGCTAAATAGTGTGAGCTTATCAACCCTTAAGATGACAATTATATCTGGTAAATCCAAAACTATTTTATAATTAATAAATTTCAAATTGCTAGCATGTTTGTTCGATTCATTATCATTTGGGATGAAGAAAATGAAAATACTCCCTTATCACTCACAGAATAAGGTCACCAGAATGATTATTCAGCCACATATGATGCTTTTAGCTCAATGAGAACTTTACATAATGGTTTACATAATGTTCCTTTAACTTTGATATTTTCTTTGTATTCACTTTAGCTCTGAGCTATACAGGAGTGAATGTCACACAAGAAATAGCTTGAATTCTCAAGATCCTCAAGAGGAGTAATTGTAGAAGATATTGGATAATATACATTTCAAAGAGACCAATACACCCTTGGCCAAGTTACAATAGTATTGCTTAATGAATTTTGAGACCCCCTTATGCAATTAATAGCTTCAGATATTGTGTTCTGTTGTCGTTCCTGGTACTTGTGTTAACTTTGTTAGAATTATTTATTTTCTTTGCATTTCAATAGATTTAACCACTGGAGCTTCTACTCTTCATTAAATGCACAAAGCATCCAATTTTAGGAAATCATATGAGAATAATAATAGGAATTTATTATATGAAATGTCAATTTCACATGTATACAGATTGACTCGACAAACACATGAGTCCGTCTCCAGTTTTGTTCCCAAGCCTTTGTATAGAAGGCTAAGGAAGTCCAGAAGAAAATACCTTTATTGTTCCTTTTAGCCCATCAATAAATACCTTATCTTCCGTGAGAGCTGTACAGACTAGCTATCAAAAAATGATGAGTTCATCTAATACATTTCTATTGTATACATGAAAAACTTAAGCAATTTTCTCAGACATTTTAAATACACATCTCCTGTTAAAATGCATGTTATTTCCCCGCTTGAGAGTTGGTGAGTATTGTTTTATGGTAGTTCTGATAAGAAGAACGAAGAAGACGCAGATGACATGTTCATTAGAGCAAAGGAAATCAGTGACAGCCCTGGGATCAAACTTGGAAACTCTTGGCTCACTTGCCAGTGGCTCACATTTCTGTTTAGGATAAAAAATGAGCCCAACAATGCTACTATAAAATTTTAACAGAGCCCGTCACCATGACACCTCAATGTCTTCTACTTACAAGCAAAAAAGACCAATGACAACTGACACGCCAATTTCTTATTCTTTGGGGAATTCTGAAAAATAACAATTACTCTGGAGTGCTGATACAAAACCCCTAACTGGACATGTTTTCAGGCATGAAGTAGCTCAAAGAGCTCACTCAAACATCACCTGACATATTGCTGAGAAAGCTTCAAGGGAGTTCGGGACTTAGATTGAACTGGGAAAAGATAATCCTCTGGCAGTCCATCTGGCTGTAAACATTTTACATGAAATTGTTCTTTGTGCTTTGCCTATGGGGAAGCATGTAATTCGAAAGATTTCACTTTTAGTAGAAGTAAAATTGTGCATTTTTAGAAATGAGCACAAAGGCAGCTCAAATGTAGCTTTATGGAGCTCAAATGAATGAATTATGACATGGAATGATGAGTCGGCCCTCATTCTTGCAGGACAGGTTCTTTCTGCTCCTCAAATACAGACTTTACTCATAAGGCAGTGTTATTTTAGAGGACTGCAAACACCCTGATGTCCCCAAATTACTGCAACTGAATCTGTCTGTAAATTAACTAACCACAATAGTTCATCCCTATTTCTATAGTTAAGTTCTAGCCAATCAGTTAATATTCAAGATAAGGTTACTGGCATAATTTCAGGATGAAAATTTGACAGACTTTCTCCCACATTTACATACACACACTCACACAAACACACACACACAGAGAGACAGAGACAGAGAAAGAGACAGAGAGTCAGAGAGAGAGACAGACAGAGAGAGAGAGAGAGAGAGAGAGAGAGAGAGAGAGAGAGAGACTTAATGTAAGTTTTAGAACTAGCTCCGTGGTTAAAAGTGCTTACTGCTCTTCAGGAAGACACAGTTAGTTTTACATGACCCACTTCAAGGAGGGAGCTCAGACTTCCTATGGCTCCAACGTTAAAGTACCAAGCATCCTCTTCGGGATTCCACATACATTTGCACATATGGGTGTCTATTCTCATCCTCATGCGCATAATAATGAGCATGAGGTTCTCTTCCTTTACTCTCAGCTATTTATAGGACAGGCTTCATTACTAAGAAATATTCAAAGTTATTACTATGTAAGCCAAGTCTTTTGTACAAAAGAATGGATTTTGTAAATAAACTCTTTTCAAGATTGGAGCATGAAGAGACGGATTAGGCTGGGAATGGAAATAGGGACTTGGCAATGGTGGTCTTTCTTCATGCCCTTACTCACAATATAGGCTTTTAATGCTTAAATAGCAAGAATGGAAAAAAAAAATGAAGAAAACTGTAAATGACAACATGCACTGGGGAAAATGCTGCCTTGATCGCTGATTATATGGAGTAGTTGTCCCCGTGTCCAGTTTTGTCCCTAGCTCATTATGAGCAACATGAACTAGTGTCATTGTGTTGTGCAGATTTTAGACAGTATTTAAAGTAGAGCAGCTTGAGAGAGTCAAGTACTTCTTGTGGGTAAGTGTACAGTGCTTTAATTACACTGCATGTGCTTTCATAACACACAAAGACCTACGTTCCTGCTGCACATGAACTCCTGATGTGTATGGATGTAGCCCTATGATACACATTGTCCTCTCAATCACGAGTTTCTGCCTAGAGAAAAAAATCATCCCGTACACATAAATGTGGTGTGTGTGGTTCAGACTCAAGTTCCCCCTTGAATTTCACCTGCTTTCTATATTAGTATTAAAATATTCTTTTTTGCAAGTTTCAAAGAACCTTGCTCAGAGCAACATCTTGATTGTCCATCAGTGGGTTGATGCTCTCTCCTGCCTTAACGGCAACTTCTCTGGAGTGTTTTCTTGGCAGTAAGTGCAAAAGGAATATACAAAAAAAAGTATTATTTATCAGGTATCCATTCAGTGCACAGTCTTAGACTAATACAATATTCATAAAGTTATTTAAGATATTCATAAAAAGCAGGGTCAAATTACAATGAACGTTTTGAAAGGATGCATCGCTCATATAAACCCAATCTTTCCTAGTGGAAAACAAGGAAAAATTGTACTATATAGTTTATTATAAGATAACTGGTGACAAATATTTATTTGTAGCCTGATATGTAGGATACATATGTCTATTTAATTTCACAACTTTTGCAGCCTTAACACTTGTAATGATCTTATTTCATATTTATCAGGCAATTAAACAAATGCTCTGTCTTCTGGCAAGGTGAATAAAAATTAAATATTCATTTAAATAATCTCCATGCTGATGTTCAACAATCCACATATAAAATATTATTAACATGTTAAATTATTAACTCTAAATCACAGGACCAAACTTTAAGTTTGTAAAAGTCATAGAGGAAACTTACAGAAACCTGAATGTTATTTAGCTTTTTTTGATGTGAAATTAATTTTTTAAGGTATGTAAAGTTAATTCAATTTAGCAAACACCTTCATATAGGTAACTGTTTCACTAAGCAAAAATGAAATAACCATCTTTTCATTTAAAACAATAAAATGAAATGTTTTAGGAGACCAATTAAATGTTTATGGTTCAGTTTCTCTTAATAAAAGGCCTCATATGTTTCTTAAAACTTTTAATAAACATTAGAGAAAGTATCCAGTTTTTCAAGATTTGAGTATCTGTGTATTTATTCATAAAGGATAAACACATGTGATGGACATAATATCAAAATAAAATCATGGATATTTATAAAACTAATATATGATTTTTTAGAATTCCTTACTTATTATATATTAGTAACCTGTAGCTGTATTCAAAAACACCAGAAGTCATTAGACTTCATTACAGATGGTTGTGAGCTACGATATGGTAGCTGGGATTTGAACTCAGCACCTCTGGAAGAATAGTCAGTGATCTTAACCACTGAGCCATCACTCCAGCACGTTAAATACTGATTTTTATTTGTTATAAACCATAGGCATGGGTATCAAAGTAATATTTTAATAATTTTAATTGAAAAGGAACTAAACGACTCAAAGAATACTAGAAATGTGTCCACAGAGGATTTGTAAATTTCTTCATTCATAGCCAAACTATGCTCTCTGGCAAGCAAGCATGATCCTTTCTACAATGTCTAACACAAATTCTGGCACTCAAGTAAATGATAACATTTGAAAATGTAAATGTATTTCTCTCCAGGAAAGATCAAACAAGCTCTTGTTTAATTCATGCTATGAATATACTTTTCATTCCAAATATTCTTTCAAGATGTTTTCCTGCTAAAACTCATATATCAGATATACATAAACATATAGGGAAAAGTATGAAGTGTGCTGAAGAAGTTTTACACTTTGCAAGTCCCTTGATGTGATTTAGAAACATCCCTAACCACTTATGAGCCCATGTGACTGGGGCTCATTTGAATGCAAACTTCTTGCACACCACTCATTTGCAGAATTACTGTGAGCAGCTTAAATTCTTCTCTTCTCACTTACGGTATAGCTTTATTGAAAAGCACCCAGGACCACAACTGCACTCTTGCCTATCACTGGATTTCAATACTGGCCAGTTTCTGTTCCCAAGAGTCTGCTATGCAGGGGAGTGACTATGGCTGTCAACAGTTGTTCTGGTATGCTCCAGTCCGTGGCATTGTAAAATGACAAATATTCAGGCATGGAATATCATTTTTTTATTTCAATGTCCAGTGGGTGCTCTTCTGCTTGAACATTGGTTCATTTTTATGGTAAAATCAGAAGGAAAGCATATGTCTCCTTTTAAGTATAAATTCAAAAGAGCACAGCACCCTGAGTCTGTATAGAATTCAGTGAGCCACAAGGTGAACATTTCCTGAGCAAAGGAACAGCGAAATTTTTGTATATGAAAACGTAAAAGATATAATCACTTATTTATAAGTTCTCAGTGTTTCCCACTGTGCTTTTCTGTCGGTTTTCAACGTTAAGAGCTTGAGACACAAGCACCAAACCAACAAGCTTTTCATATCTCACTGTGTTCAAGATTTCAAATAATTCACTTACGTTTTTAAGTTGCAAGATTTTCTAGAAATATTAAAGAACACTGTAGATATATTAAAGATCATTTCAGATGCTAATTCTTTTGATTCAGTGTTAGAAGATGCTACAATTTATTAACACAGCCAATGCTTTGTCCTATCAGTTCACATGTATTCTTAAAAATGTTTGAAAGTATTTTTGCCAATGTGCAATTTTTTGTTCTATAATAAGCAAATGCTTGTTAAAATATAATTCAGCAGTAATAAACGGGACAATCATTGCTATAATGATTTTTCTCTTATCCGATCAAAAGTATGTTGGGTGTTAACACTTCGTATCAGTTTGCCTGCTTCTGAAGAATTTCTTTCTGCTTTGTCTTTTCCTTCATTCTAGGCCTGATGGAGATGTTCTTTACCCTTGTGCCCCCAATAGTCCTTGATTATGTTTCTGCTTTACTTACATTCCCAATACATTTTGTGATATAAAATCCAAATTATGTAATATTAGCACATCCAGTCATTGCATGCCCCTTCTGACTTCACCATGAACCAGGCCTCTCTGACTGTTTCATTAGCAAAAGTTATTGTTGAAAGGTGGCTGAAAAAAAAAAGTAAGAAAGAAGCTGTGTCCTTGCATTTCTTTCAGATATTCTCGTGGAGAAGATGTCCCTTCAAATAACATTAGAAATTTTGAAGACATTCTGTGTTCAAATTTGTAAGTCAGCCCCAATTCAGATCTTAGCATTTTCTGTGCTTGCTAGTATCTAGTCAGCTCTTTGAGGATTCTCATACTGTTAATAACATTTAGTGTAGAATCAATAGATTATTTTATTTTGGTGTAATTAGAATGTCAAGTGCAAAAATTAAAAGGGAAAAAACTCTTGTTGCATTTCAAATTACTTAATTATTTTATTATTTCATAATTTCAGAATTTACCAAAAGAATGCCTAAGGAAAAATACAATTGCTAATGTAATGAGTTTAATAATTACTAACTAATAGAATGGTAAACACAGAATAAAGTCTTCGCGCTTTACAGATTCAATTCATCAGTCTTACTGCCATGGGATTTACTGGTATGTGTCATGCATTCAGAAATTGTTCATAAAATTCCTAGCAAATTTGTGTTCTAGCATGTTTATTAACTTAAAAATCATGCCGCAGAAAAAATATTAAATTTAACCTTTAATATTAACTTTATTTTGTATTTCTCTGTTTTAAACATTCCACAGAATGTATTTCTGAGCATCCCGGTTGATATCTTGTTTTAAAGTACTCTGAGAGTATATGAACATTGTCCCTTTTATACACTGATTTATAACTCTTATGCCTTCAACTTCTTCAACACTCAGGGTGAAATAAATTTCACATACTGATAATCTCAGCATTTGGAAAAAAGCTATGGGAGGGAGAGCACAAAGTAAAGACCACTGTGAGCTGTAATGCACACTGATGAGAGGCTCAGCTCCTTAGTAAGATCCTGGTAAAAGTGGTTGGAAGATCAGATGAAGGAAGAGAGAAATAGATCTTATTCTCCATCTTGCAAGCCTCAACCTCTTGAGTCTCTGTCCTTGAAGTCTTGCCTAATTATTTTTGACACGTTAAACTAGTAGTAAGTCCTTGACCACGGAGCACACTTATTTTATCTATACTTTTAGTTGAATGTTCCTCCTAATCTTTAAGCTCTTAAGAAATATATGAAAATTTCAATTAAAGACAGGCAAATGGAACACTTTCAGTATTTTAAGAAAATTAATATTTTTCTGAGCAAATTACTAAGAGAATATATATAATAACCTTGGGATAGAAATCTAGCAAATCTCAAACAAAATCAGGTTTTCTCTAACTCTATAGTGGAAAATCTGGATTTTAAGAATGATTTTTCACTCCCTTCCTTACAAATTCAAACTCCATGTGAACATAATCCTCATTCTCCAAATATTGCTTTCTTTGATTACTGCAAATTGGTGTTGCATTTAGTTGGAGTCTTGGCCATGCATTAAGATGCTTGACTAAAGTCAAGACAAAGTTTAGAAAGGGAACTTCAGAAGGAGATAATCCTTTGACTCCCCACACTACACACTGTTCACAGTGGATAATTGCTAACCACACTCCAGGGGAGAAACAGGGACATCTGTACTTTTACAAACGAGGCAAAACTCTAGCAACATGGAAGGTCCTGACGTTTGAACTTATAGCAATGTAACAATAATTTATTCTAAATATGAAATATTCCATGACATCATGCTTTGTAAAGCTTCTGGGTATATATGTAAAATAGATTTATTAATTGACTATATAATATGTAAAATATTTATTAATGAAATAATTGTATAGTGTAAGAAATACATAAGTATGAATTACAGGTACCAATATACGTAAGATAGAATGTTTCCTTGGCTAAAGGAAGGTTTAGATTCCCTCAGACATTAAACATTAAAATTTAGAAAAAAGCAAATTTTTACTATTTCAATAACAATTACTCCTCTCCGTGGCTCATAATAATTCATTGCAATGTTATTTTATGCAGATTAAATATCAAGATGTCATGAGAGGCAGTCTTCTTTAAGGGTATATGTCCTTTCTCCAGACACCAGCTATTTAAGCCAAAGCTTGAAGTTCAATGAAAATATTTTAATAGCCCCCAAAAAAAATTCCTATGCATTTTCTGCCATGTTTCCACATTACTTCTCAATATGCCACTGTCGACAAAATGTCAAAGAATAAACATGCATCTTCAGAGGTGAGAGCTCTCGAGATGAAGTGTGACCATGGAGAAAGAATATTAACCCTGCTCTAGTCCTAGGGTAGATGAAGAGAATTCAGCTGTTGGTAATAAACAGGGCACCTCGATTTCATTAAGTTCACTGCACCCAAAATTCCTACAAATATCTCATTTTAAATCCCTGCTGGAAAATCTGTCTGGCCAATATGAAGTGTTCCTAAAATCAAATGAATTCTACCACTGTGTGCTCCGATGGTAATTACACTCATTTCCACAGGAAACGAAAGTAGATTGCATCGTGTTCTTCAATGAAAATCACTGTTGTGAAACTGTGAGTGGGTGAGTAATATCCTGTAGGGCTGAAACCGAACCTCCGATGCCACACAAGCCCGATACCTGGAACTCAGAACTGGGTGACTTTTCCTATGTCTGCTTTGACCGGGAGCCCAAGATCACAATTGCCTCACTTCCGTACGTTTCTCTCAAACCCTGAGACTTCATTCAAATTGCACCTCTTCTTATCTTTTTTCACCAGAATCTCTAAATTAAAGGATTTAAAATAAGAATGGAAACTGAATATTTTCTAGAAAGAATAAAAGAATAGAAATACACATCCTAAAAAAAAATCATTAAAAAGGCAGTAAACCAGAAATAACGATTAAAGGCCAATAAAACACTAATTAATCCCAAATTTCACAAAGTACCTTTGTGAATTCCTGAGTCAGAAAGTTTTCTTTAATATAACAGAATAATTAGATGATTCTCATGGAGTGAAATTGTGAACTAATTGCACTTCTATATTGTCAATTATAGCTGATTGCACGGATTTTGGGCTTGGCTTTGGACTTCCAGATGGATATATTGATGTGTATGTTCTCTGTATAGAAACAAGTGCACTAGAAACACCTTTAAACGCAAGCTTTTGTTTTGACTGCAGTGTTTTGCTATGATTTAACATGTCCATACACGTATGTTAAGTCTTTGTTTTTAAACTTCATGGTCAGATTAACAATCTACTTTTTGATCAGTTTCCATGTATCTTTGCTTGCCATCATTTCAATTTTTCATCTTTTGAATTACAGTTGTCATTTAACTAACTAATAATTTACTAATAGCAAATAAAAATGAACCAAAATTTTGCTGCAGAACTAGAAAATGTTGATTATTACCTACTTAACAGCTAACATCAGCTTCAATTATATATGTATTATACATTATATATATTTTAAGATGATATTAGCTTAAAATCCTTCTAGGTGTGGATATCCTCCCTCAGAATGATATTTCATAGTCCCATTCAATTGCCTGCAAATGTCATAATGTGACTTTTTTTAACAGTTGAGAACACTGCTCTGTGTAAATCTAACATTTGCTTTATTCATTCTGTAGCTGAACAGCATGGAGACTGTCTCCAGTTGCTGGCTCTTATGAATACAGCTGCTATGAACATGGTTGAGCAACGATCCGTGTGGTAGGATGGAGACTTCATTGGGAAAATGGACAAGAGTAATACAGCTGGGTCTTGGGGTAGATTGATTACCAATTTTCTGAGGAACCGCCATATTGATTTTCACAGTGGCTGTACAAGTTTGTGCTCCTACTATCAGTGGCAGACTGTTCTCCTTTGATACACATCCTCTCCAACATGAGCTGTCACTTGTGGGATTGATCTCAGACATTCTGACAGTCATAAGATGGAATCTCAAAGACTTGCTTATCTCTAATGGCTAAAGATGTTGAACCTGTTTTGAGTAATTCTTAGCCATTTGTGATTACTCTATTGAGAATTCTCTGTTTAAATTTAACTTCTTGAGTTATTTTGTTATATAATTTCTTGAGTTATATAAAAAATTGAGCTATATTTTAAAAATTGCACATGCATTGGATGTGGAGTCAGTAAAATATTTTCCCATACTGTGGGCCAGCTCATTTTGTGATTGATCTTGGCATTTGCTTTATAAAAGAAAAATAAAACTTATTTAAGATCTGTTTTATTAATGGGGAAAGAAAAAAAAAGACCTGTAAGAACAATCATGATTTAATCATTAAGCCAAAAATCACACACTTTCAGGCAAAAATATTGTATAGACATAGCACTAGCTACAAATTAAGACACTGAATATTTGGAGAAAACAAAAAGAAGTAGAAAAAAATGTCAATCTCATTTACTCATTTCCCTTATTCCCCTCCCCACACTCCTACTCTCTGTCAGTCAGTCAGTCAGTCTGTCAGTCAGTCTGTCTGTCTGTCTGTCTGTCTGTCTGTCTATCTATCTATCTATCTATCTAATCTATCTATCTATCTATCTATCTATCTATCTATCTATCTATCTATCTATCTATCTATCTATCTATCTATCTATCTATGTTTCTACCTTGGGTGTCATACCTCAGGATACCAGCCATCTTGTTTTATGATATAACATCTCATTCTAGCATATATTCCATTGATTTATGTAGGTTTACAAGTCTTCACTTCCATGGGTCTGGAATTACAATTGTTTGCCACCTTTTCAGACTGTCTTGTGCTAGGGTTCTCCAGTTCAGAGCTTCTGGCTTATAGGAAAAGTGCTTCAAGAACTGCTGTATCTCTATAGCTCATAACTAAGACCTTAAACATTCATGCTCCCATCAAGCACATTCAGGAACATCTCACTATTTCTCAAACAACTTCCCTATTTTTTTTATCAACTCAGAAATCATTCTGTTTAAATCTTACTATTTAAACTATACATTTACATCACACACTCTTTACAGGCTGTTTTATTCAGTTTTAGATTTTGTGAGGGAACCTAAGTTTTACTAGCTCAAATTATCTAAAGACAGATGTTAGAAGTCAGTTCTTGCCTGGAAAACTACCAGTTAGCAAAATCTGTTTCTGAGTGGATGAAATCTCTGTTTTCAATAATTCCACAAAGGTATACTGGTTAGTCGTGTTTATTTATTTGATTTGCAGTAATTGTCAATAATGGTTGACAATTAATGATCCAGTTTAAAGGATATACCAAACAGAAACTTTTAACATCCAGGTTCCAATTTTGAAGTGAGGACAGTCTATGTTACTGAAGACTTTGGTTGAGAAAACCATGACGTGCTCACGTGCCTTTGCCCATTTTAAAACTAGGAACATGTAGACTTCAGAGCATCTTTTAATAGACCGAGTATTGGATATATACATCCAAACATAAAAATTTATGCCATAACAACCCACTAAAATAGTAGAAGAGCCATCCAAGTGATTTAGATTTGTTAGTAGATGTGTTTTAATGAAATAAAAAGCCATTAAAATATTTTAGTGATGTAGTTAGCATGGCCTCAGTAGAAATGCCACCTAAGCATGTAAATTATACAATTATGAACAGTATAGTTCACTGTGTTTCTTATTATTGTTACTGTGTTGAATTTTGTGACAGGATTTTAATTGCATTTCTCCTTTCACTTTCCCCTTTCTAATTCTGCTCGTATCTCTCCCTACTCTACTTAAAATTTACAGCCTCTTTCTAGATCAATTATATGAAATTTTGTATATGTATATATTCTTACATATAACCTGTTGAGTCTATATAATTTGATTTGTATTAAAGCTTCATCCTATAAGTCTTCAAATAGTACATACAAAAATTTCTCAACTTTGAAATATAAACAGTAAGTTCTTTCTAAAAGTATCTAATATGTATATAGTTTTCAAAAAAATTATATTTGTTAGATATAAAAGATCAAGTTTATGATCATATTTACTGCTTAATCTGTAAATTAAAATGTAAATTATTTGATTTAAATAATATTAAATATTTAATCAACCAACCAGCATAACTTACATGGCTAGAAAAAATTATATTAGGCATTATAGCAATATTCTACTCATCATCTGAAAAGCTTTTCAAAACTTTATTAAGTTGTTAACACATGCAAATTATAGTATAATTCAAATGTCTTTTAGAGGCAGCATTCCATTTCAGGATTTCAGAAGTGAGAAATGAAAAAACTAGTTCTCACTCAGCTTAATCTCTTCTCTAGTCTTCACTAAAGAAAAAGTACCAAGCCACAAAATCAAAAGAAATTCACTGTAGAGTTATTTAGTATGCATGCTAAATTTCTACTGTATCAATCAGTGGCTGGGTATTTAGTTGGATTATGTGTGTGTGTGTATGTATTTGTGTTTTACTATATGATCATTAGTGTATGAGTGTATGTTTATTAGTGTACTAGTATACATGTATTAGTGTATTAGAATATGTGCACTAATGTGTATGTATTAGTGTATTAGGTTAATTGCATTATTGTATATGTATCAGTGTACTAATGTATGTGTATTAGTACAGAGCTCTCATTACATGCTTGGCCTCAATTTTTACAATAAAATTACACATAAGAAAAGAACAAAAAAACAAGATGTGTGTTCTATGGATCTGTAGTTTTAGAAAGGATGAGCTATCAAGTGTCTGAGTTACTCTTGTAAAATATCTAAATTAATGAACATATTATATCAAGAGAAACTTTGTGAAATAAAAACATTGATCTAAGAAAAGTGTGGGCAAATGAGTTGTGTTTTTCACATTCTTCAGATTTCTAGGTGGGGAATTCTCTTGTCTGTCTAAGAAAATAGCTATCCCAAACCCTGTCATTTTGTGTGAGGAAGAAAGTGAGAAGCAGGTGTTATTTACAAGCTGAAGTACAGAATTGGGGTAGGTGACTGTTCTGTAAAACACCACCAGATATCATTGAGCACAAATTACCTAACCTTGAGAGTATTTTATTTCTTTTTCTTTTCTTTTTTTTACATTTTTGTTCCTTTTAATACAGAGGTCAATTACAGAGATGAGAACATGTGTTCATAATTTTTGAAAGAACAAATGAGTGAAAATAAAAGAGTTGGATGAGTGGAAGGATGGATAGATGTGTAAATAGATGGATGGACAGAGTTAGAATCAGGCAATAACATCTACTTAGGTGTTCTTGAACAATCTGAAGACTTGTCTCCACAACAGTTTGGTAGCAAAGTAGAGTTGAAGGAAATTTAAAAAAAATACCATTTATTGACATTGTTCTATTCTCTTTATGTAACAATTCTCATTACTATGAACTTTTTAAATTGATTTGCTTAAAGTTGGAATCAAATTATCATTCTAGTAAAGGTAATTGCTAATAATATTGTAATATCTCATAGTATTTAGATTGAGAGACACAAAACATGTATTACTGAATCATAACTCATATATCTTTTTTTAATTGAAGAAGTTTATTTCAAAAAAACAAAGATAAATGTACAAGTTTTAAGCATTTTAGCATAAAAGTATTGAAATAGAGTTTTGTCATGGCTTGGCTTTTTTTATATAAGGTTTGATAGTGTGCATTAAAATCTTACTAGTTAAAATGAGGATAAAGTACATGTAAAACAGAATGTAACCTGGAATTAGTCAAGGTTTTCTTGGTGTGTAAGGAGTAAACATAATGTTTTTTTCTTTTTTCTATTTTTTTCTTAAACTACACACACTCTGTGAGTTGTTTCTGGGGTGTTCAGAGCTTTCTGGGGTTAGTATCCAATTATCAGTGACTGCATATCATGTCTGTCCTTTTGTGACTGTATTATATTGCTCAGGATGATATTCTCTAGATGCATCCATTTTCTTAAGAATTTAATAAGGTCATTTTTTCTGATAGCTGAGTAGTATTCCATTGTGTAAACATATCACAATTTTTGTATCCATTCATCTACTGAAGGACATCTGGGTTCTTTCCAGCTTCTGGCTATTATAAATAGAGCTGCATTGTCTATTTATTGTCTATGCATTGTCTATAAACATTGTGGCACATGTGTCTTTGTTGTATGTTAGAGCGTCTCTGGGGTATATGTCCAGAAGTAGAATAACTGGATCTTCAGGTAGTACTATATCCAATTTTCTAAGGAATCGCCAGACTGATTTCCAAAGTGGTTGTACCAGTTTACAGTCCCACCAACAGTGGAGAAGTGTTGCTCTTTCTCCACATTCTCACCAGCATCTGCTGTCATATGAATTTTTGATCTTGGCCAACCTAATTGGTGTGAAGTGGAATCTCAAGGTTGTTTTGATTTGCATTTCTCCGATGACTAAGGTTGTGGAGCACTTCCTTAGATGCTTCTCAGCCATTCAATATTCCTCAATTGAGAAATTTTTGTTTTGCTCTGTACCCCATTTTTAAATAGGGTTGTTTGATTCTTTGGTGTCTAGCTTCTTGAGTTCTTTGTATATCTTGGATATTAGGCCTTTATCTGATGTGGAGTTGTGTAAAGATCTTCTCCCACTCTGTTGGCTGCCATTGTGTTTTCTTGACAGCGTCTTTAGCCTTACAGAAACTTTGCAATCTCATTAAGTCCCATTTGTCAGTCTTTGACCTTAGAGCACAAGTCTTGGTGTTCTATTCAGGAAATTTTCTCCTGTGCCTATGTGTTCTAAGGTTTTCCCTACTTTCTCATCTAATAGTTTCAGTGTACCTGGTTTAATGTGGAGATCTTTGAACCCCTTACACTTGAGCTTTGTACAAGGAGATAAGAAAGGGTCTATTTTCATTCTTCTGCATGCTGTGTGCCAGTTGTACCAACATCATTTGTTGAAAAGGCTGTCCTTTATTCATTGAATGTTTATAGCTCCTTTGTTAAAAATCAGGTGACCATATATGTGAGGGCTCATTTCTGGATCTTCTATTCTATTCCATTTATCCACATGCCTACTTCTGTACCAGTACCATGCTGTTTATAGCACAATTGCTTTGTAATATAGCTTGAATTTTGAGTATAGTTATTCCCACAGATGTTTTCTTGTTGTTGAGGATGGATTTCGCTATTCTAGGTCTTTTGTTATTCCGGATAAAATTGCACATTGCTCTTTTCAACTCTATGAAGAATTGGGTTGGTATTTTGTTGGTGATTGCATTGAATATGTAGATATCTTTTGATAAGTTGGTCATTATTAAAATGTTGGTCCTTCCAATCCATGATCATAGGAGATCATTCCATTTTCTGAGATCTTCTTCGATTTCCTTCTTTAAAGGTGTGAAGTTCTTGTCATATAGGTCCTTCTCTTGCTTAGTTAGAGTCACACCAAGGTATTTCATATATTTTGTGACTATTATGAAGGGTGTCTTTTCCCTAATTTCTTTCTCCACATGTTTGTCCTTTGAGGAGAGGAAGGCTACTGATTTGTGTGAGTTAATTTTATACCCAGCTGTAGGTCTGCTGTGGTGGAATTTGTGGGGTTGCTTAAGTACATTATCATGTCATCTGCAAATAGTGATGTTTTTACTTCTTCCGTTCCAATTTGTATCCCTTTGATTTCCTTTTGCTGTCTAATTGATTCTGCCAGTACTTCCAATACTATGCTGAATAGGTACGGGGAGAGTGGGCAGACTTGTGGAGTCCCTGATGCTAGTGGGATTGCTTCAAGTTTCCCACTGTTGAGTTTGATGTTGGCTGTTGGTTTGCTGTATATTGCTTTTATTTTGTTTAGGTATGGGCCTTGGATTCCTGTTATTTTCATGACTTTTAACATGAGGGGGTGTTGGATTTTGTCAAATGCTTTCTCAGCATCTAGTGAGATGACCATGTGGTTTTTTTTCTTTGAGTATGTTTATATGGTGGATTACATTGATTGATTTCCGTATATTAAACCATCCCTGCATCCCAGGGATGAAGCCTACTTTACCATGGTAAATGATCGTTTTGATTTGTTTTTAAATTCAGTTTGCAAGAATTTTGTTGAGTACTTTTGCACCAATGTTCATAAGTGAGTTTTGTCTGAATTTCTCTTTATTTTAGGGTCTTTGTGTTGTTTAGGAACAAACATTATTGTAGCTTCACAAATAAGATAGGTAGTGTTCCATCTGATTCTATTTTGTGGAATAGCTTGGAGAGTATTGCTATTATGTTGTCAATAAATGTCTGATAAAATTCTGCACTGAACACATCTAGATGTGGGCTGTTTTTGGGAGGCTTTGGACGATTTTGTCTATTTCTTTAGCTGTTATGGTATTATTTAGATGTTTTACCTGGTCCTGGTTTAACTTTAGTATCTTGTATCTGTCTAGGAATTCATCCATTACTCGAGATTTTCCAGTTTTGTTGAGTATGGGCTTTTGTAGTAGAATCTGATGATTTTTTGAATTTTCTAAGTTTCAGTTATTATTTCTCCACTTTTCTTTCTGATTTTGTTAATTTGGATACTCTCCCTTTGCCCTCTAGTTAGTCTGGCTAAGGGTTTATCAATCTTGTTTATTTTCTCAAAGAACCAGCTCTTGGTTTTGTTGATTTTTAGAATGGTTCTTTTTGTTTCTATTTGGTCTATTTCTGCCCTAAGTTTGATTATTTCTTGCCGTCTACTCCTCTTGGGTGTATCTGCTTCCTTTTGTTCTAGAGCTTTTAGCTGTACTGTCAGGTTGCTAGTGTATGCTCTCTCCAGTTTCTTTTTGAAAGGACTCAGTGCTATGTGTTTTCCTCTCAGTACTGCTTTCATTGCATCCCATAGGTTTGGGTATGTTCTGGTTTCATTTTTATTGAATTCTAGAAAATCCTTAATTTCTTTCTTTATTTCTTCTTTGACCCTGCTATCGTTTAATAGAGACTAATTTAGTTTTCATGTGTATGTGGGCTTTTTGTTTTCTTTGTTGTTATTAAAGACCAGCCTTAGGCCATGGTGATCTAAAGGATGCATGGGAGTATTTCAATCTTCTTATATCTATTGAGGCTCGTTTTGTGACCCAGTATTTTCTTTTTAATGGTAATAAACACATAATGGCTTTGAGCAGGATTTTACCAAAGCCACAACAAGAACCAAAAGGAAGAATTAAAGAGAAAGAGAGCTGAACTTGCAAATAAGTAAAATTTTTTTCACCAGACATCGATAAAATTGTGTGCCCTTATCACATATTTCAGTCAGACCAAATATGGTTCTCTCCATAATAAAGATGAAAACAGAGCACACCAAAGAAATCTTCCCTAAAATTTTGCTAAGTTATTTAACTCTAAAAGAAATAGTGTCCAAGAATGTTTGTAAAAAATATATGCACACATACACATAGACATACACATATACATGTACATCCTGAATAAAATATGATAAAAATCATAAGAGCAAAAACCAAAAAAAATGATTAAATTTTTGAGAAGGTTGGAACATAAACAAACAGAAGAGCCAAATCAATGAGTAGAAATTCACAACTCTCAAAGGTGTCATTTAGAGCAGTTAAAACTGTAAAGAGTTTCTGGCTATTATAAATAGAGCTGCTATGAACATTGTGGTGCATGTATCTTTGTTGTATATTGGAGTGTCTCTGGGGTATATTCCCAGAAGTGGAATAACTGGATCTTCAGTTAGTACTATGTCCAATTTTCTGAGGAATTGCCAAACTGATTTCCAGAGTGGTTGTATCAGTTTACAACTCCACCAAAAGTGGAGAAGTGTTCCTCTTTTTCCGCAACCTCGCCAGCATCTGCTGTCATCTGAGTTTTGGATCTTGGCCAATCTGACTGGTGTGTAGTGGAATCTCAGGGTTGTTTTGATTTGCATTTTCCTGATGGCTAAGGATGTCTAGCACTTCCTTAAATGTTTCTCAGCCATTAGATATTCCTCAATTGATAACATTTTGTTTTGCTCTGTACCCAATTTTTTAATAGAGCTGTTTGATTCTCTGGTGTCTAGCTTTTTGAGTTCTTTGTATACCTTGAATATTAGGCCTCTATCTGATGTGGAGTTGGTAAAGATCTTTTCCCAGATATCCTTCAGTAGATGAATGGATACAAAAATCGTAGTACATTTACACAATGGAATACTACTCAGCCATCAGAAACACTGACTTAAACAAATTCTTAAGAAAATGGCTGCATCTAGAGAATATCATCCTGAGTGAGATAACCCAGTCAAAAAAAAAAAAAAAGAACAGACATAATATGCAGTCACTGATATTGGGATACTAACCCCAGAGGTTTGCACTGCCCCAGAAACAACTCACAGACTGTGTGAAGTTCAAGAAAAAAAGAAAACAAAACAAAACAAAAAACAAACAAACAAACAAACAAAAAACCTTCATACTAAATCCTTACACACCAAGAAAACGTTGACTAATTCGGGGTTACACCCTGTTTTACATGTACTTTTTGCTCATTGTAAATAGTAAGACCTTAATGCAGAGTATCAAACCTTAAAAAAAAGAAAAAAGAGAAAAAAGCCAAGCCCTGACACAATTGTATTTGTATACATTTATGCAAAAATGTTTAAATTTTTTTTAATCTTTGTTTTTTAAAATTAAGTTTAAAAAAACTATAAAGAGTTTTTATGTTTTTACTCCATATGTTTAATTATAGACACCACAGAGATTAAAAGACAGAGTGATGTATGAAGGAGGACTGTTGTCCTGTAGTTCCATGGCGTTTGTTCTGTGACAAAAAAACTGTTTCACACTGTAGCAGATCTTAAAAGTATATGTCAGTGTGTGTCTGTGTGTACATGATGTGTCTGTGCAAATATGCTCGCGCATATGTGTGTGAGTCTTGAATTTGGAAAGGTAGTAACAGACACTATTAATAAACTTTAAAAAGGAAAGTGGGATTTTAAATGTAGAGGAGAGGATTAAATTAGCTGTCAACTTTATGTGGCTTATTATACATGAGCTTTAATTCCTCAGCAGCAGCTGAGCTAGCTGTGGTGGCACAGGCCTCTAGTCCAGTACTTGGGAAGGTGAGGCAAGCTGATCTCTGAGGGTTCAAGGCAGCCTACTCTGTAGACATAGCTAGTCCTAAGCCAGCTGCTGCTATATAATGAGACCTGATCAATAGTCAGAACTCAAACAAACCAAAATAATATAAAGGTATCTGGGCAATCATTAAAACACTATTTTTCTAAAATGCCTACAATGGTCTAAAACAATGGGCGTTTTTGCTGTCAAACCCTGACAAACTGTTTCAAAAAGACATCATGGTCAAATATAAATACTTGTTCCCACTAATGATTAGGAGCAAGGTCTTAGATGACACTCACTTTGAGTCTCATCCACTACCTACCAGCAATGTAAAGAAAAACCTGTCAGTTTATCACAATGTGACTTCATTCAAATGGGGTATACTACCAAACCATAAATATCATTTATAAATCATGAAGTTAAAACATGAGCATAGGAATAAAACAGAAAAAATATGACACATTTAACTTCTGTATCTATGTGTAAGTCATTCTGATATTTTCTTCAGAGCCTTTAAAAATCCTTGTCATTGTTTCCTCTCTCTCTCTCTCTCTCTCTCTCTCTCTCTCTCTCTCTCTCTCTCTCTCTCCCTCCCTCCCTCCCTCCCTCCCTCCCTCCCTCCCTCCCTCTCCCTCCCTCCCTCCCTCCCTCCCTCCCTCCCTCCCTCTCTCTCTCTCTCTCTCTCTCTCTCTCTCTCTCTCTCTCTGCTTTCTTACTAAATTGACAAACAATAGTTAAAAGAAATCCTATCCCCCTAAATATTCAGAACTTATTTGATCGTTCTCAGAATAGATGCTGGGGGTCTGGGTTGCAATGATTATTTTTTTTATGAAGTAGTCTTGTCTTAGATAAAGGGAAATATAGAAAGAGTATAAGAGTATTTGGGTAAAAATATTCAAGAAAAGAATCAAACTATATTTTTAGGCCTTTTACTCTTGAAGTAATAATTTTTCTAATCACTACACAAGTCATTTATTTCTTTCATTTAAGATTCACACTCATAAAACCTTACCTGTGTAATCATAAAAACCAGTCTAAACTTGACAATCCAAACTTGTGAAAATTTTAAATTAGCTGAGAAATTAGCTATTATCCATTAGGACATTTTCATTCATAATTTGTATGATAATGGTCAACTTAATAAAAAAATAACTCTTTAACTGTGAAAATAATTTTAATAAGTGCCTCAGTGCATCAGAACTAAACATCTTAGAGCTTGTTATGCCTTCCACAGTCCACTGTTGCCTGTGAAGGGAGAGAGACTTCAGGGGTCCACTGGATTGTGATGAGCTAAGCAATGTTTACAACATAGTGACTTCACATGACACAATTTTACCTTCTTCCATGCCTCACACAGGACTTGTGAAACAAAATCTACTCACATTGGCATAACCTTAAAGAAATTAGAGATAACTTAACCTTTCTCACATCCTGAGTTTCTCTGTTCATGACTTTTCTTCCTTCACCAGCCATTATCAATTCTGCTGAATCATATATGTGGATCCCCAGATAAACAAGGAGTATCTTCTATCTCAAGATCCTTAACTAAACACAGGGGCACATCTGTTCCTTTGTGAATTATACTGTATTCATATATGGGAGTAGTGGGAAGAAAATATCTTTTAGGAATCCTTATTTGATTCACCACATGATGGCTATCTGACGCCAGGCAACTTCTTATCAAAAAGAAAAAAATATATATAAAATTAGTGATTTTTCTAAGACAGAGTGGAAGACGAAGGTTCTTGTCCCAGAAGCAACCAATGATTTGAATATTACCAAACTAGAAACTAGCATAACTGTTGGTTTGAATGAAAGTATCCTCTATCATCTCAATCATTTGAATTCCTGGCCTCCAGTGGGGGGCAGAGTAGGTGGGGCAGGCTTGATGAGATGGGTCAGTGGTGCAGACTGTGAAAGTTAACATCCTCTGGACCACTTCTAGTTGCTCTTGTTTCTTTTTGTTGCTTCTGGTTGTGTTTATTTTTCAAAATGTTAGGTCCTTGCTTCTTCTTCAGCCAACATCTCTGCTTTCTTTTATGGACTCTAACTGCCTAACCTGGATGTAGGTGTGAATGATTCTTCTTTAAGTTTCTTTGGTCAAAGTATTTTATCACAGCAGGAGAAAGTCGTCTAATACGATGATTAAATATGTTAGATACCCTGAATTCAAACTGCTGTAGACCTTGAAAGTATAAGTAACATCAATGAGTAATTCATGCTGTACACCTGGAATATGAACAGTTTGTGAAAACTTTAGAATTTATAAAAGTTTAGAGAGAGAGAAAAAAGCTAGCAATAATTGCTGGCTATTTGTAAAGTCAGTGGAAAGGGACTTTTGTTGCACATTCTGGGTTGTTTTGAACATGTTAGTGATTGTGTGCCTGAACCGAGACCACTCAATCAGCAAGAAAAATATATTGTTGTCCAAACTTTCAACCCTAGCCACATGATCCATCTTTACTTTCTCAGGCCCAATCCCCTTGTCAAGGAATTAAAATCTGTTCCATAGGTCCTTCACATGAGATAAATCAAACATTCCTGGTGAGCTCTAAACTGGTAGAACATATAAGAAACATTGCTATGATACTTGCTGCAACTGTACATCTATTATATATTTAAATAAAATAATTATTTCTTCACATGAGTATATATTATCTCCATTTATCAAGAACAAGTAGCAAATTAAAACAACTTTTATTAGTTTCCCAAAGAAAATGCAAGATAAAGGACATTCATATGAGTATTGTGACACCAAATTATATTTGCATATCTCTCAAAACTACCTTCATTTATATTCCACTGATAAAAAAGTCTCAGCTGACAGTTTTGCCAACACACTAATTAGCTCTCTGTTGTAGGGTTTTCTGTACCGTTCCACTTGCACCCTCTATGTTATATTGTGAGGCACCAGACAAGAACATTTTTTTTTAGATGTTTAATAGGTTAACATCATGAAAATAGTATTTTTTCCTGTTTGTAATGTTGGATCATTTAATATTGCTAAGTAAAACAACCTTTAGAGTTTGATCTCTTTATTTTCATTTAAGACGATTTTAATATTTATCTTATCTTTTAATATTTAGTATTTAATAATTTACATGGATGTAACATAGAACTTCTCTGTGTCAACTGGTAATATCAAAAGTACAAATTTCCAAAAAATGTCCAGAACCAAATAGTTCAAGTGTTCAAATGACATGAAGGAAGGTTTGATTACATCTCATATGGAAGCAAGGTAGAAAACGTCATTTGAAAGCTCATTATTATAGTACCGGTGACATGTTTCAAATGGCATGGAAGGTTACTTTATTTCATTCTTTTCCTATACTGACAAATATCAATCACTAGGAAACACCACATCGTAGTGGAAAATAGGTCTGGAGATGGCAATAACCAGGATAAAAACAACAACAGAACAACAAATGATGATGTAGGTGTGGAAAAGGAGAATATTCTAAGGGTACACCTGTCAATGGAGTTACTATGGCTACCCCAGTTCACTACTGCTGCTGTATTGGTGATGGCCAAGAAATTGAAACAAACTAGCTGCCTATTTGCTGCTGATTAGATAATGAAAACACCTTGTAAATACACAATGGAATATGCTAATGAAAACAAAAAGGAAGTTATGGAGCATTTGAGTAAATGGGTCAAGGTATAAACAATAATTTTAAGTGAATTAACTCACAAAGCAGGAAGAAAAATGCTTCATGGTTTCTATCATATGTGAATTCTTGATTAAAGTCTATTTAAATGAGTTGATAGTACATTATCCATTAAATTCAGGAACTTGGCAAGGGACAGTGGGTGGATGCAGGCTTTCAGAAAGAAAAGCCAGAGTAATTATGGTATAATAGAAAAAAAGGGAGACTAATGGCTCAGGAATGAGTAAATGAAGTATGGGATGGGAAGGCACAGTGTAAGTCATTAGTTGAAAAATATCTTGCAATAAATACCTTTGCAAACATCATGCAGAAATACACTAATGTAGAAGATATTTCTATGTCACATATACATACATATTTAAGATCAGTTAAAATGCATTTAGTTTGTAATAGAGCAAAGATGACCCTCAAACATATTATATAAGACCCAAATTAATAAATAAATCTTTATTTATTTTTATTATTTTTTTTTTTTGTGTTTGCCCTTTTACTTCTCCCTTATGACAGATACCTTTGAGAAACCAATACCTCTTCAATGTGGACACGACACAATCCAACACTCAGGAAAAGCTTTAAAATATGTCTTATGGACTATAATTAAACTAATAATTTTATACTATATATGTTTGAGTATAAACAGTAAAATGCTATGTTATCTTTTTTTTAATTGAACAACTTCATTTTAAAAAACAAAGATAAACCTACAGATATTAAGCATTTTTGTATAAAAGTATACAAATACATTTTTGTCAGTGCTTGGTTTTTTTTAAAAGGTTTGATAATGTGCATTAAGATCTTACTAGTAACAGTGAACATAAAGTACATGTAAAACAGGATATAAACTTGAATTAGTCAAAGTTTTCTTGGTGTGTAAGGATTAAGCATAATGTTTTTTTTTTTTTCTTTTCTTGAAGTTCATAGTTGTTTCTGGGTGTTCAGAGCCTTATGGGGTTAGTATCCAATCATCAGTGACTGCATATATGTCTGTTCTATTGTGACTGGGTGAGTTCTCTTGGGATGATATTTTCTAGATGTATCCATTTTCTTAAGAATTTTGTTAAGTCATTGTTTCTGATAGCTGAGTACAAAACGGTAGGCAAAAGATTGGGAAAAGATATTTACCAACCCAACATCAGATAGAGGTCTAATATCAAAGGTATACAAAGAACTCAAAAAGATAGACACCAAAGAATCAAACAACCCTATTAAAAAATGGGGTTCAGAGCTAAACAAAAGGTTCTCAATTGAGGAATTTCGAATGGCTGAGAAGCATCTAAGGAAGTGCTAGACAGCTTTAGCCATCAGGGAAATTCAAATCAAAACAACCCTGAGATTCTACCTCACACCAGTCAGAATGGCTAAGATCAAAAATTCAGATGACAGCAAATGCTGGCAAGGATGTGGAGAAAGAGGAATACTTCTCCACTGTTGGTGGGGTTGTAAACTGGTACAACCACTCTGGAAATCAGTCTGGTGATTCCTCAGAAAATAGGACATAGTACTACCTGAAGACCCAGTTATTCCACTTCTGGGCATATACCCCAGAGACACTCCAATATACAACAAAGATACATGCACCACAATGTTCATCGCAGCTCTATTTATAATAGCCAGATGCTAGAAAGAACCCAGATGTCCTTCAGTAGATTACTGGATACAAAAATTGTGGTACCTTTACACAGTAAATCTTTAAAAGAAAGGGAGAAAGAAAGCTATTCAGAAACAAGTTTAATACATGTTATAAAATTGAAATGATGGTAGAAATAAATTAGCATGAACTATGATCCCAAGAATGCGGTCTTTAAAGGAAATGAAAGGGGATAACATTTCAAATGTAAATACAGACAGTATCTAATAAAAAAAAGAAATGATGTTTTTTTGACACAGTAACACAGTCAGTCAGACAGACAGACAGGCAGGCAGACAGGCACGCAGGCAGAAAAAGATATGATGAATTTTACAAGATGATGGTACAGTGGTGGAGTGACCCATATATAAACCAAGGAATATCCATGGTTACTGACCATTAAAACCCCAAGGCAGGAACAGAGAATGACATACCCCAGGAGTATTTGGGAAAAAAATGGCTCTGCCAATATCTGACATTGCTCTGGACTTAACATCTAGCAAAGAAAAACTGTGGTCTTTTAAGACACTAAATCTAGGCTACTTTCTCAAGGTCCTAGGAAAGAAATGTAATTGTATCACTGAATGCTATTCAATGTTTCCTAAATCTCTTATGTAAAAATAAGAAAGTATATGAAACCCCAATGAGTAATTCACCTTTGCATTTCTTCACAATTTCCTATTCATAACATAATAAAAATTTCATCATTTCTCAGTTCCAGGAAACTAGTGTGAACTTCAGCAATTCCAGATATTATTTTATAGAGATAATGGATATATCTTTTTTCTTTTTATTTTACTTAGCATAAAAAAGTATTTTTATGTGTGCACATTTTGAGTCCTGAAAGCATAAAAGGTATCACAATAAATTTGTATCAAATGTTGCATGCAAGGTTATGTTTGCATTGAGATTTATAGATGTACATAAAGATATTTGCTTAGTCTAAAGTTTAATGTTGGTATCCATATTTCTCTGAAAGGATATACAGTGTGAACTGTAAGTTTAATAAAATCAAATCACAGGAATGTATTATTTTACCAAGATTTAGTCAAGGAAATATCGGCATCATTCAAAACCAAAAGTTGTCAATTCATTCATTCATCAATCTCTAGAATATTAAAATATTATTTTAAAAACGTACTTTAGCATTTCAAAGTTCAACATCAGAAGGGAAATTTTCATGGGAGCTAAAATTGGTATCTCTGATGTTTTTAGTTTTAGTTTTAGTTTTTTTTTTTTTTCAATAAAAGAATTTTCCAACTTCTTGGTTATTTATTTTGCCATATATACTCTGTTGAATAATTTTCTTTTTCAATCAGATCAATGTAGAGTCATCAAGGAAGGGGTGTCACAATAGTGAATTATCTAGATTATTTTGGCTTGTAATATATCTGTGGGGTGGAGTTACTTCAATATGTTAACTAATGCATGAAGACACAGCCTAAATGTGGGTGGCACCTTTCCCTATGTTTAAATTCTGAAGTCAATAAACATAAAATTGGAGAGTAGTCTGAGTCCTAAGCAGGCATCCAGAATACCTCTCCTCTTGGCTGTAGATGCGATGACTTGCTTCAAGTTTCTTCCATTGTGACTTCCTTGTGGTGATGCCTGTAACTTGGAATTATGAGAGAATGTGAAGTGCACTCTTGTAAGTTATTATTTTTCACAGTCATAAGTCCTGGCAATGGGATCTGAACCTAAACAGAATAGTACTGAGAGTGGGGCCATTTCTTGATAAGCCTGAATACATTCCTATAAACCTTTGGAAATAGTTTGTCAAAGAATACCAAAGTCTTTATTATATTGGTTGAAAATAGTCAGCGTTGCAAACAAATATTGAGGGAGGAAGCCTGGAAAACTACTACACCAAGGAAAACAAGAGCAATGGAAGTACTTTCAGAGGGTAAGATGTATTTTATTTGGAACTTGAATATGGTCATCCCTTAGGTCTTCGGCCATGACTCTGCTTTCAGTCTCCTCTGATTCTAAAAATATGTGTGAACCTGAATTTATGGACAAGGGTTTAGTTTGTGCAAAGAGAAATGTCAAGGCAGAAAAATCTCAGGCCAAAACTGAGCAAATAGCTTTCACTGATAAAGAGGTCAAGGTAATTGTGGTTAGCAGAATGTGAAATATCAGAATCATAATCCACATGATACTGGATTTGAAAGCTTGAGTACCTTATGGAGAACAGCAGAGACCATTGACTACACGTCAGTGCTGTAGTCCCTTGCCCATGGAAAGGCTATGAGAGTCATTGCATAGAGCAGTCAGGGTGAAGTCCTGTAATTACAAAGATGTGGTGATATTGAATATGCTAAGGCTGTGACATACCTGACAATGACAGATATAGTAGTAGAGTCATGTTGGTTTAAAAGAAGACTGTGTGCTACATGTAGAAGAGCTCGGGGAGTTCAGAGCAAGTAAGCCACTTAGAGCCCAGCCAATTACTTCATGGAACACAGATGCTAGACATGGGGCTGCAGGATGTGATATTTGCATGGATTTGGGATTTCTTTTGCTGTTACAGCTATGCCCTAATTCTCCCCTTTTAAAGCAGTGTTTCCTTGGAGCATTATGTGTTGAGAATATGAAATTTGTTTTTACTTTATAAAATCTCAGCAAAGAGACACTGGCCTTTTAGAGTGCTAGGGGTTTTAAAAACTATAGAGACTTTTAAGGTTGGACTGTATGCTATTTTATGAGAAAACGTGAAATTTCAAGCAAAAGAATGGAAATTATTCATTTGAAGATAATGTGATTTGTGTAAAGTTGTGAATGAAGAGGGAAAGTAAGACAGTTAATGTCAGTTGTCAACTTGACACATCAAGAATGACCTGAATAAAGAGTCTACCCACACCAACACAATCAAGACAAATGCCCCACCAACATGCACACAACCCAACCTTATCTCATTACGACTCTTTATTCAGGTTATTCTTGATGTGTGTCCTGGATTATAAAAGAAGAAAACAAGCTGACCACAAGAATGCTCTCTGCTTTTGACTGTTAATAAGATTGTCTCAAGTTCTTGCTTTGATTTGTTCCCAACAATGGACTGTAATATGTAATTGTGAACCAAAATAATCTTTTTCCTTCATTAGTGTTGTTGTTACAGAGTGCTTTGTGACAAAAATGGAAGCAGGGCAAAGATACTTTCTCTTGCCATTTCTGCCTCGAAATCTGCAGCTGTCTAATAACAACAAAAACAAACAAAAAATCAAATTTTGTCCTTATCACCTATGAGTCAAACATGTTACGTCAGTCTAATTAATTAATATCTGTGTTTTTCTGTGCTCATTGGTAAAATGGTATAATAATAGATTATAAACGATAGGGTTTTGTAAGAAGTAAATGAAGTATATCACGGGTTTCATAAAAGACTAGTAAGGCAACCATTAACATCTATAAATGACAGCAAAAGGCAATTTGTACATTTTTGACCTGACTTCTGTAGGTATTTATAACCCACTATTGTTATCAAATAAATTGCTTATTTTTAGAATGACATAATTTGGCAATTCTCAAGCTTGTCAACAGATTTCCAAATCTCATAGGTCATTGGGGCACATGTACCCAAGACTTTATTTTAAAACCCATACTTCAGAGTGCCTGAGAAATAACTTTATTTTCTTTAAAACCCCAAAGAGAAAGTGTTCAAAGAACAGGTATATTGAACCAGACTGCTAAACAATGTTAAGAAAGGCAGATTTCTTGAGAGCCAAACTATGGCTGCCATCTTGTTTGCTGCTTTGGTTTGTCTCTCAGGGTGAATCAGGATGTCACAAGCTTCCCATAAGCTCAGATCTCAGAATTACAATAGTTACCTCACTTCCTGCAAAGGATACCATAAGATTCCTTCTCGAGAAACCTGGTGTAATGCAAAGAAATAATAGAGTCCAGAATGGCTTGGATGAGTTAAGCTCTTTCTACAACATACACGAGGGTACAACTATTAGATTAGACCTCATGAGAGGTATAGCCCATGTTCCCACTTCTCAGCTGTGGCCTTATACATAGAAAATAACCATAGACAGCAATAAATACTAAAAACCTTTTTATTAATATAGAAATTTGAAGTTTACAACATTTTTGATAATTTTCAGCTATTTCAAATTGAAAAAATAATTCTTAACTGAGGAACAGAGAGTAAGCTACCATGTATTTGACTGGTCCCGTGTATTATTGTTTGGAACTCCCTATCATAGACACCCTAAAGCACAGTCTCTATGGTTATAATGGCTTTATTCTAGAAATCTTTAAATGTTTGTTTTTCCATGTGAGCAGAAGAAATGGATAGGATTGAGCAAGAATAGATCTTTAGTTAGGATACTATAAAACCAAAATATGAAAACAGGAAGATAAACCAATCCAAACCAAACCATTAGAATACAGCCATCTAGATATGTACCTGTAAAAGGTCTCTGTACAAATAAAAACTGGGATGAACTGAATATCCCTGGGGAGCAAGCTCAGATCTCTTTACCTTAATGCTCTTCTCAATGTCTCTCAAAATTAGTTAGGAAAGGATTTGTGAAAAAACACAGGTCACGGGGCAGTCATAAGAAGCTACAAGTTACTAGACTTTCTACCCATTTTCTGTTACTTTCCACTGAGCTACAACAATCCATCTGGAAGCAACAGTTTGATACCCATATACATTTTGGGGTACATTTGTGCTCTTTTACCACCAGATAAATTAGTTTGATGTTAAATCACCTCTTCTTATACGGACAGTACCTGTTGGCAGCCAGAAGGCCAGTGAACTCCACCAACTTGGTGTTTATATGGGTGTGATGGTTTGCATATGCTTAGGCAAGGAGTGGCAATATTAGAAGGTGTGACCTGGTTGGAGAAAGTGTTTCACTCTGGGGTGAGCTTAGAGACTCTTCTCCTAGCTGCCTGAGGATGATCAGTCTGTTCCTGGCTTCCTTTGGATAAAGATGTAGACCTCTCAGCTCCTCCTTCACCATGCCTGCCTGGATGCTGCCATGCTGTCACCTTGATGGTACTGGACTGAACCTCTGAACCTGTAGGCCAACCTCAACTAAATATTGTCCTTTAAAAAATTTACATTGGTTATGGTGTCTGTTCACATCAATAAAACCCTAACTAAGACAGTGGGTAATGGGGGTCCAAATTCAAGTTCTTGTTTCTACAAGCCAAGGACTTTACTACAGAGCCATCTTCTCAGTCCCAACTTTTCCTCAAAATATTGTAACAAAGTATTTTCCCTTCCCAAACTCATGTCAATACAATAACAAAGTATTTTCCCTTCCCAAACTCATACCATGCCATCCTTCACTTGTCTATTTAAATGTAGAAACCCTAACCTATTAAAGTACAGAAAACCTAGCTTGGATTTAGTATAGGCTTTCCGAGGCTAACAAATTATTATACTTTTATTTCTCCTGAAGATAATTTTCTCAAATCAAAGTGTTCCACAGTTCTAACTCCATTGTTAAGCATTTCTCACCTAGTATTTTTGTTGGAGAATTTCTAGCAAGATAGAATAAATATTTTATTTGAAATAAAATCTCCAATAAAATAATTAATGCTAAAATGTCTAGCTCTGATGGACTTTTTTTCAAAGTCAATCCAAATTATGTTCTAGAGGATAAAAGTAATAGTTTAATAGGTAAAGCCTTATGAACATCTCTACACCAGTCACTGTAATAATTCAGAGCAAATGCGGCAACAGTTCGGGTAACACTCTATTTTCATGACGAATGCCAAGCAGTAGGTAGAGCACACTAAGGATCGGGGTGGGACATCACATGTTTGTCTCCCCCACACCCAGATGGCTCACTTACTGCTCTTCCTAATCATCTGTATTTTACATGCCTTACTCAGAGCTTTTTGAAGTAGACTAAATGAATTTAAAACCTTTTTTTTTGTCTGCTATGATGCCTTAAAAATGTTAGTTTGGCCATAGCTTAAATATTTTCTTTCACACTCTTTAGGAATATTTGTGGAAGAATAAGCAGTCTTTGCTGATCAGAGCCTGACAAATACAGAGACTGAGAAGAGGGTTCCCAATGGAGGAGTTAGAGAAAGAACTGAAGCAGCTGAGGGGGGTTTGCAATCCATAGGAAGAACAACAATATCAAACAACCAGGCCTCCTAGAGCTCCCAGGAACTAAACAACCAACCAAAGAGTACACATGGATGGTCCCATGGCTCCAGAAACATATGTAGTGGCCTTCGTGGGTATCAGTGGGAGGAAAAGCCCTTGGTCCTGTGAATGCTTGTTTTCCCATTGGAGGGGAATGCAGGTCAGGGAGGCAGGAGGGAGTGGGTGTTGGGAGATATTATAGGATGTCTCCTGGGAGGGGAAACAGGGAAAAGAGATGACATTAGAAATGTAAATTTAACAAAAATATCCAGTAAATAAAAAAGAGAAATGATGGTAATTTACACAGAAGAGCTGGTGTTTCTAAACAGTTTTATGCTCTGAGACACAGAACATGTTGCCAAACCATAGTCCCAGAAAAAACAAAACAAAACAAAACAAAACAAAACTGGTTCTCCTGTAGTTCTCGCTTAAATGTTCAATCATGACATTGTGTTAATATTAATTTTAAATAGAATGCCTTTGCTTTTCACAACAAAATGAGTTACAGAAAGGGATGATATGATTGTTCAAATCTTTGAGTTTCTGAATATTCATGAGAGTGAATGATATGGGACTAAAACACTCATTGCATTTGCGTAAATACTTCTATATGATTTTGAAGAGTTTTATTAAGTATATGAAAAAATACTCCTGATACTAAGACTGTGTATTCAGAAATGCCCACAAATGCCCATTTAACATCACCTACAAACATTATCAATAGCTAATTCAGAATTTAAGTGAACTTTTGAAAGATTCCAGACACTGAGACATCTTAAAAGTGTCTTTGTGTTTGAGTTTTCTTGTTGTATATGTACAACACGTTTCTAGAAAAGTAATTCATAGCTGTATAATTACTTTCAGAATAGTTCATCATAGGCAAATATTGACATGGAAAATAAGATTATAAATGGCAGAGATAGCAAAAACTAGAGCTTTAAATGAAGAGTTTGAAGTCCTAAATCCTATTATTGAAATAAAATATAAGTAGAAAATTAATGAGAATTATTCCCATTTGACCCAGAGTACCTACTGTGCAGCAACTTACAACTTAGGTACCTGTGACATTATTTCAAGCCTTTATTCCACCAACATGTACCTAATGTGAGGAAAATAACATTAATATCACCAAAGGTCAACTAAATTGTTTCAGCCAATATTTTTTTTTCTTGGGTATGTCAGCAATATTGTACCCTTTGTCCTGAGACTAGTGTATTTGTTTTTCCTTGACTAATTCTCTTAGGATCAGGACTGTTCCCTAAGGGGTTTGGAGCATAAGTCAGTGAGAAAGCTCTTGCTTGTGATGCATTTGAGCCCAGTTTTGATATTTTGTAGCAATAATAAATAAACTAATTAATTAAAACAAATCTTCCCTTAAAAGTGTATTCCCATCTTAAGATCATTGGTTTACATGATTTACATAATTTAATAAATGTATTTCCTAAATATTATAAACATGTCAATCATTGGAAAAGGTGACATCTGCACCACAGCACATTGGGTTATTTTATTTATAATTCTCACACACTGAAACAAGCATTCGAAGATCAAAAGCTCCAAAATATAAGAGACACTTGCTCCTCTATGTTCATAGCAGCCTTGTTTATAATACAGAGAAGCTGGAAAGAACCCATATGTTCTTCAACAGAGAAATGGATGCAGGAAATGTGGTACATATACACAATGGAGTACTACTCAGCTATTAAAAACAATAACTTCATGAAATTTCTAGGCAAATGGATGGAACTAAAAGCTATCATTCTGAGTGAGGTAACCCAGTCACAAAAGATCACACATGGTATGTACTCACTGATAGGTTGATATTATAACTAAGACTCAGATTACCCAAGACCCAATTCACATACCACATGAATTCAAAAAGTCAGAAAACAAAAGAGGAGATGCTTCATTCTTTCTTAAAAGGGGGAACAAAATATCCATAGGAAAAAATACAGAGACAAATTTTGGAGCGGAGACTGAAAGAAGGGCTGTCCAGAGACTGTGGGGATCCATCCTATATACTGTCACAGAACCCAGACAATAGTGTGGATGCCAAGAAGTGCATGCTGACAGGTCCCTATATAACATTCTACTTAGAGACTCTGCCAAAGCTTGAGAAACACAGAGTCAGAGGCTCTCAACCAACCATTGGACTAAGCATGGGGTCTACAATGGCGGAGTTAGAAAATGGACTAATGGTGCTGAAGGGATTTGCAACCCCACAGGAAGAATAATATCAATCAAACAGAGCCACTAGAGCTTCCAAAGCATAAACCACCTACCAAAGAATACACATGGTGGAGCCATGGTTCAAGTGATATATATATATATATATATATATATATATATATATCAAAGAATGTCCTTATCAGACATCAAGGAGAGGAGAGGTCTATGGCATTGTGAAGGCCCAATACTTCAATACCAGGGTAGGAGATGCCAGGGTTGGAAGATGGGAGGAAGAGATGGGTGCAGGAACACTCTCACTAGGCAACGGGAGGGAGGATGGAATAGGGGGATTTCAGAGGGGAAAGTGGTTAATGAGATAACATTTGGAATGTAAGTAAAAAAAAAAATCCCAAAAGTAAAAAAGAAAGAAAAAGAAAAGAAAATATCAAAACCTGAACTCAGGAAATATGTAAAATGCAAGAACAAAAAGGTGTTAGTTTGTTTTCTACATGTGTATCAGAACTGTGAGGGTAAGACTTTAGAGATTAATCATGTGTATTTTTTTATTTATTAAGATAAAGATTCACACAGGCCGTGCTGGCCTCTAATTAGCTACGTATCTCAAACTTTCCTTGAACTCAGTCTTCTACTTCTTAAACGATGAGGTTAGAACACAATATCTGGCTGAGAGACACGCATTGTCTATGACTTCTAGAGTGAGGTTGGTAGGTATACATCAACTGGGAGAAAATCCAAAAATTTCTTTTTAGAAAAAAAACTTATAATGTTGAGATCATTTGAAATGTAGATACAGAGAATATCCAATAAAAATTATTTTTAAAAAGATGTTGAGATCAACATTCATAATGCATAATATTCTTATTTTATAGCTACATTTCTATTTCTGAAGATATTATTATATTGCTAATTGAAGTTTTTCAAATAAATTTGCTCTCTGTGGCTTTAAAACATGGCTAAAATGTAATAAAATATTAAAAAACACAAATTGCTGGACAGGGAGATGAGCAGATAGATACGTTGCTAGATATGTAGATAAACAGAAGGTGGGTAGATGATTGACTGAGTGATTGATTGATTGATAGATGGAGAGATGGATGAAGAGACACATCGATTAAAGACCGATGGCAGATGATTATACAGAAATATAGATTACAGATGATGGATGATTAAATATAAATGGTGCATATGTAATACATAATATATGATATGCAAAAAAGTGGTTGATTGATGGTATGTGATATATAAACACATAATAGATGATTTCATTTGAAATGATAAATGTTAAATATATAGGTAATCAGACATCTTAGGGGCAGACAAGGACCAGAAATCTACCCACACATTGCTATTCTACACTGTAGATAAATTTCCAAAGATATTGAGAAGTTTTAGTTCTATTAAGTGGTTTGAGCAACCAATAACCAGTTATTTATTCCTGTATGAATTACTTCCATAAATAGTCAAAGTGTTGTCAGGAAATATGTAAACTTGCTATTTAGCACCAATTATCTATCTTTTATTTTGAACTTTATGACAAATAGATCAAAAGAAGATCAACCATCAGTGCAAATTGCTATCCTCAATACAATAAAACACAAAGTATAAGAAACTTAAACCATAACGTAGTCTGAACCAGCAAACAATGAACCAATACATTGCTTAGCCTTATCTTGCAATATTGTCCTATTTGAAGTTTTATACATTTTTATAATTTTATATAATGAATTTTATACTAATCTTAGTTAGTGAAACATGTGTCTATTTTTATAAAGATAATAACCTCTCTGGGTCTGTGTATTGTAGCACAAATATCATTTACTTTCCAGCTAATACCCGCTTATGAGTGAGCACATACTATGTGTGTCTTTCTGAGTCTGGGTTACCTCACTTAGGAGGATCTTTTCTAGTTGAAACAATTGTCAGCAAATTTCATGATGTCCTTATTTTAATAGCTGAGTAAAACTCCATTGTGTAAATATACCATATTTTCTTTATATATTCTTTGAGAGATGGCTTGGTGGTTTCAAGTTTCTGACTACTATGAATAAGCTACTATGAGCACAACAGAGCAAGTGTCCTTGTGATAGGATAGAGTGTCACTTGGATATGTGTTTATGAGAGGTATGATTGTGTCTTGAGGTAGTTCGATTCCCAATTTTCTAAGAAATTGCTATGAAGATTTCCAAAGTGGATGTACAAGTTTGCACTTGCATTAGCTATGGAACAGTGGTTTCTTGTTCCACATCTTTGCAAGCATATGAAGTCCCTTGTGGTTTTTATCTTAGCCATTCTAATGGGCTTAAGGAGGTAGGAGCAATGCCCGGATGTGCCTGGAGAGGGGAAATTGAATATATTTATCAGGCAAACTTGGAACAGGTGAGAATAGGAACAGAGTGCATCTGGTGGGGAAATGGAGGAAGAAATTACTGCGAGAGATGCCTGGAATTGGGAGACATTTCAGGAGTAAGGTAGAAACCTAGTGGAATGGAAGCGTCATGGAATTTATGAGGGTGACACTAAGGATGACTCCTAGTAATGGGGTCATGGGAGCCTGAATTGGTCATCCTCTCTAACTAAAGAAAGCCTGACATGGGAGGACTGGGACACCAATCCAGCCACAAATTCTCAAAGATCCACAGTTTGCCATGCCTCCAGGATAGGCTGGGACAGGAACTTAGCAAAATCCTCCTCAGAGGGACCAGAGAGATTTCATTCAGTGATGGATAGGAGAAAATACATAGTCTCACAACCAAATATTAGGCCAAGCCTGGGGAGTCCTGTGGAGGGTAGCGAGAAAGGACTGGAGGAGAAAGAATGATTGAAGACACTACAAGACCAGGGTCCAAAGAATCAGACTGGGACTCAATTGGAACTCAACTGGGCCGATAAATAAAAATATAAGGGAGCCTAAATGGGTCTGTCCAAGGCCCTCTGATATATGTTAAAATTATATTGCTCAGTGTTGTTATGGGACTCCTAACGGTAGAAGTGTGACTGTCTCAGATTCCATTGTCTGTGTTTGGGAAACGTTTCCCCCTACTAGATCGCCTGGTGTAACCTTCATGTGAGAAGCACCTGTTTCACAGAGCATGCTTACTATTGTAGCTTGTTATATTGTAGTTCATATCCCTGGACAGCCTGCTGGTTCCTGAGGGAAGATGTGTGGGGGAATGGATGGATGAAAGGGGACATGCAGGGACTCTGAGGAGGAGAGGATGGAAACTACAGCTGAGAAGAATTAGTCAAAGGGAAAATAAAGAGAATAATCTAGTCTAGGTAATAATTTATAATTCTATGATAAAACTCTGGATATTTCCCCCAAAAAGTCAATACTTCTTTTAAGAGATAACAAAATGGTTACTTGCAAAAGTTTAAATTTATCATGCAGCATCTGAAAGAGACAAATTTGTGGGAGCCAAAGCAGGTTCAGAAACCTTTAACTCCTGTGACAGGCACAAAGGCAAGTGGCGTGGGAGACCAGCCTTAGACTGTGGAAGACGTGTGGCCTGTGTCTACCGTCATCCAGTATGTATATCTTTAAAATTATTATAAAAATACTATACATTTAGATTCTTTGTGAAACTACTTCATTTATGCTAAATATTGCTGTAGAATTCACAGTAAGGATGTCTGTTAGGATGAGAGAAAGCAGAGACTTCTATTCCTCATAGAGAAATGGAGTCTTGAACACTGAAATTGTTATTCTCTTTCATGCACAACTACTTTACTTTATTTTTGTCCAATTTGACAACACAGAATATTGCTCTTTTACATTCAAGATAGAGCTTGTAAACTCCAATGGGGTTTGAGCTCTCCACTAGCTCCACTACCCCAAACTTCAGAGCCATAAGTCATTGGCTTTGCCATCTCTCAAACTAACAGTTCAGCAGAAGCCGGTGATCAAAAACACAGCTATTTTTCTTTCTTTTTGTTAAAGTTTGTTCTCTGCTGCTCAGAACTTAGTTCGAACAGAATGCATACCCAAACATAAAATTTGTGAATAAATACTGTTTGTTTTTGAACTCCATTTTTTTTCCCAGTGAAGCCCGCCAGTGTCTGCCACATCAAGATTCAAAGAGTGAGTGATGGGAAGTGGAAAAGCTCTGGCTTAATGAGCTGTTGGACAGCTCTCTACAGTGGGTTTTCTTGTCCACTTTACAAATAAAGACAGAGACTGTCAGAGAGAGACTGGAAATAGGACTCCATGATTTCAATCGTAAAGCCACAATACTCACCCAATGCTAAATGCACTTTCAAAATATGTACTCACATTCAACATTTACTTTATCCAAATATGCATTCATTCTCCAACTCTGCACAGGGTACTTTTATTCTCAAAGATAACTCATAATATTAGACACAGTCAAGGTAGCTAATTCCCATACTATTTGGTTATTTCACTGTAAAACAATTGGAAAGTAGCTAATATATTTAAGAAGATGACATCTAAATCCTTTAAAAAATACATTTCCCCAATTGTTTTTTTTACTAAAACAAAAGATTTAATTGATAATGTATTTTCTGTATAGAAAAGATAAATTATAACAAACTATTCTGTCATCTTATTCAAAGGATATATAGGAAATACGGTAAAATTGCTTACAGTTGATGAGTCAAAATAATGACAAGGTTATATTTAGAGATTATCAGTAGTATATATGAAAGACTTGAATGCGTCTTTTATAGCATGGTACAGTTCCAATGGGAGGGGTGGGGACTGAGTAGGGCTCAATTCCTAGGTTTGAGATTAAAATGGAAATTTCTTGTTTCTTTGGAGTTAAAAAAAAAAAAAAAACATTTCCTCAATTGTAACATTTGGATACTTTCAGCTGTTTTTCATTGAAACTTTGTAAACTGCTGATAAGTTTAGGTCAGTAGCTGAATATTTTTAAGCTTCACAGTATCACTAAAATATCAAATTAGTTTCTCAAATTAATGAGATGGTACGGATTTACATATTTCACAAATATTTCAATATTAGAAAAGCAATGGAAATAATAATAATAATATCCTAATGCTAATAGCAAATAAGCAACAGAAGATTTGAGTTAGTAAATGGAAGAAAGATAATACTTTATCAACACAAACCCTGGAGATTCTTAACCTAATACAGTGATACTTTCTGTGAATTTTAAAGGATATGTTAAAGAGTTAGCTATGTATTCAAGAATATAAATTACAACAATAAAAACATTTATGAGCCAAGTGAAATTGTATAAGTTGTAAAACATAGGTAAAAAAATATTATTTTAAAGCCATTAGAAGCAAAGTAATTTAGTTCTGTAGTACAAAAGTAATTCTAATTCCTTCTCAGATATTAATATTAAATGTAATGATTCTTGCCAATCAGCCACTTTTACCATATTCAGCCATTTTTGATAAAATAAATAAATAAGACTAAACAAAAAGCCCTAAAATCTCTGTAATTTTATGGATGACGCATTTTGATGTTAAATATATTTGAAGTATGTTGGAAACATATATTTGCTGTAAAACTTGTTAAGGATTTTCTTGAAATAAGAGTAAAGTATGTAGAGAAAAAGAGATGTTGAAAATTGTCTTTTTTAATACAAATTTTATCTGAAATCAAATAAATAACTTTTTAAAAAGCAAAACAAAATACCACTTTTCACAAAAATTACTTCCATGTGCCACCAATAACTTACTAACGTAAAGGGTAAATAATGTTCTACCCGGGCTAGAGAATGGATAAACTGAGGACAGACACAGACAAACAAATTAGCATTGCCTTTTGAACAATTTAAAATGGTTGGATTTGCTTTAGTTTCGATAAGGTACAATGATGGTCATTTGTAGGGAGGTTTGACTGACTCAGTGTCTTTCCTTACAGCTTGTGTGAGCCTACAGTTTTTGATAAGCCCACTGTTTGCTGCAGATCTTGAATTGCTGGTCAAGTTTTCCACAGATTGCTTCCCAGGTTGAAGTGTCTGTTGCCCATTTTGGCAAGCACCACTCTTGTGTTTGTGATTTGAATGAAAAAATGCCCTTCATTCCTCTCCCCAGGATTTATTTAATCCTCATCCGGATGTCATTAGCACTGACAGGGTTTATGGTAACACTCGGGGAGATAAACTGTTTTGATATATTAATTCAAAGAATGTGTTCCGTCAATGAACGTGTCCGAATGCATCGAGGCATATAAACATGCCTCAAGTGGGATTACTTATAAAGTAAGAAATGATGAGGGAAAGGAGGTCTGGGGTTTTGACAGCTTGTAGTTTAAAATTGAACATGACCCCTGTTACTCTTCTGCAGAATTGGTCCTAAGTTCTACCTATCTCGATCAAAAAGGGAAGTGTCAGGGTTAACCACGACAAAGTGAGGACAACTGCAAATATAATTAATAAAAACAAATCAATTGTATATAAAGAACTAAGCTGTGTGAAGCTTCTCGAAATAAGGCATAAATTAATCAGCTTTTCTATAACGACTAGAAGTGGCACCACAGGGAAAGGCAGACGATGGATCAAGGGAGATGTGCCAAAGTGCTTGTTACTATGTTCTCTGGAGGACAGTCCTTAGCTAAGTGAATGTGTCTCATTTCCATGAACATTTAATCATAAACCTGCCCATTATCCTTTATGGAAAGGGTCAATAGTATCAGGTTGTGAAAATAAAGTGTTTTATTATGTAAAAGAGACCATGATGAAGAGGAATCATTTTTCAAACTCACTGCATCATGAGTAAATCTATTTTTTTTTTTGTGGAATTGTTTCAAAGGATTTCGTGCATATATTGAGAGGTAAAAGTCCCGAACTAAATATGAGATATGTATTTTATGAAAATTAAAGTGTTTACCTATCTTTATTTTGCATTATCTCACATGATATAGTCCCTTTGGGTAGGTAGATTCACAGTGGTGTGCTGTGATAATCCAAGTTGATAGGATGTTTAAAAGTAAGAAGTATTTGGAGAAAATAGATGACTCTAAGCCATATGGATTATATGCAAATATAACCTTTATAAAGCTAGTCTAATATCACAGGCACTGCTTGAAATTCTCAGGAAATTTGACCATGAATGCTGTCATAGCTCCTTTGCTCAGTGTTGCATACTTCTGTAGTTGTATTCAATTCCATAGGTTGGAATTTCAACCAATACATAAATTCATAGCATTCTTTTCAATTAAAAAGATGAATGGATATATATTACAAGAAAGCCAAACTACTAATCAATACCCCACTACATATAAACTTATATGTATACAGGAAAACAGACAAGGTCTCACTCCTCTTAGTTTAATGTCAATGTATGGTCAGCATCATCATTTTATTTCTACAACTGTAGATAATAGTTATCAGTGCTTGGGAATTTTTACACATTTACATACATGAATACACAAGTGTACTCACAAGTGACTTAATCAAATATGCATTTTAAATCATCTTAATTATTGAGTCCTTTTTGAATATTTTATGTACTTACATTTCAAATGTAATCCCCTTTCCCAGTTTCCCCTCCAGAACCCCTCTCTTTTATCCTACCAACCCCTGCTTCTATCCTGCTCCCCCTCATCCATTCCCACCTCACTGCCTGGCATTCCCCTACAGTGCCTGACATTTCCCTACAGTGGGTAAACCTAGCCTTCAGAGAACAAAGAGCTTCTCCTCCCATTGATGCCAGACAATGCCAACCTTGGCTACATATATGTTGGAGACAAGGGTCCCTCCATGTATATAAACTCTTTGGTTGGTGGTTTAGTTCATGGAAGCTCTGGAGGTTTTGGTTGGTTGATATTTTTCTTTTTATGGGGTTGCAAACCCCCTTCAGCTCCTAAAGTTCTTTCCTTAAGTACTCCATTGGTGTCCCCATGCTCAGCGTAATGGTTGGCTGAGAGCCTCCGACTATGAATTTGTCAGGGTCTGGGAGAGCCTGTCAGGAGACAGCTATAACAGGTTCTTGTCACCAAGAAATTCTTGGTATCCATAATAGTGTCTGCGTTTGATGTCATCTACATACCAACCACCATTTGTTGAAAATGCTGTCTTTTATTGTTGAGAATTGTTTTCACTAGCATGGGTTTCGGTTTTCACAAATGAATTTGAAACGTTCTCTTTCTATCTCTATTAAGAATTGAGTGGGAATTTTGATGGGGATTGAACTGAATCTGTATTTTGCTTTCAGCAAGATGGCCATTTTTACTATGTTAATCTGGCCAATTCAAAAGCAAAGAAAATTTTTTTCTGTCTTCTGAGATCTTTAATTTCTTTCTTCAGGGATTTGAAGTTCTTGTCTTACAAATCTTTCCCTTGCTTGGTTAGATTTACACCAAGGTATATTATATTATTTGTGACTACTGTGAAGGTTGTGTTTCCCGATTTTCATTCTCAGCCTGCTTACCCTTTTGGTAAAGGAAGGCTAGTCACTAGTTGTATCTAGCCAGCTTGCTGAAGTTGTTTTTCAGGTTTAGGAATTCTTTGGTAAATTTTGGGGGGGGTCACATAAGTATACTACCATATCATTTACAAAGAGTGATATTTTGCCTTTTTCCTTTCCAATTTGTCTTTCTTTGACCATCCTATTTTTGTCTAATTCCTCTGGCTAGGACTTTGAGTACTATATTGAATAGGGAGGCAGAGAGTGGGCAGCCTTGTCTAGTCCCTGATTTTGGTGGGATTATTTTAAGTTTCTCTTCATTTAGATTAATGTTGGCTATTGGTTTGTGGTGCATTGCTTTTACTATGTTCATGTATGGACCTTGAATTTCTGATCTTTCCAAGACTTTTAACATGAAGGAGTGTTGAATTTTCTCAAATGCTTTCTCAGCTTCTAATGACATGATCCTGTAGTATTTTTTTTTCCTTTGAGTTAATTCACATAGTGGATTGCATTGATGGATTTTCATATATTGAACCATCCCTGCATCCCTGGGATAAAGCCTAAGTGATCATGGTGAATGACTGTTTTGATGTGTTCTTGGATTAGGTTTGCAAGAATTTTATTGAGTATGTTTGCACCGATATTCAAAAGAGAAATTGGTCTGAAGTTCCCTTTCTTTGTTTTTTTTTTTGTTTGTTTGTTTGTTTGGTTGGTTGGTTTAGGTATAAGTTTAATTGTGGCTTCAATGAATGAATTGGATAGTGTTCCTACTGCTTCTATTTTGTGATATAGTTTAACGTGTATTGGTATTAGGTCTTTTTTGAGAGTCTAATAGAATTCTGAACTAAACCCATTGGGTCCTGAGCTTTTTTAGGTTGGGATACCTTTAATGAATGCTTCTGTTTATTTAGGGGTTATGGAACTAGTTACATGGCATATCTGACTCTAATTTAACCTTGGTATCTGTTATCTGTCTAGAAAATTGTCCATTTTTTACAGATTTTCTAGTTTTGTTGAGTATAGTATCTGATGGTTTTTTAATGCCTGAGTTTCTTCTGTTATGTTTTCCTGATTTTATTAATTTAGATACTGTCTTTGTGCTCTCTAGTTAGTCTGGCTAAGCATTTGTCTATCTTGTTGATTTTCTGGAAATAAAAATCAGTTCCTGGTTTTGTTAATTATTTGATAATTCTTTTTGTTTCTATTTGGTTGCTTTCAGGCCTGAGATTGGTTATTTCCTGCTGTCTTGGGTGTATTTGCTTCTTTAGCTTTAGAGCTTTCAGGTGTGCTGTCAAGCTGCTAGAGGATGCTCTCTGCAGAATTTTTTTTCAATACTCAGAACTATGGGTTTTCTTCTTACCACTGCTTTCATCAGATACCAGAAATTTTGGTGTAGTGTTTTCAGTGTCATTAAATTCTATAAAGTCTTTAATTTAATTGTTTCTTCATTGATTAAGATATCATTGAGTAGAATGTTGTTCTTCACAGATCATGTTATGAGTAGAATGTTGTTCTGCTTCATGTGTGTGTAGACTTTCTGTTCCTTCTGGTGCTTGGTGCTGTTTAAGACCAGCATTAGTTTCTGATGACCTGATAAGTTGCATGAGATTATTTGTATCTGTTAAGACAGGTTTTGTTATTACTCATATGGTCAGTTTTGTTGAAGGTACCATGTAGTGCTTGTTTTAGGATAATACACACACACACACACACACACACACATATACATATATGTCATCGGGTTCATAACTTCTGTAACTTTGACTGTATCTCTGTTTAGTTTCTGTTTCTATGATCTGTCCATTAATAATAGTGGAATGTTGAAGTCTCCCACTATTATTATATGAGGTGCAGTTTAAGCTTTAGTAAAATTTCTTTTATGAATGTAGGTTCCCTTGCTTTTGGAGGAAAGATGTTCAGAATTGAGAGTTCATCCTTGTAGATTTTTCCTCTGATGTGTGCAAAGTGTCCTTCCATATATTTTTTTGGAATTTTTGGTGAAAAGTCAATTTTATTCAATATTAGAATGGATACTTCAGCATGTTTTAGGGGACCATTTACTTACAAATATTTTTCCAGTCTTTTACTCTGATGTAGTGCCTGTCTTTTTCACTGATGTATGTTTCATGTATGTAGCAAAATGCTGGGTCTTGTTTAAATATCCAGTCATTTTGTCTGTGCATTTTTATCAGGGAGCTGAATCCATTGATGTTAAGATATAATAAGGATTGGTGATTGTTCTTGCCTATTATTTTTGTTGTTAGAGTTGGATTTACATTCATGTAGCTATCACTTCTTGATTTTGTTGAAAGACTACTTTCTTGCTTTTCTAGGGTGTGGTTTCCTTCCTTGGGTTGGAGTTTCCTAACTATTACCATTTGTAGGGCTAACTTGTGTAAGATATTGTGTAAATTTGGTTTTATCATGGAATCACTTAGTTTCTACATTTATGTTAATGAGAGTTTTGCTGGGGATAGTATCCTGCGCTGGTATTTGGTTGTCTCTTAGGGTCTGTATGACATCTGCCCAGGATCTTCTGGTTTTCATAGTCTTTGTTGAGAAGTTTAAGGTGATAAGTTTTCCTTTATATGTTACTTGATCCTTTCCCCTTACTGCTTTTAATATTCTTTTTTTTTTTTTTTTTTTTTTTTTTTTTTTTTTTTTTTTGCATTTGGCATTTTGACTATTATATAACAAGAGGAATTTCTTTTCTGGTCCAATCTATTTGGAGTTCTGTAAGCTTCTTGTATGTTCATGGGCATCTCTTTCTTAAGGTTAGGTAAGTTTTCTTCTATAATTTTGTTGAAGATATTTACTGACCCTTTAAGTTGGGAATCTCCACTTTCTTCTATAACTATTACCCTTAGATTTGGTCTATTCCTTGTGTCCTGGATTTTCTGAATGTTTTGGATTAGAAACATTTTGCATTTTGCATTTTCTTTGAAATTCTCCCCTCTATCTTTTATATTCCTTTGCTGATGCTTGTGCCTATGACTCCTGATCTGGTGTGTTGGGATATCCAGGGCTTCCTGTGGTGGGCGAACTGGGTTCGGATAATGCCAAGTAGCCTTGGATTATGTTGCTTAGGTTTTTGTCCTTCCCTCTTGCCATTCATTTGGTTATCTCTGGTGTTAGTTGGTCTTACTAACCCTGGCTGAAGCTTGTCCTATCAGTGGGACTGTAAACCCACTAAATCTTAGGTGTTTCAGCATTCCTAGAAGACCAGCTCTCTCTGGGCAGTATTTGGGTGTGGATGGCTCTTGGACAGCCTTAGCTTCAGGGTACAGATAGAGACAAAAAGGCCTGATTGTCTTTCTAACTGAAAATAGATTCTTCTCTTGTAGAATACAACCCAACCACAGCGTTTTTGTTTGTTTGTTTGTTTGTTTGTTTTGGTTTGTTTATTTTTCCCTTCACTTTTCCAAATTACCCCATACCTATCCACTCCCACAAATCCAAAACCAATCCACTTCTGTTTCCCTTCAAAAGAAGTGGCCCTCCATGAAATAAAACCTATACACAACAAAATAATATAGAATAAAACAAGGGAAGACCCTCACATAGAGGCTGGACAAGGCAACTCCACAGAAGAAAAAGAGTTCCCAAGAACAAAAAAAAAAAAAAAAGTCAACGATAAATCTGCTCTCATTGTTATGAGCTCCCCCTGCAATAAAAACAAAAACACCAAGCTAATATCTATACTATATAGACAAAGGACCGCCAGACCCAATGTTTACTGTTTTATTCTCTGTGAGCCATTATGAGCCTCACTTAGTTGATTCAGTGGGCCAGACTCTTCTGGTCTCTTCCTTTTATTCTGACTCCTACAATCTTCTTTCCATTTTCCATGGGGTTCTCTAAGTCCCCATGGGTTGAGACATGATGGTGACTTCCACTTCAGACTTTCTTTCACATAAAGATCTTTGTACCTACATTGATTTTCTCCCAAAGGGACCCTGTCTGATGACAACCAAAAAAGCCACTGACTAATTGTGTTTGACTCTATACAAGGTTTCTAGTCTGTATAGTCTCTGCTTCTTTATTACTCAAGCAGTGTCAGTTATGGGTTCTGTTTTTATGAAGTAAGTCTTGAGTCAAACAAGACACTGGCTGGCCACTCCCACAAGTTTTGCTCCACAATTGCCCCAACACTTAGAGCAGGTAGAACAGATTATAGCTCACAGGCTTTGGGACTGAATTGGTTTCCAAGTTTCTTTTTCTGTGGTCTGCCCAGTGTGTTCCCATGCCATGAGACAAAAGACATGGCGGTGAAGTGTCCATGCAGGCATCAGCTCTACCTCTCTACATTCAGTAACCTACGGGTGTTGACCTCTGCAATGATGCCCCACTGAGATATGTGGAGAGCAATCCTGTATCCTGGCATCAGCCTGAGATGTTTAGAGACTTTCATAGAATTTGCTAGGCCAACTCTATGACCAAATGAAACCTAGTCCCAACACTGGAAACCTTGACTGGCTACAAAAAATGGTCGCGTCATACTCTGGATATTCTGTTACTAGGAGTCCTTACTAGAGTCAGCTTCATACGTGTCAGGAAGTTTCAATAGCACTGGAGTTCCAGACCACCCCTAAATGTTCCCACAATTCCACATGACTTAATTTATTAATGATTATTAAATTATTGATTTCATTTCAACATGTACTAATTGTCCTGGAAAATCACATCTATGTAATCTGTTTCTTTTGCCACTTTAATTAGATAATTACCTTTCCCTTCTATCTAATTTGAACAAAGATATTTTTCTAGTTAATGAGAAGGGAAAAGGAGATGCATAGTCAAATCCTGCAATCATTTTGATTATACTTCATAAATTGCCCCAAGTTTTCTGTTTGTATTTTATATAAATGTGTGTATAAAAAGTCAAAACCACAAATAAACATACTTTTAACATGATGTAGCCCTACATTCATTACTACAGACAAGAGCTCAATTATTTACAGTGGTTTTGATGCTGTAGAATGTTATACATTCATCTTTGTTACATAATTTCTCAGATCAATATTGCGACATATTCTAAGAATAGATGAGGTCCTGAACTTCCTAGGAACACAGAACATTTTTAAAATCTAAGTTTCATTTCAGTAGCATATTAACAGCAGAAAATTTAATATGGAAAATTTAATATGTCATACGTTTTCTGCATTTTTAAAATATGAAATTAAAGAGTAGCTTGATGTTTAACTCTTTCATGCATTGAGCTACACTATTAAGTGGAAAATGTAGAATAAACAATGACACTATTGTTTCTGCTCATAAATTCACATTGTGTAGACAGGAACCTATGAAAGACAATGCCTATGTAAACACTGGACCTTGTATACTTAGTTACCATACAATTTTTTTAACATATTGATGATTTAACTGCATGAACTGCTTATGGCCTTTATTTGCTGATTGGATATGAAGCAGTTCCTAAAAATCTTATATTTTGGAGGTTCTGTCTTCAACTAGTTGATAGTTACTGCAAATGGTGAATATTCTTATTTAATTTAATTAACTCATTAACTGATTTATTCATAATTAGTCACTATTACTCAGACTAGATGAACTAAGCACAGTCTACTTTAAAGACAGCCACCACCCCCAACAGTTCCCAACCAACATTAAACAAGCTAATTGGGCTATATATTCCTATATCAAAACTAAAGTTAAATGAATAGATGCTCCTGTTGCTGGCATGGCATTTCTCAATCCATGGAGCAAAACAAGTCTTATTTTCTTTAAAATGATGATACTAAATATTGGTCATAGCAAACAGCCTTCAAAAAGCACATGTTATCTCATAGAATGTCTGTCAGTTGTTTTAAACTGAAAAACAACATTAATCATTACTCTAATATTTCCAAAAAACAAAATTTAAAAGAAAATGTACTGGTTTTTTATTATGTTTCTGCATATGATTAATGAAGAATGTCAAGGTGTTAACTTTTTCTTGAAGTAAAGAGTACCACATACTCCTATTGGTAAAGAACAGAAATATAAGGAGCATCACATTTCCTCAAAGGAGAAGGGAGTTTTGAAGTATTTGTGCTGGGACCCTTGACATTTATACGTTCTCTCCTTTCTCCTGGCGCTGCCCACTAGGGGAACATACAAATAAAAAGGACCCATAAGAAATGCAAGTGAATTTATTAACCCATGACTTTTGTACAACTATGGCCTCAGGCTGTTGTCTACAGAAGGCATTTCTTCTTGAAATAGGTATAGACATTGAGTGCTGGATTGACAGGACCTGTGTGTGCATGTGTGTATGCATGAATGTGTGCGTGTGTTTAGAACTGAAAATCTTTGAAGGAACAATGAGTATAGGCTGACTGGTTAGGAAGAAAGACCCAGGAATTCTCCTTTATCTGTGCTAGGTTTACAAACAAATACCACTCCAGCTCCTGGGTGTTCATGTGCTTTCTGGGCATCAGATTCAAAGCTTTGGACAGCCATTGGAGTCTGAGGTATCTCTAGAATCTCTAAATACTGTTTCTCTAACATGTGTCCATTAGCTGAGGACAAAAAGCTCTGACATTTGCCATAGAAACAAGTGAATTGAATCATAAATGCTGCAAAAATTTTCAGAATACAAAAATGCACAGTTTGAGAAGAAAAGTCAGAACGTTTCGTTTTTACCTGAGACATGATAAATAGCTCCCATAAAATACCGTCATTAAAACTTTCTATAAATTGAATGTTTTACACAGAAAAAGAAACACAATAGATGAAGATGTATTTTAATGGCAGATTCATTTCCCTGTAGAAAACTACTTAAATACACTGATAAAAACTGGGAAATTATTTCATCTATATAGCCTTTAACCTTTCAGGGCACATATTCCGGTTTGTTCAGAGTCATTTTATGCATACATAAGCAGACACTGTCAAATTTAAAGTGTGAGATAAAAGAGAACATCAGCTCTAGCATCGATACTCCCTGCTGTACAATCCTGCTCGATCTATTTTTTTTTTTCTGTACCTTAGTTCAGAGAAATGTTTCATACAGGAATATGAAAAAGCCATGCCTGCCCTGTGTCTCTGTCTTGCTGTTGCTCCTTCCTATAGATCTGATCTCACCTTCATGTTTCATTCCAGGAGCTGCAGGGACCAGACCTGGTGCACAGTGTCAGCAGCAACTACCTCTCAGCCACACCTGCCTGAGGGGAAGCACTGGGATGTTTGTTAGTCTACTGGGGCCTTCTTTGCTCTGGCTCAAAAATCGCACTGTAGAGAAGCTCACACTACCTCTCTGTGCAATGTCCTATCTAGTAGCCATCTTGAAGATATAACAGTTTTATTGAGCAACAGACACTCTGAGAAAATGAAGCCTTCAGGAAACTAGTTTTTAAAAGAGGAGGAGGACCATGCTGAAGGTGATTCTTGTTTGATATTGTCTCTTCATACTAGACTTCTCATTTATGAAAAATAAATACATATTGTGGTATTAGAAGTCTAGAGTCAGGAGTAGCAGTAAAGCTCACTGTATTTTAGAAGGTACATTTACTCAGACAGAAGTGTATCACTTAGAAAATGACAGACATTCTATTTTTTCTTTTTTACCAAAAACAACTCCACCCATATTCCTGAAAAATAAGTTAAGTTTCTACTTGGCAAATTTTGACTGTTGATTTTAGGATTTGTAGTTTTCTGTAGTCAGGGTCACTGTAAGAAAATGTTGGCACAGTGACACTGTGGCTGATACTGGACTTACTAGCAATATATTCGGAGATTTTGTTTTGTTTTGTTTATTAATAGTAAATATGAAAGAAGGAAATGTGGAGTGGCACAAACTCAGATTCTCATGTTTCCTTTATAAAATCTGAAAGCTATTCTGCTTGGGCTTTGTCAGAATGGATCATGAAAACAGATGACTTGTAAGTCATTCTTACCATCATAAAGCTCCTTTCTCACAGTCCTGAGTCCTGACTACATCTACCCATGATACCAGTTCAACAATTCCCTGATGTCTGTGATCCAGACTGTAAATGCAAAGCTAAGAAGTATTTGAAGTACAGAGACTACTTGGAATAACTGCTATGTAAGCTTGGATTTTATCAGAGACAAGTCTAGGTTTCATGATAAATTTATAACACTTGAATGCCTTATTTCTTAATTAATATCGATTTAATAATAAAAGTCTAACACACACACACAAATGTTACAGAGATTTTGTAAAATCTGCATTATCCCCCCCCCCCAAAAAAATCTTGAAGACTCTGATATTTGGTCTATTTGAAAATTATTCTCATGGTCTTGATTTGTTCCAGTTTTAGGACTTACTTTTCTATTTTAGATTAAAAATTCCTAGGCCAATGCTCCAAAACATTAATATTTTTAGCTGTGCTTTACCACAGAGGCATTGGTCTACAAAGGATACGGTTCATATAGTCAGGAAAAGAAGGCAAATTCTGGCCTTGCATTCCATGAAAGCTCTAAACTAAATCACTTTGATCTTCTTCATTTTCTCCACTTTGAGTCTCACACAGTATTTACATCCTCTTATGTTTATATGACCTTGTGAACCTGTGCTAGCTTCAACAGACAGCCCATGAAAACAAGCAGCATGTTGTTAAAAACCAACCATACTTTAATAAGTCTGCTAAAAGCTGATAGCATTGCCCAGACTATACGAAGCATTAATTATCCTTCTTCTTCCCAAAGTCAAAGATTATAAGAAAAGGAAAGGGCACAACCTTGGTCCATCTCTGCAGGAAAATTGTAGCAATAGTTAAAAGAAATCAAATCATATTTGTTAAAGTGTTAAGGTTAACATTTGATGACTTCCTGCAAATGCCTCACTTGGCTACAAATTTGTTTATAGTGATGATAAACAAACTCAATGTAGACATTGGGATTTGACTGACAGTATATGTTTAACGTACATTTTGAGATAGAAACAGACTCTCAAAGTAAACAATGAATAGTTCCTTTATGCAAACTTCTAAATGAAGACTCACCCACTTCAAAATTGGACCATTTGAAAGCATTTTGTTTTGATGGGATAGTACCTAAAAATGTTAATTAAAACAAAAAAAATTAAATGTATCTTGAATGACCCCAGTCAAAATCTGTTACAAATCTCACACATTGTAGGAAGTGTAAGAATCACCCAAGTATGAAGTAGACATGTAGCATCGAAGAAATAGGACTAGTACTTTAAACTTAACAACAAAACCACACTACCATCTTCCAGCAACAAGGGGAACACCCTATTGCATAGCTTTGCATTTAAATACTTTTTGAAGCACCACTCATGTATTGTCAATAATTTACTCATCTATACAATTAATAAACTGTCTTAGAAATTGTACATAATTAGCATTTGAAGAATTCCTTCAAAAACATGAGAAAGAAGTTTTGCGTTTGTACCATGCATTAAGTCATCCACAAAAAGGAACAAACAGATGTCTTGTTATTGAAGCAAGATTATAACTTTGCTTGCAGTTGAAATATGTGTAATACAAGTAAGGTAGACTATACTTTAAAATATCATATATTAATAAAACCATAACACCAATCAAAGCTACTTGATTTAAACCGTGGCCAGTGTTGGAAAAAATGACTCAGTCATACTGGGTCCTTAGATCTCTGCTAGTATTACATTGCTGTCATAAGTCATGTGTCTTACTGCCTTTTAATAGTCTTTACTTGTTGCTGATCACAATTTGAAGCCACAGCAAGCCCGGGTCCCTTTAGTGTGAAACTTCATATTGGCTGTTGCTGTGACTGGCAGTAGGCTGTCAGTGATAGCTGATACTCAGTAGTTCCTCAGTCTTCTCCAGAAACCTATGGCCTCTCAGTGTGGCTTGCCTTTCCTATGACTTAAGTTGGCCATTTTGAATTCCAAGGATTGTTCCAAAATTGAGATTTCCAAACAGCTGTCATTCTCTTAGCGTTTCAAATTTGCAAATTGTCACATGTGCCCCATTAGTTGAGCAAATTGGTCACACTCACCTCAGTTCCTGCTCACTAATTGACCTAAATTCCCAAAGGTGGGAGCAGATCCTGACGATTGATGAGGCAGTAAAATGATCTAATTATGAAAGTAAATCGGGGAGGAAATTCTGTTTGCAATACATTGCAATTCTATTTGCATTATCAGTTGTATTATCTGAAGAGTTCAGGTATTTCACAGAACTTATCTGAAAAGGAATACACAGTGAGAGAACTGAGAGACCAGCCTCATGACCAACTGTTCTCCCTGAAGAGAGGAGTGCTCACTCCGTAGCTCTTTAAATCAGTCTTTAGGTCAACACATCATGGGATTTACAGTCTCTTCCTCACAGTGCAGCTCTGCCCTTTAGTGAGATTCCCTGTGTAGATTGGTCATGGACAGAAAAGGAAACAAAACAAAAACAACAAATGTCCTTAGTCAATGACCAGACCATAGTACATTTTTTTTTCAGTAGAAACAGAAGTAAAAGAACTGGAACAGATCCAATGACCTGAATTTCTGGAATTCACACACATGCCCACTCACACACAAACACGGACACACACACACACACATATGCACACACACACACACACACATAAACACACACACACACACACACACACACACACACACACACACACACGCACGCAAGCAACATTATCCAACAATGAGCATTTAGTTAATTTTAAACGATAGGCAAAAAAAAAAATCTATGTTAAGAAGTTAAAGGTATTACCTTTCCTGGAGAACACTGGGAATACCCTTATTTTTATAATTTATCCGCTGTGCTGCCTAAGGGTTTTTGCCAAGATGACACAAGTTAGAGTCATCTGAAAAGAGGGACCCTCAGTTCCAGACAATGCCTCCACAAGACACAGCTATAAAGTGTTTTCCTAACTGGGAGTTGATGAAGAAAAGACAAGATCATTGTGGTTCATCCCTGGGCTAGTGGTTCTGGTTTCTCTAAGAAAAGTAGACTGAGAAAGCCCAGGGGAGCAAGCCAGAAAGCAACACTCTTCTATGGCCTATTTCCTCAGCTCCTGCCTCCACGTTCCTGTCCTGCCCTTGCTGCCCTTGCTGCTTGTGATGAGCAAGTGTTGCATGCTTCTACAGAGGAGATGGGCTCTTTCCTCCCCAAGTCCCCGGTGTTTCATCATAGCAATACAGATGCTGACTAAGACAACTATATTGATATTCACACAATGGAAGTTGTGACTATTACTGTCTGTTAGATAGTGGCCTAAGCATTAGGGATAAGGAGTACAGTTATTTTTTTTAAAACTAGAGACTCAGTAGAGCCTTTTGGCTCATCCATTACAAACCTGAAGAAGAGTAATCCTGGTTGTATAATGACAGCAGTTCCACTCCACAACAAATATATTATTTTTCTGAGGTAGGTAGGAATATTAGTCTTTGTGCTATAGTCAGGCCTGGAATAAGTTGGATGAACCCAAGGACATTAAAAGGGGGCAATGTCCTTTACTTGGTCAACATTTCTACAAGTCTATCTTATCCAGAATCACCATAACGCATACCCAAAGCAGTTTTTCGTCAACTGCCAAGGGATGGTATGGGCTGCCAAATAGGCATATAAAGTTAATGATTGTATTGTGTATGACATTATTATGTTTAAATGCATTCAGTAAAAGGAATAATTGTGCACACAGCTGGAAACTGTCATAGACATTATATTCTTTAAGGTCACTGGGAACATTGTTTATAAGATGCATAGCCACTGAGTCAGTATTATGTTCCCTGCATTCTGATTATGCAACTTTTTTGTCAACTAGTCAAAAAACAATCCAGTTTCAATGTGTATTCTGGCTGAAGGACACCCTTTGAATATATAGTGCTAACCCATTAACATTGAACTTACAAACAACAATGTTATAACTCATGCCTGAGAGAGAATATTTACATATATTTCCTTCACAAGAAACATCATAGCCATTGTGTGCTGAGGAATACTACCCAGCCCTTCATAGGTACAGGAGAGAGTTATATGAGGCAGGGAGTCACTGCCTCTGCTATCAGCAGCCAAAGGAGGAGGGCAGGGCATGTAGATATCATACCTAACTGTACGCTGGAAGGAACACTTGTTTTACAGCATTAGACGTGAAATAAACAGAGTATAATTTTTTCTTAACTCAGCTATGAATGGCTCAAGGATTCCTTTTTCTTTCTTCTGCAGCTCTGCACTTTCCTGTGTAGAATCTCAGAGGACATTCATATTCATTTCTGTGGTTACATATAAATTCTGGAAAACAGACAGATCTGTAAATATGGAAACTGTGAACACACAGGATTAACTAACTCTGCCTGCGCCGGTGCATATTTATAATCCAGTACAAATACTGGAAATTGGGATGTTTTCACTCCCCTTTGTTCCCTGTGTTTTCATCCTGAGAAACAGCCATTCAGTGGCCCTGCCAGCTTCTCTTTGTCCTCATCCTGAGTTCTCTTACTTTTTACTCAAATTTATTGAAAAGCTTAATTTTTATTCACAGCCACTCCTTCAATTAAGAAAATCAATGAGTTTTAACCTTATCTTTCTGAGGAACTCTGGTCTAGACTGCTGGTCAATTAAATTACAATTTCTCAGAATGGGTCTGGGCATCATTATTATTTTAAATACTGATTAAGAGGCTCTCTAGACGATTTTACCCAGCAGCCAGGCTTAACAGCTAAGTTTAAGTACAATACTGATCCAGTAGTAGGTGGGTCAAGTTCTGTAGTATCTTCAGACAGTATCACGCTCTCTCATATAGAAAATGGGTACTATATCCACTACTTTGTTAAATATTTTTATGATTAATAAATTTGTATTTGTGAAAGGC